>NC_041738.1:23367529-23974196 GCF_004115215.2 Ornithorhynchus anatinus | reverse complement strand
GTTCTAACTACAAATCCAAGCCTTGCACCAAGACTACTGCACACACACGCTTACCCATCAAAGGTGCTCATCCTACCATCTCTCCAAAGTCGGGTTGGTTCAGACCGGGGTCAGGCTCAGTTCTCCCCCTGAGTTTCAGTGTGGGCACAGCTCTGCTAGAGATGAGGTTGGGAGGTCTGGCTCAGTGTCCACCCAAGGTGGGATACTGGAGCTCTTAATTTCTCCTGAAGGAATCGAGTTGCATTCTCTCTCTGCTGGGTATCTATCCAACAGAGTCCTCCTGCTAAAAGCCACTCTGTTGGGGTGAAAATGATTTCTGGAATTGCACGCAGGAACCGCCTGGGGTCTTTGCGGAATTTCTTCCGGCCCCACTTAGGCTTTGCTAAATAAAACCTTTGTTCTTTTCCCCTCGTTTTCTCATTTGAAACCCTCTCGAAAGCTTGAAATCTAAACAGACATCAGTAATGCTTGTTGATCTTGTGCACTCACACTTCAGTTCCTTGAGCACTTAAATCTATCAGTTAATTCTGGGCCTCGGTATCAGTTTGCTGTTCTCAGACGACGTCATTTGGTTTTAATCCCAGAGGGCTTTGGAACTGGGGATATATCTCAGTGGATCTTGACCCACAAAATCCCTTTGTAAAAATTCGGGCCTGTCCCTTTCCTATCTAGAATATGTATAGTGGTTCTTGAAAAAGGTTTTATCTATTAGCTTTCTAAAAACTAGCCTGTATGTCTCCCTCAGTAGAGATCCTATTTTTGGAAAGGGAGCCTACTTCCCAGAGTATCGTGTTGTCTAAGATGAACCAAGGGTGGAAAGGAACAGGTGCTCTTGGTAAAGAAAAAAAGTTGGGTCAAATCAGTAATTCCATTGAAAAATGACTTGCATTTGGGGAATCTGCCTGCCGCCAGTGTTTTCAGGCTTGGACACAAACATCAGTAACCCCCTTGGTCTACGGACCAGAGAGTGGCATATCTGCTTTAAGCCTGATTGCCAGAGATGCTGCTATGGCTTAGCTCCAAGGTTTCGAATGGTATTCGTGCCTCCTGATTTCCCGTGCCATGCCTTTGACTCCTGTCCACTGACTCCTCTGCGCCTGGGCCCAGTTTCATGGTTCTCCATCAGCCAGTCCCTTCCTTCAGAACTATCTGCTCTCTTCTCTTGCAACCCTCTCCCTCTGCCAGCTTGTTCTCTGTGGTTCCCCCAAGCACATCAGTCAGTCGTATATACAGAGCGCTTACCGTGTACCGAGCACTGTACTAAACACTTGAGAGAGTATCAAATACCAGAGTTGGTAGAGATGTTCCCTGCCCATAATAAATGGACTGCTTACAGTCCAGAGGTAGAGACAGAAGTTAATTTAAATAAATTACGGATATGGGCATAAATGTCATGGGCCTGAGGGAGGAGTGAATAAAAGACGTAAATTCAAGTTCCGGAGTGTTGCGGGAGGGAGTGGGAGAAGAGGAAATGAGGGCTTAGGTGGGGAGAGCCTCTTGGAGGAGATATGCTTTTAATAAGGCTTTGAAGGTGGGGTGAGTGGATCGTCTGTAAGATACGAAGAGGGAGGGTGTTCCAGGCCAGAGGCAGGATGTGGGCGAGAAGTCGTCGGCAAAACAGACGAGATCGAGGTACAGTGAGTAGATTGGCATTAGAGGAGCCAACTGTGCGGGCTGGGTTGTGGTAGCAAATCAGGGAGGTAAGATAGGAGGGACCAAGGTGATTGAGTGCTTTAAAGGTGTGGGAAGAGTTTCTATTTGATGCGGAGATGTATGGGCAACCACTGGATGTTCTTGAGGAATGGGGAAACTTAGGCGGAATGGTTTTGTAGAAAAATGATCCAGGCAGCAGAGGGAAGTATGTACTGAAGTGGGAAGATACAGGGGGCAGGGAGGGAAGCGAAGAGGCTGATGCCTTAATTAAGGCAAGGTAGGATAAGTGCTTAGATGATCTTGTAGGAGCCTGGATGGAGAGGAAAGGGTGGATTTTAGCGATGTTATGAAAGTAAAATCGACAGGTTGGGATGACATTAAATATGAGGGCTGGGTGAGAGAGGTGAGTCGAGGATAATGTTATGGGCTTGTGAGATAGGGAGGATGATGGTGCTGTCTATAGTGATGGGAAAGTCATGGAAAGAACAGGGTTTAGATAGGAAGGTAAGGATTCCTGTTTTGTACATGTTAAGTTGGAGGTCTCGGCAGGACATCCAAGTAGAGGAGAGGAAATGGAGGCAGTGGGTGTAGACAAACACCCTAACTTTACCTCAGTGACAACTCTCCCATCTTTGAGCAGTTCTTCATACTTGCCCTCAAATCTGGAATACCTCCCGTCCCCCTTCCAAAGTCCTCTGATAAATGGTCTATCTTTCTGGTTATGCCAGCTTATTAACTTGGAGAGAGAGAGAGAGATGCGTGCATGCAAGAGGGTATATATGCATACATGCCTATTGAGTGCGTGTATCTCTATATGCATGAATGAAAATATAACCGTATATACATATGAGCATACACTCCATCCACTGGTGTACCTATCCTTTATACTTTATCCTTTGTAACCTCATAGTCTTTCAGATACTGTCTGTTGGACAGTTTCTCCATGCTTGTGTGTTTTATGGTCCCCAGCACCTACTACTGTGCTCAGGCTCCAGTAGCTGCTTGGTGAATGCTGAGGATGAAAGTCCTGGTGGTGAGGTTGATGCAAAACTATAAAAGGGATATATCTTCAGTTGTTTGAGAGATTTTGGCTCCTCAGTAATGGCATGTGCTGGATAAGTAAATGGGAGAATCGTACTAGTGAAAATCCCGAGTGAAGTTGAATTTACAAAGATAGGTTGGCCGAGTGTAAACCCCTAAAATTAGGAGATTAATTTGAAATTTGCCAGCTGGAATGTCCTAAAACTACAAAAGAGTCACGGTCACGGTTTCATCATAAACCGCTGTTCTAGTTTCATCAGTGTGAAATGTAGTCACCTGAACTTTGAAGGGAGAACGCATCTCTTTTTTTTTTTTAACAAATCCCTTATCTCTTCTGCCTGTCCCGTGGATTGACCGTCACCTCTGACAAACCCAGCTTCGGTCCTACCTCGTGTCTTTCCTGTCTGAAAAATGGTTTTGAAGTTGGACGTGACTGAGTTGGAAATCATTCTTTGAAGCAATGAAGAGGGCATTTTGCGAAAACGGGCCAATATGCTGGAATGGATTTAAAGAAAAATGGAACCCTTAGTTGATTTTGAGTCCCAAATCTTGTCAACCGCAGCCTCTTTTTCCAAGAACAACAGTGGCCTCACCCAAGTTTTCTGAGGGGATAGTGAAGACTGCTTGTTTTACTTTGGTGCAGTCATGCTTGCTTTTCATCAGTCTGATTTGTCCGTAAATTAAAACAGTGATTCCATTTAACATTTCTAAATAAATCAATCTTGTCCCGTTAGAAAAACAAGTGTGAAATAGGACCAGAATTTTTTTGTTGTTTTTGTTTCAATGGTATTTGTTAAGCGCTAAGTCTGCCAGACACTGTACTAATGCTGGGGTAGATACATACAAATCAGGTTAGATGCAGTCCATGTCCCACATGGGGCTCAATCTTCATCCCCATTTTACAGATGAGGTAACTGAGGCCTAGTAGTTAAGTGCCTTGGCCAAGGTCACACTGCAGCCTTTGGCAGAGCTGGGTTTATAACCCAAATCCTTCTGACTCTGAGGCCCGGGCTCTTTCCACTAGGCCATACTGCTTCCATAAATGTGATGTAGCAGTAATCCAGTAGTACTCGTATTTACTGAGTGCCCATTTGGGGCAGTGCTCTGTGTGACACAGAATAAAGAAGTGACACGTTCTCGGCCCATATGAGTTAGTGCTCTAACGGGAGGTAAACAAAAAAAAAATATTTGCTACCCGAGTGGGCAGAGTGAGTGAAGAGATATGTACTCAAGAGGGCTGAGGATGGGTAATGAAGTCGATGACTGCTAGAGTCAACTGATGGGTTTCGGGACCGAAAACCCTGTATAGAAGCATTGAAATGCACTACCTAGGTGGCAGTGAGACTGGAAGGCAGGTGTGATTCTTGAAACCCCAACATTGAGGTCACGTGATGTTCAATGGGAGGACAGTGACCATCATCCCGCCTGTTAAAGTATGGCCTGCAAAGCTGTCGCGACTGGCCTGCAACCCTCCCCTCGGTCACTTTTCCTCATCTGGTGGCATTTTTCGGTCTCAGCACTCCAGCCCTGCAGATATGCTTGGGCACCTGTTCAGGAGCCCTGGGAGGATGCGGGGGGGTGCCCGAGTGGAAGCTCTTCCAATAAATTCACAGCGGGGAACCATTTTGATGCTTGGATATACTTTTCATCCAGTTGCTCTGTATTGCGGTGATTCTCTCACCCCTCACTAGTAGTGATAGTGTTTATTAAGCACTGGTACATGAACCCCACGTGCAGAAAAGCTGCGGTAGAGTACGTACACCTTGACCGACACTGCACGTGCACGTAACCATTCTTTTCCACCACCACTTTGCATTCCATCCAAATAGATGTGTAATGTTGGAAGAGCATTCCCTAATCCCCTCCTCCCCCAGAGTTCTGTCAAAAGCTCCTAAGTAAAAATAGGGGTTGTAGAATAATTGAGCGTGTCCTACAGATATTTTCCCTGCACCTGAATGCATTAGCTCATTTTTTACAATGCGTGTTTGGATCTGTAGATTGAAGGTCCCCTTTAATTAAGGGATTCCTCTCCCAAAGTCTCATTAACGTGCACGGGGCAACGTTGGAGACTAGAGTTTCCACCCTATGAATGAGGATTTCAGAAGACTTTTCAGATAGAGTTAGTTTTACCCCTTCATTTCAGTTGGGAATATTAGCCTCTTTTTACAGATGAGCCAGGCAGCCCCAGGAAGATCGTAGGGCTCTCTCCCGGCTACGGTCCCATCCGTTGGCACATCCGAGGATAAATTCCGAGTCCTGCATTCCGGTGGCGGACTCTAAAATGAGGCTGAGTTATGTACTTCACTAAGTAGTATAGCAGAAGCATTGTGCTTTATTGTGTTTAACTAGGTTTGGTATGCGTGGCCTATGCACTATTGTTTCTGCTTGTGAATAGGATTAGAGGGGTAACTGCATTAGTTAAATGTTTGTTCTTCATTCTCCCCAAGGTCTTGGATCCAGAACAGAACCATAACTTCACAGATCACTACTTAAATGTGGCCTTTGACCTTTCTCAAGTACTTTTCATCGCTACTGCCAACACAACGGCCACCATTCCTCATGCCTTGTTGGACAGAATGGAGATCATTCAAGTTCCAGGTAATGCCGAAGGTGTAAAATGAGATAATTTCTCCAGGCTCCCTGCCTCTGGGGTTGTGAAGGCATCATCTTTCTAAGCAATGTACCAATTTGCCCTTGTAGTACTTTTGAACTGTGTACCAGGAATTGTAAGAAGGGTTTTACGAAAAATAAGCAAAGCTGGACTTGGAATGGTTAGATTGGTTTGGGGACAAAATTCAACCTTTCCTTCCAAGACTAGGGACAGATAAAATGATGCAGCTACTTATAAACTACTTATCAATCAATGGTTTTTATTGCGGGTTTACCGTGTGCAGAGCACTGTTCTAATATCTGGGATTTAAGAGGGAGTTTTTGCAAGACTGTTTGAAGAACTTGCAAGCCACTCAGGAATCGACATGTTACTCTTTTAAGTTTGGTATCATCAGGAAAGACACGGAAACAAAGCAAAAAGAGGGTTTAGCTGTTATGTAAATGGAGGAACAGGGTGAACTAATGGAATGAGAATGGGCGTAGAAGTCAGAGGACCTGGGTTCCAGTGCCCGCTCTTTCACTTGCCTGCTGTGCGTGACCTTGGGCAAGCCACTTAACTTCTCTCTGCCTCAGTTTCCTCATCTTTAAAATGGGGATTCAGTTCCTGTTCTGGCTTCCCTTCAGACTGTGAGCCCTTTGTGGGACAGGAACTATATCCAACCTGATTACGTCGTATCTACCCCAGCGCTTAGAGCAGTGGGTGGCAAACAGTCAGTGTTTGAGTGTTTACTATGTGCAGAGCACTCTACTAAGCGCTTGGGGTGGCACACAAGTGCCTAACAAGTACCATAAAAAACCAAACACGGAACCCGCTGTGCTGAGGGTACAGTTCTTGTTAAGAACATAGTAAAGTTGGAAGAGGTTCACGAAAGGGGAACCAAATGGATTGGTGAGAGGAAGCCATTTCTATTTGGGAATAGATTGAAAAAATTAGGAACTTTGGAAAGAGGAAAGATTGAACAATCATGGAAGGTGTGGCCAGGGATGATTTGGGATTGTGAATTACCTAATTCCACAACACCAGGCCTAGTCACCTGTTGAAGTTTCAGGGTGGTAGGTTCACAAGATCAAGAACCTTTTGCAGGTTGTCAGCTCTCGGAGTTGATGACCACAGGAGATTGGGCAAGCCGAAAATATCAGTAAGTTCCAAAAGGGTTTGGCTAATCAGTCAATCTTGTGTATTGAGGGCTTACTGTCTGCAGATCACCATAGTAAGCTCTTGGGAGAGTACAGTAATACAAAGTTGGTAGACATCCCTGCCCACGAGGAGCTTCCAGTCTAGAGGATACATGAATGGGGCAGACTCCCTAACAACGAGGATGGATAGCCAGGAGGGCAACCCCAGTGCCTGGCACATAGCGCTTAACAATTGCCATTAAAAAAAAAAAAATCACTTTGTTCCTCTAAGCAGTCTCTGGTATCACTCTTGGAAATCAGATATTGAGCTGGATGAACTTTGAATTTACCCAAGTGAAGTCTTGCTTGTATTGCTTTGTCTCATTTTATTGGACTGTATTCTTCTCCCCTATGTGGTAAGGGGTAGGGAGGAACGAGATAATAGGGACACTCAAATTCCCAGAGACTTAGTTGCCCAGGGTTTATATCCCGAGGCAAAGTTCACATACACCCTGAGTTCGGGGCACCCCTTAATCACAAAGTGCTATTTGAGAAGAGGCTGGCCGGAATGCAGCTGCCCCATACAGCCCCATGGCAACAGCGACTGTAAGCCGTCATGGCTATATGGGGTGGCCAAACCCCACTGGGCTCAGCATCTTCAGAGGGGACATTCAGACCAGCAGATGCCCTCCCCTCAGTCCCCCCATCGACTGGGTCAGGCCCACCTCTTCCCCTGCTTTGAAAAATGGTACCGGCCAGATTGGGCCTGATCGTCCTCCAGAGTTCCCATAATGATGCTCAGAGAGCAGGCCTCCCAGACTCCCTGGCAAGCCTGGGGCTCCCGAGGTTGCCCGGAACCTGATGAGGTCAGACAACCCAGGCTGGGCAGCTGAGCTTCTAGGGAGTACAGCAGGGGTGGCAGGGTCAATGAGAGAGATGGGTCTCACCACTCGGAGCTGAACCAGGCCGGACGTGTGCCCACTTCAAGGGCAGAATTGGGCAGGGAGGGCATAGCTGAACTCCCAAAAGGCACTCCCCCTTTAGATTGTAAGCTTGTTATGGGCAGGGAACATGGCCACTAATTCTATTGCATTGTACTCTTCTCCCAAGAGCTTAGTACAATGCTCAATAAGTACAATTGATTGATTCAAGAGAGCTCAAGATTAACCAGGATAGGGAAAGGATGAATGAACTCTTAGGGGGCAAGACCACAGAGCTACCAAAAATGCACCTTGAGAGAGTTTGTCCAATATAACTTCAAGAATGTTAAGTGAAGTGGCTTTCGTCACTTCCTCAGGGAGGGAGTCCTGTAATCTCATAGTTTGAGCTGGTAAGAGGTGATTATTCTTAGGCATCTTCATTTTCCTTTGGTTGTTAAAGTCTGCCCCTCATTCTTTGGCAGTACTTGTTTGTCTAGTATCAGTTCATCTCACTCTGATTTTTGGATCCCTGAAGATATTTGGAAACCGTTTTCGTCTCCTGTCCATCACAAGACAGTGCGGATTTAGGTCGTTTAACTTTTTTTTCCTCTTAAGTGAATCCCTTTGTATCTCTCATCCATGTTGCTTTGAGAATTATGTGCCTGGAATAGATTACCAAACATTAAAAACCCTTGGTTGGAGGGAAAATGTGAGATGTAAAATCTAATTTGGTACAGAGTGAACCACAGTTAGCTCTCCCAATTATCCACTGTCCTTATAGGTTCCTATATTTAGCTGAAGCATATGCTGAGGGGTGGGAGGGGAACCCTGCCTGTTTACAAGGCAAAAATAAGTTTAAAATAATTAGACCAAATTGCTTAGAAACTCCAAATTAAAGCAAAGACTCCAAAACATATTCCATTAGGCAGTGAAATACCCAGTCCAGCTGCCGAGGAGATGGACTGACAGTATCAGATTTCTCTCGTGGCCAGTTTTGGGTTCATTGTTTCCTACCCTTCCTGCTGTTTCTGTGAGTTTTGGGTGTTTTTTTTTAAATGGTATTTGTTAAGAGCTTACTATGCATCAAGCACTATTCTAAGTGGATCTCCATTTTGTTCAGCATGTCAGTTCACATTTTTAAGAATGCAAGAGCATAAGGAGTACAATTCCTAGATCAAAACTTCTTAAGCACAGCAAGGATGAGCTCTCTGTCAGATGGGGTATACTGCCCCAGGTTACCCCATCCAATTAGTGTTAAACTCCATACTTAAAGGGTTGTGTACATCTTTGAAGACCCAATAAATCAGGGATATTTATTCAGCGCTTACTATGTGTGGAGCACTGTACTAAACACTGGAGAGTACAGTGCAGCAGAGTTGGTAGATGTGTTTCTTACCCACAACAAGTTCACAGTCTAGCGGGGGAGACAGACTTTAATATAAATAGTTCATGGCTATGTACAGATATCTAACAAAGTAATGATGATAGTCAAAGCAGTGACATATAAATGGAACAAAGGACTGTGTCTGTTCAGGACAAACCTAATGTCTGGTTAATCAATTTTATAGTTTCCACTTTTATTTTAAAGGTTCTAGTATTTCCCATGTTAGCCAATTGATGGGAGATAATTGTGACATTAGAACTTTGTGTTGCAATTCAGAAAGTGTTAGGTTGTGCTGGTGTGGACAGGGTATCTACATCACCTTGCCCCTTCCTACCTCTCCTCCCTTCTCTCTTTCTACCGCCCACCCCGCACGCTCCGCTCCTCTGCCGCCCACCTCCTCACCGTCCCTCGGTCTCGCCTATCCCGCCGTCGACCCCTGGGCCACGTCCTCCCACGGTCCCGGAACGCCCTCCCTCCTCACCTCCGCCAAACTGATTCTCTTCCCCTCTTCAAAACCCTACTTAAAACTCACCTCCTCCAAGAGGCCTTCCCAGACTGAGCTCCTCTTCTCCCTCTACTCCCTCTACCACCCCACCTTCACCTCTCCGCAGCTAAACCCTCTTTTCCCCCTTTCCCTCTGCTCCGCCCCCTCTCCCTTCCCATCCCCACAGCACTGTACTCGTCCGCTCAACTGTATATATTTCCATTACCCTATTTATTTTGTTAATGAATTGTACATTGCCTTGATTCTATTTAGTTGCCATTGTTTTTACGAGATGTTCTTCCCCTTGTCTCTATTGCCATCGTTCTTGTCTGTCCGTCTCCCCCGATTAGACTGTAAGCCCGTCAAACGGCAGGGACTGTCTCTATCTGTTGCCAACTTGTTCATTCCAAGCGCTTAGTACAGTGCTCTGCACATAGTAAGCGCTCAATAAATACTATTGAATGAATGAATATTTTCCCTTGAGATGGCATCATCAGATAGCTTCTTGACTGGCTTGGAAATTCTCCTTATTCTTTTTGGTTTTTTTTTTTGAATTGTATTTGCTAAGCACTTGCTATGTGCCAGGCACTGTACCGTACGCTTGGGTAGATACAAGGTAATCATTTTGGACAGTCCCTGTCCCACATGGGGTTCACATTAATCCCCGTTTGTTAGGTGAGGTAACTGAGGCACAGAGAAGTGAAGTGGCTTGCCCACGTTCACACAGCAGACAAATGATGGAGGCAGGATTAGAAGCCAGGCCCGTGCTCTTTCCACTAAATCACGCTACTTTTCGATGAACAGTTACTGCCCAGGCATGCTAGCAGCCATGAGTACCTCCCCATACCGTCCGTCTTCTCGGACTCCAGGCACCACTCAGCAGCTTCTGCAGATTGGAAAACTATACTGTCATTTGGCCAGGCAGGTGAACCTGCTGATGTTAGGACTGATTCAGCATGGTACCGTATTCCAAAAATGATAGTCCCTGCTAACTGCAGTTTGGTGTCAAACCTTAATTTTTGCTTCTGCAGAATTAACCACACCCAGAATTTTTTCCTGGAAAATTTCTTTCAGAAAGCATTCTAGCCCCTATGTCTTCAATCCATAATACTTATTAGTGTTATTGCCAAGAGAATTATTGCACGTGGCTTAATAATAATAATAATAATGTTTGTATTTGTTAAGCACTTACTATGTGCCGAGCACTGTTCTAAGGGCTGGGGTAGATACAGGGTCATCAGGTTGTCCCACGTGAAGCTCACAGTTAATCCCCATTTTCCAGATGAGGTAACTGAGGCACAGAGAAGTGAAGTGACTCGCCCACAGTCACACAGCTGACGAGTGGCAGAGCCGGGAGTCGAACTCATGACCTCTGACTCCGAAGCCCAGGCTCTTTTCCACTGAGCCATGCCGAGCACAGGCCTGGGAGTCAGAGGTTCATGGATTCTAATTCTGGCTCCTCCACATGTCTGATGTGTGACCTTGGGAAAGTCAGCTCACTTCTCTGGGCCTCAGTTACCTCATCTGTAAAATGGTGATTGATACTGTGAGCTCCAAGTGGGACAGGAACTGTGTCCAAACCGATCTGTTTGTATCCACCACAATGCTTAGTACAGTGCCTGGCACATAATTGTTATTATAATAAGGACTATTTAAAGACTAGCAAATAAGTTCCTGTATAATTAGCCTCTCTACTTTAAACATGTATAGTAACTTGGTGACATCTGGAAATAGTGTTTTTCTTGGAATTTAATGCTTGTTTAGAGTCAGCAATTTTTTCGAGCCCTCACAAATAAGGTTCAATGTGATGTGATGCCAAATAGGATGTTACTTTCTCTTAAATAGCTGAAAACTGGGAGAGGAATCTGTACACCTTGTTCCTAAGGTCCTGCAGCAGATGCTTAATGTCCCGACTTGTCTTGTAAAATTGTTGTATCTTAGGTCTAGAAATTTGAATTGCTTTTTTAATAAAGTAAATCCTGAAGTCTTACACCATTTTGGAAGGAAAAAAATCCTAATTCTTCTTAGAATCCAGGATCAAAGTAGCTTTCCCTACTGATGGGCAGTAGCATTTGGTGTGTTGTAAAAGATGACATGCTGAACAAAGAAAAAGCTAATGGAAGGTGTGTTTCCATCCTGCAGGGTACACCCAAGAGGAGAAGATAGAAATTGCCCATAGGCACTTGATCCCTAAGCAACTAGAACAACACGGCCTGACTCCTCAGCAGATTCAGATTCCTCCAGTCACTACACTTGACATCATCACCAGGTAAACACCCTTTCATTGGTCTGAGAGCCTGTGGGTGTTCCGAGTCTTAAGAAGAGAAGACTCAAGAAGCCCACCTCATTTCTTCCTTCCACTCTCAAGGAATACCTCGTCAGCCCCGTTTGTTTGCTCGAGGCTTAGTATGAAGCAGAGATTCCTTAGGATCTGAGAGGACTTTGAATCTTTCAGAGCCAAGGGACCGTGAAGAGCCACCATCGGTGTATGGAATTATTTCATTCCGTAACTGTTCCGGCTACCAAACATCCATACAGGGAGCAGGCTCAAACCTGCCTGATCCGTGGGTTAAAGTTGCAGCGATACTTGTGGGCATCTGGTTTTGATTATACAACATTATTTTCCTCTCCTTCGATATTTAGTCAAATTGTATACAGTCCAGGAGAGTTTTGATCAATAGGGAACATTGAAGTAACCGAGCAGGTGTCTTCCAAAAGTTGCATAAAAGGACTAAAGAAAGCTCAGGGATGAAAAATTATTAAACTGGGTGATGAACGCCTTTTTATGGTATTTGTTAGGCACTTACTCTGCTGCGGGAACTGTACAAAGCACTAGAAGAGATACAAGGCAATCAAGTTGAACACAGTCTATGTACCACATGAGGTTCATGGTCTTAATCCCCCTTGTACAGATACGTTCACTGAGGCACAGAGAAGTGAAGTGACTTGCCCCGAGTCACACAGCAGACAAGTGACAGAACCGAGATTAGAACCCAGGTCACCTGACTCATTCAGTCCATTCATTCAGTCGTATTTATTAAACGCCTACTATGTGCAGACTCCCTGGCTTGTGCTCTTTCCGCTAGGCTACGCTGCATCCTTCAGTCGAATTTATAAGAGTGCTTGTTTGGAAAGTGAGCTTCTCCACAGAGATCTGCTGTGTCCAGAAGCCGGTTTAGACATTTCTGATCCATTGCATCACACAACAAAGACCCCGGCTGCCGGACTGCTCTCCTTACAACCCTTGTCCGCTGACCGCCATTTCACACAACACAAGAAAAGGGACTTTTCTTTCTAGAAAAGGACAGGTCAAGGAGGCTGCCCCAGGATCTCAGTTATCCCAGTTACAGAAGATGTTTGGGTTGAACCTGAGTCGGCAGCTCTCCTCCTGTCCCTTTTTGTGCTGGCTGCCCTTGGGGGATATTTGCTGGCATAAATATGCTCCGCACGTATTAGTGTGGGGTATTGGAAGTACTCTGTGGTTATTATCTATTCGGCGGTTTTCAGCAAGTCATGTAGCATTTCTGCCTCAGCATCCCTTTTCTAGAGTGAGGACGATGATAGATAAGACATGATCTCCTCAGCTTGCTGTGAACAGTAATCACTGTTTGGAAAGCATTGCATAATTGCTGCTTTGTGGTTTTTTGCCCCCTGGGAGGATGAACATCTTTGATCTGCTTCTTACGCCTAACCCAGAGATGGTTCAAAGATAGGACTGCCCTGGAAACCTATGGATGTCACTCTTTTTATCACTTTTTCCAGCTGTGTAATGCTTCAGAACCCACGTGGGCATTATTCACATCTCATGCTCCAGAGGGACCACGTGCTGGGCTGATTGAGATATTTATTTTTTCTTTTTACGGTATTTGGTAAGTGTTCACTGTACTAGGCGCTGTTCTAAGCGCTGGGGTAGATAGGAGGTAATGAGGTTGGACACAGTCCATGTCCCACATGGGGCTCACAGTCTTAATCCCCATTTTACAGTTGGGCTATCTAAGGCATAGAGAAGTGAACCGACTTGCCCAAAGTCAAACAGCAGACAAATGGTGGAGCTGGGATTAGAACCCAGGTCTTCTGACTTCCAGACCCACGCTCTGTCCACTGGGTCACACTGCTTCTCCAGAGATTGTGGGGATTGATTTACTTGACTCTTTTTTATGGGACTTTATTGCCCACAAAGTTGCATCTCATTCCCGAAGGTGCCTGTTCAAATCATTCGATCAGTCAATTGTATTTATCGAGCACTTGCTACGTGCTGAGCACTGAAACCTTGGGAGAGAATCCAGCCAAACCGTAAGATGGTGGCCCTAAATGGATCTCCTGTCAAGATGGCTGTCTGGCTTGCAGCCTGAATGGCCAGTGGGTGTTGACAGATGTCCATGGGAAGCAGCGTAGTGGAAAGAGCCCGGACCTGAGAGTCCGAGGATTTGGGGTCTTATCCCGGCTCTGCCGCTTGTCCTGACTAGTTCTCTTTGTTCTTCCCCTCTCCCAGTGCCACAGCCCTTATGTATATATCTGTAATTTATTTATCTCTATTAATGTCTGTCTTCCCCACCCCCGCCCCCAGACTGTAAACTCGTTGTGGGCTGAGAATGTGTCTGTTTATAGTTGTACTCTCCCAAGCACATGGTAAGCGCTCTATAAATACGATTGAATGAATGAATGTATGCTGTGTGACCTTAGGCCAGTCACTTAACTTCTCTGTGCCTTAATTTCCTCATCTGTAAAATGGGGGTTAAATCCTACTCCCTCTTACTTAGACTGGGAGCTCCATGTGGGACAGGGACCATATCCAACCTGATTATCATATAGCTACCCCAGTGCTTAATACAGTACATGGCACATAGGAAGTGCCTAACAATTACTGTAATTAGTAGCATTATTATCATTATTATGACCACACCCCAAATCATGGAAGACTCAGTAACTAAATAGTGATTAGTAGTTATCCGTCCAGGCAGATAGCAGGGTCCTGAAAAGACAGTGGGAGAAGCCGGGGAAAAATTTGCAATTTGGGAACCGACGCGGCTCTATTGAGGAGAGTGAGAGACTTTTATTTTCCCACTGTAGTATGATTTAGCATGTTTTCCCGACCACCAAATTAATCGGCAGCGTTTAATTTTAAGGACCTTGAAAAGCCCAGTCAGTCTTTTAGTCGGTCTTTCGGCAAGAACTAATTACCCCGTTGGAATCTCGGCCGTGCTTATCTTGGCAGAAGTAGATGAGAGGTCAAGGATGAATTTTCCAGCACAGGATGATGGTGAGAGATAATCCGAAGAAGCTGCTGCAGAGAACAGATCTGCCGATTTAAGAGAGGAGCAGGGTGAAGGAAGGGAGTTGCAGCGTGAGGCAATCCCTTTACTAGTAACTGACGATAACATTGGAGGTGGCCCTAGCAGTTTACACAATTCAACCAGCTTTTGCAAAGATCACCCAAATTCCACATTGCCTTTTATTCCAAGGTCTCAAGTGTTTGACCTACTCTTCCTTCACGGTTTCTCACCGGCGAGGCGCTCCTTCGTAGTGCATGCCTAAACTCAGCCACCTGGCCTAGTGGCGAGAGCGCAGATCTCAGAGGACCTGGGTTCTAATCCCAGCGCCACCACCTGCCTGCTGTGTGACCTTAGGCAAGTCACTTAATTACAAGCAGCGTGGCTCAGTGGAGAGAGCATGGGCTTGGGAGTCAGAGGTCATGGGTTCTAATCCTGGCTCCGCCACTTGTCAGCTGTGTCACTTAGCTTCTCTGAGCCTCAGTTACCTCATATGGAAAATGGGGATTGAGACTGTGAGCCCCACATGGAACAACCTGATTACCTTGTATCCCCCCCAGTGCTTAGAACAGTGCTTGGCACATAGTAAGTGGTTAACAAATATCATTATTATTATTTTTCGTTAAGCATTTACTATATGTCGAGCACTGTGCTAAGCCTGAGGTAAATACAAGATAATCATGGGGCTCATATTCTACGCAGTAGGGAAAACAGGTATGGATTCCCCATTGGGCGGATGGGGGAAGAGAGACACAGAGAAGTTAAGTGACTTGCCCAAAGTCACACAGCAGGGAAGTGGCAGAGAGCCAGGATTATAATCCAGGTCTTCTGACACCCAGGCCCTTGATCTTTCTGCTAGGCCATGCTGCTTCCCTCCATCTGACACCTTGGGAGCAGTGTCCTCTTTGAGCTAAAGTAACCCCAAACTCTAACCCAACCCCTCTGCCCCTGCCCTGCACGTTGCATTTCAGACACTCAAATTCTGCACATTCTGGGAGTCAAGCAGCACAGTGAATGCACTCCCTCTGGACATGTCATTCAGTCAATCAATTGATGGTATTTATTTAGCCCTTACTACGTGCAGAGCGCTATACTAAGCATTTGGAAGAGTACGATATAACAGCAGACACATTTCCTACCAGTAAAGAGCATACAGTCCACAGGGGAAGACAAACATTAATATAAATGAATAACTAATTTGTAATATATAACTTAAAAGATATGTTCCTAAGTGCTGTGGGGTTGAAGGTGGGGCAGATATCACATGCTCAAAGGTCACAGATCCAAGTGCTTAGGTGACATAGAAGGGAGAGAGAGCCAGGGAAAAGAGAGCTTAATCAGGGTTGGCCTCTTGGAGGAATTGTGACCTTAGTAAGACTTTGAAGTCGGGGAGAGTGGAGAAGAAAGCCTCTGATTGATTTGTAGTGCCTGTGATGTTGAAAATCTTTTCTAATTCCATTTCTTTTTTGGGAAAAAGACAAGGATAGAGAGGATGCTGTGGGCATGGGTCCTTGGGACCCCGAAGGCAAAGCTGGGGAACAGGAGGCCGGTAGGCTGCCGAGGTCCAGACACCCAGATTCTGCAAAGATCCAGGGGAGTGTATTTCCTCCTACCTTCATGGCATCTCTACTGGGATGTCCCACCACACTCAAAATTAGCGCGTCCAAAACAGCAATCTTCATCTGCCCATCCAAATTGGGTCCTCTCCCTGACTTTCCCATCACAGTGAAAAGCACCACCATCCTCTCTGTCTCACAAGCCCATAACCTTGGCATTCTCCACTCATCTCTTTCATTCAACCCACACATTCAATCTGTCACCAAATCCTGTTGGTTCTACCTTCACAACTTGGCTAAAATCAGTCTTTTCCTCTCCACTCGTAAAGTGCCTGATGCAGTAAGCGCTTAACAAATATCAGATTCATTATTTTTATCATCCAAACAGCTACCATGTTGATCGAAGCACTTATCCTATCCTGCCTTGACTTCAGCCTCCTTTCTGACCTTCCTGCCTTCTTTCTCTCCCTCCAGTCCATAATTATCTCTGCTGCCTCGACTATTTGTCTACAAAAATGTTCACTCCATATTTCCCTACTCCGCAAGAATAATAATAATAATAATGTTGGTATTTGTTAAGCCTTACTATGGGGCAGATCTACATCTCTGCCCCAGATCTACATCTCTGCCCCCCCCTCCCCCCCCCCAGGCTCGCATCTCCTCCTGCCTCCAGGATGTCTCCACCTGGATGTCGACCCGCTATCTAAAACTCAACATGAGCGAGACTGAGCTCCTCATCTTCCCTCCCAAGCCCGGTCTTCTCCCAGACTTCCCTATCAACGTGGATTGCACGACCATCCTTCCCGTATCTCGGGCCCGCGATCTCGGTGTCATCCTTGACTTGTCTCTCTCGTTCACCCCACACATCCTGTCCGTTACCGAGACCTGCCGGTCTCACCTTTACAATATCGCCAAGATCCGCCCCTTCCTCTCCACCCAAACGGCTACCTTACTGCTACGGGCTCTCGTTATATCCCGGCTAGATTACTGTGTCAGCCTTCTCTCTGACCTCCCTTCCTCCTCTCTCGCCCCGCTCCAGTCTATTCTTCACTCCGCTGCCCGGCTCATCTTCCTGCAGAAACGATCTGGGCGTGTCACTCCCCTTCTTAAACACCTCCAGTGGTTGCCTATCGACCTCCGCTCCAAACAAAAACTCCTCACTCTAGGCTTCAAGGCTCTCCATCACCTTGCCCCTTCCTACCTCTCCTCCCTTCTCTCTTTCTACTGCCCACCCCACACGCTCCGCTCCTCCGCCGCCCACCTCCTCACCGTCCCTCGGTCTCGCCTATCCCGCCATTGACCCCTGGGCCACGTCCTCCCACGGTCCTGGAACGCCCTCTCTCCTCACCTCCGCCAAACTGATTCTCTTCCCCTCTTCAAAACCCTACTTAAAACTCACCTCCTCCAAGAGGCCTTCCCAGACTGAGCTCCTCTTCTCCCTCTACTCCCTCTACCGCCCCCCCTTCACCTCTCCGCAGTTTAACCCTCTTTTCCCCCCATTTCCCTCTGCTCCTCCCCCTCTCCCTTCCCATCCCCTCAGCACTGTACTCGTCTGCTCAACTGTATATATTTTCATTACCCTATTTATTTTGTTAATGAAATGTACATCACCTTGATTCTATTTAATTGCCATTGTTTTTACGAGATGTTCTTCCCCTTGACTCTATTTATTGCCATTGTTCTTGTCTGCCCGCCCCCCCCCGATTAGACCGTAAGCCCGTCAAACGGCAGGGACTGTCTCTATCTGTTGCCGACTTGTTCATTCCAAGTGCTTAGTACAGTGCTGTGCACATAGTAAGCGCTCAATAAATACTATTGAATGAATGAATGTGCAGAGCACTGTTCTAAGCACTGGGGGAGATACAGGGTAATCAGGTTGTCCCACTTGAGGCTCACAGTTAATCCCCATTTTACAGATGAGGTAACTGAGGCACAGAGAACTTAAGTGACTTGCCCACTGTCACACAGCTGACGAGCCACGCTGCTTCCCTAAGTGGCTGCCCATTCACCTCTACATCAAGCAGAAACTCCTTACCTTTGGCTTTAAATCACTCAACTACCTTGCCCCCTCCTTTCTTACCTCTCCGATTTCCTACTTCAACCCCATGTTAACTTCGCTGCTCTAATGCCACTCACCCCACCTCGATCTCATCTCTTGGGCCTGCTTCTGTCCCGGAACTCCTTCCCCATTCGAATCCAACTGCTGTTGATGCCTGTCTACTTATTTTGTTTTGTTGTCTGTCTCCCCCTTCTAGACTGTGAGCCCGTGGTTGGGTAGGGATTGTCTCTGTTGCTGAATTGTACTTTCCAAGAGCTTAGTACAATCCTCTGCACACAGTAAGCGCTCAATAAATACGAATGAATGAATGATTGAATCACTTTCCCTTTCTTCAGAACCTTATTAAAATCACATCTCCTCCAAGAGGCCTTCCCTAAGTCCTCATTTCCTCTACTCCGTCTCTTCTGTGTGTGTTGCACATGGATTTGCACCCTTTATTCACCCAACTCTCAGCCCCACAACATTTATGTACCTATCTGGAATTTA
This sequence comes from Ornithorhynchus anatinus, assembly GCF_004115215.2. Classification (NCBI taxonomy): domain Eukaryota; kingdom Metazoa; phylum Chordata; class Mammalia; order Monotremata; family Ornithorhynchidae; genus Ornithorhynchus; species Ornithorhynchus anatinus. The sequence goes on along the minus strand of NC_041738.1, from coordinate 23,955,617 downwards.
TTTTAATGTCTGTCTCCCCCTCTCAGGCTGTAAACTCATTGTGGGCAGGGACCATGTCTACCAAGTATGTTATACTGTACTCTCCCGAGCACTTAGTACAGTGCTCTGCACACAGTGAGCACTCAGTAAATATGAGCAATTGATAGACTGGGAGAGGGGAGGTGGAAAAGGGTCAGCTTGTGTCTAGATAATGCGAGGGGCAGAAGGGGTGGATACAAGCAAATAGGGTTGGGCCTGAGATGGGGGCCGGAGGTTTTGAAGCTGAGTGTGTGGACACCGGGGGGTGTGGAGAGGCTGTGGGGGGCAGAGGGTGGTATTAAGAAGGGGAAGAAGAAGACTGAAGAGGAAGGGAAAAGGGATCAAGGGGGAGGGGACAGAGCCAGGACTGCTCCTGACCATGAAGCCCTATAAAGGACCTAGCCTGTCACCACCAATGCCACCCCTTCACCCTTTTCTGCACCTCAGTTTCCTCATCTGTAAAATGGGGATTCAGTATCTGTTCTCCCACTTGGACTCTGAGCCTCATGTGGGTTGGGGACTATGTCTGACCTCATTATCTTGTATATACCCCAGCACTTAGATCAGTGCTTGATCCAGAGTAAGTGCTTCCAACATGACACAATTGTTATCATTACAATTTTAAAATTATAATTAGGAAAGGTAAACCATCATCCTTAGAAGCATTTATCAGACACCAGTTTCTTTTAGCTAACTACTAGCTTGAGAACTTAGAATAGAGGGAAAAATCTACAATGCCTGCCCCCCGGGACCCTACAATCTAATCGTAATAATAATGTTGGTATTTGTTAAGTCCTTACTATGTGCAAAACACTGTTCTAAATGCTGGGCTAGATACAGGGTCATCAGGTTGTCCCTCGTGGGATTTGAACCCATGACCTCTGACTCCCCAGCCCTGCTTTTTCCACTGAGCCACGCTGCTTAGGGGAAAGGAAAGACCATCCTGTCATCAGCAGCTCCTCTCATTAAATGTTCTCGTCATGTGGCAGGTACACTCGGGAGGCCGGGGTCCGCTCTCTGGACAGGAAATTTGGAGCCATTTGCCGAGCTGTCGCCGTGAAAGTGGCAGAAGGACAGCAGAAAGAGACAAAGCTTGATCGCTCTGAGGTGACTGAGGGAGAAGGTCAGTCTACTCCTATGCACTCGAGTTCATTTGGTGGACTCACGCCAGTTAGTTCAGAAGAGATGTCAGAGGGTACTCCTGGATCTCTGGTGTCGGAGTGGGTGTCTCAGATCGTGGCAATGCTAAGTTCTTCAATTGCTGGGGCGGGTGATGGAAGCGGGAGTGGGGAGGGGGTAATTTCTGCATCTCCGCAGGAAGGCTCAGTTAAACGAAGTATCCATTTCTGTTGCATTTTGGCTTCCAGGACGTTTTCATTTGTTTTTTGCACCCCCTCAGGTCAGCACCCGAGAGTCACGGCGTTCTGCGTGTTTATGAAAGAGGTTCTCCTGGTTGCAGGTGGTGGGGATAATTTAGTGTCTGCATGTGACTAGGACAACTATAAACCTGTCTCTGCCTGTAAACCCGTCCCCAGTTATTTGCGATGAGGAGAGTTCCTGTGGCACTAGAATGCCCGGTAGTCAATCTCCAAATGCTTTGGTGAAAATCGCTTTACTGTGACATAATGTCACTTGCAGTGTTGAATGGCAATTGACTTCTTTTATGGGGTCACTCTTCAAGAGTGAATTTGCATTTTCTTTTATGGCAATCAAAACGTTATGGAGGAAGGGGAAATGAGAGAAAGAATCACTAAACTCAGATTTCTCATAGTACTGGACTATCTGAGAAGTGCTCCTTGATCGGTGGGGCATCATTCATTCATTCAATGGTATTTATTGAGCGCTTACTATGTGCAGAGCACTGTACTAAGCACTTGGCATATACAGTTAGGCAACGGATAGAGACTATCCCTGCCCAATGATGGGCTTACAGTCTAATCGGAGGAGACAGACGAACAAAAACAAGACAACATAATCACGATAAATAGAATCGAGGGGGTGTATACCTCATTAGCAAAATAAATAGAGTAATAAAATGTATACAAATGAACACAGTGCTGGGGGGGCGGGGGGGAGCAGAGGGAAGAGGGGAAGCTCAGTCTGGGAAGGCCTCTTGGAGGAGGTGAGCTTTCCTGCTTTCCCAAACAGTAGGGCTTTGAAGTGGGGAAGAGAGTTAGTTTGGCGGAGGTGAGGAGGGAGGGTCGTGTGGGTTTCTAGGATTCTTATACTTTCATGGTAGTGAGATTTGCCAAAACCCAGCCCAGTACCTAGCCTGCTTTCCAAAGAGGAATTATGGTTGGAATGTATATGCTGGAACAGATTAGGCCTGAAAAAGCAGGTAGACCTCCACTTCACCTATCTCCATGCCCAACACGAGGTCACACACACTTGATGGTTTCCACATCCAAAGAGTGGCTCTCTGGGAGCTTGTTAGCCATGCAAGAATCCACCGGGCACCCATCTCTCCCTGCTTTCCCAAACAGCAGGATGCCAAAAATAACCTACCTCCCGGATTCCCGGTTGCTAAGAAAGATTGGGGTGAATAGATTGCACATTTTGCCCAAAGATGAAGTCCTTGGACCCTCTCCCTTACAAAGCCTGTCCCGATTAGAAATGGAACCCAGCGTTCCTTCTCTGGGCTCAGTCCCAGGCCTGGTGCTGGGTGAGAGTTATTTTTAGCCCACTCCACTCAGATTCCAGGACCAATTTTTTTTCAGATACACTCAGTTCTGCCAGAGGGTGTGTTTACTACACATCTTAGCTAGGACGTGACAGCAGAATTAGGGCATGTTCTTCCATTAGCGGGCAACTGTCTAAATATACATCACAGCACGGTGTAGGAAGAAGTGGCTGTTAACATGCATGCAGCATTGAACCCACGGTGACTACTTCTAGACAGATGTTCGTTAAGGCAGGGTTCTGCAAGAATACAACCTCTGGCTGAAAGGAGAACTGGATGTGTCAGAGTCAGGACTCCTGATTCTGATCAGGTTCGGGGGTCTGTGGGTGTTGGGGACGGTGGAGGGGAGGTCTGATGACACTCCTGACGTGAAGTGGAGCCGGGCGACTCCTGACACTCAACTCTCTGGGAAAAATAAAAATAAATATACTTCTCCAAAAGCAGGGTTAGTTCCAGTCGAGAAGCAGCGTGGTCTAGTGAATGGAACACGGGCCTGGGAGTTAGAAGGACCTGGGTTCTAATCCCGGCTCTGCCATTTGTCTGCTCTGTGACCTTGGAATAGTCGTTCAACTTCTCTGTGCCTCGATTCCCTCATCTGTACAAGGGGTTTTGAGACTGTGAGCCCCACGGAGGACATGGATTGTGTCCAGCCTGATTAGCTTGAATCCACCCCAGCACCTGGTACAGTCCCGGCACTTACTAAGCGCTGAAGAGATACCATAAAAATCTTTTCACATAGCTGTAAGGGAATTGTACTTTAGGATCCACAGAAATCAAGTTGAAAGGGAGCTCAGCAAATCATTGACTGCTGCCCTCTGCCACAAAATAGGCTGAACTAAGAGAGGTAGGTATCTTTTCTTCTCTCTAAGATCTCCAGGAGTGGATGTACTATAACTTCCTTTGATAGTCATTCATTCATCCATTCAGTAGTATTTGAGTGCTTACTGTGTGCACAGCACTGTACTAAACACTTGGGAAAGTACAATACAACAATAAACAGCGACATTCCGTGCCTACAGCGAGCTTACAATCCAGAGGTGAGGGAGACAGACATCAGTTTGAGTGAGGTTACAGATACATACTGTAGTCCGCTCGTTGATTGCCAGGGTGGGAAAGCTCTGAAGGCCTTCCTTTCGTCTAGGCAAGGAATTTCTTCCTGTAGACTAGGCCCATTTTTCGGGCAGTTGCTTGTGGCCATGCCAAACAGCTAGGCACAGCCCCGTAAAAATGTCTCAAGTAGGGAAACAGACTTAAGTCACCCCTGAGCCTTCCCCTCTCCAAGCTAAGCAGCCTCAATTCCTTTAGATCCTAATTTCCATCCCCGTAAGGATATGACCTTTTCAGGATATAACAAAGGTTATTTTCCAGCCCTTCCATGTCTCTCTCATGGTGCTGGTGGCTGTGCCTCTAGAAAACCAATTGCAGTGCCTCAGCGGGGGTCCTTTCCATGATCTGTGTGTCCACAAAGACAGAAAACACTGTCCACAAAGAAAACACTTAAAATGCTTGAGGATTTGGCAAGATGTTTGACTATAATGAAATTCCTCCATGGGGCAGTTGAGAAGTGACTGGGCATAAAATAACTTTGAAGGAACTCTAGCAAAGTTGGATAACTTGCAGCTCTATGGTTAATTTCAGACCTTGAAATAAGCATGTCAACAGTCATCCAGTTAAAAGTGGCCAAGTCTGCTTGAAGCCGTGTAGTTTTTTAAAGAAAAACTTGGGAAGGGAAATTTATCTTTGGGGCCCATTCTGCAAGGGGTAAACCTAATTCATTAGCAGGGATTGGGCCATTTAGACTTCAATAATTTGATTATCACCCCCACCCTCAACCCCATAGCACTTCTGTAGAAGTCCACAATTTATTTTCACATCTGTCTACCCCGCTCAGCTGAAGCTCCTTGCAAGGATCATATCTACAAACTCTTAATGTATTCTGCTCTACCAAGGAGGAAGTACGGTGCTCTGCATATAGTAAGCGCTCAATAAATACTTGAATGAATGAATAAATAAATACCATGAATTGATTGATTCAGGTAAATATACTGCATGCCCAGCTCTGTGTGACCAGAAATCACACATCAGAAAACATCGGGCTCCCCACCCTCCAACACCCCCTCCCCAAAAGTGGGGACTTCTTCCTTTTTGGGGGAGTTGGGTGATATGGGGAGAACCAGAGCTGTTTGCACTTTCAAGTGGCAGTAGACATTCATTCAATCAATCATATTTGTTGAGCGCTTGTGTACAGAGCATTGTACTAAGCGCTTGGAAAGTACAGTTCAGCAATGAAGAGAGACAGTCCCTCCCCACAACGGGCTTACAATATAGAAGCGGGGAGGCAGACACTATCTAGGATGTCTTTGACCAATGTTATGTGATCAGTTGCTTGACAGAAGTTCCCAAAGTGCACTAATTCATCCTAAAGCTTCTGAGCTCCACTGTACCAAAATGTCACTAAAAGTACTCATATCAAATCACCCTAGCATGCTAAGAAATGGAAATTGGTTAAAGAGATAAAGCTGTATGACTGCAGCAACCAAGGATGCTTGTTGGCTTTATTAAAATACCCACAGATCCCGAGAAACTATTCATCAGTTCTCCATTGGGTTTACCTTGTAGATATAACTCAATCTTGCTACTATGGTCAGCAGCATGGCCTAGTGGAAAGAGCATAGGCCAGGGAGTCAGAGGACCTGGGTTTTAATTCTGGCTCTGCCACTTGTCTGCTTGTCACAAGTCATTTAATTTCTCTGGGCTTCTGTTCCCTCGTCGGCAAAATGGGGATTTTGTACCTGTTCTGGCTCCTAAGACTTTGAGCCCAGTGTGGGACCTGATTATCTTGTATCTACCCCAGAGCTTAGTACAGTGCTTGACACATAGTAAGTGTCCAGTGAATGCTACTATCATTATTACTGTTGTACTTAATCAAGGCCCAATTCCCTGGGTTTTGTAGAGGGCCAAAAAAGCAAGATTTGAAACAAAAAGCAGATATTTTTCAAGATGAAGCCATTTTGTGACCCAGAAATAACTGGGGAAGAAGCCTCATCAGTTGTTTTGAAGCTCTTTCTTCCTCTCTTAATCTCCCACCCTTTAAAAAAAAGTGAATTCAAAAGGTTTATGACTTAGATCGTCACACTGACTCATTGGATTCAGAGACACTGGCCAATGGGAGAGTTTTCTTTCTATAATATGGCAAGATAACTTGAAACAACTAGCATATAGCAGGGAGGGTTTGGCGCAGTTATCGCACCTGGTAGCAAATTACAAATTGTTGAAGATGGTAAATCTGCTTGCTCTTTCTAAGTCATTATAAAATTTCTAGGGATTACGAAGCTCTCTTTGGTAGGGCTTGCCCTAAAGAACCGGTCATACTGGCATTAGGCAGAGAATGGGTCTGTTCATTGTTGTGTTGTATTCTCCCAAGTGCTCAGTGCAGTGGTTTGCACACTAAGTGCTCAATAAATGCGATTGAAGGAAGGAAGGAAGGCACTTCTCTGTGACTCAGTGACCTCCTCTGTAAAATGGTGATTAAGACTGTGAGCCCCATGTGGGACTCGGACTGTGTCAGCCTGTTTAGCTTGTGTCTACCTCAGCTTTTAGTGCAGTGCCCAGCACATAGTAAGAGTTTAACAGATACCCTTAAAAAAAGAAAAAAGACAGAATGAATTGTTAGGCTGTTTCCAGGGGCATCTTTCTGATATAAATTCCAGAAATATAGTAGTGGTCTGTGTGTGTTACTAATGCTGGTGTGCATTTTCCATTTTTATTACAGTGTTTTCTTGGCTTCTTGCCATTCCTAATTTGCATGGCTAGCGTAGGTGTTTCAAGGGGGCAAATTTTATAAGCCTCTTTTAACAAGTTGAGCATCCTTCTTACTAAAAAGGTTGTCTGATCTGGTCATCTTTGAGCTACCCCCTGCCCCTAGCTCAGCCCTTAATAAATGTTGGCATTATAAATGCTCCCCCCAAATATAAAATCAAAGTCCCTCAAGGTCACAATGTAGGTAAGTGGTAGAAACTAGAAGAGGTTAAGGAAGCAGTATGGCCTAGTAGATAGAGCACGGGCCCGGGAGTCCCAAAGGACCCAGGTTTTAATCCCAGCACCGCCACTTGTCTGCCATGTGATCTTGGGCAGGTTACTTAACTTCTCTGTTACCTCAACTGTAAAATGGGAATGAAGACTGTGAGCCCCATGTGGGACACAGACTGTGTCCAACCTGCTCAGCTTGTATCTACCCCATCATTTCGTGCAGTGCCTGGAACATAATAATCACTTAACAAGTGCCATTAAAAAAAAAGAAGAAAAGGGTTGTAGTTTTTTCCCTGCCTTAGTTTTAGGGCTCTAAACTAAAGACTGGGATTCCCCTACCCGGGGCAGCCCGAGGCAGCTCGTACAACCTGCTTGGGTTAACTTTCCACTGGGTAAAGTGGGAGTAATAATCCAGGTGGAGAGTGAAATGAGTTAATCCTAAAAGATGATTTTGAAAGCCCCATTTACATTTTGGGTGGTGGAGATAGTTTTTTATTATAATATGCAGTCAGTAGGAGCTGAGACTCGGAGAGACTTTCCCATAATCATAAAATGAATTGCATAATGTTTAAACATACATTCATTTACTTAGCATGCATTTCTAATAACTTCCATAATCACTGGTGGGTGTTTAAAAAAAAAAACCTGGCAAATAGACTGAGATAGGTTCAAACAAGCTTGTGAACTACAGAAGAGGTTAGAATTTTCAGAGTAAAATTGAACTTGGTTTTAAAAAAAAAAAAAAGAATTTGCACATCACCTTTTCTTAAGCAGTCTTTATTGAGGAGTGACCGTGGTGTTTTTAAAACTTGAGATAGGTTCCTGGGTGAGGTTGTGCAATGTCTTTATCTAGTCAGATATCCATCTAGACCAGGATGACTATTGGTCAATCTTTCCTGGAGGCAAGGGGATGGAAAGGAAGTCCTCTCCTAACCCCATATGTCCTTAGAGCTGGATGAGGATCCTGTAAGAAACCTAAAAGAAGCACTTGGCCTGCTTCTTGCTACTTGATTTAATTATGTTCTTCTTAATACTCATTCCATTGTAGAAATCTATCTTTAAATCTACTAACTTGTGTCTTGTGTCTTCATGCAAGGAGATGTTCTAAAGTGGTCTTGAGACTGTTCAGCTTGTTTCTTTTTCTCTTGAGAGGATTTGAGGTCATGAAGTTAAAATGGAGCCTAATGACTGAAATACTCTCATTATGAAGTGTATTATTTACTATAAGATTACAGAACAAAAAGGAGCTGTATTAGAAAGTTCAAGTAATGCAGTGAGGGAGTTATTTATAATGTGAAAATTAGCGCTGGACTTGGAGTTACTGCCAGGAAGGAAAGTAATTGCAGGCCATGGGCTTCAAAACAGGCAGAAACTCTCATATTTTTGGTTGACAAACCATTTGGATCGGGCCCAAAAGCGCTGAGCTATGAACAGTTGTCTTTGTGTTTGTGGGGTCTTAACTGGCAGCAAGCAAACACTGAAGAAGGAAAGCGAGTCTAAAAGGCAGGTGGAGCTTATAGTTAATCTCTTCGTGAAAAACATTTATAGAATATGGACATTCTGCTTTAATATATGGGAGTTATTTGGACAAGTATTGCATTGAAACCAGCTGAATTTTTCCAGCATGCCATTAGTTTTTAGGTGTATACCCCGTTTTCATTTTTCCCTTTCCTGGACTTCGTGGCCGTTCTCGGTATACATGGCCAAAATCTTTTTCTGCCACAAATTGGCGCTGATCTGTCTACGTGACTCCCCTTCTTGTTCTTGGCACATTTAGCAGCTGGCTTCTGGATGCACGGGGTATTTGGTCGTGACAGTGAAGTTGACAAGAAATCAGTTTCTCCACCTGAGTGTTCTTGCTGAAGAACTGGACTGTGACAGAGGGTAGAAATCTAATCTCAAAACTTGTCCAGGGAGAAGCAAAGTTTCCCACACCTGAGCTTTGCCTGCAAGGCTTGGGTGATAGAGACTCCTGGAAGAGTCGTATTCATCTGAAAAAATGCCATCCAGCCCAGAACCAGTGTTCAAGTACCAAACCAGAGAAGCAGCATGGCCTAATGGGTAGAGCCTGGGCCTAGAAGTCAGAGGGACCTGGATTCTAATCCCAGCCCCACCACTTGTCTGCCATGTGTCCTTGGGTAAGTCACTTGACTTCTCTGGGCCTCAGTTACCTCATCTGGCAAATGGGGATTAAGATTGTGAGCCCTGTGTGGGACACAGACTCTGCCAACCCGATTAGCTTGTATCTACCCCAGTGCTCACTACAGTACCTGGCCATAGTAAGCGCTTAACAAATACCATTAAAAAAAAAAATCAGGCCAGAAGTGAGCCTGGACAAACTGGTGGGAGTCCAGATGTGTTTCTGGGGAACCACCACTGCATTCATGGGATTGTCCCCAAGTCTTCTGGAATTTTTAATCCCAGTAGGCCCAGAACAATCCTGCATATGTAAAACCACATGGGCATAAAGGCCACTCGATCCCCCTGACCTGAAAAGCCTCAAAATGGAGGAAGCGAAAGAGGCAGAAGCCTGGGGATCTATCTAAGCGTGCCCATGCCCGACCCAGGGTGGGTTGTGCCATTCTGGCCCATGCAAAACTTTCCATCCTGGGTGGACCTCACTAAAATACTGTTTGCTCGTACTGCTGTGCTGAGCAACTAGACTGGAGCAAAAAGCATGAGCACAGGATTTTTCTTTAACAGTGAAGTTAATTCCCACAGGGATTTGAAAGTCCATAAGGGATTTTTCTGGTGCTCGTCTACCTCCCCCACCAAGTTCTTAACCACTGTGCTGGTCCATATGGATTTGATGAAAGCCGTAATATCGTTAAAAGGAGCTTGAAACTCTCCTCTTTATTTCACAAATGTACCCTAATACTGCCTCCAAAGAAGAGTCTCTCTCTACTCCACTCCTCCCTGCTGCTGACCACTTCCATCCAGGGGGCAGCTGGGCGGAGAGAACAGTAACATTTGGTGACTATTCCTCCCTTTCCCCCCCCCCCTCCTGGCCCCTCTCTTCTCTCAATTCATCCAACGATAGAATCAATTTAGCACTTGCCGACTGCAGAGCAGTATAGTAGACACTTGGGAGAGCACAGTAAAGTAAAAGACACAATCCCCACCCTCAAGGAACGTATTATACTCTAATGGGCGAAAGAGGTTGACAGAAATTGCATGCATGCAATAGGAGCAAGAAAAAACATAAAAACTTGTGATAAGCATGAGTGTGGAAAAAAATAAATGAACCAAGCACTCCCCTTTCCCCTCTGCCCTTTCTCTGTCCCACTTAGGGTGGCCACTTCAGGCTGAGAATTGAAACAAATATAACTGTTAGGTGAGGGAGGGGTGGGTGATTTTTTTTTTTAATTTGTCATCTGGTCGACGTGAACAGCTTGCTGGCTAGATGAGCAAAGGATGCAGACCGAGCTTGCCTCCGTCAAAGAAGCTGATGCAAGCAGAGATGCTGTCACCCTTTGCAAAAACAATGTGGTTGAAGATCTTTGAAGGTGTTGGGCCGCTCCCATGGACCGCTTTGGGTCTGGGTGACGTGACACCTCCTCTCCCGATACGTTTGTTACAACCTGTTTAAAAACAGTGGGAGAGCGTTTGGCTTTAATCTCAACCGTGAATGAAGGAGAGCAAACCCGGGGTGGAGCCAGTGGTGTGGCCTTTACAAGGTGATCACTCTTAAAGAGTCTCTCACTCCTTCTCTTCCTTCCCCTCCTTCCCTGCCTCTTTCTCTTTCTCTCCTTCTCCAGACCTTTTAAGCCTATGAGAACACAAGGGGACCCCGGCTTGTCATTGTTTTTTTCTTCTGACACAGAGACATTGCCCTCACTTGATCTGCCAAATCTATTGGACACTTTAGTCCCCACCCCACACCTCCCCTCTGGCTGCACTTCCTCCACCTCTCACCCCCACCCCCACTCAAACCTTCTTTCTAGGCCCCCTGCTCCTCTCAGTGTGTATTCACTCCATCAGTGAGCTCATTCCCTCCCGTGGCTTCCGCTACCACCTCTCTGTGACTGACTCCCAGATCTACCTGCTAGCTCTGACCTCTCATCTCCTCTGGCACCTGAAGCTCAAAAGGTAGAAAGCTGAACTCGTGTTTCCCTCCCAAATTCAGCCCTTAACCTAACTTGCTCATCGCAGTTGACAACATCACCACCCTCCCTGTCTCCAAAATGCTCCACCCTCTTCCAACCTCCATATTCGGTCTGTGGCTAAATCCTGTCTCCTAATTCCTCTAAGAATTTCCCAGATCCGGCCGCATTCCTCTCCATTCAGTGGTTAGTCCAGTGCTCTGTGCACAGTAAGTGCTCAATAAATAAGAATGAACGAACAAATGAATTCGACTGACCCACCACCCCGATCCAGGCCTTATGGCATTTGTTAAGCACTTACTATGTGCCAGGCACTGTACTAAGCGCTGGGGTGGATAGAAGCAAATCAGGATGGACCCAGTCCCTGTCCCATGTGGAGCTCATAGTCTCAATCCCCATTTTACAGATGAGGTAACTGAAGCCCAGAGAAGTGAAGTGACTTAACCAAGGTCACATAGACAAGTGGTGGAGCCAGGATTAGAACCCATGACCCTCTGAATCCCAGACCCATGCTCTAGCTACTACTCCATGCTATTCAATCTCTTCATTGGTGTCCCTACCTTCAGCCTCTCCCATTTCCAGTATACATTTCACTCTGTTACCTGGATCATCTATTCTAAAGTGTTACTCTGCACACAGATTTCCCTTCCTCCAAAACCATCAATGGGAACCCAAGTAGAAAGAGCTGATCATTACCCCTTAGTAACAATAATAATAATAATAATGTTGGTACTTGTTAAGCACTTACTCTGTGCAGAGCACTGTTCTAAGCACTGGGGGAGATACAGGGTCATCAGGGTGTCCCACGTGGGGCTCACAGTCTTCATCCCCATTTTACGGATTAGGTCACTGAGGCACAGAGAAGTGAGGTGACTTGCTCACAGTCACACAGCTGACGAGTGGCAGGGCCGGGATTCGAACCCACGAGCTCTGATTCCCAAGCCCGGGCTCTTTCCGCTGAGCCATGCTGCTTCTCCGGCACTTCATCAGTAGCTTTCTATCACTTGAGCTCGTATACTGCTCCTCTCAAGCTCACCTTCTAAGTAATACTAGTAATAATAGTATTTATTGTTCTTAGTAACAGAACACTGTTCTAAGTATGGTGAGAGAATATGCTGGTGGGAGTTAGACATGGTTCCTGTCCCTTGGGAGGCTAACCATCTAAGAGTATAAGTGGGAAGGCAGGACTGAAGAGAACAATGAAGCATTAAAATACAACGCTGTCTGTCTCACACGCTCATAACCGTGGCATTATCGTTGACACATCCCTCTCGTTCAATCCCCATATTCAGTCTGTCACCAAATCCTGTCGGTTCTACCTTCTCAACATTGCTAAGATTTGCTTTTTTCCCCTCTCCCTTCAAACTGCTACTATGCTGCTCCAAACCCTTGTTACATCTCGCCTTGACTACTGCATCCTCCTCCTCACTGACCTCTCTGCCTCCTGTCTCTCCCCACTTCAGTCCACATTTCACTCTCCTTCCCGGATCATTTGTCTTAAAAACTGTTCAGTACACGTCTCCCCCGTCTTCAAGAACCTCCAGTGGTTTGCTGTCCACCCCCACTTCAAACAGAAGTTCCTTACCATCAACTTTAAAGTACTTAATCAGCTCACCTCCTTCTTCCTTACCTCGCTGATTTCCTACTACAACCCACTCACGTGCTTTGCTCCTCCAATGCCAACCTACTTACTGCACCTCAATCTCATCTATCTTGCCTCCTTCCCCTTGCCCACTTCCTCCCTCTGACTTGGAACTCATTCCTTCTTCGTGTATAACAGACCACCTTCAAAGCCTTATTAAAACAACTCCTCCAAGAGGCCTTCCCTGATTAAGCCCTCTTTTCCCCTACTTGCTCTCCCGTCTGCATCACCTATGCACTTAGATCTGTGCCCTTTAAGAGCTTGATATCCACCCCACCCTCTATCCCACCCCATTTATGTACAAATTTGTAATTTGAATATGTGCTCTCTCTCTAAACCGTAAGCTCCTTGTGGCCAGGGATTGTGCCCATAACCCTATTGTATTCTCTCCCAAGAGCTTTTCTGCACACGGTAGATACTCAACAGGTGCCGTTGATTGTTGGTTGCTATGCTGCCGGCGAGGGTCAGAGCAGCTTTTGTGCACTCCCCCATTGGCATGGAGCATTCAGGGAGCAGAGTCCTTCAGTAACAGGAGGGCGGGCAGTGGCTGCCATGGATATGTCCCTCATCAGCAGTGGAGGGATCCAAAAGCTCTCAGCAACAGCTTTTCTCCCCGGCCCAGCGTGCCCAGAATGTGCTGGGAGCTGGAGCTCCCTAGGTAGCAGGAGGGAAGGTGGCATGCATCTCTGCTGCTTTTCTAACTGGGCCTTGTTTTAGACTCTCCTGCCTCTGATCTCTTCCTTCTGCCTGCCACTAAACTCCCCCACTATTCAAGTCCACCAGACCACAGTTTTCCCTATCTCCAAAGCCCTTCTGGAAACACGCTTCCTCCAGGAGGATTTCCTCCAATAATTACCCCTCTCCCCAGAGTTCTGTCATCTGCCACCTAACCCCTAGTCATTTTTGCACGCTGTCAGAACTCGTGCACTTCCCAAGTGCTACGTATTGGTGGCAGGCTCAGTTCCGAATGCCGCCTTCCACAGGCCCACGGCTCAACAGCTGGTGGGCATGGAGGAGTTTGAGCCAGGAGTCTGGTTTTTATCACATTGGGGAGAGCGCTGACCCACCACCCCAGGATCATCCCTGCTACCTGCCTTGCAGACCCAGCACTGATGCCATCCTTCCAAGGCCCAGTGGGCCGCCAGATGCTGCCCAGTAATAATCATAATAATGTTGGTACTTGTTAAGCACTTAGTATGTGCAGAGCACTCTTCTGAGCACTGGAGTAGATACGGGGTAATCAGGTTGTCCCACGTGAGGTTTACAGTCTTAATCCCCATTTTACAGATGAGGGAACTGAGGCACAGAGAACTTAAGTGACTTGCCCACAGTCACACAGCTGACAAGTGACAGAGCCGGGTCCTCAGCCCTGCCTATCTGGACACACCCCAGGGACTAGCTTTTGAGCACCTGGGCACCAGAGAGGGTTCCAGGGGGGCTCCCGGGGCTTGGAGTCTCAGCGCTGCACACTGCCGGCCTGCCTTCCCAGGGTGAGTCCCGTGGCCAGCGGGCCTGGGGCAGAGCAGCGGCGAAGGCAAGTGAAGCGCTCACTACATCACAGTCTCCCAGGACCAAGGGGATAGCGGGGGACACAGCAAAGGGCTCTCAGGTTTCAGGATCTCAGAGAAGAGAATACTTGGCTATGCTCAGGTGAAAGGTCAGAAGCATAGTGGCCTAACAGATAGAACATGGGCCTGGGAGTCAGACAAATATGGATTCTAAGCCTGGCTCCGCCACTTGTCTGCTGTGTGACCTTGGGCAGATCGCTTCATTTCTGTGTGCCTCAATTACCTCGTCTGTAAAATGGGGATTGACCATGAGCCCCAAGGGGGACATGAGACTGTGTCCAACCTGACACAGTAGATACAACCTACTCCAGTACTTAGTACAGTGCCCAGCACATAGTAAGTGCTTAACAAATGCTTTAGAAGTGGGTGGGGGCAGGTTTGGGGACTCTGCTCCCTCCCCAGGGCTATGCCTCAGTTCTGATTGCCCCCTTCCACAGGCCCACAGCTCAACAGCTGGTGGGCATGGAGGAGGTTGAGGCAGGAGTCTGGTTTCTACTGCACTGGGGAGAGCGCTGACCCAGCTCCCCAGGACCATCCCTTCTGCCTGCCTTGCAGACCCAGCACCGACGCCATCCTTCCAGGGCCCAATGGGCCGCCAGATGCTGCCCGGTACTGGAGTAGTACCCGAGATCAACTATGAGGGGCTCCAGAGACTGCTCCCCGTTTGTTACCTGGGCAGCACAAAGTGATGACGTGCACCAACACACCACGTGAAATCGTCAGACCACATGGGAGAACAACCAGTTGGACTCTCATGTCTAAAGCCCACTTGGCCGACCCTCTGGCTCCATTGCGTTCCCTTCCCAAGTCCCTGTTCACACAGGCTCCTATTGGACTCTGGCAGAGTGGGCTGGGCGCTTTCAAACTTCTGGTCGCCCCTTCAGACGGTGCGCCCAGAGGCAGCTGCGTCCCTTGCCTACCATCCCCAGCCGGCCTCGCTTTCAGGCGGAAAAGGGAGGAGAGGGTGAACTGGAGATGGCAGGGAGATTTTGCATCTAATTACCAATTTCAGCTCTACCCCACTCGGCTTGTGGAACCTGACCAGATCGCTGGGAGAGATTGTGTGTGCATAGAGATTGCAGGCGTGTAGAGATGAGTCAGGTAATAGTTCTGAGGGAAGTGCATGGAGAAGTGTTTGGCTTAGCCTCTGCTCTTTGGGCGTTCTTTTCTTTATATAGAGCAGAGAAGGCATCACAGTGAAGCAGGAGAGGGTAGTGGCAGATAGTTTCTCTCACCGTTTTATCTTGTTTGTCGGGGCTTCCTTGTCCGACAGCCTGCAAGTTAAATATATTCCCGAGTTGGTATGACAAGCATGAAGTCACTCTGTTAGGGCCATAAAAGCCTTGAGAGAACCGCCATTATTGTATTAGATTTCATTACAGCTCCCTCCAAAAGGTCCGAGGGGACCGTGATTAGCCATTGTTTAATAATCTGTGCGAGGCAGAAGGAGAAACTATACCTTGTCATGAGGTCGGGCTGGGGGAGGCAGACAGTCCACTGGGTTGGCTCCTCCTACGCTGGATCTGGGCAGCTGCCACAGAGGTGTGCGTGTGTCCACTCCATCCCTTCTGCACTAGAGCCCGCACTCCTGCCATAGAGAGCTGCTCTGACCGGCGGGTCTCCCCAGGTCAAAGTTGTAGGACCAGGGGCATAATAAATGTTAGGATACCGGTGCAATGAAAGAAGGTGGTCCTGGTATCCGGTCCCAAGATGCCCAAGGTGAGCCAAGGCCACATCTAGCCTTGGGGCCACCTGGTCCCCACACCCCCACTCATTTTTCACCCAGGCCTGCACTTCTCTGTGCTTTTGGGAAGATGGCAGAGTCGGGAGGATGGTCACTGTGTGCTGGGAGAGGAATGGACTGAGGGTGCAGAGGCGGCCACCCTTTCTGCCCCGCTCCCATGTGATGCCCGCAGGGGAAAGTTGATGGTCGGGCAGTGTAAGTGAATATTCTCTGCGTGTATGGAACGTGGACAGGTGGATGGTCTGCAGCAAGGCCTAATAGATAGTGCACGAACCTGAGAATCAGAGGACCGGGCATCTAATCCCCGCTCCTCCACTTGTCTATTGTGCGACCTTGGGCAGGTCACTTCTCTTGCCTCAATTACCTCATCTGTAAAATGAGGATTAAGACTGTGAGCCCTAAGTGGGGCATGGACTGTGCTGTTTATCTCATATCTACCCCAGCGCTTAGAACGATGCCTGGAATATAGTAAGCACTTAACAAATACCATTAAAATACCATTAAAAAAGAAAAAAAGGACAGGTGAAGTACGAATGCTAAGCAGAGTATCTGTGGATTTCTCTACTCTGTCCCTCAGGATGCAGGACACCCTTAGGCTTCGGCATCCTCAGGGACTCTGTTCCCAGGGCTCTGTATCATCCAGCTTAGGCCACACAGCTCAAAATGTCCATTCGGGTGTTGATTTCATTTTTGAAGAGTTGCTTGTTCCCCAGCCAAAACATCAGACTCCCCTCCCAAAGGGGAATTGGAAGCTCTTGTCCCTCCCTGAGAGCTGGGAGAGCATGGACTCAATTATTCAATCAATCGGTGGTATTTATTGAGTGCTTACTGTGCGCAGAGCGCTGTACTAAGCACTAGAGAGAGTACAGCACAATAGAGTTAGCAAACATATTCCTTGCCGCAAGGAGCATGCAATTTAGAGGGGGACATTAAAATAAGTAAAGGATAGGTACATAAGTGCTGTGGGGCTGAGGGTGGGTGAGTGTCAAATGCTTAAAGGGTAGAGATCCAGACTGGTGGTCTGTCATATATGAAGGGAGAAGGAATTCCATGCCAGAGGGTGGACTTGGGCACGGGATCAAAAGCAAGATAGATGAGATCCAGGTACAGTGAGTAGGTTGATGTTGGAGGAGTGAAATGTCTGGATGAGTTTGTAGTAAGGAATCAGTGAGGTAAAGTAGGAAGGGCTGATTGAGGGCTTCAGAACTGATGGTAAGGAGTTTCTGTTTGATGCAGAGGTGGTCAGGCCACCCCTGGAGGTTCTTGAGGACTGAGGAGATGTGGAGTTAATATTGTTTTAGAAAAATGAATTAAGCAGCAGAGTGGACTGGAGTGGGGAGACACAGGAGTCCGATGCAGTAGTCAAGGTGGGAAATGGCAGGTTCATAGAACAACAAAGGAGTAGTTGGGATAGAGCGGGAAGGGCAAATTTTGGTGATGTGAAGGTAGAACTGACAGGATGGATGATAGATTGAATATGTGGGTTGAATGAGAGGGATGAGTTGAGCATAATGCCAAGGTTATGGGCATGTGAGATAGGGAGGATAGTGGTGTTGTCCACAGTGTTGGGAATGATGGCAGGGGGACAGGGTTTGGGTAGAAGGATGAATTCTGTTTTGGTCATGTTTAGTTTGAGGTACCGTTGGGACATCCAGGTAGAGAGATCCTGAAGGCAGGAGGAAATGCGATACTGCAGAGGAGAGAGATCAGGACTGGAGAGGTCAATCAGCCAATCAGTGGCATATATTGAGCGCTTACCACATGCAGTGCATATACTAAGCACTTGAGAGAGTACAATACAACAGAGTTGGTTCACACATTCCCTGCCCATAAAGAACTTAAAGTCTTGAGGGAGATTTGGGAATTATTTGCATAAGGGTGGTAGTCGAAGGCATGGGAGAGAATGAGGTCTCCAAGGGAGTAGGTGTAGATGGAGAAAGAAATCCAGAACTCCAGAAATCCAGAATCCAGAAATCCAGAGGCAGAAGAGGAGACTGAGAAGGAGTGACCAAAGACATAGGAGGAGAACTAGTAGAGGACTGTATCAGTGAAGCCAAGGTTGGCTTATGTTTCAAGGAGAAAGTTGAGGTCCTCAGTGTCTAAAGCACCTGAGAAGTTGAGGAGTCATAAGGTGGAGTCGAGGATATTGAATTTGGCGAGAAGAAGGGCGTTCATGACCTTGGAGAGGACAGTTTCTGTAGAGTAAAGGGGGCAGAAGCCAGATTGGAGGGATCAAGGAGAGAATCAGAGGAGGGAAACTAGAGGCAGTGGGTGTGGACCACTCACTCGAGGAGGTTGGAGAGGAATGGAAGGAGGGAGTTGGGACGATAAATGGAGGGAGCCAACAGGGTCAAGGGAGGGTTACTTCAGGGTAAGGGATGCATGGGTATGTTCGACAGTCCATGCATCTTTAAACCCCATCTCTTCCCTTATTTGTCTTGGCCTGTTTCTCCATAACAAGACAAAATGAAAAGAGAGAGAGGAGGGAGGGAGGGAGAAAAAGGAGGAGCGAGGGAGGGAGAGAGGGAGCAGACCCTGCCTCTAGAGAATGGCCAGATAGAGAGGAAAGGATGAGATGAATCCCACCAAACTATGTGTTCACTCTTGTTGTGGTCAGCTTCCAGGACTGTGCTGCCAACAGATGTTAAATCAGTGCCCTCCCCACCTTTCTTTAGCCAAACTGATGATTGACCAAGTGCCACAATCGCAATGCACTCCCTCTTCAGTGGATCCCTAATTGCCAGAGGAGGAAGTTTTGAGAAAGGGTCAGATTAGATTATATTAATGCTACTGAAATCTGAAGGACTCCCCTATCATGGGGTTCCATAACCCCCTCATGTAACCATTTTTGTGCCCAGTCTCAGTCACTGAGTCCACTCTGGATCCTGCAGGAATTTCAAGGACACTCTCTCTCTGACCCCTCTCATTTCGGGGAAAAATTCTTATTTGCAGCATGGGAAGCCATTTGGGGGATTTCTTCCTCGGATCGATGACAGAATATCAGCTCCACAGCAGTCAACTCCCGTTGCCAGGTAACGGTATAAAATCATTAAAAAGGGAGATATCCTTTACTCCCATTCTTTGTAAAATCCTAACCTAAATTCAGCCACCTCAGGGAACTTCACCTTTTGGTCCCTCACCTGAAGCATACCACCTGAACCACTGTCAAAATACCTATCTGGTTTATATTTTCAGGTTATTTCTGAGTGTATCATTTGCCATCGCTTTCCTGCTGATACTCTCAGTAGCTGAAATGGGATTTGGTTGGCTGAAACCTAATTCATTTCTGTTTTTCTTGGGAAAGTAGAGGGGCTGTGACTTTCACCCAAAGGCAGAAAATTTACTGTTAGCAGCAAGTGGTTAAAAGCAACCAATTATTCCTTTTCATAACCGACTCACAGTACCTCAAACTTGTCTATCTCACCGCCAACCTCTCGCCCACGTCCTGCCTCTGGCCTGAAACGCCCTCCCTCTTCATATCCGTCAGGCAATTACTCTGCCCTCCCTTTTAAGCCCTATTGATGGTCCATCTCCTCCAAGAGGCCTTCCCTGACTAAACTCTCCTCTCCTCTTCTCCCACTTTCATTCATTCATTCAATAGTATTTATTGAGCGCTTACTATGTGCAGAGCATTGTACTAAGCGCTTGGAATGTACAATTTGGCAACAGATAGAGACAATCCCTGCCCGATGACGGGCTCACAGTCTAATCGGGGGACATGGACAAAAACAAGACAACATAATCACGATAAACAGAATCAAGGAGATGTACACCTCATTAACAAAATAAATAGGGTAATAAAAATATATGCAAATGAGCACAGAGCTGAGGAGAGGGGAAGAGGGGGGGAGGAGCAGAAGAAAAGAGGGGAAAGGGGGTTTAGCTCAGGGGAGGGGAAGGGGGGCAGAGAGGGAGCAGAGGGAAAAGGGGAAGCTCAGACTGGGAAAGCCTCTTGGAGGAGGTGAGCTCTCAGGAGGGCTTTGAAGAGGGGAAGAGAGTTAGTTTGGCGGAGGTGAGGAGCTAGGGCATTCCAGGACAGCAGGAAGATGTGGACCGGGAGTCGACGGTGGGATAGGTGTGAACGGGGGACGGTGAGGTGGTGAGCGACAATGGAGTGGAGCCTATGGAGTGGGCAGTAAAAAGATAGAAGGGAGGTGATTTAGGAGGGGGCAAGGTGATGGAAGAGCCTTGAAGCCCGGAGCGAGAAGTTTTAGATTCGTGCGGCCGTTGATAGGCATAGGTTGATAAGCATGATAGTTCTTTCTCCTGCCACCTTCATTTCTCTACCTGTTGGAACCTTCGGAAGAAAATGATGCTCAAGCCCATATCACCCTTTTTCTTTTTTAATACTGCCGACCCCATTTCTGGTAAAAGATTGGCTGGTAAAAGAGGCTGAAATATATCTGAGATGAATTTTGCGGTGCTTGTGGATTTCCGTTAACCACGGTCTCCCTGACCTGCTCCCTTTATTCACCCCCCGCCTCCCAGCCCACAGCACTTAGGTACATATCTAATTTATAATATCTGTCTCCCCCTCTAGACTGTAAGTTCGTTTGGGGCAGAAAATGTCTGTTTCATATTCTCCCAAGCGCTTAATACAGTGTTCTGCACACAGTAAGAGCTCAGTGAATATGATCGACTGACTGGCTCCCAGGATATGGAAAGCTGACCTGGGCCCAGATAACACTCCATCTCCTCCATGTGTAGTCTCCTTCAGTAGCTGATGAGCAGTCTTCCTAACTGCTGTCTTTTGAGAATTTTGGTATATGTTTCCCATCAGGGGACTTGAAAGCGCTCCGAGCCAAATTTGGTTAAAAGTGGATTTTTAGAGGTTTTCATTTCCATCATTTGGCCCCCTGTCTCAGACACAAGTCTTCACGAATCCTAACCCAAATCCATACCTTCCTTTCTGGCTGGCTTCAGAAGATGAATAGAGAGTAATTTGCGTATGCTTCTGAACCCAAAAACCACAGACCAAATTGTTTGGCTAAGCTTGTTTTGGATCGTTACAATACTCCGATGTCACATTTTTTATTTCTGAAGTAATGCCTTGTTAGAATGATGAGAAGAGACCCTTCTAGAACAGGGCACTGAGTTGCTGTTGTGGTTTTGGCGCTCTTGATCTTGTGGGCTGTTTTCTAAAGATGAATTAAAAGTGACCTAAATTTTTCCTAAATCCTGGGTAGCATAATTCTGGAAATTTCAGCTTATGGAGTTTAGTTCCAGGGAATTGAATAAATTATTATAAACCTGGAGTTTGGACAGATGTCAACCTATACAGTGCTCCCACCACACAGGGAGATTTTTCTCAAGCATCTTCAAGGTTCTAGTTACCAGATTGCTTTCCCAGTTTATCAAGCACCGACTAGCTATTCCACTGGTATTCTGATGGTGATGACTACTTACTCAGCCAGACGTAGGAAATCTTCTTCAGGTGGGACTAAACTGCCATTTTAGCGTAGAGTGGACTTGTGGAGAAGTACAGTTGTTAACATATTGTTTAATTGGCTTGAGTTGGCTGTCTGAAGAAAGTGGAAACAAAATCCTTCAGCAGCATTTATTGAGCACCTTCTGTAAATGCTTAGGAGAAGACAGTAGTGTATTTGATCACTGCCCCCAAGAAACTTGCAATCTAGTTGGATCTGGACAGTAACAAATCTTTCGTGGTCTCAAGACTCATTTGGATCCTAAATTTAAACTCAAAGAAAAACATTTCTCCAAATCTAAATAAATTTGTATTAAATGAAGATTTGAATGCGATGTCACCCTCACACTGCAATGTGCTGTTGCGGGCCAGGCATTTACACTTGCAGCTGAAATCATAACCAAAACCTAATATAATATTGCCCACCTTCTATGTTCTTCATAGTCAAGATATGCTCTAAAATAGCAGAAGCAGGAGATGTAATATGATCTCTGCAGCAGAGGATCGCCCTTTTATTGGTTCTTGTAATTGGACTTTGGAACACATAAATCTAATAATGTGTAATGTATTCAGGGAGGTCAAAGGGCAATTTAATCAATTGTGTGGAAGATGGAGTGGTCTTTGGTTTATGTCATTGTTGCGCATTATCAAACCAGCCTTCCTAATTGAGTTATGCTTCCACAAAAGAAATGCTTATTGATGTGATTTATTTTTCTTACGAGGCAGATGGCTTTGTGCAGTTTTAGCTTCTGATCTGTTTAAAAGAAGCGTCCAAGAAGAAGGGGTTCCAGTGCTTTGCCCAGAACAGGGAGGGACACAGTCAGGTAGACACGTCGTTAAAGAAAGACAAATCTGGTGCCGTTTGCTGCTGCCGCAGCTGTAGGCAAAAGAGGCCAGCCAGGCTCCTGAAGCAGGACCTGTGTGTGCCGTAGCCGCCTTCCTTCTGTATTGATTTTTAAGCCTTTCACAACGGGCCCTTTGGGGGAAGAGATCACAAGCTCGCGTGGGCCTTTTAGAAAGCAAATTAAGATTAAAAAGTCAATACGCCAAAATCATTTAGCCCATGTGAGTGGCAAAAGTGAAGGTGAAGGAAGGGAGAAAACAGTTTTCCGGGTCTTGTCATTCATGTTTGTTTATATTCATCTCTTTTGACTCCAGCAGGCCTTATGAGCCAACGGGCTCTTCGGCCTCGTTAGGCAGTGTCCCCCTCTGGAGTTGAAAATCGGTGGGCATTTCCAACTGGAAACTGAGAGCTGCGTACATGACCCGCCATTACATGCCACCGGTCACCAAACGAGTCAGGTCGCAGGGGAAGGATGGGCGCATCTGCCCAGCGTGGAGCTTGGTTAGTCCCACAGCTGCCACAGGGCGGGTCAAGAGTACCTTGGCAGGAAGGGCCAGTCCGGGCTTGCAGCAGACACGTAGGTACCTCAGGACCTCTCGCTTGCCAATTTCACCCTCCAAGGCGATTTCTGGAAAAACCAGAATGGAAATTGGCTGGCTCAAACCCCTGCTGCCCGACTCATTAACCTTGAACCTCAGTCACTTCCCTCCACCTGGAAAGTTCATTTTCTGGAGAGGATTAGCCGTGAACCTAAGGCCAAGATTATGGAGCAGGTTCACACGGAACCGTCTTGTCTGGGGGATAAATAAACCCAGTCCTCTCCCATCTCCCTCCCCACCGGCCACTGGCCCAAAAGGAGGCTTTCTGAAAGGCAGGGCCTAGAACTGGTTGAGCTTTAACTCTAGGATCTCTTGAGAAACGGTGACTTCACAGCCATCTCTAATCTCTCTCCGTCTGATTTTCTCTCCCATAGAGGCCCCATCTGTTAAAACACCCCATTTGCCCTCCTGGCTGTACTCTGTAAGCAAGCTCCCCACCCCTCAACCACACACCTTCCCAGCTACAGGCCAAGCAACATGTAAAAACTAGCTTGAAACCATGTGCACCCACACACGCTGAGGAGATGAGATACAGGCACCACTCCCTGTCACTGATTCATGCCCGTGGTCATCCTTCCCTACCCCCCACCCCCCAAATTATTAGCGTACTCAAAGTGAGCCCCTTCCTACTGCTGATGTCTGCACACACAGTCACAATGGACTTTCCGACTTGACTTCAACCCAGAAATAGCCATAAAGTCTGTATAATAACTGCTCAAGAGGACCAAAGTGGATGAGAAAGGAGGGCAGCCCATTCATTCGTAGGGTAGTAACAGACAGCGTAATCGAGCAATGGTAGGAATAAAGCACCAGCACAGCTTTGTTAACGCAGTTCGTTTTCATCGATGATATCAGTGTCTGCAGAGCAGGATGGGGGAGGGGAGAGAGGCGGAGGAGATGAATAAATACGATGATCAGGTGGCACACCTGAACCTAAAATAAAGAACGTCTGTTCCAGAAGCCAGTTCACAGAAATAATTTAAGCCATTTTAGTATTGATGTAAAACATTATTCTTAAAACTGAAATAGTGGCTAGGACGTTCTTTCTGGTGCTAGATTTAATGTCATTAAGCACTACAGTTAGTGTCAAAAATAACAGCAGATTAATTCCACACCTTTCAAAAATCCCTTCCAACAATTTTTTGAGTCTGAAGTTGGCCATTGGGGGAAAGAGGAAGTTGGAACCTACATCATCAGCCCCGAGTGGATTCAGCATCCAAAGGCCCTTGGAATTTTTTGGAGGAGAACTCCCTGTCGCTTCCTTTTCTCCTCCGCGTTGACCTGAGATTTCAGAACCTGGCCCTGGCTGCTCCAACGAGGGAGCAGACTGGTAAACAAAAATCCTGTATGGGAATCAATGCCAGGACAGAGCACCGAATTCCTCAGGAGAGTTTTTGCCACAGGTGATTTTATTCATTCATTCAATAGTATTTATTGAGCGCTTACTATGTGCAGAACACTGTATTAAGCGCTTGGAATGTACAATTGGGCAACAGATGGAGAGGGAAAGGGGAGGCCAGGAATGAACCGACGGTTCTCGGCGTGGGCTCTCTCTGGATCCCGGGTACAGTGGGTAGCATTGTCCTCTGCCAACTGCCTATCCTCATCTCTGTGGCTGGAAGGAGGCGCTCTTCAGGATTGCTCCGAAGGGCTTCGCTGGAATGGGATCTCCAGGTGCTGGCCGGAAGAAGGGGGCAGCCCAGATCCTCCCTGCTGGTGGGCGATAATGGGAGCTAGAGGCTCTTGGGGAAATTTGGGTGGGGGGGAGAGTCAGACCCCTGCATTTGAACAGAAACCTTCTGCTTGAATGAAGAACATGGCAGATGCCTAAAGGAGAAGGGGCCTCTGGTGAGGTGGTTTCATGTTCATTCAGATAATGGGAGTGAATAGAGAATAGAGTTGTGTTTATTGTGTGAGGCTTTTTTTCCCTGGCATCTGTTCCCCGTTTCCCCTCGGGGTTAGTATTCCCCCCTCTCAGCCCTCCCCCTCCCACCCCCCAGCCCCATGTTAATAGACTCTGTCTCCTTGCAGCTTTTCCACTGAGTGGAACCACTAGATCTTTTTCCTTCATATAATTTTTTTTTCTTCCTACAGATTTCCCAGGTCTAATTTTCAGAGCGAGTCTTTTGCTCTTAGATGTGCTTTGATTGAAACCATGCTCCTGTGGTGGTGGAGGGGGGAGTGGAAAATGACATGTGGCCATTTCCTATGAAGCAGCGAGTCAGAGAAAGAACCTGATCCTTCCTCCTGAGGACTTTGTCACCACAGCTTCCTCTCGGGATAGCTGTGGTTACTAGCTGGGGCCAGGTCCGCCTCTCCGGCCTCTTCCTGTGGTCCAGCTCAAATATCTGCAGATCTCCGGGGGCAACTTCCGGGAGCATCCACCATTCTGCCCTATTCTCCCGGGCCCAGAGCCTCCTGGAGAATTATCTGCCACTTCCAGAGATGTGGCAGCCCCGGTGTGGGTTAATTTGGCATGAGTGTTGGGAGCAAAGGGTCACAGAGCCTACAGGCACTCAAGTGGACACCCAAGAGCCCCTGGGGGGAGAGAAAAATAGAGAAAAGGGACTTTGGAGAAGAATCTGCCATCAAGAGAGCAACTGGGCCAGGGGGCCCCGTTCCCCCCGGTGCATGCCCGAGAAGGGCCTTGATGGCAGGGGCTGCACCTCAGCCTGGGAAGGCGGCGAGAGAGGGAGGGAGCTGCATTGGAGGCAGGCTGTGCTCCACCCGGGAAAGGCACAAGCTAGTGGGGAATAGGCCAGATTGAGACCGAACGCAGGCGGGTGTGGACGGAAGGGTAGAGAGGGGAAGAGAAAACTGAAATCTTTGATACCCCACACATTTTTCGTGGGTTTCAACCATTTTGTGTCAATACTCTGATTAATTAGAAGTGCTAGCTGGCCTGGGACTGTTCTCCATGGTTGAGATATAGTCTCCTGTGGCTGAATAAACTGAATTTCACAAATTAGACTCTTCAGCTGAAGCATCTTGGGGAATCAGTGTTTGTTTTTTATGCCGAGCTACTTTGGAAAACAGATTGTTCTGAGATAATTCTGCTTCTCTGAGGAGGCTCTGTTTTCCTGGTCGGTTTCCAAATGTGGGAAACAACAATATTTTTATTGAAGTTTGCCATTGCTCCCGTTAGCGAAAGTCGAAGACCTGGCAGTCCTAGCAGTGAAAGCCCAGAGCGATTGCCGAGATCAGGCAGGGGCTCCAGAGGTCCACCTGGGGCTGGGCTCTGCTTTCAGGGACGGTGTCGGCCAGCCACGGCGGCTCACGAGTCCAGGGGGCTCCTTGACCTTCACTTCCACTGGGCCTGTAGTTTGGGCCACCATGGTGGGCACCGGTAGCGGGCGGGGGGGTGAGCGAACGCTTTCACGACGTCCTGATCATGAGGAGGCAGCGGACCCCGCTGGTCAGATCTGAGGTCCAGGCGTCCCAGGCTCCCCGTGGGCAAATGGTCACCGGCCACCAAGCCACAGGGGAGCAGCCAAATGGCAAATGGGCCCCCCTTGAAACTCCCCCTGGGCCTGCAGGGAGTTGCCCATCCACCTGGGAGAAACACTGGGGTAGGGGCGGGCAGGGCCAAGTTTGACCGTCATCCCGGTATCGTTAGAAAGGTAATTGCTTTAAAAAGTGATTTAATAGTATAATTTGGCGCCTTTCATCTGTGCATATTAAAGTGCTAAGGCAGCATTCTTTAATGCTCCCAGCACCCCCTGTGAGGTCAGTGTAATTATCCTTGTTTTACAGATGAGGAAGCCCAGACACAAAGCGGTTAAGTGACTTTGCTCCAGGCCCAACAGAGAAGCAGGGGCAGAGGCAGAATTAGAAGTCCATCGGACTGACCCCGTTTGGTGATTCGACCCTAAGGCCGCCCCTCGGGCCCAGGTCCTCTTTTCAATCCTGAGAGTTTTGCCTGCCTCGGTTGGTTTGGAAGATGTCGTCGTGGTGGGGAGAAAGAAGAACGATTTCCCTTTGCGCCGGGTCAGCCCCCCTCATCCTCACAGCCCGAGACCCCACGTCGGGGATGCCATTAATTCCTTTGGGGTGGGGGAGGTGCGCTGCCGGGCTCCCCGCATCAATGGAGTCTTCTGTTCCCTTTCAATTATGCAAAACCCGGGCATTTTCTGTAGCCCAAAGACAGCATTTTTCCTTCTGTTTATTTTCAGTACTGTGACTAATCCAGCTGTCACTGCTGTGCTGCTGTTAGCCCCGGAGAAGGGCGTGGTATATTAAGATTGTACTGTTCCAATACGATAGCGGGAGGGGTATGGGGGAAGTGATGGGGCAGGAGGGGCATGGAGAGGGGGCTTTTTTTAGTCCTGCGGAGATTTTTGTCTCCCCTCTGAAATCCCGAAACATTCAATCTCCCGGCAGCCATGCAGGGCGACGCGGACAGCGTCCCCCTTTTGGGAACCCTGACTTGGCTCTGGGCCTCAGGCCTCTGCTGCCGGGGAAGAAAACAGGGGACGTCAGATGGGGCGCGCTGGGGCCGTTCCCCTGAAATAAGAAACGTGACTCAGAACGGCACTGGGGAGAGGGAAGTCAGGTTAGGCCAACGGGCCGTGCCCAGTCTCCTTCCCTCACCACCCTCAAATCGGTCACGCTAAACGGATTTTGCACGGAAAGGGGCTACGTCTGTGGGGGTGGCTTTCCGCCTGCTGATTGAAGGGTGGACTGAGTGATGCCTTCTCCAGTCACTGCAAACAGCAGACCTGAAACGATTCTCTCCTCACACCCCGTGCTCCACCTCAAAGTGTCGGCCGGGGCCCAAGGCACGAAGAGGATTAGTGCTGCCATATGGCCGGTGCTTCCTCTTTCCCACCTCTGGTGTCCCGTTTTTCATTTTGAGGTTTTTTTTCATGGTAGTTTTTATTATTATTATATTAGTATTTGATATTAGTATTATTAATTGTTATGGTATTTGTTAAGCACTTACTATGTGCCAGGCACTGTACTAAGCACTGGGGTGGATACAAACGAATCACATTGGACACAGTCCCTGTCCCTTGTGCGGCTGCCAGTTTCAATCCCCATGTTCCAGATGAGTTAACTGAAGCACAGAGAAGTGAAATGACTTGCCCAGGGTCACACAGCAGACCAGTGGCAGAGCCGGGATTAGAACCCAGGTTCTCTGGCTCCTAGGGCCGTGCTCTTTCCACTAGGCTATGTTTCTTCTCCAGCAGCGGGAAACCCGGTCTCATTTCAATTTAAGAGTGACTGAGGCAGCATCCGAGAACGACGTGCCGGTGGTCCGTCAGGCCCTTCGCTTGTCTTCCGTGGCAGCCGCATCTTGAAATGTAGATTAGTTCCAAGTTTATTGAATTTTTCGTAACCCAGCTGCTGCTCCTATAGCCCAAGGCAGATTGCCAGTCATTTTATGAGGCCTGGTTGCCTTAAATGTTTAAGTAGTCCCCCCTCCCTCTATTCCCCATCCCCCACCTCCACCACCGCCAAGAAACTCTTTCCCGCTTTAGCGCAAGTCTCTTCTCTGGCCTCACACAGAACTCAGCATCACCCGTGGAAAAAGATCGGGCGTCCTGAAGCGGGTGTTACATAATTGTGGATTGGCTTTCACCATTCTGCATTGCTTCCCCCTGTGATAGCATAATACAGGCTGGCAACAGTAATTAGATCTCAGAAAAGCACGTGGTCAGCTCTCCCGGCCGGAGCTCACTCACAAGTGCTTCTGGGCATTGTGAGGCTTGCCAGTGCCCCTCTGAATTGAGCACTTTAGGGGGGCAGTGACCTCGTACAGGTGTGTGTGTGTGTGTGTGCCGCCTCCCCCTCTCCCCACCTCTTCCCCTCTGATTAATTTTAACTGAACAATAGTTGTCCCTTCTTTCCTGCCTGCCCTAAGCCCCCTCTGAATTGTACGAGAGCACATAAACCCAGCAGTGTCTTCTCGAGTCCCAAAGGGAGCCGAGTAGATTGATTTGCAAGTTCAGCGGCAGCGCCAGGAAGCGCACTCGGGACTGAGCAGCGAGCAGAGACCCTCTCCTTTCCCTGGCCCTTCGAACTCTGCTCACCTCCTCCGCCGCCCACCTCCTCCTGCTGCTCTAGGCCGCTGGTGCATCTCCTGCCTCCCACCACCCCACACACCATTCACTGGGCCAAGAAAGTCCCAGAAGGAAATAGAGCCAGAGTTCCCTCTTGGACACTTGGAGAGGGGAAGAGAGAGAGAGAATATAAATGAGAATGAAAAAATAATGGGGAGGGATGGGGAGGCCGGTGAGAGGGAAAGGACCTTGCTGGGTTGTCGTCTATTTTCTCCCCTGTTTCACTGGTGATTCAGCCGGTGGCAATCCTGGAGTTCTTGGGCCCTGGAGATTAGGCTGAGGAGGGATGACCTTCTGGGGGGTTGGGAATTGGATGGGGGAGTTGAAGGAAGGAGAAGAAAATAAAACAAAGAGAACTGAAAAGTGGGAGCGTCCCAGGAAGGGTCAGTAGCCCGGAGGGCTGTTGAGAAGGCCAGGAGGAAAACCAGGGCCAGAAGTCACAGGGAGTGGTGCCAACCATTTCCTGCATTTGAAAAAAAACCAGTTGAAACTTTAGCTCTCCCCATTCTTCCTGACCCTGCCATGTAATGTTTATGGGCCACGTGTCTTTGGGATTTGGGGTTTTTTTTTCTCCTTTTGTTGTTGTTCAGAGTAGGATTAATTAAAAAAGCAACAAAAAAAAACAAACAGCCAAGGTGGTCTGAGGAGTTAACTTCTCTTCCTAACCAAAATAAGCCTTTTGGGATCTCACAACCAGCAGTTGTGAGATCCCAAAAGGACTTGCTTTTCCCGGGATCTCAACCCGACCTCTTGGCAGCGAAATCCCTACCCAGCAGATCCTGTTCGGAGAGTCACGTTCCAGCTGGCGAGAGGCGTAAGGCCAAGGCCAACCTGGGAGGTCCAACTCTGTGGCCTCTGCTGATCCTCAAAGAGAAGTCTGGAGTGGGCAATACTGTGTGAATGGCTACAGCCCATTGGGGTTGTCTCACAAGGCATTGTAGCCTCATGGAAAGGGTACAGGTTTGGGTTCTAATGTTTGTTCTGCCACTTGCCTGCTGTGTGACCATGGGCAGCTCACTTAACGTCTCTGGGTCTCGGTTTCCTTATCTTTAAAATAGGGAGGCAAAATCCTTGGTGGGTTGAACTTTGAGACCGTGGCCCAAACTTCACCAATTTAGAAACCTCTCTGTGAGTTGGTCCAGGGAAGGCATGCCACCCAGACACATCCCTCCCCCGAGTCATGCACACCCCCACGCCCCCGAGAAAACATACACACACACACACAAACACACCCTCTCCCCCTCCCCCTTCTTCCTCTCCCCTCTACAGGGTGGGACAGAAGCAAGCCTGAAACACCGAAATAGGATTTCTGAACTTTCTGTCAGTAGGATGTGTTGAAACATGTTTTAAGTTAGTGGGGCACCACTAAGTGAACAAATGTCTTTCCTAATTGTTCTAGGCTTGGTCATTCCGTGGGCCGAGCAGCTACAGATTGTAAAACTGTGTTCTCCTCCTTTTAGGCTGCAAAGAGCAAGTCTTGGACGATGCCAAGACCGAGTCCATCGGGGACACAGCTGACTTGGCCCTCCCCCCGGAAATGCCCATTCTGATTGACTTCCATGCCCTGAAGGACATCCTTGGACCCCCGATGTATGAAATGGAGGTGACCGTTTCTCATTTCTATCTTGGTCTTCATCTGGTTCGACCCTTGCTTTGTGGTTCCTGATTTTGAATTCTTGAGGTCACTTGGCCTTCTGATTTTTTGGCCTTTAAATTTGTAACGGGCGCACCGAGGTGGCTCCCCAGCCTGCCGCTGGCCGCCAGCACAGAGGATCCTTCTGCGAGAGGCCGTGGCCTTGCCTTTTTCTCTGCATCCAGGCACACAGGAGCAGTATCTCTAGATTTCCCCCTTTGCTTCTTAACCACTTGCTGCAGTACTGGATTTATTGAGCTAAGGGGGAAAAGCTAGGGATGAACTAATTGCTGAAAAACGTGAGCCGAGTTTAGACTTCTCTTGAACAGGGTATGCTGCCTGTTTAGTCCAGATTCTTTCCTTCAGGATATTATGATTCCATTGTTTTTATTTCCTTCAGGCTGGAAGGAATGCCTCCACCCATTTCCTCCCCCTCTCCCCCACACCCCCCTCCGAACCGCAGTCCGTGGTCACGGTCTGCTGATGGGCCAGGGCTCCGAATCCTTCCGCTGAGCAGAGGAGAAATGAGGGAGCTGGTTGAAATGAGCTTGGAGGGGACAGGCGTGGGTTACATGGGGCTCTACCCTTCCCCAAGACGCATGAGGCCGTGCGAGGAACCAGACATCGTTCGAGGGGCCTCGAGACACTGCAGGTTTGAGGGCACTTCTTTCAGAGAGATTCGCAGATTTCATCTCACTTGCCCTCACTCTGTCCTGAGGAGATTGTCAGAAGGTAGGCGGAGAAGAAGCACGGCCTAGGTGGATAGTGACTGCAGGCCTGGCAGTCAGAAGGACCCGGCTTCAGATCCTGGCTCTGCCACTTGTCTTCAATGCAACCTTGGGCGAGTCACTTCACTTCTCTGTGCCTCAGTTCTCTCATCTGTAAAATGGGGATTAAGACTGTGAACCCTCTGTGGTACAAGGGCTGTGTCCCATCTGGTTAACTTGTATTTACCTCAATGTGCTTAGTACAGTGCCTGGTACATAGTAAGCACTTTACAAATGCCATTTTTTTTTTAAAAAAAAAGGTAGCTCTCCAGTTTATGTATGAGGAAATAAGGGTGCCAAAGACAAGGAGAGTTCCAGGTTGTTCAGGAAGTGCAAACCAGCTACAATGAGACACTCCTACCCCTTAATTTCAAATCACTCAATCAGCTTTATCCGTCCTGCTTTAAGTACTCCATTCTCCCACTAAACCTCAGCTCACACTCTCCGCTCCCCTCAAACCAACCTACTCCACACACCACCACTGTACCCATTTTAATAATAATAATAATAATGTTGGTATTTGTTAAGCGCTTACTATGTGCCAAGCACTGTTCTAAGCGCTGGGGTAGACAGGGGAATCAGGTTGTCCCATGTGGGGCTCACAGTCTTAATCCCCATTTTACAGATGAGGGAACTGAGGCACAGAGAAGTTAAGTAACTTGCCCACAGTCACACAGCCAAGTGGCAGAGCTGGGATTCGAACTCATGAGCCCTGACTCCAAAGCCCATGCTCTTTCCACTGAGCCACGCCGCTTCTCCCTTTCAGAAGGGATTTTGCAAGCCCTTCTGAAAGGACATCTCTTCCAGAAGGTTCTCACTGACATTGCTCTCCTTTACTGCCTGCTCAGCCCTTCTGCACCACCTAAATAAAGGAACCACTTACACAAGACCTGAGTTCCTATCTTGCATACCCTATTGCTTTTGCACTAACTCATGAATTGATTTATTTCCTTTTCCTTCCTTCTACTCTCTGGAATTTATTTTAGTGTCTGTTTCCCCCACTCAACTTTAAACTCTTTGAGGCAGGGATTTTTGTCGTCTACCGATTCCATTATTTTCTCCCTAACATTCAGTACAGTGCTCTGCACACAGGTACTGGGTAAATGATCTAGATTGACTAGACTTCAGATTGCTCAACTGCTAATCCTCTGCTCTCTATGGAAATGGGACTGCAAACAATGAAACCAGATCACTTCCCTTGGATCGTAAAAAGTTGGCCTGGGACAAGGAACCAGTGAGGTTCATTTGAGCTTTCCCTGGATTTTCAGGATGTTAGAAGCAGATTTTTTTAAGCTCTTAAAACAACATGGTCTCGAAGTGCTTTCGCTGTGACAGGGCTTGACCAGCTCTTTGGTGGTCCAGGCTGAAAAAGGTCTTATCTTGGGAAATTCTGCTTTTACTGCTTGGAGAAATTTCAGAACCCCCTGCATGGTGAGGGGGAAGTTACAATCTGTGATTTTGTATACGGCAGGGTCCATGAGGCTTTCTCTCCATGTCTTCTGGTAAAAGATCAAGCATCCCATTAGATTTGGGGAGAGTGATTAGATTAGGGTGGCGAATGAAAAGAAGAGAATAATGCATATTATAAGAGTGTGTAGACTTTTATACTTATCCAAGATTTTGCTGGGGGGAGGGGGAAGGGGCGGGGCACGGGGAAGATTGCGGGGAGGTATTAGTTTTAGAGACTTTGCTGAGGTTGCAGGCACAGAGACAAGATAAAAGCCAAAGGAGACTAGATTGGAAGTCTTAAAAATCCATCACAGCTCTACTCAATCCCCACTGGAAGCATTCAGTTTCCTCATGGAATCTGGCCCTGTAGTTCAGTCCACCCACTGTGAATGGTCTGAATCTGGACGGCTAAATACTGATGACCTTATCCTGATTTTGTCGTGTAACTCCACATAGAACCATTCTCTCTGCATCTCTTGGGACTGACAGATTCTCACATGTCAATCAAAAGGCGCCTGTTTACTTTCTCCCTTCACCCAGTTCTGTGTAGCCCACAGTGGTGGCTCACTGCAACCAGAAGGCCAGAGCAGATGATGGGCTGGTAACTCTCACCCCTTCACTGAAATGACTTGTCTCGGCCAAGAGATTCTCTCTGCTCTCTTGGATGACTACTGTCCTAGGACCTCCCCTGTCTAGGCTAGCAGCAGTTGCTTCTAGCTTACAATAAGGGGAAGCGTCCAGACCCAGAAGAGAGCGGCCAAAGGGGAAGGGTTGGGGTGAAGCCTACATCGGCCCTCTGGGGCTGATGTCGAGGGCAGAAGGGGCTGCCTGCGCTGAGAAACCGACTCCAGGTCCCCGGGGGCATTCCCAGTGAGCTCGATACTTGATTTGTGACAGCCTAGGATAGAAAGTGTCCCCTCTGATCTGAGTGGTGCCGTGCCGTCTGTAATTAGTGAAAATAAGATACAGCCTGGCTGCCTCGATTGCCAAGCTCTCACTAGACGTGATCCAGCAGGGATGGCTTAGTGGCAAATAACTCCATTGATCCAGCATACCTGGGGGACTCCCTTAAAGGTGACTAGCAAACTCTTTATTAGTGTTTTAAGCCCCTAATTACAGGGTTGGCTTCCCCACATGATCCAGGCAGGCCGGGTTCTCAGCACTTAATTAGGGGGTTGACAGAGGTTCCAGATTATGAAAAGGTGTATTGTTTGACCCCTTCGACAAGCGCTTTGGTTCTATGGGCAACCACAGTTGAGGCAGCGAAGAGTCAGACCGAGGAGAACAAAGGTCTACATTATTCCCAGACCGTCTTTCTATTAATCCCAATCTCAGAAAAGCAACCACTGAAACCGGAAGTGTCTATTGTTGTGCTACTCAGAATTCTGGCCCCGGAACTACAGCCCACTTGAATGTCATTTCTGAAGGAGTGTTTGGAGTGTACTTCGGATTCTCTTCAGTCGGTAGAAATCTTACAACCCCTAATTAAAGCTTTAGGAAGCTCAGAGTTGCCCCTGCAGATGAATTTGATGGGATTGAAAGCCTTAATGCACCAGTGAACCCTACCTAGATCCAACTGTGAAAATGAGTGTCCTTATTTAATTCAAGAATTCTCACCAGTTCCTTTCCTCCTACCCCCATACCCCCTATCTTTCAAACATCCCCAGTAGCTAAAATATCATGGATATCATGGGACAGGTACAGAATGCTGTAAGGCCAGGACGGCAGTTAGTAGTGAAGTAATAGAGCTTTAAGATCTGGAGTAGATTACCTTTCCGAGCAGCCTTCCTTAAAAATAATACTGGTTGGTCTCTTAGACAGCGTTTCCATACCTCAAAACAATTTTTCTGGTGAATATTTTCTTCAATGACAGGTATTTTCTTAGGAAATCACAGAAGAGAAATGTTTTGGGAGTTTTTTGGTGTTACCTAAAGGAAATACTTTGTGAAACTCTGCTGTGATTCTGTTGCACTGTTGATTCATCCAAAAGTGAAGAAGTTGGGAAAAGAATTTTAGCTGCAGTTTCCTTCTGAAAAGCTTTTCATGGAAAATGATTTCATGGCTGTTTGTTTATATCCAGTTGGGTGCATTGGCAGGGATTATGGATTTAGTATCTAGAGGACAAGGAATCTTTGGCTGGAGAAAGTAGATTTTTAAAAGGCTTTTCAATGGCATTGCAAGAAACCTGGAACAGCCTGTAATTAAAAATTTGCATTCCGATTTGGGTGCACGCTGTGTAAAGGTAAAGGAACCGATAGGAAAAAAGAGTTAAGTTGTTAAAGGGACTGAAGATTTGATATTCAAAGATGGATCCAGACCTGAAGTGAGGTAGAAACATCAGCCTAATGGAATAAATTTGTATTTTTCAAATGTATTGTTAATAGGCTGCAGTTTAGCCTTTCAAACAAGTCCGCCACCCAAAGGTGGCCTACCAATTCCCAACACTCCACTCACTGCTCGTTCTGCATACTGCATTTGCCCTGGCGGCCCCTAAGGGGGCTGGCAGAAAAGAGGATGCCCAGGGCAGACTTTCACCAAGCACCAATAGTAACTGAAACTATTGTCCGTCCGGGTCCCAACCGCTGGGTCATTAGTGCAGCCACCGTTTCCATTTCTCTCCCTTTCTTCCCCCCAGCCCCGCACCCAGACATCAGTCCCCGGTGCATGGATTTTGTCTGGCTGAGACAGAGTTATCGTTAGTGAATCCTGGACCACCTGGCCCAGCTGGGGCGTTATTACCTCAGATCATGGACTTGCGACTCTCCTCGGGGCTTGATTAAGTGTGGCAACTGCTTTGCCCCTTTTCATGTGGGTGGGCTCACTCCACCCTTGGTTTTGGGGAATCGTCTCCTGGCTCCCTTAAGAAACAGATCCCTGACCTGGAGATCCAGCACTCTAGGAAAATAAGTTGTTGACCCCATTGCAGAGCTATAAATAAATAGTTGCAGTGAGAGCATTTTGCCTCTTTAAAAAAAAAAAATATATCCCAGGTGCTGCCTCTGTGGTGGTTTCACATGTTTAGCCTTAGACTGGCCCCCAAAGAACTTGGTGGACTCAATGTGAGCACTGCTGAGTTGATGATTGTGTTATCATGAAGGATTCATATTAAAAAAACAACTGTGATAATAATACATAGCAAAGTAAGGTTGAAGCCAAAGCACTGATAACTGAGGTTAGCTCCAGGAATCCTCATTCTCCCCATACAGAGTCCAGCCGAGGCTGGGTCCAGTCCCCTAGTGCCAAGCCCTTGAGCTCGGATGGGCCAACAGAACCTGGTTCGTTTCCAGGTGGTGCCTTTGGACTGAGGCTCATTTCTAATTGGGCTCAGACATGAGCCGGCCACTCATCTGCCATCTGGAGGGCTAGCTGGATCAAGTTGAGGATTTCTGGCTAGGAGAGGCCTCTGCCCTGCTATGGAGTCTGGGACCCTCCTGAGGCTTTGAGGCCTCTCCGGTTGGAACAGATCTCGATTTAAGATGAAATCTGGTCACGGCCCTTCTTTTTCTGTTAAGCAGAGTGGTGTTAGTACTGGGGAGCCGAAAATGAAGTTGTGGAATAATAATAATATTGATGGTATTTGTTAAGTGCCTACTGTGTGGCAAGCACTGTTCTAAGCGCTGGTAGATACAGGGTAATCAGGTTGTCCCACATGGGCTCACACTTTTAATCCCCATTTGATATCCTAGGTTTCCCTATGACCACCAAAAGCAGATTGCTTCTCACACGAATGGTAAAAATGAATGACCTCTTCTGAAATAGCTGTGGAAACTGTCCCTTACCCTGTAAATCGTCTGGTAACAAGCACATTGGTGCTTAAACCAGATTTGGGAGTAGGGGAATTGCCTCAATTAGCAGGCAATTGTGAAATGTTGTAGAGCTAATATGGCAAGAAGGGAGTTTGTTTCCTATCCTTAAAACTCCTGTTTAGTCTTCCCTTTCTGCCCCACCCTTATTCCCCCCAATGGAGATACTCTTAAGAGAAATGCTCTGAATGCCTTGAAAAAGGAGGGCCAGGTGATCTTTTGTTGCGGGATTCAGAAAGGGGTGTGATCTTGAGTATGATTCCAAGTCCAGATAAGCAACAGACTCAAAAGGTTTTCTGCTTCTCTTTAATTAACCTGGTGTCTCTATTATCATAGTGAAATCTCAAATAGATAACCGACAGCAGACATCTTTGATTGGATTCAGGCAAATGCAGCGAGACATTAACTGTTGCGGTATTTTTCATTTTTCCTTCCCCTCCTCCTCTCAATTGTTAGAAGAGACTATTTAGTTGAGTGAAAAAGTTAGCTCAGCTAGTTGTTTTGGCTGTTCATGGTTCCTTCCTCCCCGTTTTTGTCTCAACTTTCAGTTCCTCTTCTATTGTAGCAGAGAAATCATAGTTGGAGGCATCCAAGGCCACTAGAAATGAAGTGTTGGAAAACTGTGGCTTGGACTTCTAAGGCAGCAGGGAGATCAAACAGAGCCTTAGGCTTGTTTATTTTGGGGCCTCCGGTATTATTCTGGCAAGCAGATGTTTAGCACTGATCTCTCCTCTATAAGGGGGAGAGAGTAAGCATCCGTGTTTTGAGAAATTGCCCATCCGGCCAAATGATTTTTCCGCCCCATTGCAAATGGTGTAGAGCTCCAAGGAGAAACACATTTAAGAACTGGCTGTCCCTTCTTGAAGACCAAGACCCTGGTTTGCTCCCCCACCACTGCTTGGAGGGGAGTCTTAAATTGGGAAAGAGAAAACCTTGTCTGGTGAGGTTCCGTTTAGTGCGTTTCAGGACAAGAGCATCAACCATGGGTGGGTGTTTGAGAACTTCCTGCCAAGAAGCAGCGAGGACCCGCATGGGGAAGCTCAGGACATGCAGTCCTGAGGGGCGGGTAGTGGTCTCAGCTTTCATCCGTATCTGATTTAGCTAGCGTCTAGTTGCCGTACTCGATTGTGCTGTGTAACTGTTGCTCGGGATTCTGGCTTCCCAGAGCCCTCTGCTCCTACGCAAAGATAACTGAAAATGAGGTCAGAAGACAAGAAATAAGGGGCAGTGTTGCCCAAGGAGTGGGGCTGTAGCTGTGCATTTAATGGGATTCCATATAAGCACCAACTTTTGATTGCTTATATGTTGCAGTTATGTGTCACCTAATTTCAGTAATTAAGCTAGCAAGCTTTCTGCAAGCAGCCCAGCCTTTGGAGAGGGAGCTTAGGATTCAGTTGCCTAGCCATATTGTCCATCTCTTTAGCCTGAAAGCAGGAGCACCCGCTGTGGTGTTAACAGTTGTTCACTCATTTTTAACTCTAGAAAAAGAGATTCTTTGTTACCATGTGGGGGATGAGGAAAGTTAAAAAGAGCAAAACCCTTCCAGGTGGAATTGGTGCCCAAAGTTCACCATCTCCAAGATGGTGCCCTGCTCCAGAGGGGGGCACTTTCGTCTGAGGGCAGGACAGGGAGGGTTTCCTACTTAAGACTGTGAGACCCATATGGAGACTGTGTCAGGTCTGATTGTCTTGTATCTACCCCATTGCTCGGTACATTGCTTGGCACATTTGTAAGGACTGAACAAAAACCACAAATTCTAATTATTCTAGGACTCGGGGCACTTCTTTAACCCCAGGGGTGGTATCCCACCCATGAGAATTTGCTAGATGCATTTGGTGTTTTCAAATTGAAAAGTGCATAGTAGTGGGATGGAAATCCCATTAGGGGAAGAGAAGCCCAGGCCACATTGTTCCCTCAGAAACAGTGTGACAGCCAAGCTGCTCAGACTGGGAACCCTTTCATTGTGTAGGCCTTGAAGGCAGTCTGTGTACACAGGAAGATTTGCTATGCCAGGCCTACATTTCCCACTGTATTGTTCGGAAAACTAGGTCCCTGGGGCATAAAGACTAACACCTCTTAAATGTGTTGGTGATTTAATCTCCCCCCACCCTCAACCCCCTTTCCGAAACTAATGCACAGATACATTAAAGAGAGTTTAGGAGTCACTGAGATTATTAGGCAGGATCGTTCTGACATCAAAGGAGCTGAAGCGAGGGTGGAGATAGTTCTAGCCCCACAGGGCCCTGAAAATGCAGAGGGGCTGGCAGCTCCTTCTAAAATTCCTTGCCTTTAAATGGCTGTAGGAAAGAAGATGCTTGGGTCAAGTTCTTATTGCAGCTGAAGGTAAGCTCACTGGGGGAAAAGCAGAATGTGTCCGTAATAGAGAAGCAGCGTGGCTCAGTGGAAAGAGCCCGGGCTTGGGAGTCAGAGGTCATGGGTTATGATCCCGGCTCTGCCACTTGTCAGCTGTGTGACTTTAGGCAAGTCACTCGCTTCTCTGTGCTTGTTACCTCATCTGTAAAATGGGGATTAAGACTCTGAGCCCTGCAGGGGACAACCTGATCACCTTGTATCCCCCCGCCCCCCCCCCCCCCCAGCACTTAGAACACTCCTTCGCACATAGTAAGCGCTTAACAAATACCATCATTATTATTATTAAATAGCAATGTTAATCCCAAATACTTTCAATTAAAATTAGCCCAGTGTCTTCAAAGAATTCTTGCTCACAGTTGTGTCAGGAGTCGAAAAATGGTATGTCAGCTGGATGGTTTGTGAATTTATTTTTTTTCCAGGTATCTGAGCGACTGAGTCAACCCGGGGTAGCAATCGGCTTGGCTTGGACTCCCCTGGGGGGTGAGATCATGTTTGTGGAAGCGAGTCGTATGGATGGAGAAGGTCAGTTAACACTGACCGGGCAGCTTGGGGATGTCATGAAGGAGTCGGCACATCTTGCCATCAGCTGGCTCCGGAGCAATGCAAAGAAATACCACCTGACCAATGGTAGGACGACCCGGGCTCTGCCAGTAAAGGCAGGGGTGGGAAAGGACGGCCCGAGGGGGTCGTTTGAGCATTTGTGTAACCGGCCTGCCGGAGGTGGGCCCTCTCTCTCAGGATGTACCAAAGAGTTTTCCCAGAATGCCTAAATGGAAATCTTCTATTGAAAAGATAAAATACCCTGATGACACTCTTCCGGAAGGAACAATGAGTCCAAGCTGAGGGAAGTGTAGACTCGTGGAAAGTCCGAATCCATTGGCGAACAAAGATCTGTGGCGGCATGGGCAGTTACCAGCTTACTCACCCACGTTTGCTGCGAAGGGTAATGCAGTGCTCCCGCTGCTCCTGGGAAATGTCCTCCGATTGGCAGAAGTCCCTTCCCGGAGCTCATTACGGGCAGGGACTCTGTCAGTTTGTTGTACTACCCTCTCCCACACGCTTAGTATATTTGTTTGCACACAGTAAGCACTCAAAAAATACAGTTGAATGAATGAATGAAAAAGCTCCAGTCCACTTTAAGATGTGTGATTGTTCTTGGTTTGTTGGCCTTATTTTTACCTCCTAAAACAGGTCCAGGAACTACTGAATTCCAATAAATACCATGTGGCAA
The DNA here is from genome assembly GCF_004115215.2 of Ornithorhynchus anatinus. Taxonomy (NCBI): domain Eukaryota; kingdom Metazoa; phylum Chordata; class Mammalia; order Monotremata; family Ornithorhynchidae; genus Ornithorhynchus; species Ornithorhynchus anatinus. Next base: position 23,915,647 of record NC_041738.1, on the reverse strand, counting down.
CAAAACTCCAACCACCACCACCCGAATTCTGATGCTTCTGCATGGGAAAGTTATTTCATGTAGCAATTACTTTCACTGGGTGGCTGAATCTGCTCCCTGCTCCCCCCACATGCCAGGGAGGAGACTTTGCTTTCTATTCTCCATGGCCTGCTCATGCTGCAGCTCTCTGCAACGCTGTAGTCTTCCACCACGGAGGCCTTGGAAGACCCCAAGTTCAGAAAGAGAGAATACAAACCAGTGCAAGAAAAGGCCGGTGGTGGGGAGGGCAGGGTGGCGGTATTTTACCACCCTGGGTGCAGTTTCTTAGCCCATGATTAAGACTACCTTGGGTCCCAGTGCTAAAAATAGGAGGATGAAAACCTAACCTGGGTCGTAGGATAATATGGCTTTTTAAGGGACAGAAATATGGTTAGTAGGGCTTCTCGAAAGCTCTGGGTTGGAAGTGTTTGTGGCTTCTGACAAACCAGAAGAATGTTTACCATAAATGGCTCAACATCATTCCTCTTCAGATTTTAAAAAAATTGAGTCCCACGCACATGCCTAAGGAACCGCTTGGCCCAGCGAACGCAAGTCTTTAGACGGTCACTTTGACCCGATAGCATGTATCGGAAAATTTCCTCCAGATGAAGACCTCTGGTGGCTAAACAGAACAAATAAGGCTGTCCTCCTCCTATCTGTCTTTTAAAACAAAGACCAAGTAAAACAGGTTTGAATTTTTGACACATTACAAGACTTTTTTTTTTCTTTTCTTTTTAAAGCTTCTGGAAGTTTTGATCTGCTTGACAACACAGACATCCATCTGCACTTCCCAGCTGGAGCTGTCACAAAAGATGGACCATCTGCTGGCGTTACCATAGTAACCTGCCTTGCCTCCCTTTTCAGTGGGAGGCTAGTGCGCTCAGATGTAGCCATGACGGGAGAAATTACATTGAGAGGACTTGTTCTGCCAGTAAGTGGTGCTTGAAAAAAAGTGAACTGGTCTTCAGCATACCGATTTTCTTTTAAGCTCGCTCATTTTTAATAACAGTAATTTCCACTGCCATACTCTTTACTCAGCAAGTTTGAATGTGCTTTTTTACATTTGAATTTTAGGCAAGCGGGTAGAAAACTGTTGCACCTTCTACCTCGCTATACTTTTCTAAGAATCCAGTCCAGGTGTTAAGAAAGGAGGGTATGAGGCTGGAGACCACCTGTTCCCTCCCCCCCTTTTTTTTATATAGCCTTTGGCTTTGTGTGGGAGAGGGGGGCCAAAACCACTTAAGGTACTCTGAATAACAGTTTCTGGGGGCTCATTACTATTGATCCGTCAGTGTTCCAGGCGTCCCCTCTGAGGTCCCCTATTTTCCATTCCATTTCCCTTCCCCCACCCCATACACTTTCACTTTGAAACGTTTTGAGATAAGAAATCCTTCCCCTAGAGGATAGAGCCAAGGACCTGGGTTCTAATACCAGCTCTGCCCCACACCTTTCATTCATTCAATAGTATTTATTGAGCGCTTACTATGTGCAGAGCACTGTACTAAGCGCTTGGGATGAACAAGTCGGCAACAGATAGAGACGGTCCCTGCTGTTTGACGGGCTTACAGTCTAATCGGGGGAGACGGACAGACAAGAACAATGGCACTAAACAGCGTCAAGGGGAAGAACATCTCGTAAAAACAATGGCAACTAAATAGAATCAAGGCGATGTACAATTCATTAACAAAATAAATAGGGTAACGAAAATATATACAGTTGAGCGGACAAGTACAGTGCTGTGGGGATGGGAAGGGAGAGGTGGAGGAGCAGAGGGAAAAGGGGAAAATGAGGCTTTAGCTGCGGAGAGGTAAAGGGGGGATGGCAGAGGGAGTAGAGGGGGACGAGGAGCTCAGTCTGGGAACGCCTCTTGGAGGAGGTGATTTTTAAGTAGGGTTTTGAAGAGGGAAAGAGAATCGGTTTGGCGGAGGTGAGGAGGGAGGGCGTTCCAGGACCGCGGGAGGACGTGACCCGGGGTCGATGGCGGGATAGGCGAGACCGAGGGACGATGAGGTGGGCGGCAGAGGAGCGGAGCGTGCGGGGTGGGCGGTAGAAAGAGAGAAGGGAGGAGAGGTAGGAAGGGGCAAGGTGATGGAGAGCCTTGTGTGACCTTGGACAAATCCCTTAACTTCTCTGAGCCTCCATTACATCATCTGTAAAATGGGGATTGATAGTGTGAGCCCCATGTGGGACAGGGATACAGGGACTGTGTCCACCCTGATTAACAGGTATCTACCCCAATGCTTAGAAACATGCCTGGAACATAGTAAGCACTTCATAAATAGCAGTAAAAAAAAAAAATTCCAAGGGGGCCCATCCTGTAACAGTGACTCCTCCTCCCCTCTACGTCACAGGCCCTGACAAAAATGGGAGGTATCTACTGTGAGACCCAGATCCTAGTCTTCACATCTTGAGAAACATTAAGATTAAATACGGTCAACAGGTTTTCGGAGATGCTGAATGTCAGGGAGTTATTTTCATAGCACTGATTATGAAATTCAGATTCAGCTTTCTCTCTCTCTCCTTTTTGTTCTCTCACTGTCCGAGATAACTTGGCAACTTAAGTGTCAGTTCCACCGTTAATCAGGCCGTGGGCTAATTAGTTCCCATAAGTATTGAAGGCTTTTGAAACTCAAGACTCTTGGGCTGGAGACAATACCTGTTGTAGTCAGAATCAAGCGTGTGCTTCGCTTTAGTGGTATGTTGCCTTACTGGAGCAAGGCTAACTGTTTTAGAAGTGGACAGTCACCCAACTAAGAAATGGAGGCAGACAAGGGTACAGTAGAGCTGGTATTGCTTGAACAGAATGGCGTCTTAAAAAGCTCTTGATATTCACCCCACCTTCATCCCAACAGTACTTAATGAATCTGTAATTTATTTTATATTAAATGTCTATCTCCCCCTTTAGACCATAAGCTCCTTGTGAGTAAGGAACATGTCTGTCAACGCGGTCCTCCTGTACTCTCCCAAGCACTTAGCACAGTGTGTACTCCTTGACTGATTAAATTGGGACTGTATTCTGAGCTAGAGTAAGTTTAGAACCACAAGTCAACACCCGGGCTTCAAGCCATCAACTCTGCTAATTTAATGAAACATCTTCCACATCAGTCATTTGTCAGGCTTTGTTTTTGAGATACCAGTTATTGGGGTGGGGATGGAGGGCAGTCAGGTAATAAGAAGCAGTTCTAGGGAAAAGAATAAAGGAGTCAGTATCAGCATGAAACCACCTGCCTATAGATGGAAGCTACCCCCATTTTAAAGTTTACTAGCAAGAAAGTGTCCACAGCTGAAGAGTTTAAACTAAACCTTTTGAAAACAATTCACTGCAGTGTGAATTTGGATATATCCACATCATCTATTACCCATCATTTCAACTATAATAATCTAATAATCTTGGTATTTGCTAAGCGCTTACTATGTGCAGAGCACTGTTCTAAGCGCTGGGGGATACAAGGTGATCAGCTTGTCCCACGTGGGGCTCACAATCCCCATTTTACAGATGAGGTAACTGAGGCACAGAGAAGTTAAGTGATTTGCCCAAAGTCACACAGCTGGCAAGTGGCAGAGCCTGGATTCAAACCCATGACCTCTGACTCCCAAGCCCGGGCTCTTTCCACCAAGCCATGCTGCTTCTTTAGGCAGGGATGTCTTCAGCAATGATTTCCTCTGACCCCAACTTTCCTGTTCTCCTGGGTAATAGTTAACTTTTCCAGATGTATACTTGAAAACAAAATAGCAAATGCTTCCTTTAACTTTCTGATCTTCCTTGAAAGGGGCATAAAGCCCTCCCTAACTTTCCCCTCCTCTCCCTTATAACAGGTCGGCGGAATTAAAGACAAAGTCCTAGCAGCGCACAGAGCAGGATTGAAGCAGATTATTATTCCTCAGAGAAATGAGAAAGACCTCGAAGAGATCCCTGTCAACATACGGCAGGATCTGAGTTTTGTCACAGCAAGTTGCCTGGATGAAGTTCTTAATGCAGCTTTTGAGGGAGGCTTTTCAGTCAAGACAGGTCTAGGGCTCTTGAATAGTAAACTCTAAGCTGATGAGCCAGAATCTTTTCACATGAACAAAATTTACATCTTAGCTAATTAACAAAGGAAAAAAGCTGACCTTAAAGTACTTAAGCACATCTTGGGTTTTTAGAGTTGCAGGTATGAGGAATGGACACATTAAATCATAACAGTAATGACCCGGTAATGAGGGGGTGATGGCTACATTTAGAAACTAAATTTTCAGCAATTAGAAGTTGTGCCATTTAGCCTCGGGGCTCACCAACCTTCAGGATAAAGCCAGTTTTCAGTGTGAAACATTTGGCTATCCAAGAAGATAGGCCCTGCCACTCGGCCGGCTTAGGTTGTGGTGGACGGGCCAAGCTGGGATGCTCTGTGCTGTCAGGATTAAGTGTCCATGCCTTAACTCTTGCTTGTAACCAAAATGAAGGTTTTCGTTTGTAGAAAATGGACTAGTCTTCCATGCTCTGTAGAAATGGACAATCTCCAATGTTGATTTAAAAATATATTTAAAACTGGCGCCCTGTGCAATCGACTGCAAGCGCGTTGACGGGGGAGGGAGGAGGCTTGGGGTGGGGGCTTTGGTGACTAGGGTTTTGCACCCCCATCATGTGGGCAGGCTGCGGGGTAGGGAATAGAGCTCCGCTCTAACATAAAGCAAAGGCAAGTTTACAATTGCACCTCCTTGAGTTTAAGGGTAGTTTTCAGGAGAATTGAGCTCAGTTGGCCTCGTAAATTGCTAGGTGGTTACGGGCAGGATTTTTTTTCTTTCCTAGTAGAGTGTTCGGCAGTAGTATTGTCAGTTATATACAGCACTAAACATTTCCTACCGTTTGTCGTGAATCCTAAGTCAGCTGGGTTTCTGAGTCCACTCAAGTACCACACGTCTGGGTTGATTGCCAGGCTATTACATCAGCCCCGTGACTCATCCAATCCCCTGCTTCAGGGAACTGCTGAGGAAACAAGGTAAAGTTACTCTAGAGAAGGGCTGCTGGCCCCACACTGAACAAGACGCGCAACAGGGAGAGCACCAGTGCATTCGTGCAGAACGTACTGCTTCGACCCATCCGTGCCTCAGATAACGAGGGACTGACCTCAACCGACTTAGCTTCTGGGTCTCCAAAAGTAGCCCCGGCTTCAATGCTTATATTTCATTTTCATTTTTGAGGGGGTGGGGGAGAATAAAACACATTTGGAACAGGCAATTTCAATGCAGCTGCCTTTTTTTTGAGCTCCTGGCATTAAAGAGTTAGTGACTTGTAATTAAGGAGTGGAACAAGTTCTGTAGAATTTGAATAATTTCACTTGAAAGTCAGAAATCTGTGCACCTTATAGAGAGGGTGGGAGAAATACCATCAAAATATATTTTTTAAGCCCTGAGCATAAATTGGGTCTCCCAGGCTTTTTTTTTGCAAAATAGTCAATTTGATCAAAAAACGTTTTAAGCTTGACTTCGGCAACAGCCAGAAAGGGCAACTTTGGTCCACCCACAAGCTTTTGCAGTGGCACCTCAGGACCAGCCGAAGGGTGATGAGATGAAGAGACCCCTTCCCAGAGGGATGAGTATGCATTCTTGAGGCCATCTCACAGGCAGAGACCCTTCAGTGGGAAAACCCCCACGTCCCCTACTAGCATGGCTTCCTCCCCTCAGACAGAGGAGAAGAGAGTTCCTGGTTGTGTAGAGCGAGCCCTGAAGCAGACAAGTTGGGCACAGTGCTTTAAATTCCCAAGAGAAGTGCGCTCAGGACCAGGACAGTCAAAATGCTTCCTAGATGCGGCAAGAAGAAAATGGCCTGGGACCCAAGTCCACAGGGGTAGAAAAGGCCCTGCCCCTGGATTTTTGAATCTAGTACTTTGGGCTGCTGGGTTGTTCCCCTGGGCAGAGCAAGCCTTTGCTACCAAAGGCTCCATCGTATAATAATTGTGGCCTTCGCTCTAAGTGCTTATGTGCCAAGCCTTGTCTTAAGCGTTGGGGTAGGTATACAATCAGGACAGACACAATCCCTGAGTCCCTGGGCCAAGAGGTGTAGGGAGGAAACGGGTATTGAGCCCCCTTTTGCAAAGGGGCAAACCGAGACCCAAAGAAGTTTGTGACTTGCCCCGAGCGACCCTGCAGGCAAGTAGCCGAGTTGGTATTAGAACCCAGATCCTCCGACTCTCCGGCTTATGCTCTTTCCACTAGGCCATGCTTGCCTGAGGGTTTTTCAGAGTGGAAAAATTCAAAAGAGGTTACCCCAACGCAGTCCCCGTCTCGACGCAGTCCCCGTCTCGGCAGAAATCCTTGTCCCTGCATGCAAAATGCAAAGCTGGCACCTACGATAATGAAGGACAGAAAAATCCTGCAGGGGGAGGATTTTCAAGGAACATGTCTGGCCACCACCAGGAAAACCTCGGGTGGGGAAGCAGGCAGGACCCCAGTATGTATAATTTTTGATGGCAGGGAATCATTTCCATCAGTACTTAGATCCAGTATGTCACAGATAAAAATGATGCAAGGTAACCACACGAGCATGTCTGAAGTTCAGTTAATCAGAACTAGCAGTAAATAGGAGCCTATTTCTCCTAAAGGTAAGCCCACACGAGACCAAATCCACAGTTCTGCTAAGACTTGGTTCATGGAGAAGACGATTGGAAATTCAATTGCTGGAAAATGAAGTTTACCTTGGACTTCACCTTCAAGGGACACAACCACCAGGAAAACTGGGTAAACAACCATCTTAGGCTACTCCCATAGCTACTCCCATAGCGTGTGGTTCGGTGGTATACGGCAGAGGCAGGTAAAAGGCAAGGCAGGAGAAGGAAGTAGAATTTTTTTTTTAAGTGGCCAAGTCCCTAATTAACATGGGAATGAAAAAGTGATGGAAATCTGGGGACATTCCCAGATTCCCATATTAGGGAGTATCAGGTATGAGCCTGGGAGTCAGAGAGACTTGGGTTCTAATCCCAGCTCCACCACATACCTGTGTGACCTTGGGCAAGTAACTTCACTTCTGGGCCTCCATTAATTCATCTGGAAAATGGGGATTGAGAATGGGAGCCCCATGAAGGACATGGACTGTGTCCAACCCGCTTATCTTGTATCTACCCCAACACTTAAACAGTTACATGTACTAACATACCACGATTACTATTATATATATATAAGCAGCATTGGGGTAGTGGACAGGCCTGGGAGTCAGAAGGTCATGGGTTTTAATCCCAGCGCCACCACTTGTCTGCTGTGTGGTCTTGGACAAGTCACTTCACTTCTCTGAGCCTCAGTTACCTCATCTGTAAAATGGGAATTAAGACTGTGAACCCCATGCAGGACAGAGACTGTGTCCAACCCAATTTGCTTGTATCCATCCCAGTGTGCAGTACAGTGCTTGGCAGATACTAAGCACTTAAATATCAATTATCTATATAAAAGCCCCAATACTCTATATAATAAAAAGGCTCATGGCTCATGGCTTTCAGTTACTACTAGCTGGTAAGACTGAGTAGGGAGGGGAGAAGACAGAAGAGAAGGGAAGGAGCTTACCGCAACAGTCTACAATAAAATAGAAAAAGAGCATGGTGGGCTGGCTTCCGGGTGATGCTGTTCTCCACTGGTTTTGCCATCCAACATGAAATGATCAGATATTTACCTTGGCCTCCACACACACAGACCTCAAAAATTGACAGGACAGACTCATGCATCATTTGATAGGAAATTTCATCACCACCACCACACCATAACCTCACCCCAAAGCCTTAGACTCTAGAAGCCCCATCTGAACATCTCATTCATGAATTTATCTAAGCCCTGTAACACTAAGCTATTCAGAGTTTTAACTCTCACACTATTCCTTTGACGTTGCAAGCCCATCAAAATCATGCTCTCCATTTTTCCATCAGTGTTTATTATAACTGAGGTTTTAGAACACGAGCGCGCTACATTAACACAAACTGCAGATCTGCTTTTGGGATACCTACCTGACATTGAACAAACTTTTCCTGAAGTTTTACCAAGTATGATGACGTTCAAACTTGGGAGAGTATTTTAATGTCAATGTTTTGTGAATTTTGAAATACCAGCTAAGCCAAGTATTTCCAGAATTGCCCAGGGCTGACTTCAAAGGTCCCCCCAGGGCAGATTGAACTGGCCTGAAATAGTTCCTAATAATTCTTTAAACTTCAACTCTGAGTTTTAATGTCCCCCAAAACAGAAGCACCTAAAAACCTCTTTGAATTTCCACTCTGCCACAGAAAACAAGCTTGATCTTAAAATCTTAGTGAAATTGCTTAAATCCATAGGAAAGCCCATCTTATTCACCCCACCCTCAGCCCCACAGCACTTTATGTTCATTTCTGACTCTCTAGATTGTAAGCTCCTTATAGGCCGAGAATATATCTACCATCTCTTACAGTGTACTCTCCCAAGCACTTAATGCTCTGCGCCTAGTAAGTGCTCAGTAAATGCCACTGATTGAAAATAGAACCAAAACAAGCCCAAGACATTAATTTAGCTATACCATTACTGATCTGTCAGTTCCCTCTTGTGCAAATGCATTTTTACCTCAGATGGATTATTATCTACAAAGCAGCCACCTCTGTTAAGCACCTGTGAAATTTCTGGGACCAGTGTGAATTAACGCCAGGGAGGAGTGAGCAGGGAACAGGCTCTATTTCAGCTACAAATTTCAGTTAAGCCTGAAACTTACCCCCACCCCTGGGAGCTGAGAATCTGGTGGGGCAGGTTAAGGACCGTTTTGGAGAGGTGGAAAGAATGAGATGAGTGACTCTACACCGGGGAAGATTCAACAAAAGCCAACCAAAACTCCTCTCCCCTGCACTGAGGGTGGCACTGGAGATTTCCTTGCCAGAGTCCCTGCTTGGGTTGTCCGGGTGTTCCTGATTAAAATGAGCCACTGGCAAGGCAGCGGTATTGTTCTTGCTACAGAGAAGCCTCTCTACATAAAAATGATGGAAAGCGACCCGACAAGTTACGGAAAATGTCTGTTTTCCTGTAGGGTTTCTACGGGACTCTCCCTGGGTCTGATGCCACTCCACACACCCAAGTGTTTCTTCCAACACCACGCAGCAACAGATGTGTGTTGTGACAAGAATCTTCCTGAATGCCCCCCACCCCCGCCCAGCATTTTATGCAAAACTCATAGAGACACAAGAAGAGACAGAAAAAAGACACGTGTGGCAGAACTGACCTATTTAAGGGCTTTTGCAAGGACCGATATATTTAAATGAGGAAGACTTCAGTGAGAAATCTGTTCAAATGAACTGCCCTTCGTTTTTTGCAGAACCCCTAACCCTAACTGTACTGGCCGGGATATGTAAAAATATCCAAGGTGAAAGTCTTGCCCTGTTCAACATTTATGTACCTTCCAATTGAAGCTAAAATCGAATCTACTCACCCTTTCATAAGGAGCTTTAACACAGAACTACACAACCTCCTACTCTTTCTTCACGCAAACCCAAGCGGCCCTACTCTCCAGCCACACTCCAGAGAGTCCTACATCCAACTTAAATGACTTCCATCTACCCCAAGCGCTTACTCAGTCCCTGGCACCTGGTACATAGTAAACCCTTAAATACCATTCAAAAAAGCTGCAAGCGACTGGTCACAGATGCAAAAACAATCAACGATCGAATCAAAAAATAACTCTTTGCATTTTACAAATGCAAATGTAAGTGGAAGAGAAGCCTTTTTTTTCCTCCTCTTTCAATCCCATCCCTATTTACATACCCTGCAGCATTACACTCTAGTGAGTGCTGGCAAATCTGTCCCAAATGGGATAAAAAGAGGGAGGCTGGAGATCCGGGTCTTTAGGCTGCAACTCTGCCCTGGGGACTTGGAGGTGGGGTTGAACCACCTACCACAAACTCATACCTCCCCTAGACTTAGAACATGCTATAGTGTACTGCTTAGTACAGTGCTCTGCACACGAGTGCTCAATAAATACCACTGATTGACGCACATACCACACCACAAACATGAGCATAAAGCCCTTGGACTTTTTAATAAGTGTAGAATAAAAAATAATAAATGTTGGTATTTGTCAAGCGCTGTTCTAAGAGCTGGGGTAGATACAGGGGAATGAGGTCCCACGTGAGGCTCACAGTCTTCATCCCCATTTTACAGATGAGGGAACTGAGGCACAGTGAAGTGACTTGCCCACAGTCACCCAGCTGACAAGGGATAGAAGGTGGTGAGAGGACAGAGGCAGAGGACAGGACTTTCTGGAGAAAACACATCCACGAATATCCGTTATGACTCGACGGCAATAAGATGGTGGTGGCGTGTCCCATGTTCCTGGTGTTGCCTCCCTGGCATAGGAAAAATCTCTGCCTTGGTCTACAGACAACCAAGGGAAGCAGGAGGCCGAGTGGAAAAGACATGGGTCTGGGAACCAAGAGACCTGGGTTCTACTCCCAGCTCTGCTGCCTGCCTGCTGTGTGACCTAAAGCAAGTCACAACTTCTCTGTGCCACCGTGTCCTAAACTGTGTAATGGGAATTCAATATCTGTTCTTCCACCTACTTAGTCCCTCTCCCACACAGGACTCACAATCTGTGTCCGACCTGATTAACTCGTAACTACCCCAGTGCTTAGAACAGTGCGCAACACACAGGTGCGCACTTAAACACCTTTTAAAAACCAAAAAAACTCCCAAAACACAAGGACCCATTCTCCCTTCCCTATGTAAGCGCCCTTGGCCAAGGTGCGGGGCAAGGGGGCAATATGGAAAGTGAGTGAAGGAAGACCTTCCCTCCTCAGCCACGGAATGCACTTTCCTCAGTGCACTGGAGAGAAAAGAATCTGAACGCGGGAGTTGTATCACACGGGCAGGGAACTTCCAAAACAAGTGCCCAGAGTGAAAAAACACACACCCCGCTTGTTATCGTCAAATAAAATCATCCGGAATAAGGATGGGGTTTCAGTACATCACCCAGAAAAACTCTTCTTAACAAAGGATCCATATGGATCTCCAATTTCCTCTTTTAAAAAGAAAACAGTGCAAGAAGCAGACACTCCACAGATCTGAAATAGGATCTGAACTTGTTCCCGGTGCAACACCAATTTTCAAAACCTGTCCCTCCCTTCACCGTCTACTGTTAACCAGGAAGCGGCTTCTGTTTCAGTTTCTTTGAGGAAGAGACCTGCCACACAAACCTATTGCTGGAATGTAAATTGGTAGTCCAAGAGATAAGTTGAATCAGCAATAACAAACTTTTCTTGGGCTCTGGCACCAAGGTGAGGGGGTGAATAGGGAGCTTGTGCTGTGGTTTCCCTATGTTGTTCTTCTGTTGACAACTATAAGCCTTTCTTCCTCGGTATGGGCAATCTGCAATTTATCATCACTAGGTCACTGAAACTGAGGGGAGAAAGAAAAGCCATTCAATATCCTGTTTATGATCTGATCAAAACAGAGAAGTAACTGAAACCGGCACTGTAACAGAGTGAAACATGCTGAAATTTTTACTTTTTCCACTATTAAGAGGGATAGAGTAACAGATTTCTCCCAAGTTAGACAAAATTACTCCCAGCAAGAGAAGAGCATCATTTACTAATTGTATAAGAGCTGTGTGCATCCCAGATTTCTCAATGAAACTACTACCTGGTTAAAAAAAATAAAAAGCACTCACTTGATGGGACCTCTCCAGTATCTCTCAACTCCAACAGAACAGTTATAGCTTAGGAAAGCAGCGTGGCCTAGTGGGTAGAGCCCGGGCCTAGAAATCAGAAGGATCTGGGTCCTATTCACAGCTCTGCCACTTGTCTGCTCTGTGACCGTGGGCAAGTTACTTAACTTCTCTGTGCCTCAGTTACCTGAAGTGCGTAATGCAAATTAAGACAAGCCCCATTTGGGACATGGCCTATGTTCATTCATTCATTAATAATGTCGGTATTTGTTAAGCGCTTACTATGTGCCAAGCACTGTTCTAAGCGCTGGGGTAGACATAGGGGAATCAGGTTGTCCCACGTGGGGCTCACAGTCTTAATCCCCATTTTACAGATGAGGGAACTGAGGCACAGAGAGGTTAAGTGACTTGCCCACAGTCACACAGCCGACAAGTGGCAGAGCTGCGATTCGAACTCATGAGCCCTGACTCCAAAGCCCATGCTCTTTCCACTGAGCCACACTGCTTCCCCATTCATTCATTCAATAGTATTTATTGAGTGCTTACTATGTGCACAGCACTGTACTAAGTGCTTGGAATGAACAAGTCGGCAACAGATAGAGACAGTCCCTGCCGTTTGACGGGCTTACGGTCTAATCGGGGGAGACGGACAGACGAGAACGATGGCAATAAATAGAATCGAGGGGAAGAACATCTCGTAAAAACAATGGCAACTAAATAGAATTGAGGCGATGTACATTTCATTAACAAAATAAATAGGGTAATGAAAATATATACAGTTGAGCGGACGAGTACAGTGCTGAGGGGATGGGAAGGGAGAGGGGGAGGAGCAGAGGGAAATGGGGGGGAAAAGAGGGTTAAACTGCGGAGAGGTGAAGGGAGGGTGGTAGAGGGAGTAGAGGGAGAAGAGGAGCTCAGTCTGGGAAGGCCTCTTGGAGGAGGTGAGTTTTAAGTAGGGTTTTGAAGAGGGGAAGAGAATAAGTTTGGCGGAGGTGAGGAGGGAGGGCGTTCCGGGACCGCGGGAGGACGTGGCCCGGGGGTCGACGGCGGGATAGGCGAGACCGAGGGACGGTGAGGAGGTGGGCGGTGGAGGAGCGGAGCGTGCGGGGTGGGCGGTGGAAAGAGAGAAGGGAGGAGAGGTAGGAAGGGGCAAGGTGGTGGAGAGCCTCGAAGCCTAGAGTGAGGAGTTTTTGTTTGGAGCGGAGGTCGATAGGCAACCACTGGAGTTGTTTAAGAAGGGGAGTGACATGCCCAGATCGTTTCTGCAGGAAGATGAGCCGGGCAGCGGAGTGAAGAATAGACTGGAGCGGGGCGAGAGAGGAGGAAGGGAGATCAGAGAGAAGGCTGACACAGTAGTCAAGCCGGGATATAACGAGAGCCCGTAGCAGTAAGGTAGCCGTTTGGGTGGAGAGGAAAGGGCGCTCTACACATAGTAAGCGCTCAATAAATACAACTGAATGAATGTCCAACCGGAGTAACTTGTATCTATCCCAGCACTGAGCACAGTGCCTGGCACAGAGTAAAGGCTTAACAAATACCATTTAAAAAAAAGAAAGTAATAAAAAAAGCTGCAACTGATCACAGATGCCATTACAGTAGCCAAACTAATCAAAAAACAATCCTTCAGATAGCCCTTCCTAAATTATCAACCTTTCAATTTTAATCAGGAAACCAGAAGACCCTGAATAATAATAATATTGGTATTTGTTAAGCGCTTACTATGTGCAAAGCACTGTTGTAAGCGCTGGGGTAAACACAGGGGAATCAGGTCGTCCCACGTGGGGCTCACAGTCTAAATCCCCATTTTACAGATGAGGTAACTGAGGCCCAGAGAAGTTAAGTGACTTGCCCACAGTCACACAGCTGACAAGTGGCCGAGCTGGGATTCGAACCCATGACCTCTGACTCCAAAGCCCGTGCTGTTTCCACTGAGCCACGCTGCTTTGCAAATGTAAAGCTTGCTCCTTTATTCCTATTAGGTAAAAGACAGATACATGACTTCACCACTCTCCCCAACGCAGTCATAATTTCCTAGCCTCTTACCTGCACACTGATCACATATCATACCTAAAAATAGGGGGAAAAAAGTAGAGAAAAATGAATTCACCAAGATGTATTTAAGACAGCTCGAGATTTAAACTTCACATAAATCACTTGACAAGCTACTTAAGCATATTAAAACCCTTGGACTAGTAGTTTTGATAAGACTCTTGGCCGCTAAAGGGGAAAATGCCCTAAATACTAAACTCGGCAGAAATAAAACATGCAAAAACTATTTTAGGACTGACTTCTTGCTTTCCTTTCTGCATTATCCTCCTCAGTGGCACTGGGTGGAGCGTATAATACTTACATGGGCTATGGATGGCCGTTTAACTTTAATCATCCCCATCTCCTCCCTCCAGATGTATTACCAGTAAGTAGCAGGTTTGAATTTTACCTCCTCTATCTCCCACTCAATTTCCAGTGGATGTGCTAATGAGCAGTGAAAAGGTCAAATCAAGACATGGTCAATAGGAGGGAGAAGGACCAGCAAGGGGCCTGGATAATTAGGATTTAGCTGCAGTCCTTTCAAAAACTAGGATTCCAGCTTAGCCCTCGGTGGAAACTGTACATTATGCCACTTCAAAAAAGGCAGGACCTTCAGCTTGCCAAACCAGTGCATTTACAGAAGAGGGACGGGACAATTACCGGGCTAAAATAACCATCCGAATCAAGCTCTCTGCTGAAGCAAACACACTAGAGGGTTTAGTTTGCCAGGTATTCTTTTAATGACAGAATTATAAAAGACCTTGAACATCTTATTTTCAGACTGCCTTCTTTTGAAACAAATGAATTGCTTTTAATTACAAATACTGTAATAAGACAATGCTTTTTTGGCAAAACCAATAAATACAAGAATTTTTGAACAAATGTTCGCTTTCTCTTTTTATTTTTTTGGAAAAATATGCTGGATCTTAATTAGACTTATTCCCTACTATCCCTTCCTTCCTAGAGTTGATCTGATGGTATGAAAACGAAAAAAAAAAGTGTCTACCTCTGCTGTAAAGAGCTCCTTTGTGATCATTCTTCCAATGAAATTGCTCTTTTTAAGAGTTTCAATCGTCACAAAAATCACTGAATTACTCTTACCAATGAACTGATTAGCGGCGGGGGGAGGAGAGGAAAGAAAAAAATTTATCAAACATACATATGTATAAACTTTACCATAAACAATTATGCATATCGAAAAGATAAGACACCTGTAATTTTTTTTTTAAAAGGTACAAAAAAATTGAAAACCTGAATTACAGAAAAGAAAGTCAAATTTATTTAATGAAAAACTAGAAGTTAATAAAAATTAGCAAATACACCAAAAAAAATATACACAAACAGCAGCAATACTATGTAGTGACTTACAAAGGGGGGCGGGGGGGAAGCAGCGGTCAAAGACCACTCAACATGGCTTGTCAGTCAAGGGGGGCGAGGGGGGTGGGGGGGGAGAAACACAAACAAAAACACAAAAACAGTATTCTCTTCAACAGTACAATCAATCTACAAACACAAGTTTAGAATTATTTTACAACATTTCCTGTAGAATTAACTTTCTTCTTAATACAAAAGATGCCCATTTTGGGTGTATATATATTTTCAGTGGTTTACTGTTGACATATTTTTAAATATATTAGTGTTACTACATGCAACTGCTTCCTGTAATTTTAAACAGCCTTTCCTCGTATTCACCTTCACACGTCTAGCTTCCGTCTACCAAAATCGTCTGTATCTGGCAGTCAGAGATGGTTACCCTATTTTCTGTGACGTTAAATGCAACGGTTTTAAACACTGGCCTGAAAATGTTCGATCGCCATTTCAACACATCGAAATAGTTACATTGATGCCTAAGTTGCCATTTTCCGCAAAAAGCTGTGCAATGCTGGTGTCAAAAACTAGACAGTCACTATTCATAATAGCTGTTGCAATTCCCTCGTGAATAGATCGAGGAGTCGCTTCCCAAGTCAATCGCCGCCTATGACCATTTAGCTCGAGTCGATAAGCAAAATTTTCAGCTTGCTTGCGTGTTCCTATCAGCTGAACAATGGCGAAGAACTGCTGGTGACCATCGTATTTTTCCTGCTTCTCCAAGACTAACATGAAGTGGAAGCCAAAACAAGACTGCATCATAACCCAGTCAACGGCCCCAGGGAGGTTAATGTCTGTGGCGAGAAAAACTATATCCTCTCCCTGTAATGTTGTGATGGACTTATGCTGATGCATCAGGTGCGGCATGACAGCATCCAGAGAACCTTGCCATTTACACGAAGCGCCGGGACACGGACAGGAATAAGGCCTAAACTCACAGAGCTCCTCGTGGTCTGCTTTTTCTGTGTGCGGAAGAGTTATCTCACATCCAGAAGAGGCATATTTACATGGGAACAGTACGGAATTGGCAACTTTTTCCATGGCCAAGTTGCGGATGGACCCCAACGGGCCTCGGCAGGTTGGGCAGCATGTGAGCTTTGGGCGACAGTTGCTACAGACAAGGTGGCCGCTCTGACACTGGAGGATGGGGGGCAACACATAGTCAAAGCAGACGGGGCACTCGAAGAGACTGGCCAAGTCATTGTTGGAAGCTGTTGTGCCAGTCAGGGCAGGCACCCGCTGGGACGGCGTACACTTTGAAGTCCCGGTAGGTAGTGCTGTAGCAGTCTGACGGCTCATTTCTGCAAGCAAAGAGAAAACACTGTTACCTTTCGGAATCGCAGACGTGATCTTCCGCAGGACAGAGGTTCCGCAGGACAGAGTTCTTCCCCCACCGGGGGGTTGCTCAAATATGATCAACTGGGATTGTTGCGATTTCTGGATGACCAACAAGAGGGCCTCAACATCCTAAAATTATGAAACACATCACCTACGACTCGTGCTGGGAGAAAAGGGAAGTAGAACACTCGAATACAGAGGAAAGTTCAACGGAATGCCCTTCTGGAAAGTAAATACCCACAGGACCGCCACTGAACACGACCGAATATTAATTTGGCACAGAAGAGAAGCAGCATAGCCTACTGGACAGAGCCCAGGCCTGGGAGTCAGAAGGACTTGGGTTCTAGACCCAGCCCCACACTTGTCCACTCTGGGGCCTTCAGCAAGTCGCTTCACTTTCCTGTATCGCAGTTGCCTCACATGTAAAATGGGAATTACGATTGCCAACCCCATGCAGGACGAGATCCGTGTATCTACCCCAGTGCTTAGGATGGTGCCCGATGCATAGAAAGCGCTCAACCAATACCGACTAGTGACAAATTTTAATCATATTTAGATAAAAAGGTATATGACTGTGAAGCAATTCAAACTACTTAGAATGACTGCTGAAGAGGTCAGAATCTAGATGCCATCCAGCACTCAGAACAGTGCCTGGAACATAGTAAGCACTTAAATACTATAATTTATATGAACAAATGAAGACAAGAGTAAAGGGGTAATTCTTAGGAAACACTTTCATTATAAAGGTTGCGTGAGAGTCACCCAGCCAACTAAAGCTGGCAGCCTCCACTGAACACACACACACACGCGCACACACTAAGTTTTACACAACTATACCAAAATTTGCTTCA
This sequence comes from Ornithorhynchus anatinus, assembly GCF_004115215.2. Taxonomy (NCBI): domain Eukaryota; kingdom Metazoa; phylum Chordata; class Mammalia; order Monotremata; family Ornithorhynchidae; genus Ornithorhynchus; species Ornithorhynchus anatinus. The sequence goes on along the minus strand of NC_041738.1, from coordinate 23,898,415 downwards.
AAGTTGGAAAAAACCAGTATGGAGTAAAGCATTTTGTCTTTTACTTAATTTTGGGAAAACGGAATTGGAAGCTATTACACTGGCAACCTACTCTGCTTCCATTTTTGTTAGACAATCGTGTTACATCTCTGAAGGCTTCAAGACATGCTCAAAATAGTTAAGTTGCAATTAGAAGCAAAAAAGAAGAAAATCCAAAGAGGTCAAAAGTGGTAGTTTGGGGTTAATGTAGAGTTCAAATTCTGGAAACGTATTATTCAGATGGTCTTAGATGGCTAAAACACACCTCTTGCCCCACTCCCAGCTCCCCAGGGAGGGTAGGGTAGGAGGCCTCTGGGACTATTAGCTCACTCCCAGTCTAGAGATTCGGCAGTTGGGAGCCAGCTGATGTTTCACCTGCCACCTTGGGGATCCAGGCTTCAGCCACCTTTAATAATAATGTTGGTATTTGGTATTTAGGCACTTACTATGTGCAGAGTACTGTTCTAAGCGCTGGGGGAGATACAGGGTCATCACGTTGTCCTACATGAGGCTCACAGTCTTCACCCCCCTTTTACAGAGGAGGTCACTGAGGCACTGAGAAGTGAAGTGACTTGCCCACGGTCACACAGCTGGCAAGGGGCAGAGCCAGAATCCGAACCCATGACCTGACTCCCAAGCCCGGGCTCTTTCCACTGAGCCACGTTTTAATCTGGGCTGTACTTCTCTACCCAGCCCAGGTAGAGGCTTGGAAGAGACAAAAGGTGTCTTTCTACCTTGTCATCTATATCCAGGCCCAACGTGATTATAATTATGGTACCTGTTAGGCACTTTACTATGGGGAAAGGAATGAGAAGCAGCATAGCCTAGTGGTAGAGCATGGGCCTGGGAGTCGGAAAGGCCTGGGTTTTAATCCCAGCTCCGCCACTTGTCTCTGCTGTGTGACCTTGAGCAAGTGACTTTACTTTTCTGGGCTTCAGTTACATCATCTGTAAAAAGGAGATTAAGACCGTTAGCCCCATGCAAGACATGGACTGTGTCCAACCTGATTAGCTTGTATTTATCCCGCATTAAGTACAGTGCCAGGCACATAGTAACGCTTAGCAAATACCTTAAAAAAAAAACAAAAATATCCTTTACTAAGTGCTGGGATAGTACATGATAATTAGTTTGGATACAGTTCCTCTTCCACATGGGGTTCATAGTAAGTAGAAGGGCTACTAAGTAGTTCTACCAAGTAGAATTTACCCTGTAAAAGGCATTTAACCATTCTGATCTTAACCACATTTTTTAACAAGTTTTTTTAAGGCAAAATTTCTACTTTTTCCTCCCCTTCCTTTAACAAGACAGTGAGCCACTTTGACAATGCCAGTCATAGACGAGCCACAAATCTGGACTGAAAAAATATAATCTACAATTTGGCACCTAGTTCTATTAGCTCACAACATCCACCACAGAGAAGAAGTGGTGTGTGGTGATCTGGCTAGTTAAGGGAACCAAAATGAGACCAGCATCTCTCTAGAGATCAAAGCCACTGAGAGTCACTCTTTTCCTTCCTCGGCCCATTTCTCTGGGAAACAAACTACGTCTAGTGGCAATGGCTCTTGACTGTAAGCCCGGTGTGGGCAGGGATTGTCTCTGTTGCTGAACTGTACTTTTCAAGCGCTTAGTACAGTACTCTGCACACAGTAAACGCTCAGTAAATACTACTGAATGAAAATGTTGCCCACCAGGCCTACAATGTCATCTTCAAAACCCTTCTTCTTCTGCTAAAGATACTTCTGCCCTTCTAACTTCAGTACTCCAAAAATTTCCGGCTATCAGACTAAGTTTCTCGATGGATGGTCATTTCCTTTATTCTGATGGCAGGCTCCCAAGTGCCTACCAAGGGCTCTGTGCCCAGCAGGTGCTCAAATGCCTATGACTGAATGGAAAGGACCTTAAGAGCACATCTAGACCAGTGTCTCTGCTGATCCCTGATCCACATTACCACTGCAAGCCCAAGCCCGGTCCACTCTCCTCCCCCTAGAACCAGCACCCAGCTCCGATGAACCCGCCTCCTCTTTCCCCCTCCCATCACTCCCTAATCTTCTGCCTCCTTGCGGACTGGAATGTTTTATGCCCTCTTCCACGAGTTTTCCTCTCCCTCCCCACAAAAGCAACAAGCTGAGGGGAGGAAAATGCTGAGAGTCAAAGGAAGAGTAAGTGGGAGTGGGAGAGACTGCGAAGGAATGAAGTCCCCAGGAACGGGGGGGGGGGGGGGGGGGTGTACTGGAAATGTAAATAGGGACTGGATTTCCTCAGGTCTTTTTACCCTACTCATAGGGGCTGGGGAGGGCCCTTTGAAAAACTGTTCCTTGATATCCTATAGTCTCATTTATTTTTCAAGATTCTCAAAGATGTTTTTAGCAACTATTTGAAAAAATTCTTTTCTCCTAACTTTCCCAGATTGATCATTAAAATGCCACGCAGAAGAGAACTAAAAGTTAAAATGAGTTCCATTAAAACTGAGCCTAATGGTAGTTTGTTTTTTGTTTTTTGGTGAAGCCATGGTCATTGCTTAATAAATTTTTGCAGACTAGCTTAAGTGTTTGACATTTACAACTAGGCACTCCCAATATTTTCTTGGTATCAGAGGCACCTAGGATTCTGGAAAAAGCACAGGCGAATCGGGCACCCTTAACATTAGACATTTCTTTCCTCATTGCTTCATTAAATAAGTGAGATGACAGACACCACAGGTCCTTCAGGAACCCTAATACCTACGTAGGTATATTTCTTGTAGGCAAGATTTCAAAGAATATTTTGGGTCACTGCTATAAGATATAAATCATTATGCTGATGATTTAGTCCTGCTTAGTGACAAATTTGACAGGCATCTATTTTTGTGGTGACCAACATAAAAATGAAGGGAAGTGGGTCTTCACGGGCCAGTTCATTTCAAGTCATCGCTTACTAACTGGATAAGCAATACGGCCTACCGATCCCCAAGGGGCAGCAATTACACAACTCTTTCTACACAGAGTAAGAGCTCAATACATTCCGCTGACTGATTAATACTTAAACACTAAGCCCATAGATGCCAATTTTCCTACGAGGCAAGAATTCTAACCCGTCTGCCTATTTAGGCATCCTGTCTCCCATCTGTTCAACTCTAGTACCTACGATTGGCAAAGATTTCTACTACACTAAGTTCACTTTCCACAAAAGTCTGAAATAACCTGGCACACAAGTCTTCCTTCCCGTACAGTCACGGAAGTCTGAATGTTCGCAAAATGCGAAAGCCACGACTCGCGGCCTCGATACGGGGCCTCTCTGTCCCTCTCCCGGCATCACTCGCTTATAATCATCAGAAAACTTAAGACGCGCAGCCAGCTCGACTCTCAAAAGGAGATTCATGAGTTAATCCAACAACCAACGGAGAGTCCCCAAGAAGAGTTTAACCCGGCACGTTAGAGAAACTAGACCACAATGAGAAAAGATAAAGTCTCGGAGAACAGACCTACGTGAACAGAATTCCTGGTTCTCATAAAAAAACCAAACCTCAACCCCCACATTCGCTTACCAAAAACTCCGCTCTCCCACAGGAACGTGTGACTTTTAAAGAAAAAATCGTCGGCAGGCGGAGACAGAAAGAAAGTTGCGGTCCCCCCCGCCCCGGCCCCCCCCCCCCCCGACCGCCCCGTTCCCCGGCACACCCGGCCCCACCTATTTTAGCCTTTTCTCAGGTTCCCGGCTACGAGGGCCGGGGTGGTTACCCCCTGTCCGTACCTTTCCTCTTCCTGGTCCTAGCGGCTGGTAGGCATGTAAGCAAGACTCCCTTCCACGAGTACAGAAAGTGGAGAGCAGGTTTCGCCGTCATGAGGAGTGCGGCGGCTCATGGCGTTTGGGCCGGGCCGGCGGAGGGGGCGGCCTGCTCGCCGAAGCGGCGGCCCCACGGAGGCTGCTGCTTGGGGTGGGGGGCCAGAGCTGGGACGGGGCCGGGCTCCTCTTCGGCTCGGGGGGTGGGAGGCCGGGATCCGGTCCCGCAGGCGGCAGGGCGCCCGTGGCGGGCCGGTGCGCGGCTGTGCGGTGCGGCCGGGGCCCGCCCGTCCTCAGACCCGCCTCCCACCGTCACGGGACCGGTGGGAGGGGGTGGGGGAGGGGGAGGGGGGGACGCACGCGCGCCCCCGAGGCGGCAGCCAGCGGGACGCCCCCCTCCCCCGTTTCAAAAATAATTTCAATAGACGAGAAAAGCGGTCGGGGCCGGGCTCCCAGGGGCAGCCCCTTCTCCCGGCCCGCTCCCTAAGATGGCAGTGCCAAGTCACGGCGGGCCCGGTCCGGTCCTGCCCGGCCTCCCCCGCTTAGGTCCCCAGCCACCAGGCCAACCCTTACACACTCCGCTCCTGAATCGGACCCCGCACCGAAAGCGAGACGCCTTTCCGGGAGGGCAAAACGTTGTTGTTGTTGTCGTCCGGCCTCCCCGGCACCTTTACCCCTCTGCTCCAACTCCCTGTCGGCGTCAAGAGCGGACAGTGCAAACCCCACCCACAGAGTAACACCCAAAGGCCGCCGTGTCCTTTCCCCGAAGTTTTTAACTGCTTCCTCCGTTCGTTTTGTTCCCACCGAGTTTCTACGCTACTCCTTTGGTCGAAAGAAACGCATCGGGAACAAACGTCCGGCACCGCGAGACGCCCGGGGACGACAATCCCGAGAGGCGAAAGACAGGCGCTCTCCAACACGGCTAAAGTTTTCCCCAGTGGAAGCAATAATCCCCAAAAGTGGAGACCGAGACCGTCGTCTCCCGACCCGCGCTGTAATCCTTAAACCTCTGGTTCAACTCGTATTCGGCTCCTACTGACGCTTTTGGAAAGCCATTTTAAATTCGGCTCATTGGGCACCAGGTTTTACAAGCATCACCCCTTTCTCGACAAGGTCCCGGGCCTTGCACATGATTGCATCAGCTCTTGTGTATTCAGTTTTTAACCTGTAATTACATCAGGCAGAGAGCGGCCTGGGCTCACGGTGTGAAGTCTACAGAATAGCAAAAATATATCCTAAATTTGCCTGATCCTCGACTGGCTGTTTATTGGGAAACTTTATCGGCCAGTTTCGTGGAAAAATGATCTGAAGCTTGATTACCAATGGGAGCTGAAAAAACCAAGTTTAAGGAGATCGATCGGGGAATATCTTTATCTGTCCAACCCTATTTGCTTGTATTCACCCCAGCGCAAAGTACAGTGCTTGGCCCACAGTGTGCGCTTAAATACCACAATTATTGTAATTATTACTACCATTATTCCTTAGATCAATATAGACCAATATATTTTTTGTTTTCTTAAGATAGCCACTTAAAATGCATTCCTTGGGAGGAGGGTTAACTCATCTGCCCCCTCAAAAAAAACCCAAAACAACAACAAAAAACAACCACCACACACCTCAAGTGTGATTTTTAAACTACACGCAAAATGCAACTCTATATTAGTTGTTTCCTACTTAAGAATTCACCAAGAATTAAAAATATTCTTACCAAAATTTTTAATGAAGTGAGCCACTAGATATAAGGAAAATTAAACCCAAAACAGGTTAAAATGACAAATTTTACACAGCTTACGACCTAAGCTCGGGTTTGGGGGTAAACACTAAAAGAGGAAAACAATACCTAGCGGTTTCAAGGTTAAAAATATCTGGATAAAAAAAATAATTTTGATATTTACTATGTGCCAAAGTACGGTTCCAAGGCACTAAGGAAAGTTAAAAGTCAGACTGGACAGGGTCCCTGTTTTAAGTTTGTATTTTATCGATACATAGTGACACTATTACCGCACTACCGAGTGTCCTTCAAAAATGCCCCCGCTTCAAGGGCACAGCCCCATCCTAGTGGCACCATCCCTCCAGCTACCTCAGCATTCCCACCAGGGATCCCTCCCTCGCTTGGCTCGACACCGTTAATATTTGTCACTTATCCACTTGTGTTGGCTATTTTTATCTAAACTACATAACGATACTGTATGTTCATCATTTTACATCTTGTTCTCTTCATGACCAGTCACCTGGAGAGTCAGAACCAGGCCTCATACTCTTTTTACATATTCCCTCAACATCTAGTTACATAGAGTAGGCAAACTGTAAAACAGAGTTGTTGATTAAAGTTAATAGATTGCACCCAGAGCCAAAATATTCTATTATAAATAAGTCTTAATGAGGTGTTGCATTTTATATTCGATTACTACTTTGTATGAAAATTATTTGCAAAGTTGGTAAAAATTTTAGTTTGTTTTCCAAGATCTTATCTGCCCTACCTTTTCCATTTCTCTTTACAAAACTGTTGAACAAAAGGTTCCTTTTTCTTAATAATAATTAAAAAAAGACTTCCCTTTATCTAGTCACACTTTGCCTGGCTACAGAAATAACACAACAGTGAGATCTTTATAAACCACAAACACGTCTATGTTAGTATTAGCTATTTTAACAATCACACTCATTAAAATCAGGTTTATGGATATTATTTTCTAGTAGCTATAGTAATTGGAATACTTGAAAAAAATTATCATTAAAAATTGTCTGAATGAACCTAGTAGGGAAAAAAAATCATTTCTGTCATACACACTTATAAAACTAAGACAAGTGGATTGGAAGCCAACACCTAGGGTGTCAAGCACACCATTCCAGCTCTATCAGGATGAAAATGGGAAGGTCCAATACAATTTATTATCCTGAAAAAGAGAACTCCTTAATTTCAACAACTAAAAGTTTCCAAAACAATAAAAAAGCATATCCTGTTTTTAAAGCTCTGCATTTTGAGGCAATCCATCAAGTCACAAAATACCACACTTGCTTATGCATGTTTACTAAGTGTATTTAATCATGGTCTCCTTTAGTCTCATTCCTATGAAAATGTGGGGGAATTAGGAAACTATCTACTAAAAACACCATTTGAAACTGGTATGCCACTCAGAGAACACTCTTTTGGAGGATAATAGAAGAATGCCAGGGTCCCCAAATGTTCTCTCACCCATTTTATAAATCTTACTGGAATTTAAAAAAGAAGTGGGGAGGGATCACATTTTTGCTCTCATTTGAAAACTTTATACCTTTGTACTTTACTTACCTCAAAGGAGGATTGTGAAATTAACAGCTCCTTAAAAAATGAAAGCCTTTTTTCCCTATCCCTTTTATATATATCTTAAAAGATGGATAAAAGAAAACTCCTCATATCTCTGCCTCCCACCTAACTGGTGTCCCTCAAGATTCAGTTCTGGGTCCCCTTCTATTCTCCATCTACACCCACTCCCTTAAAGAACTTATTCACTCCCATGGCTTCAATTACCACCTCTAAGTGAATGATTCCCAAATCTATATCTCCAGCCCTGATCTCTCTCCCTCTCTGTAGTCTCACCTTTCCTCCTGCCTTCAAAACATCTCTACTTGGATGTCCTCCCATCACCTCAAGCTTAACACAACTAAAACAAAATTTATCTTCCTACCCAAAGCCTGTCCTCCCCCTGACTTTCCCCCAACACTGTCAACAGCATCACCATCCTTCCTGTCTCACAAGTCCATCACCTTGGCATTATCCTTGACTTACTCTCTCTCATTCAACGCACATACTCAATCTATCACTAAATCCCATAGGTTCGATCTTCACGACATGGCAAAAATCTGTCCTTCTCTCTACCCCAATTGCTACCGTGTCAATTCAACCACTTATCCCTAGCCTTCCTTTGATTACTCTATCAGCCTCATTGCTGACCTCCCTGGCTCCTTTCTCTCCCCGCTCCAGTTCATTCTTCACTCTGCTGCCCAGATCTCTTTCTACAAAATTATTCAGGACATGCTTCCCTACTCCTCAAGAACCTCCAGTGCTTCCCCAACCACCTCTGCATCAAACTCCTTACCATTGGCTTTAAAGCACTCTATAACCTTGCCCACTCCTTCCTCAACTTGCTACTCTTCTACTACAACCCAGCCAGGACACTTCGCTCCTCTGATGCCAACCTATTCACTGTATCTCATTCAAACTCACCACCGAACTCTCATCTACGTCCTGCCTCTGGCCTGGAACGCCCTTCCTTTCCCATCCAACAGAAAAATTACTCTCCCCACCTTCAAAACCTTTTGGAAGGCATACCTCCTCCAAGAGGCCTGGCCTTCCCTAAGCATTCATTTTCTCTTTTCCCTGATTTGCTCCCTTTATTTATCCCCCACTCTCCCATCCCAGCCCCAAAGCATTTATGTATATAACCCTAATTTATTTATATTAATGCTTGTCTCCCCCTCTAGACTGTAAGCTTGTTGGGGGCCGAGAATGTATCTGTTCTCTATTGTTGGGTTGTACTCTCCCAAGCACTCACTACAGTGCCCTGCACATGGTAAATGGTCACTAAGTACAACTGATATCTGCACTCTGGTTTTAAAATATTTCCTTGTCCAAGGGCTATCAGCCACTAGAATCCTAATCCGTAGAAGAAATTAATTATATTCTATCTTCCAGAAAATAACTTTGGACTTAGCACTGAGTAATCAAGTTCAACTTGGGGTTGAAAATGATAGTTTAGTTTACCACCCTTTAATATGTCATCAAATAAAAGAAAAATGTGCCTGACTAATCTGAATGCTTGCTATATCATCCTCTGGACCCTTCATGTCAGACGTTTTGCCCTCTGAGATGACTTTCATATGACTACCAACCTTCAAAAACCTACATGGATACTGTCAGAGAGGAGCTGTAGGAAGGTTCATCTTCACACTCTAAGCACTTGTATTCTTTAGCAGAGAACAGAGAAGCAGCTTGGCCTAGTGGATAGAGCACAGGCCTGGGAGTCAGAAGCATGTGGGTTCCAATTCCAGCTCTGCCACTTGACTGCTGGGTGACCTTGGGCAAATCACTTCACTTCTCTGTGTCTCTGTTACCTCATCTGTAAAAATGGGGATTAAACTTTGAACCCCATAGGGTACAGGGGCTGAGTCCAACCTGATCTGCCTGTATCCACCCCAATGCTCAGAACAGCACATGGTATGAATATCACAATTAAAAGCTGTAGCTCAAAAAATTATCTGTCATGAGCCCTCAAGGAGCTTCAGTACTTCAGTACACTCTTGTGGCTATAATTCTCAGCTGCATAGTAGCCAGGATTCTCTCCTTTCAGAGACCCCCCCATGATCCATCTAAGTCACTAGAAAAGTCCACTCTTATGCTCCAGTTTTGAATCTTTAGCAACTGGAACTGCTTGGTGGAGCTTCCTTCCTCCAATTCTTACATGCGTGTCCATAGTGAGACAATTTAATGAAGCTGACAAAAATTATCCTCTGTGATCAATAGCTAAATATGAACTTCAAAGTTCAGAAAGCTATGAAGGAAGAACACAGGCACTGATGAAGCCAACCTAGCTCAGACAAGATGAGTAAAATTGTTAAAAAGAATTGGCACATTCCAATTCAGCTGTTCCAGACTGATTTGGGAAATTCTCTACTTTGACGGAAGAGCAGGCCATTCATTTTACAATTTGTAATTTTACAATCTGCTTCAGTGTTAAAGGATTTTGCTGAAAATATGATCCAAAACTTAAAGATACAAAACTGGCAACATGGGGCGGGGGGTCCACTCCCACCTTCTCAAATCTTTATCAGGCCTTGGTTCTGTTGACAGTATTAACTTGTTCTCCTCCTACCTCCCTGACCACTCAAACTCATTCTCTGGGTCATCCTTTTACTACAGACATCCCAGAGGCCTTTGTCCTGGGTCCCCTACTCCTCTTACTCTACACTTACTCTCTAGGGGAATTCATCCACTCACATGGTTTCATTTACCCTCCTTTGCAGAAGACTTCATATCCCTTTCTTTAGCCCTGACCTGAACTCATCTGACATGCAACTTCACATCTCTTCTTGGCTCCAAGACACTTCCATCTGGGTGTCATCTTTCCCCCAGACCCACTCTTCTCCCTAGATTTCCCATCTCTGTCAATAACACTTCCCCATCCCAGAAGCCTGCAACCTCAGTATCACCTCTGACTCTATCTTTCCATTTTCACATTCAGTCTGCCAAAACCTGACACTTCTTCCTGCTGTAACATCTCCTGGGTTCATCCCTTCCTCTTCCACCAACACTGTTACCACCCTGGCACAAGTTCTGGTCTTTCCATGGCTAGACTATTACATCAGCCTCTTCCCTCTCCAATCTATGCTATGGATTACTTTAGTCTTCTAGACTGTGAGCCCGTTGTTGGGTAGGGACTGTCTGTTGCCGAATTGTACTTTCCAAGCGCTTAGTCCAGTGCTCTGCACACAGTAAGTGCTCAAAATATAAGACTGAATGAATTACTTTTTCTGACGTAGGACCTCCCCTCAACTCAGCTATGAGGTTTCCACCCAAATCTGCAGAAGAGCCAAGGTGAGGTGAGTGGATTGGCTACTCCAGCACAGGCCAAAATGCGATGCAGACAAGAACCCACACCAACCATCTTCCTTCCCTTCCTCATTTGATCTATCCTAGGAATTCTTGCAGTCAGAGCAGAAGAGGGTAGTAGTGTAAACAAAGTTGTAAAGCGACTTTTAGACATTACTTCCAGCACTGTATCCAAGGTTCTGGCCTAAAGCTCACAAATAAAGTCCCTCTACTTCTTTGCCATTCAGAAAATCTCCTCCTCTTACGTGAACGAGGCACTGCTGGCAACACTTTGCAATAGCGACTGCAAAAATTCAAAGGCGTAATGTGGAAGCAGCATGGCCAAGTGGATAGAGCACGGGCCTGGGAGTCAGAAGGACCTGGGTTCTAATCCCAGCACCTCCACTTGTCTGCTGTGTGATCTTTGTCAAGTCACTTCACTTCTCCAGGCCTCAGCTACTTCACCTGTAAAATGGGGATTAAGGCTGTGAGCCCATCGTGGGACAGGGACTGTATCCAACCTGATTGGCTTGTATCCCCCAGGTAAAGAATACAGTGCCTGGCACATATTAAGCACTTTTAAAATACCACAATTATTAGAAATGGTATGGTGTTTCTGAGCCAATTTAAGCCTCCTCCCCAAACTCAGCAAGCATGCTGAAAGCCCAGGCTTTATCACAATCCCTGGGAGAAGACAGGAGTGAGAAGGAAGAATGCAGGGATGAGCAGGGATGAATGGGTTGCACCACACAATTACGCATTCCACTCAAGGTCAGAACCCAGCTCAACTGGAATGTTTGAGATCCCACCACTAATTCAGTCGATTGCTAAGCAAAGGTACTATAGTCAAATATAAACTACACACCTCTAAGGGAGCCCTCCTTTCTCTCACAAAAGTGGCGGGGGTGGGGAGGGCATTAATCCTATTTGTTGAAACAATAATAATATGGTATTTGTTAAGCACTTGCTATGTGCCAGGCACTGTACTAAGCACTGGCACTAGGTGAATGTGTTTACCACAAAGTTCTGCTTGGTGTATTAAAACAGCTGGCCAAACATCAATCATTTGACAACTCACACAGCAACATCACCAGCTTTAAAGGAGAAGATCAACCTATGTACCAGTATGACACGGTGCTAATTAGTATACAAAATTTCATCTCAAAAACCACACAGCTGCACCCTACCGAAGAGATATGAAATATCCAATAAGGGTCTAACATTAAATCCTCTGCTCCCAATACCTAAGTTGTAAGTAGCTGGGCCTATATCTGTAAAGCCTGGACACCCCCATCATCAGATCTCTGGGGTCCACGGGGCAGTACTGGGAGCACAGCACTTCCTTTCTCATCCACCATTATCACCGAGGAAAGATGTCCCACTGGCACAAGGCAGGCAGAAGTTAAGGCAGCAGCACTATGGCCCGGACCTCCCCACCATCTGGGTTCCAGGATCGATATAGGGGCACCTAAAACCAACGTCTGTTGGGCCTACACCATCAGTAGTAATGGTTTCTGACCAAAGAATCATCTACAGCATGCCACAAGGTAGACAAGCCCAGTAGGAAACCCCAAAACAGCTGGCTAACATAGGCTACGACGACTGGACCAGTTACCAAGACAATGGCTTTCCGGGTTACCATGCTCCACTACTGCTCAGTTGGGTCATAAATGGAAAAGAACTCTGTGTGCGCTTCACAATGACCTGCTCTTCTGCCCACTTCATTCATTCATTCAACCGTATTTACTGAACGCTTACTGTGTGCAAACGACTGTACTAAATGTTTGGAGAGTACAACAGACACATTCCCTGCCCGTGAGTTCACAGTCTAGAAGGGGAGACACACAAATATGAATACATAGAGGTGTATATGTAATATGCTGTGGGGATGGGAGGGAGGATGAATGGAGCAGCAAGTCAAGGTGACGCAGAAGAGCGTAGGAGAAGAGGAAGCGGAGCTTAGTCGGGGAAGGCCTCCGGGAGGAGATGTGCCTTCAATAGGCTTTGAAGAGGAGGGGAGAGTCATCAAAACAGCTGAAGCAACAGCGTACTGGAGTGAAGTAATAAATAATATAGGCTTTGAATAGGAGCACAGTTTGACCATGCTTAAGTCCAAGGGTGAAATTGCTAAGAGCAGTGGAGTATGAGGATTATTCCCTCTCTGCAGTAATGTACTGTTGATTTTTTTTTGTTATTTTTGTTTTGTTTTGGTGGGGGGCTTGGGGGGGTGTTATTGGTATTTGTTAAACACTATGTGTCAAACATAGTTTTAAGCGCTAGAGTAGGTGCAAGTTTAAGAGGTGAGACAGTCTCATATCCCATATGGGGCTCACAGTCTAGATTGGTAGCTCTTTATATTTTATCGTTGTTTCTTACTGATTTTGCCCAGTTGATTTTTTTCCCTTTGCATCTATCTTCCCAACCACCTTTTAGATTGAGCCTATATATACCTACCTCTAGCGCTTAAGTACCACACTTTGAACAAAATAAGCACTTTATACATGTCAGAATATGAAAGCACATAAAAACTAATAAAAAATCCTAAATCTGCCTGCTTCTTACTGTCGCAAATATCCAAACCTCAATTTCAAACAGAAAGGGAGATTTGAAATTTTCGTCATAATTAATTTTGAAAGCTAATGTTTGAGGGAGAAAGAGTTCCCTTTCCTGAAACCCTGCATCTTAAAAGTCATGTTTTCTGATTGGCCTGAGGGTCTGATTGGTAGATGCTCCCCAGGAGACTTGCTGATGTTCCCCTTTACTCTTCATAAAAGGAAATGTTACAAAACTCAAAAAACCTGTTTGTTTTAGTCTTTCTACATTCAGAATGCAACTGTTGCATAGATCCTAGGTCCAAAGATCACGAAAGAACAGTTAAAAGAGAGTAGTACACTTGAATGAGCAGAGTTAGCCTAATCTCCAATTTGCCTTTTGTTTTTCACTTTCCTTGTCCAATCATATTTATTGAGCACTTACTGTGTGCAGAGCACTGCAGTAAGCACTTGGGAAAGTATCATATCTCAGAGTTAGTAAACATATTCCCTGCCCACAAGCCTACAGTCCAGTGTCCAAGGTCCTTCAGAATTCCCAACCCTCAACTGATAATATTCGAGTGCTTACTGTGTGCAGAGCACTGTCGTAAATGCAATAAGAGTAGAAGACATGATCTCAGCATTCGAGAATCACCCTTTCATCACCAGTTTCAACTTTTCCTCCTCATTTCCAATGAACCCAATGCCTACATGACTAGGCACTCACAGTCAGGTCAGGGCCTGGAACATGTCTGTCTGGCTCATACATGTGGCTGATAAGTAGGGATGCCAACATCAAGTTTACTAGGGCTCAAAACACACCTCAAAAACTAGAGTTTGCCTCAACTGGCAATTTCCGCAGATTTAACCCAGGTAGAAGACAAGTGAATAGAACATTATACACCATGGACACATTATGTAGCCTCTCTCCTTTAGGAGTCAGTGAACGGAGACAAAGTTGTCAGGTACCTGGATGAACTTTTAGGCTAGCCACACACTCTTAGACCGATTTTGTTGGAGAAGCTGTTATCCAAGAGTTCCCATCTCTCACCATTAAATGCTGGCTAATTAATACAGATTTACTTACCATAAGCCTTGTTGACATTTTTTTTTTGAGTCCGCTAGCCCACTAAAATTCTCACTCAAGCTGCCAATGCCATAGTAATAATGAACCTGATGGAAGGAAGCATGTATCAGAAGAACAGGGGGGTTCAACTATAAATATCACAGAATTAAATAGCCAAAAGAATGCTACCTCATCCCATGAAAGCCTGGATCAATCAATGGTATTTATTGAGCCCTTATTGTGTGCAGAAAACTGTACTAAGCACAATACATAAAAGTTGGTAGACACATTCCCTGCCCACAGGAGTACAGAGTCTAGAGGACAAGCTTAGAGAGGCACCATTCTTTAGTATTAATTTAAGTCACCGCACTTGTACCTCATTTGTAGCTTAATAACAAGAAAAGTCAAATACGCTCTGTCACAAATTAATAAAAACTCTTTTGCATTGAACTATTTTCTTGTCCAAAACTGGAAATAAATTGTGGGCTTTTTTTTTTAAACATCAAATCATTAAATAGCATCTTGCCACAGGTTAAACATTTACATAGTGTTTTATTAAAACAATCTGAACATTTTCAAACTTGGTAGGTCAGCAGGTAAAAACATAGTCCCAAACACATTCCTATTGGTAATTTAAGTCATAATAATAATATTTCAGCATCAAATCTTAGGCAAAATACCATTTTTTAGGATAAAGCCTAGAAAAGCATCTTTGAAGAACAAGCTAAAATACAAGAAAATTAGTTGGTCCTTGAGTTGTAGTAAATCGTTTAATATGACAGAGCATGGAGTCACTTTTTCATGAAACAGCTGTTATCAAGACGTGCAGATGAGTCTAGAAGCATCTACTGGCATCCTGTTCCCTCACTGTTCAGCACACTTCTCTGTAGACCAGCTATCGACTCACATATGCATTGTCTCTTTTACCCACTGTTCACCATCCTTAATATATAGCGTAGCTCAGTGGAAAGAGTACTGGCTTGGGAGTCAGCGGTCATGGGTTCGAATCCGGGTTCTGCCACTTGGCAGCTGTGTGAGTGTGGGCAAGTCACCTAACCTCTCTGGCTCAGTTACCTCATCTGTAAAATGGGGATTAAGACTGTGAGCCTCACGTGGGACAACCTGATTACCCTGTAATAATAATAATAATAATGTTGATATTCGTTAAGCACTTACTTTGTGCAGAGCACTGTCTAAGCGCTGGGGTAGACACAGGGGAATCAGGTTGTCCAATGTGGGGCTTACAGTCTTAATCCCCATTTTACAGATGAGGTAACTGAGGCACAGAGAAGTTAAGTGACTTACCCACAGTCACACAGCTGACATGTGGCAGAGCCAGGATTCGAACCCATGACATCTGACTCCAAAGCCCGTGCTCTTTCCACTGAGCCATACCTACCCCAGCGCTTAGAACAGTGCTCTGCACAAAGTAAGCGCTTAACAAATACCAACATTATTATTATTATATGTTTAAGTGCTCTGAGAAAATTAAGAAAAAGAGGTTTAAAAATTGTTACATTACACAGGAGAAGGAAAAAAATGTTGATCTCAGTTCAGGCTGAAAGTGGGAATGCTGGGTAAGTTTATGAAGGATGAAGACTTATCATCCATGGCTTGGGATAATAACTGAGTCAACTGTGCTTACAGTGAAAAGAAATGAGACAAAAATTAGAGTTAATGTTGCTGTAAGTGCAGCTAAAAGTGTTTTCCATGTCATTCTATACTAAAGTTATTTACATTCAGAAGCTGGAAAAATACAGCTTGGACTGAAGACTTCCACCAGATAAGCATATGATTAGGGAAGATGCAACACAAAATAGGATGCTGCTTCAATTTGGGGGAAGAGCAATAATGTCTAAAACTATTTTTATAGCCAAAGGATAGTTTGAAAAATGTGAAAATGGTAGAGAGGCTTCATGATTCAATTGGTCGATGAAGCTACACCTGTAGACTGTAAAGCAGCAGCAATTTTTTTCTGGAGCAATTTGAAGAAGCTGATAAGAAGAAAAAAAAAACAACCAAGCAAACCTCTCTCATGTGTCCAAAACAAAGAACTAGCCAAAAAGCACCTTTTTTCAAAAGATGAGAAATTAGCTCCTGTGAAAAACCACTGACCTGTCTCTCTTGTGGCCATCCAACAAGAACTTTAGTAAAACTAATGTTCCTTAACTGAAGCCACAGTGTCCATGAACTGAAGGACAAAGACAACAGTTGTATTGGACAAATTCATTCAATCATACTGAGTGCTTACAAACTGGTAAGCACTATACTAAGTGCTTGCAAATTGGTAAGATCTCATGAGCCTGAAACCTAAGCCCTCTTTTCCCAATTTTTTTAATGATGTTCGTTAAATGCTTACTATGTGCTAGGCGCTGTACTAAGTGCTGCGGTAGAATACATAATAATGTTGGTATTTGTTAAGCTCTTACTATGTGCCGAGCACTGTTCTAAGCGCTGGGGTAGACACAGGGGAATCAGGGGTTGTCCCACATAGGGCTCACAGTCTTAATCCCCATTTTACAGATGAGGTAACTGAGGCACCGAGAAGTTAAGTGACTTGCCCAAAGTCACACAGCTGACAAGTGGTCCAGCCAGGATTCAAACCCATGACCTCTGATTCCAAAGCCCGTGCTCTTTCCACTGAGCCACGCTGCTTCTCTAATCAGGTTGGACACAGTTCATATCCCAAATGGGGCTCAGAATCTTAATCCCTGTTTTGCAGAGGAGGGAACTGAAGAGAGAGAAATTAAGTGACTTGCCCAGGGTCACACAGCACACAAGTGGCAGATGCAGGATTAGAACCCAGGTCCTCAAACTCCCAAGCCCATGCCCGTGTCACTAGACCATTCTGCTTCTCTGACCCTTGGTAGCTTTTTACACCGTTTCTTTTTACATTTTTTCCAAGTGTACATACAGAATTGTCCTGCATACTGGAAGATGACACTGCTCAAGGTAGAGTTCACTTATGGACACCTGAATGGCTGAATAGATCAAGCAGCGTGGCTCAGTGGAAAGAGCCAGGGCTTTGGAGTCATAGGTCATGGGTTCGAATCCCGGCTCTGCCACTTGTCAGCTGTGTGACTGTGGGCAAGTCACTTCACTTCTCTGTGCCTCAGTTACCTCATCTGTAAAATGGGGATTAAGACTGTGAGCCCCACGTGGGACAACCTGATTCCCCTGTGCCTACCCCAGCGCTTAGAACAGTGCTCTGCACATAGTAAGCGCTTAACAAATATCAACATTATTATTATTATTATTAGATAAAAGATAATCAGATTGGACATGATTCCTGTTCCACATGGGACTTAGCCTAGAAAAGCACTTCTGAAGCACCATAAGCTAAAGTACAAGAAAATTAGTTGGTCCTTGGTCACCAATGTGAAACCTGCAGTTCTGACCATACCATACACAAACAAAAATTAATCATTTGCTGCTGAGCTTGTAACACCTCCCAGTTTCACTTTTGCCTTCTTGACTTCTGCTCCACTATGAACTTCTCAAGAGTGTCTCAGATTAATGTGCCACAGTTATCTCCAACTTTTGCCCGGGATGTCCAAATGTCTTGACTGATCAATCAGTGGTATTCTCTGAGAACTTACTAGGTGCAGAGCATAGCACTTGAGGAATCTTGAGGCTCCTTGAGTAATGCAATTGTGAATCACGGTCAAACGGTGCAGTCTGTCCTCCAATAACGTGGGGATAACTTCTTTGACAGACCTCATTTTGAGGAAAACTTGCACTTTAACCATACACAAGAACATAACCATTTATGCATGATCCACGTTGTCCTCTAGCCAGATACGCAAAAGAAAATTCTAATTTCCCAACAGCATGGTTGGCAGAACACATGGTGAATATGTGTTATTGTTTTGTGAATGGACTGTATACTCTTTTAGCTTTTAATGGTGCTTCTGCAAATCAATCAGTGGTATTTATTGAGCACTTACTGTGTATTCTGTACTAAATGCTTGGGAGAGTACAAGAAAATAGAGGTCGTTGATATTTTCTGCCCACAAGGAGCTACAGTCTAGAGGTAAAGCAAGACATTAAAGTAAGTTATGGATAAGTACAAAAGTGGCAGGATGAATATCAAGTGCATAAGTGATTAGACTGCATGCCTGTCAAAGGGCAGGGACTGTATCTGTTACCGATTTGTACATTCCAAGCACTTAGTACAGTGCTCTGCACATATTAAGCGCTCAATAAATCCTATTGAATGAATGATGCAGAAGGGAGAGGGAGTAGGTGAAATGAGGGCTTAGTCAGGGAAGGCCTCTTGGAGGAGTTGGGATTTCAATAAGGCTTTGAAGTTGAGGAAAGTAGTGTTGGCCTATCATATATAAAGGGGGAAGGAGATCCAGGCCAGAGGGAAGACACGGGAAAGGGGTCAGCGATGACATAAAATGAGATCAAGGTAGCGTGAGTAGGTTGGCACTGGCGGAGTGAAGCGTGTGGGCTGGGTTGTAGTAGGAAACTAGAATGAAGGGGGGAAAGCCGATTGAGTGTGGTAAGGAGTTGCTGTTTGAGGCAGAGGTTGATGGGCAACCACTGGAGATTTCTGAGGAGTGGGGAGATGTGGACTGACTTTTTTTTTTTTTTAAAAGAAAAATAGCCCGGGCAGCAAAGTAAGAACTGGTGTGGGGAAAGACAGGAGGCAGTGAGGAGGCTAATGCAGTAGTCAAGGTGGGATATGCTAAGTGGTTGGATTGGCGTAGTAGCAGTTTGGAAGGGGAGGAAAGGGCGGGTTTCCGTGATGCAGTCAAGGTTGAACTGAGGATTTGGTGATAGGCTGAATATGTGGGTTTAATGAGAGAGAGGAGTTGAGGATAATGACAAGGTTAAGGGCTTCTGAGATGGGATAGTGGTGTTTACAGTGGCGGGAAAAAGTTGGAGGATGGGGTTTAGGTAAGAGGATGAGGACTTCTGTTTTGGACACATTAAGTCTGAAGGACATCCACTTAGAGATGTCTTGAAGGTAGACGGAAATACTAGACCGCAGAGAAAGGAGGGAGGTCAGGGCTGGAGAAGTAGATTTGGGAGTCATCTGCAGAGAGATGGTAGTTGTAAAAACCTTGTCTGATAACACTAAAATGAATATATATATGGTTCTCTCTCAAGGACTGATGAAATTTTGTAAGACACAGAGATTTTATTGTGCAGTATTTCAGAGTTGAAAGAATTGTGGTGGGGGGGGAGGGGGCGGGAGAGGAGTTTTTCCTAGAGAGGTTCTCTAAAATATACTCAATTAATTAGAGTGGGTTACTGGAACCACATGGGAAACTTCATTAGGGGATGCTTTTAGACATGAAAGAATTAGAAGATACGCTGTTATTTAAAAGATGTGTATTTTCAGTATACAGTTTGTATGCTTCCAGGTTTTCTTCAGAAAGGTAAATTCTTGCTCCCAATTCTCATCTTTTTCATCTACATAATCTGGGGGGGGGGGGTGTAGAGTGTGTGTGTGTGTGTGTGTAAATAAATAACCTGAAAGGTAGATAAGATCTATCTTCATTCTAATACACCATAGGTTTTTTAAAATAACTTGAAATACTGATCTTTTTCATAGAAGAAATTCACATTGTTGTTTTCAAATCGCTGATAGTTTCACTGTCTTTTAGCCAGTTCACCTTTACCAAAAGTTCAAATGGAATATACTCACAACCAGAAGGGGAAGTTTTCGGCCAAGAACAGCACTGAGATTCATCTGTATTTTCATTCTGGTCCCACAACTCCCACCCAAAATTGCATTAGGATCAATAAAATGCTAGAGTGTTAAATTAGAACCCCAGACTGCCTCTGTTGATCTCAAGTTCTTTGGAAGTTTAGATCAAAAAAGCTTAAAGGAAAAATGGAGAGGTCGTAAAATTGCTAAAGAATTACACCAACTACTCTGCATAGATCTGGGGTCCATGGGGGGGGGGGGGGGGGTGGAAAGGTGGGAGGGAGATGGGTGCAGTGTTAACCCACCTTAGGGAAGGGTCCAAATCCCCCCCAACAGGTTCCTGGACCACTCATCATCCTGCCAACAGAAAGAAACTGTCACCTTGGTACTATCACTAATCCTGCCCCTTGGAGCTGCAATACCTTGTAACGGTAATTGTAGCTGCTGATCACCAAGGCAATCTGGGTTGAGGGAGGAGGAGGTAGGTGCCTAGATGCTGCAGCTCTCTTCCCAACCTCAGCCTTTGTGGGTGGGAGCACCGCTCCAGTTGGCTGAAAGGGCCACCACAAAACAATTTTCCTACTGCAATGGACAGTCCAGGTTAGGGTTTTTCTTTTAATACCAGAGCAGAGTTCCAGCCCATTCTGGTTTTATTTCCTGCAATGAATTAAGTTCTAATATTGCATGGAGTCAACAATTCTTCTAGGACTTCTTCCTATGCCCCGGTTCCTTTCATTCCCCCTAAGAAATTAAGTCATGCTGTCTGGAAAAGTAATATCATTAATAATAGTATCTTTTAAGTGCTTTCTCTGGTGCTAAATGCCAGGGGTAGATTCAAGTTAATCAGATCAGACACAGTCCCTGTCCCTCACCAAACTCAAATAGAGGGACAGAGGGAGAAAGGTTACCCCCATTTTACAGATGAGGTATCGGAGGTGCAGAGAAGTGACTTGCCCATGGTCATACAGCATACCCATATGGTCTGATTAAGGCCTGTGCTCTTTCCACTAGGCTCTAGTGGGTCACTACTGCATCTTTTCCTGGAACTCAGTGTGGCCAAGCTACAGATTTTCCGCCATGCAAGGGCTCTATAATCTCATTTCCCAGGATATGATCCCTAAATCTACAGCGACACCTACATCTCTACACCTCAAGGACAGAGTGGACACCCAGTTCACCCCTAACATAAGGGCTGGGGTCTTGTAGAATCCCACATTAAAGGAAAATTCACACCGTAGAACTCACCACCTGCCCAACTCCTCGCACATGCATACGATCTTTCCCTCCAACTCTGGGTTGCCCTGAATCGAGGCACAAGTTGTTGACGGAACACTCTCCAATTCTGCTATGGTGTCCTAGCCAAAGAACGCATTCTGTCACAAGTGAATGTCTGCACAATGAAAGACCAGTAGACACAGAGGAAATTGGAGAATCTGTTGAGGGTGCTTGACAAGAGGAATTTAATATTCCTCTCCACATATCATACTTAAGTATGTCACAACTGTATGGTGAATAATTGTGTTTATGCTGTATTCTTAAACAGTCTACTGATTAATGTCAGTCTCTCTTGCATCTGCATTTCAAGCTTCAAATTCTGAAGTCTCCTTGCAACAATGCCTAATAAAACTTAGAAATCTTTAAAAAAAAAAAGTAAGCTACCTGTATTTACTTTCCAAATTACAAAATGAGGGAAACACTAAGCATTCTATGCCATTTCCAGGAAACTATTGCATCTAGTAAAACTGCTTTTCTTGCAATATTAATTTAATTTGGCTTGAATGTAAAGAAAATTCCCTACATCAGGATGTGTGGTAGTAATGCTTGCCGGGGTGCCACAAAGTAAGGTCATTAAATGTGATCAATAAAACTGGACCTAAATGAATAAATATCAAGATTAAATTTTCATGATAGTTAAGACTGCCCAATATAACAACTGAAAGGGCAGGAAATTTAAAAGCTGAAGTTACATAGAGCGACAGAATACCACATAGGAATAAATAAAATCAGGTTCAATGATAGGAAGGAGAAAGATGAAAAGCAGTAATACCAGTCAATACTAGAGGATAATAGTATAAACATTTTTTTTAAAAAAAACTATCAATGAGTTATAGCAGCAAATGGGACATAAATTATTTTGGACTGCAGAGGAGAAACTATTGAACTATTTAATAGGCCATTTCTAAAATAATGAATTCCATCTTGGGGACGAGAAAAAGTGATAAATAAAAGAGAATACAGATCATGAGGGTGATAAAAATGACTGATAGCCAGACTTAAATTGTGAGATTAAAGGAGTTAAATGCAGTAAAATGGTCTTTGGGTTGCAGAACCCATGAGAGGGTAGGATGTTTCCTTCAAAAATATTTAATAAAGGAAAATAAATTGATGTTAATATCCAAAAACTTTTGCAAAATTTATTTTAGGGAAAATGATAAGCAACTCATCAATTTCTTAAAGGAAATCAAGGAAGTTTCGTAAGGAAAATACTGCACTAGTCATTAACGAGTGGCCTAAATTATGGTTCTCTCTCTCTTTCTGAACTAGTAATATTCCATACTAACTAAAAAACAAACTCAAGATCACTTGTCTCTCTCCCTCTGCAAATGCAGTGTAATCAAATCTAACTTGTACTTCCTAAAGACTCGACTATCTTGGGTCAAAATGGAAGCTACCTATTGTTATATTCTCCTACTCACATTATTTAGAAATAATTGATATTTCTTTGATTGTAGTCTCCCTGAGAGAAGGGAATGCATGTCTTTTGCTCCTGTTATACTCTCCCAAGCACTTAACAAGTGCTTTGATCTCAAGGACTCCAAAAACACAACTGAAAGATCGACACCTGGCCAAGTGCATTTCAGTTCTTAATAAATGTTAACTTTATACTTCATCTTGCTTTATAAGCCAGATGGAAGTTGCTGCTCTGGACAAAGTCTAAAAATCCACTTAGTTCTAGAGTCTTTGCCTACAGTAACTAGGAGACAAGATGTGAAGCAAATCTTCAGTGTTACTGTTACATAAACTACACTCTCACTTGGCACTATCTCTGGAAATTATATGAAACATTAAATTTTCTTTCACTGAAATCGCAGAAAAGCAACGGTTAGTAGATAAAGCATGGGCCTCGGAGTCAAAGGACCTGGGTTCTCATCCCAGGTCTGACATTTGTCTGCTCTGTGACCTTGGGCAAATCACTTAATTTCTCTGTACTTCAGTCTATAAATGGAGAGTTAGACTGTGAGCCCTCTGTGCGACAGGAACTGTGCCCAACCTGATTAACCTGAATCTAACCCAGTACAATGTACACAGCCTGGCATGTAGTAAGCACTTAAATACCATAAAAAAACTTCAAAAATGGAATCATTAGTATTTACTGACAAATCTACTCTGTGCAGAGCCCTGTACTAAGCTCTTGAAAGAGAACAACAAAATTAATTGACACAAATTTCTACCTTCAAGGAGTTTACAATATAGCGACAGGTTTATTCCCCTAATTCACTCCCCTAAAACATTCATTCCTTCAATCGTATTTATTGAGCACTTACTTGATGTAGAGCACAGTATAACAATAAGCAGGAATTTCCTGTTCACAACAAACTTACAGTTCAAAAGGGCAGACAGACATCAATATAAATGAATTACAGACACGTACATAGGGCTGTGGAGCTGGGTGAGGGGATGAATAGAGAGAGCAGGTCAGGTCGACGCACAAGGGAGTGGAAGAAGAAAGGAGGGTTTGGTCAGGGAAGGCTTCTTGGAGGAGATGTGTCTTCAATAAGGCCGGGGGAGTGGGGCAAGTGACTTTAATTGCCTAATTTTATGAATTTAAGATCTAAATGAATTTAAAGTATAAGATAGATAAATTAGATATGTCTTTTAAAATAAGCTCAATAACTTTCTAGGACAGAGGTTTTCAGATCATATTTTGGTACTTCAGGCCTTTTTAAATTAGATGCCTTCACTGGCTCAAGTCTTCTCACTTGATTCCTAATCACCCCCCTGCCCTGTGCCCCTTCCACCTGGCCCCTCTTCTCCCCTAGAGCTCTTCCTCTTTTCAAGCACCATTTGCTGGCTTTCACCACTCACTCTGGCCTAGTAAAATGAACCCAAGCCTGGGGGTTGGAAGACTTAGAAATTCTAATCCCAGTTCTGGTACTTGCCTGCTGTGCAACCTTGGGAAAGTCACTTCACTTCTCTGTTCCTCAGTTTCTTCATCTGTACAATGGGAATTAAACACTTGTTTTCCTTCCCCCTTTCCCCGTGGGGGTTCTATGTGGGACAGGGTCTGTGTCTAACCTAATTATTTTGTATTCGCTCCAGCGCTTAGCACACCACTTGGCCCATAGTAAGCACGTAAATATCACTCTTATTTGGCATTAAGACAGTTACAAGACCATTGGAATCAACAAGCTACAATTCCAATGATAACTTTTGCGAGTGGCTGTACCCCAAAAAGTTCAGTGGCCATATATTTAAGAAAACTGGCCTACAGTCAAACAGGAAAGTGATTCCTCTCCACCTCGCCATATCACCCAGGAAAAGGCATTCCTATTTTCAAATATGTTGAAACTCACAATTACAGTGCTTCAATGAACTCCAAGTTCAAGTCTACTGCCTAACTGCATGTAGAACTATGCCTCAAGCTTCTTTGAAAAAGAAGGACACTTTTCCTCTCAAATCTCCAGAGACGGAGATTCTAGAAACAAACACTTGCCAAAATGGGACATAATTTTAGATACTGAGCTTCTATAATGGATAATTATAAAAAAAAAAGCTGTTCACAACAGTCTCTCTTATCATTACTCAAACACCAAAATGTTTCCTATGAAAAGCTGATGCAAAAATCACCTTTAGGACCAACTTGCACTGACTCAACCCAAGCAAAGTATCCTTTAATGATTACACAAAATACATCACAAAAATATACAAGCAACATCAAAGTAGCTTGCAATCATATTAGGCTTCCTCTAGAAATGTTAACAGTCATAAAATCCCTCCGAATAACTTACAAATGGCAAGATACTCTAGGTAACCAGAACCTTCAACAATAACACTTTAGTGACCTTAAAAATTTTCTAATGTCAATTCCACTGCCTGAATATCATTTGTATTAAATCTCTTGTATTAGTACATTCATTTTGAGGAATAACAGTTCAACAATACACTGAATACACCTGAAGTATTAACACATCAGAACATTTTCAATAAGTTGACTTGAAATATTGTAGTATTTTTCAACATGCTGTAGATTAAACACATTCTCATGAGTAGATTCTGCATTCAAGCTTCAAGGCAACAGAACTGGGAGACGGGGCCAAGGATCACCATATCAGTTGTATTCCAGCATAACACTCGGGGTACAGGCTCGGGGAAGCTGTTCTTTGTTCACCTGCCCAACCTGGATCATGGGTCTCCCAAGAAGATTGGGGTGAATGCACTTTTTCTGGGTTCACTCTCAGCTGGGCTCTAGAATCAACTCAGTCTTCCTAGGAATCCTCAGCCTCTGGATACTTCAATATTGCCCTAAACAGAAATTCTGAGGTCTATGGGCCCTGAACCAAAACAATTCCTTGAACAAGAAAACAGGGCACAGGTAATCATCTATCTACCTCAAATCTCCTCTTTGTCATCCCAACTATGAAATTCTACAACAGCAGAAGCCACTTCACCCAGTTTTTAATTCTTCCTTAGCCCTAGTAGGAGGGGAACTCTAGGGAGGGGAAAATGGCCTATGTTCCAGTAATAAAAGAAGGATATCCTTGACCTCCCCTTTTGAACCCTGTAAGGAAAACCTTCTTTAGCATTTTGTGTTTCCTGACTTAGTTGATGTACATGGCTGCAACTGAGACCCTTCTTGTGTTTTTTGTTGTAAATTTTGTTTTTAATGGAATTGTACAAGATAACTTCACCAGTACACATCTTAGAAGATCTTACATAACCTCTCACCTTTCAAAGTGATTTGATCTGACCTAAAACTATTTTCCAAGTGAGAAATAACTTTTTCCATCCACTTCTTCCCCTAATTATGTGCTTCATTTAAAAAGTTCAGAACACTAGTCAGTTTTTTGTGGAATTTGTCAGTGACACTGCAGGCCATTTCATAAATACACTTAGGAAATTACTTTATGCTTAGATATTTAATGTAGTGTAGATTTGTAATCTTTCACTGAAACCAAGTTTTCACTCATTTTAAAAAAACACAATTATCTTAATTAACTGGTCTCCAGTTGACTAACCATCAGTCAAGTAAATTCACACCAGCTGAGATGTGAACTCACTCCTCCATCTCTTCAGCAAAAGTGAGATGGCTTTTCAGTCCCCCTTCCTTTCCAGGCCCTTCCCAAATTCCATAAAGGGCGGGGGTGAGAGGGGATAAAGACATATACAAGGAAAATATTAGTTCACTTCCCCTGAATGTACTTTATTTCATCTGTCTCCCTCATCGGTCTGTAAGCTCCCTGAGAGCAGGGATGGTCCTTTATCAATCTGTTGTACCCTTCCAAGGGTTTATACAATGCTCTATTCTCTTTAAGGCCTCAGTAAATACCACTGATTGATTTCAGGGTCTCAGTTGCAGCCATGTACATCAACTAAGTCAGGAAACACAAAATGCTATTTTGAAGGCTTTAAATTTCAATATGAACTGTGAGTTATTAGCAAGCAATTTAAGTTTCATGTCCCCTAACTTGTATAAAATTAATTTTATTTTCCTTTGCTTTGGGCGGGGAGAGGGGTCATGTCACACCATTTCAGGAAAGAACAATCATCTCAGACTTTAGCTGAAAAGGGAAGTTAATTGAAGCAGTTTGGCCTAAAGCATAAAGCACGGGCCTGGGATCAGAGGAGCTGGGTTCTAATCCTAGCTCTTACCTGCTGTGTGACCTTGGACAAGTCACTTAACTTTGCTGTGCTTCAGTTTCCTCAAATGAGAAGCAGCATGGTGTAACAGATAGAGTACGGGCCTGGTAGTCAGAAGGAGCTGGATTCTAAAACTCTGCTCCGCCACTTGTCTGTCGTGCGACCGAGGGCAGGACACTTAACTTCTCCGTGCCTGTGGTTCTCTGTGCCTGTGGTCAGACATTTGACTGACAAAATAATAATGATTACTGAATTTTTAAGCAGTTACTATGTTCCAGGCACTGTACTAAGTGTTGGGGTGGATTCAAGCAAAATCAGGGTGGACACAGCCCCTGTACCCCCTGGAGCTTATAGTCTTAATCCTCATTTTACAGATGAGGTAACTGAGGCACAGAGAAGTGAAGTGACTTGCCCAAGGTCACACAGCAGACAACTGGCCGAGCCAGGATTAGAACCCATGACGTTCTGACTCCCAGGCCCGTGCTCTGTCCACTAGCCATGCTGCTTCTAATCTAAAATATTACATAAAGAGAGGCATTGTATGACTTATTAGAGCAGAACAACCCCTTTGATCACTTTGGTCATCCTTTAGATGTCTTCCTTTAGAGCCACTAATTTCTTACCAGGAATTTTTATCCACACTGATAAATAGCAAAGGTTGCCTCAGAAGAACTAAACTATTTGGCAAATCCTTTCTGCCTGGAACTCTTTACCTCATCCTCTTAGCCACCCTAAAAATTCTTATTAAACTCCACCTTTCCAGGTCATCGGTATTCAGCAGCTGCTATGAGCGCTAACGTGTATTCAACTACCCCTAGCCCCAAATACATAATAATAATAATAATATAATAGCACTGTTAATATTTTCCATGTTTATCATTTCATACTTATCCTTCCAAACTTCTGTGTTGGCACTGTTTCCCCAACTCCTCAGATCATTTTTCTACCAAACTATTCTTCCCTTAAGAACCTCCAAGGGTTTGCCCATCCATTTCCACTTCAAACAGAAACTCTTTACCAGTAGATTTAAAGGACTCAATCACCTTGCCCTCTCCTATCATACTGTAGCCCAATATGCACACTTTGCCCAAATACCCCGATCTACTCACTGCAACTTGATTTATCTCGCGGACAACCCCTTGCCCATGTCCCGCCTCTGGTCTGGAACTCCCTCTTCTTCAAGTCCAAGACACCATCGTTGTCCCCAGATCCAAAGCATCGTTAAAATCGCTTCTCCTTCAAGAGGCTTTCTCCCACTAACCCCGCAATTTCCCCTCCTCCCTTTTACCACTGCTCTCCAAATTTCTTAAGTTGTTTACCCCACTGCCTCCACTTCCCTCCTCTAATTCTCTCCTTGATCCCCTCAAATCTGGCTCTCAGCTGCCTTCAACACTACAGACCACCTCCTTGTCCCTCAAACTTTATCCAACTTTGACTTCACTAAGAATGACCTTCTATCTCTCTGGCTGCTTCTCAATCTCTTTTGCAAGCACTTCCTCTGCCTCCCACTCTCTGACAGTGGGTGTCCCTTAAGGTTCATTTCTAGGTCTCCTTCTATTCTCCATCTACATCCACTCCTTTGGACAACTCATTCACTCCCATGGCTTCAACTACCCTACGAGGATGATTCCCAATTCTACATCCCCAGCCCAGTCCTCTTGCCTTTCCTGTAGTCTTGCATTTCCTCCTGCCTTCAGGACATCACTATCTGGATATTGTACAACACCTCAAACTCAACAGGTTCAAATCAGAACTCATCTTCCCACCCAAACCCTGTCCACCCCATCAATGTAGACAATACCGCTATATTCCCTCTCTCACAAGTCCCTAACCTTGGCCTTGTCCTTCATTCATCTCTCTCACTCAACCCACATAGTCAGTCACCAAATCCCGTTGGCTCTATCGTCTCGATATTACTAAAATTCACCCTTCCCTCTCCATCCAAACTGCTCCCGCACTGATCCAAACACTTATCCTATCCCACCTCAATTGCTGCATCTGCCTCCTGTCTCTCCCCACTCCAGTCCATAGTTCACTCTGCTGTCCGGATGATTTTTTCTAAAAAAAAGAAAAAATTCAGCCCATGTCTCCCCACTCCTCAAGAACCTCCAATGGCTGCCCATCCACCTTCACGTCGAACAGAAACTCTTTACCATTGGCTTTAAAGTAGTCAATCAGCTAGTCCCCTCCTACTTTGCTTCACCAATCTCCTACTAAAGGCCACCTCCTGCGCTTTGCTCCTCTAGCCTGGACTTACTCCCTGTGGTCCAATTTTGTTCATGACATCACCAACCCCTTTCCCACATGCTCCCGCTAGCCTGGAACTCCTTCCCCCTCTATACATGCCAGACCACCACTCTCCCCACCTTCAAAGCATTATTGCAACATGGCGTAGTGGGTAGAGCCCAGCCCTGGGGGTCAGAAGGTCATGGGTTCTAATCCCAGTTCTCCCACTTTGTCTGCTTTGTGACCTTGGGAAAGTCACTTTTCTTCTCTGTGCCTCAGTTACCTCACCTGTAAAATGAAGATAGAGACTGTGAGCCTCCTGTGGGACAGGGACTGTGTCCAACCCGTTTTGCTTGTATCCAACCCAGCACGTAGTACAGTGCCTGGCACATAGTAAGCATTCAATACCCTTATACTAATCTCTTCCAAGAGGCCTTACCTGATTAAGTCCTCTTCTCCCAGGCTCCCTCGCCCTTCTATGTCTATGCACTTGGATCTGCATTTGCCCCACCCTCAACCCCACAGCACTTGCATATAGATCTTTATATTATATATTATAATTTATATTAATGTCAGCCTGCCCCTCTAGACTGTAAGCCCTTTGAGAGCCAGGAACATATCTGAAAACTCTGATATATTATACTCTCCCAAATGCTTAGTACAGTGCTGTGCATACTGAGTGCCCAATAAATACAACTGTTGGATAGATTGATTTGGATTTCTGCTGTGCATACTGAGTGCCCAATATATACAACTGTTGGATAGAGTGATTTGGATTTGTAACCTTTAAGGACTTGATATTCACCCTACCCTCAGCCTGACTGCACATACCCATAATTTCTTTTAATATCCGTAGAGGGGGAAAACACCCTCTACACTGAAAACTCCTTCTGGATAGGGAACATCTCTACCAGCTCTATTAAGCTCTATTACTCTGCCAAGTGCTTAGTACAGTGACCTGCACAGAGTAATAATATTAATGATTACGGTATTTGCTAAGCGCTTACTGTGTGCAGAGCACCGCTCTAAGCTGCAAATATGACTAATTGGAATGGTTTGTGTCTGTCAGATCCCTATTGCAAACTCCTTAAGAGCAGAGACTGTATTGCCTACTCAAATATTCTTTCCAAGTGCTTAGCACAATGATAGGAACATAAGTAGGCACTCCAAAAAACTGATTAATGACATCTGCATCTGATTATTCCTAGTTTGAACCACCACTTCTGCTTAACCTAGAATTACTTTGGAGGAAGGCTTAAATGAAATGAACTCTTCTTCAAAATTAACAGTGAATGTTACTTTAAAAGTACGCTTTGTGGTTTGAGATAGCTTTAAGGAAAAAAAAAAAAGATGATTTCAGATCAGTCCTTGAGTTGAATCTGTTGGCCATGACTGAAAAGCCAGGCCTAGGAGATCATCCCACCACTGCTATTCAGTTTTTTAGGTTTTAAAAACTCCATCTGTAGCTGCAGCTTTTCAATGTTAATTTTTTTTTTTTTAAGAACATATGGTTGTGCCCGAGTGAGGCTACAGAGTTCCAAGTACAGTGCTAAACAAATTCTGGGCTCAAATTCTCATTGATCATGTGGAGGATGAATAAACCTTGTAATTATAAAAATTTAAAAACTTGTCAAAAAAAAAAAAGGGGGATCTGGCCAAAAGACCATTTCCATCCCTAAGAAATTCAGGCAGCAACTGCAGTTTTATTAGATATGGTATTTCTAAAATTTTCATTTAATCATCAACCTACTGCAAGAAATCACTGTGATGGGTCAGAGGAAAGGAGGGAAGGAAATGGGACTGGGAGTGGTAGGAAGAGTATGTATGCGCTCTTCAAATAAATAAGAAGCTTACAGTGACAAATATTCAAACCACCACTGGAAAAAGTTAGATTCTCAATATTTTACCATCGTTAAAATTTCAGGACCTTTTAAGATGATCAAGTTGACTCTTAACTGATTATATTGAATCTCCTTTTAAATTCTATCAAAGAATATGGTCCTATGAATATGTCCAGAGAGAAGGCATGGTAGACCTCAGTCACAAATTATTTAATTTTAAAATTCCATTCTGCATATTACTATCCGATTTCATTTAGAAACATTACAATCTATTTGGAATAAAGGATTCTGTATTGCTTAATATACTTACCAATTCAATCAACTAATGCACTACTTATGAAAAAATACCCAAACGTCATCCTTATGAGGAAATTCATGGAATCATAGGGCTTTGAAGGACTTCAAAGGTTAATCTTTCTGTTTCGAGGGAGCCCTATATCTAAATCATTGCAGAAAATCAACTTGTCTTTTCTGTTCTTAACATGTGGTAATCTTGGCAATCTATTCCAATGTCTCCTATCCCACAGAGTCACCAAGTGTTCTTAGTGGCTAACAAATCCCCATACTGCAAGCCCAATTTATTCTAGTAGGAATATAAAAAGTCTCAAGTAAGAGTGTCCAAAAAAGTTTGTTTTTATTTTTTTCCCTGCTCAGGCTAGAACAGTGATTCTTTTGAAAGTGCTGGTAACACTATAGACACCTGACACACAATTAGAGGTATTCACTGCCCTAATGTTCATGTTAGAGAAATCATAATTGCAAAGTAAATAAATCCTTTAACTCTGGATACTGATAAGCATGAAAAAGGGCACGGACTTTCAACTAGTGTTTGGTTCTCTTGTGTATTTTGAGGTCACATGGAGAATATTTTGTGTCACTTCGAATCTCAAGCTGGAATAACTGCTCCAAATATAACATTCTCTACAGCATTATTAAAGGAAGGACGCTAATGTCTTTTTAGAGTACTCTTCTGGAGCTTCAATATCTACACCGAGCCATGCTTTTCCCGATAAACCTCTCCACGGCAATGGTGTTTATCGAGTGCTTACTGTGTGCGGAACACTGACCTAAGTGCTTGAGAGGGGTACAATACAGCAGAGTTGGTAGATGCGTTCCCTGCCCACGAGGAGCTGTCTTGAGGGGGAGACAGCTATTAATAAAAATAAATCACAAATATGTACATATGTGCTGTGGGGGCTCCATAAACTAGAACGAGATTTTTAAAAAAACTGTTTAACAAATATGGAACAATAAAACACGCTGCATACTAAAAGTATGTTTTTGATTTCTAGCCCGTGCGAACCTTAAAGGAGTGATACGTGCACATGACTCGTACAAGACCATTCAAAAGACCGTGCTTAGCTGATGCATGCTTCTAATAAAAGGGGTCAATTTCCTATCAATACATTTAAAAACTGGATCGGATTCATATGGGCATTCCTTCTTCCCAAAGGAAGCTCACGGATTTCTCTAAGGAGATTACAAAAATGCCCCTCGAGGTATATGAATCCACCCTGGTCTGCTTTCACAACAAATGGGAGTGATCAACCCTGAATTTTCTTCCCCAAACGCCTGGACAATAGGTGCACGAAAATTTTAGGGCAGAGTGGTCTTAAATGAAGTTTGGGGTAACCGAAACTCAAGGACCATTGAAATAGTTGTAGCCTTGGATAGATGCATATTGGGCTTAGTGGAAAGAGCCCGGGCCTTGGGAGCTTGCGGTCGTGGGTTCTAATCCTATTGGGTAAACTAAATATTACCCTATTTATTCTGTTAATGAGGTGTACCTCCCCTTGATTCCACTTATCGTGATAATGTTGTCTTGTTTTTGTTTCGTCATGTTTTGCTCTGCTGTCTCCCCGATTAGACTGTGAGTCCGTCATTGGGCAGGGATTGTCTCTGTTGCCGAATTGTCTCTGTTGCCGAATTGTCCATTCCAGGCGCTTAGTACAGTGTCCCACACATAGGAAGCGCTCAATAAATACTATTGAATGAATGAATCCGTCCTCCGCCACTTGTCAGCTGTGTGACTTTGTGCCTCAGTTGCCTCATCTGTAAAACGGGGATGAAGACTGTGAGCCCCATGTGGGACAACCTGCTGACCTTGTATCCACCCCAGCGCACAGAACAGTGCTTGGCACAGGGTAAGCACTTAACAAACACCATCATCATCATTATTATAACTGGTCTAGTAACCCAAACTTCCAGCCAACACCCACACAGCCACAAAAGAGAAACTGCATTATCTGGGGTCTTCTGGTGAACCCCAATACTTCCCGGCCCTTTGGTCCATACCGAGGGAGCTATGGGGCACGGGTTCTAATTCCGGCTCCACCGCTCACCTGCTTGGGTGGCCCTGGGCAAGTCACCACCTCCCTGGGCCTCGCTTCCCTCATCTGTAAAATGGGGACGGGGCCTGTGCAGCCCCATGTGCGACAGGGACCCAATTTGCTTGTAGGCACCCTCCCCAGCGCTTAGGACAGTGCCTGGCACATAGTCGGCCCTCAACGACTACGAGGATGATGATTGGCAGAGAAGCAGCATGGCTCGAGCCTGGGCTTAGGAGTCAGAGGTCATGGGTTCGGTTCCCAGCTCTGCCACTTGTCAGCTGGGTGACTATGGGTAAGTCACTTCCCTTCTCTGAGCCTCAGTTCCCTCATTTGTCAAATGATGACTGTGAGCCTCACGTGGGACAACCTGATGACCCTCTATCTCTCCAAGCGCTTAGAACAGTGCTCTGCACAGAGTAAGTGCTTAACAAATACCAACATTATTATTATTATCCCGGCTCCGCCATTTGTCAGCTGGATGACTGTGGGCCAGTCCCTTCTCTGGGCCTCAGTTCCCTCCTCTGTCAAATGAAACCTGTGAGCCTCACGTGGGACAGCCTGATGACCCCGTGTCTCTCCCAGCGCTTAGAACAGTGCTACATAGTAAGCGCTTAACAAATCCCAACATTATTATATTATCCCGGCTCTGCCACTTGTCAGCTGGGTGACTGTGGGCCAGTCACTTCCCTGGGCCTGAGTTCCCTCCTCTGTCAAAGGAAGCCTGTGAACCTCATGTGGGGGGACAACCTGATGACCCCGTATCTCCCCCAGCGCTTAGAACAGTGCTACGCACAGGGTAAGCGCTTAACAAATACCAACATTATTATTATTATTACTATCCCGGCTCCGCCACTTGTCAGCTGGGTGACTGTGGGCCAGTCCCTTCTCTGAGCCTCAGTTCCCTCCTCTGTCAAATGAAGCCTGTGAGCCTCACGTGGGGGGCAACCTGATGACCCCGCATCTCCCCCAGCGCTTAGAACAGTGCTACATACTAAGCGCTTAACAAATCCCAACATTATTCTATTATCCCGGCTCTGCCACTTGTCAGCTGGGTGACTGTGGGCCAGTCCCTTCTCTGGGCCTCATTTCGCTCCTCTGTCAAATGAAGCCTGTGAGCCTCACATGGCTCAACCTGATGACCCCGCGTCCCCCCCACCCAGCGCTTAGAACAGTGCTACATACTAAGCTATTAACAAATCCCAACATTATTATATTATCCCGGCTCTGCCACTTGTCAGCTGGGTGACTGTGGGCCAGTCCCTTCTCTGGGCCTCAGTTCCCTCCTCTGTCAAAGGAAGCCTGTGAGCCTCACGTGGGGGGACACCCTGATGCCCCCGCCTCTCCCCCAGCACTTAGAGCAGTGCTCTGCACAGAGTCAGCGCTTAACAAATACCAACATTATTATTATCCTGGCCCCCGCCACTTGTCAGCTGGGTGACTGTGGGCCAGTCCCTTCTCTGGGCCTCAGTCCCCTCCTCTGTCAAAGGAGGCCTGTGAGCCTCACGTGGTTCAACCTGATGCCCCCGCCTCTCCCCCGGCGCTTAGAACAGTGCTCTGCACAGAGTCAGCGCTTAACAAATACCAACATCACGACGCTGCCGACGATGGTCTGCGGGGCCTTAGGTGGAGGGAGGGCCCCGGGGGCCCAGGTGGGGGTGAGGAAGGGGAAGGACGGGTCCAGGACCGGCCGGGGTGGGCTGAGGGTGCGGGGGGAGGAGGAGCGGCGAGCGTGGCGCACAGGGCCGGGCCGCCCTCCGCCATGTTGCGGGCCCACCCCAACAAAGCCCCGCGCCAGGGAGCGGGGCCCGGCCGCCATTGGCCTCCGCGGGCCTGGGGGTCGGGCGCGCGCACAGGCCGCGAGGCCCGAGCTGGCGCCGGCGCGGCCGCAGACAAAGGGCGGCCATTATGGGGGCCGCGAGCGGCGGAGCCGCCGACCCCTCCCCGTCGGCGGGCCGCTCCTCCTCACCTGTGGGCACCCGACGCCACCCCGCTGGCCGCTCCGGATCGCAGCGCTCCGCCGCCTCGCCGCCCTCAGCACCCAGGCCGCGGCGCCGCCCCACGGGACCCGCTCCTGCCGCCGCCGCCGCCGCCGCTCCAGAGCGCGCCTCCCAACGGCCGACGCCGCCTCGGGCTCGAGCACGCTGCCCCGCGCGCGCCGCCGCTAAATACCTCACACTGCGGCGCCGGGCGGGACGGCGGCGCGCGCTCCCTCCCTCGGACGCGCGCGCGCGGCCCGCCCTCGCTCCCCCCCCCCCCCCGCCCTTTCTAATACTAATAATGTTGGGATTTGTTAAGCGCTTACTAGGGAGCACTGTTCTAAGCGCTGAGGGAGATCCGGGGTCATCAGGTTGTCCCACAGGCTGCATTTGACAGAGGAGGGAACTGAGGCCCAGAGAAAGGACTGGCCCACAGTCACCCAGCTGACAAGTGGCAGGGCCAGGATAATATAATGATGTTGGGATTTGTTAAGCGCTTACTGTGGAGCACTGTTCTAAGCACTGAGGGAGATACAGGGTCATCAGGTGGTCCCCCCACGTGAGGCTCACAGGCTTCATTTGACAGAGGAGGGAACTGAGGCCCAGGGAAGTGACTGGCCCACAGTCACCCAGCTGACAAGTGGCAGGGCTGGGATAATAATAATAATAATGTTGCTATTTGTTTAGCGCTTATTCTGTGCAGAGAACTGTTCTAAACACTGGGGGAGATACGGGGTCATCAGGTTGTCCCACAAGAGGCTCACAGTCTTCATCCCCATTTTTTCCAGATGAGGTAACTGAGGCACAGAGAAGTTAAGTGACTTGCCCAAGGTCACACAGCTGACAAATGGCAGAGCCGGGAATCGAACCCATGACCTCTGACTCCCAAGCCCGGGCTCTTTCCACTGAGCCACGCTGCTTCTCTAAATGTTGGTATTTGTTCAGCACTTACTATGTGCAGAGCACTGTCCTAAGCACTGGGGTAGAGCAGCGTGGGTCAGTGGAAAGAGCCCGGGCTGGGGAGTGAGAGGTCATGGGTTCGAATCCTGCTCCGCTGCTTGCCAGCTGTGTGACTGTGGGCCAGTCACTTCACTTCTCTGTGTCTCAGTGACCTCATCTGTAAAATGGAGATTAAAACTGTGAGCCCCACGTGGGACAACCTGATCACCTTGTATCCCCCCAGCACTTAGAACAGTGCTTTGCACATAGTAAGTGCTTAACAAATACCACCATTATTATTATTACAGGGTAATCAGGTTGTCCCACGTGAGGCCCACAGGCTTCATCCCCATTTTACAGAGGAGGGAAGTGAGGCCCAGAGAAGTGAAGTGACTTGCCCACAGTC
Organism: Ornithorhynchus anatinus; assembly: GCF_004115215.2. Lineage (NCBI taxonomy): Eukaryota > Metazoa > Chordata > Mammalia > Monotremata > Ornithorhynchidae > Ornithorhynchus > Ornithorhynchus anatinus. The sequence continues at coordinate 23,862,238 of NC_041738.1, read as the reverse complement.
ACCAAGCTGACAAGTGGCAGAGGTGGCATACGAACCCATGACCTCTGACTCCCAAACCCGGGCTCTTTCCACGGAGCCACGCTGCTACTCCCAGTTCATTCACTCAGACGTGTCGCCAGAGGGCAGAGCCCTCTGCTAAGCGCTTGGGAAAGGACGACTCGGCCACAGACAGAGACCATCCCTACCCAACCACGGGTTCACAGTCTACAAGGGCGGGGAGACCGACCACCAAACAAGTGGACAGGCATCGATAGCATCAAAATAAATACATAGAATGATGGATATGTACAAATCCTGAATAAAATAGAGTAATAAATAATATGTCTTTCTTGGGAAGCAGCGTGGCTCAGTGGAAAAAGCCGGGTTTAGGAGTCAAAGGTCATGGGTTCAAATCCTGCCTCTGCCGCTTGTCAGCTGGGTGACTCTGGGCAAGTCACTTCCCTTTTCTGGGCCTCAGTGACCTCATCTGGAAAATGGGGATGAAGACTGTGAGCCCCACGTGGGATTACCCGATCATCTTGTATCCCCCTCCAGTGCTTAGAACAGTGCTTTGCAGATAGTAAGTGCTTAATAAATGCCATCATTATTATTATTAATTTGTACAAATATACACCAGTGCTGTGGGGTGGGGAAGGGGGTAGAGAAGAAGGAAGGAGTCAGGGCGATGGGAAGGGAGGAGGAGCAGAGGAAAAGGGGGGCTCAGTCCGGGAAGGCTTCCTGGAGGGGGTGAGCTTTCAATCTCGCACCCACCCTGGGGCCAGCCGACCGAAGGGCACTCGATGGGAATCTTTCCCATTCGTTCCATCGTGAGCGCTTACTGGGTGCGGAGCACTGGACTAAGCGCTTGGGAAAGTACACTACAGCCCTAAACATTTCCCTGCCCACGACTTATCCCACAAAGGGCGCCGTCTAAGGGGGAGGGAGGACAGGTATTTAATCCCCATTTTGCAGATGAGGATTTGAAATGGAAAGAAGCCACTTGCTCTCGGTCACTGAGTGGCAGAAGGAGGATTAGAATACAGGACTCCTGCCTCCCAGGTCCAAGCTCTTTCCACTAGGTCAGGCTATTTCTCAGCAGCTTTCTCGTAAACAAATGCGCTCCCCCAAATTATTTTTAAATATTAGAATCATTTTCAACTCTCCCTTCCTCTCCCTCAAACCCCAGGCCTCGCTGAGACCTCTCCTACCCTGCACATGGAAGGGAATCCTTCTCTCTGCAGGTGCTTTATTTTCCCAGAAAAGATGGGTTTTATTCCTAAATCAGCACCTAAATCCTTGTTGTCACCGGGAAAGGGGAGTTACCCAACTTTCTCTCTTCATTATTGACGTTCTCCTTTTCTCTGTAAGTTTCTTGATCACTATTTGGTCCTTCCCCACCCCACCCTCTAAAAAAAGAACCAGCTCAGTTGAAACCGAAAAGAACACCCTACCAAATGTATTCTGTATTAAACTTCTACTTTCACGGATGACGACTTGCCCACCTGAAGGGAAGTTTCAAGGGTTTTTACTTCAGCTGGTGATGCACGAACGGAAACATTCTCGTGTCGGATCCTCACAGCTCTTGAACGTCTGGGCTCTACTGGCCTTTTATTTCTGCTTTTTTAGTAAAAAAAAAAAATTACCTCTCTACTCTGTCTTTTCAGTTGCAGAGCAAATGTCCAAGCAAAAGCCACCACACTGTCATCTGTAATAAATGTGAAGCAGTCGTTTTGATTTCCATTTAAGGTCATGGTGGAAACTGTCCTTCAATGTGAGGAATCTTACGGCTGGTTCGGTTCGAGAGGCATTTAGGAGTGCCCCAACCCCAAGACCCCCTCTGCAAATAATCCTTTTTTCAAGAAAGAAGTAAAGGCTCACAGCAAGATGCTAGCATCTGTAGTTCTCCCCAGACAGCAGATACATAAGAAAAAAAATTGGTACTGATGAATAAATAGACTATTTAGACCACAATATTTGATGTACTGCTTATATCTCCGAAAGTTACACTTTCGGAGAGATGGTCTTTTAAGATTTTCATTCATTCATTCGTATTTACTGAGCGTTTACTGGGTGCAAAGCACAGTCTCCTATCAAACACAGCGGGAGGACGAAGAAACTGCATATAGGAATTTATTATGATGATGATACGATGATGAAGAGGATGATGACAGTGGCTTGTGCCACATCACTCACACTTTCTCATCTCTACCATTTGAGTCCCTGCTGGGGAAGACTGTACAATGAATAGTAGGCAGGAGCACAGCCCATTAAAACTGCATGCAAATTCTTTTTTACACACAGGAACCACTTTGTAGTGGTAATCGTAATATTTATTGAGTGCAGAGCACCGTATTAAGCACTGGGGAAAAGTACACAGTGCTGGTGCTGTTCTGTAGTGCTTTAACCTCGCAGATGGTCGCTGCCCGCATTAGCCAGTTATATTTCGGGATTCCTCCTAGACCTGTCCATCCTTCAAAATGCCTAGAATGATTCTTCAGTTAGAAATCTTCACCACCAATGGCATAGTCCTGGCAAGCATTCCCTTATCTGCAGCCAGACCTGGAACCCATCATCTTCATAATAATAATAATTGTGGTTTTTCTTAAGCACTGACTGCATGCCAGGCACTGTTTCAAGTACTGGGGTATATACAAGATAATCGGGTTGGACACAGGCCCTGTCCCACATAGGGCTCACAGTCTAAGAGGGATGGAGAAGCAGCATGGCTCAGTGGAAAGAGCCCAGACTTGTGGGAGTCAGTGGTCATGGGTTTGAATGCTGGCTCTGCTACTTGTCAGCTGTGTGACTGTGGGCATGACGCTTAACTTCTCTGTGCCTGTTACCTCATCTGTAAAATGGGGATTAACTGTGAGCCTCACGTGGGACAACCTGATTACCCTGTATCTCCCCCAGCGCTTAGAACAGTGCTCTGCACATAGTAAGCGCTTAACAAATACCAACATCATCATATTTAATCTCCATTTACAAGTGTGGAAACGGGCCCAGAGAAGTTAAGTGACTTGCCCAAGGTTACACACCAGGCAAGAGGCAGAGCTGAGATTAGAACCCAGTCCTGTGCTCTTTCTATTAGGCCACTTATTTTCCAATTACAATCCCTTAAGGAACTACAATAGCAATAATAATCAAAATGTAAACAAAGGAACCACAAAGCAATCATAATCCAAATGTAAATACACACTACAACTAACATACAATCAAATCTATCTATGCAGGACATATCCTGGTTTTAGGCACAGCTTGAAAGTGAGTGCAGTGGTCAAAGTGATTCAGATCTGAGAAAAAGCCTTCCTTATGCCTGAATTTCCTTGTGACTTCAGACATCTGGCCACCCTAAGGTGGAAAAAAAATTGTCACCCCAGTTCTAGGTTGTAGCTAACAAACACTGAAGCTTTCATGATGCCTGCATTACACGGGGCACGCCGCCAAATATAATTATGTCAAACAGAAGTCCACCCAAATCTGGCTCTAGACTGACTCTACCTCCTTGTTCCCAGAGCCATTGACTGTGTCCCCCAATATTAAATCATAAACTCCTTGGGGGCAGGGAACAGGTCTTCTTTCTGTTGAACTTTCCCAAGCGTTTAGTACACAATGCTGTGGGCACTCAGTAAATACTGTCACTATCACTACTACTGCTAAAATATAGTTTTACATTGATCTTCAAATTGCAGGCATTTCAGGTGGTGCATTTCAAGTAACGTCTTTTTCGGTCAGGCATGCTGGGATAGGGCACTTTATTTAAAAAAAATAGCATTCACATATTCATAGATAATTACACAAAACAAACTCAACCTCCACACATTCCCTTCTTGCACAGAGATAACCCAGCAGAAGCAGTATTCAACAGTCGAAGGGCACAGCTGAAAGACTGCATGACCAGTGATCCAACGCTCAAATCCTGCAAGCAGTTATCCCGGATGGATGCCATCCAGGAGGAATCTATAATAATAATAATGACGGCATTTGTTAAGCACTTACTATGTGCAAAGCACTGTTCTAAGCACTGGGGAGGATACAAGGTGATCAGGTTGTCCCACGTGGGGCTCACAGTCTTAATCCCCATTTTACAGATGAGGGAACTAAGGCACAGAGAAGTTAAATGAATTGCCCAAAGTTACACAGCTGACAAATGGCAGAGCTGGGAATCGAATCCATGACCTCTGACTCCCCAGCCCATGCTCTTGCCACTGAACCACCCTGCTTCTGCTTCAGGGAGCTGCAGGCTTCATAGACAGACCTCCCCACCACCCTCCTAAACCCCAACAAGCTCCAAAATGACAGCCAGCTCAACTCCTCCTCCCACACAACCTGTATTTTTAACCAGACTGCCCTTTGTCATGGGCAGTTTCCTGGTAAGCACAGGTTCTCTAGCATTTACACCTCATATCCATCAACAGTGTTTACTCAGTGTGTACTCTGTGCTAAGCACTTGGGAGAAAATAATAGAGTTAGTAGACATGATCCCTGTTCTCAAGAAAATGACAATCTAGAGGGGGTGCCAGATGCTGAAATAAATTTCAGGAAGGAGGAAGCAGTGGAGTCTAAAGATATGCATTAAGGGCAAAGGGTGGCAAGGAAGAGGTGACTACCGAAGTGGTTTGGTGACGTGGAAGTGTCGAAGTGAAAGTTGAGGGGGAAATAAGGTGGGGAAATTAATCAGGAAAGGCCTCCTTGTGAGGAGATGTCGTGTCAGAAGGGTCTGGGTCTTCCTTCTGGGGACTGAGTCCAGAGGAACAAAAGCCTAGCATTTTACAAACTCTAAATATCCACTCAGTAAGGAGTCCAAGAGGTCTTCCCAAATTGATCCCTTTTTCATCAGGCTCCCTCTCCCTCTGCCTCTTCTGTGCACTTGGATCTGTGACCCTTGGACATTTGATATTCGCCCCACCCTCAGTCCCACGGCATTTATATAAATATCGAAAAATTACATATTATAAATAATTTGTTTATATTAATGTTTCTCTCCCTCTGTAGTCTGTAAGCTCATTATGGGCAAGGAACGTGCCTGCCAATTCTATTGTATCACACTCTCTCAACTACTTAGGACTGTGCTTTGCACATAGAAAATGCTCAACATTAATTGACTGAGAATCCTGGTCCTATCTCCAGAAGCCTGAGGCCTGAGAGGAGGAATTCAGCCTTCCTGGGACATTTTGCAGAGATGCTCCTGATGACTCCTAGCTCTTTCTGAATCCTGTTCCTCATGATTCCTCTCAGGGACTCCAGATTGACCCTCTCCAAGTTTCCCCAGGTCTATCAAGGAATTTTCTGAGGGTTCTGTGCTGTGTTTCTTAGCCCACGAGGTTGAAAATCATCAAAGATAATTTCTCCCTCTTCTTTTTAGACAAAGGGCGATCTACTTCACACACTCATGCCCACCTTCGGTCAGAGCAGCCTACAGGAGCACTTCTCCGGTTGCTCTGAGCCTATATTCATTCATTCGTTCATTCACTTGTGCTTATTGAGCACTATCATCTGGAGTGACTTTGCACAACTCCACATACGATCATTCTAGGATAGCTATCCTGGTTGTTACACCTCTGCCAAGGCTCAGATGGCTCACTGTCTGCCTTACTTTAAAAGTCCTCCTTCTCTAAACCTCAGGGCTCAGCTTTGGATTCCTCTGCCTTATTTACACTCACTGAATTTCTGAGTAGTCCATCTCCAATATCTGCCTTGATTTGGATCTTTATTAAGTCGATAACTCATTTGTAGATCCACAAGTCCCTTGTGTGAGCTTGTTGCTTCACTGAATTATTCATTAGTAAGAAGAAAGCATAAATAATTCCAATAAAATACGTTAAACCAATCGAGAGTCTTATTCATTTCCGGTGTCTTGGATTAATAATATTGGTGGTGTTTTCTTGGAAAAGGTTGGGCCCCCAAGACTGATTTCCCTAAAGCATGTGTTTCTGAGTGGCCTATCTCCAAACCGTATTGTATCTGTCACACACTCAACTGTTTTTATCTCTTGCCCTGGAAACTACTGATACCTCCTTCTTCATTCTTCCTCCAACACTTGGCTTGAGTGAACCCCTCCCAGGAAATGCTGAGAATCTTCTCCCAAAACTAATTTACCTCTTGGGCAAATAGAGATTATATCTCGATCTAGCAATGGAAGACACAGACTACCCACCACATATTCTCAGAGAAGCAGACAGCAACCGAAACCAGGCTTCAACAGACCAGCCGTGTTTAAAGCAGCTTGACAATCATGCTTAATTTTCCAACTGCACCTGTTGAATTATTTTGTTTCTGGCTCTACTATATAAAAAGGAATATTGCACTGAAAGTATGTCATTAAGTAGTATGGCGTTTGAAGATATTATATAACCCTGAAACTGAAACCAGCTGCTAAGCTTCTTAACGGATAGCGTGAAACTCCAAACATACCAGAAATGAATTTTGGTGTAAATCAGTTAGGCAATTCAAGTGGGCAGGTCTTCACATACCATTTCATGACTTCCTTGAAAATAATAGAGTTTTGAGAAATGCTGTTGTGTGTGGTAATCCTAAGAGTTTTGTTTAATTTTGTTTTTTTCAGATTTCCCTACAGTATGGTTTGATCACATCCCTATTTCGGCTATCCTACTTTAAATGCCTTTCAGGATGTATGGCTTCTGCACAGTTCATGTGTATGTTTGGGAACTTACTGAAGCTACACAGATGCAGGTCTTTAGGTGGGTCCTCACAACAGTTTTTAACATGTCAATTTTATATCAGTTATCACAAGCATAAAATGATTAATGTAGACTGCTGACCTCATTGTACCATACTGATTGCCCATAGGTTGTTACGTGGTCTCCCCTTTTCATTCATTCAATAGTATTTACTGAGCGCTTACTATGTGCAGAGCACTGTACTAAGCAACATGCATGAAGGACAAAGCACAGGCCTGGGAGTCAGAAGGTCATGGGTTCTAATTTGGGATCTGCTACTTGTCTGCTATGTGACCTTGGGACAGTCACTTCACTTCTCTGTGCCTCAGTTACCTCATCTGTAAATGTGGATCGAGATTGTGAGGCCCAGGTGGGACATGGACTGTGTCCGTCCCGATTTGCTTGTATCCACCCCAGCACTTATTACAGTGCCTGGAACATAGTAATCACTTAAATACAATTATTATTTTCATGATTTTATGCAAAACATATTTCCCATTAAGTATTTTGCTCTGCATCTCCATTTCTAAAGAAGGGATGTGTAGACCTGAGTTGCCAGGATTTACCAAATGTAGTACTTGAAATGAACACCACAGCTGAATAATCATAACAAGGTGATGCCAGGTGGGAGAAGAAAGAAGTAAGTGAGGAAGGAAAGAAGGAAGGAAGAAGGAAGGGAGGGAAAAAGGGAGGAAAGGAGGAAGAGAGGGAGGAAGAAAGGGAGGGAGGAAGGGGAGGAAAGAAGGGAGGAAAGAAGAGAAGAAAGGAAAGGAAGGAGAAAGGGGGATGAGAGCCAGGGAAAGGTTGAGTGCTCAGAAATACCCAGGAATAGCCCTGTCATAAAGGAGTGCAAATCTTTTTTAGACAAGCAGCAGTATTGCCTAACAGAAAGAGCATGATCCTGGGAGTCAGAGGATCCCAGCTCTGCCATTTACCTGCTCTGTGACTTTGGGCAAATCACTCAACCGCTCAGTGCCTCAAATTGAAATTGATACAGGGAAATAAGAGGAGCCCCAAGATTCTAGTTTCCTTTTTATCGTGACCTAGGTGTTGAGACAGACTAGGATAAACTTTCCCCTCATTGAGCAGTGCTCACCCAAAACTTGCAGGTAGGCAGGGTTGAAATGGGGCACTACAGTATTTTAATGGACAGAGTTTGCAAGTGGACCAGAGATTATCTTGTAGTGACACTCGCCCCATGAACACAATCTCATTGTCAGCAGCCTGGTCTTTTAACTGAAGGATAGCTCCACTCCTACTGGTTACTACCCTTTAGCTAATACTAAGACTGACTCTGCATTGAGCAAATATCACCCAGACAAACCAAGTGTGTTTCTCACTCTCTATTGGCATTTCCTCACAGTGCATTTGAAAACATAGTGGGAAAGCACCTGCTCCAAAAGGAGTCTTCAGAATGTCCGTAAATGAAGCAGATGCTGTATAATTCAATAAAAATGATAGTAATAATATTTTTGGTAAGCACCTACTAGACTTTAAGCCCACTGTGGTCAGGGATTGTCTCTCTTCATTGCTGAATTGCACTTTCCAAATGATTAGTCCAGTGCTCTGCACACAGTAAGTGCTCAATAAATACAAACGAATGAATGACAACTATGTGGCAAGCACTATACTAAGTGTTGGGGTTAGAAACACGGGAATCCGGTTGGGCACAGTCTCTATCCCACATGGGACTCACATTCGAAGGAGGAGAGAGAACAGGTATTGAATCCTCATTTTACAGATGCAGAAACTGAGACATTGAGAAGGTAAGTGACTTGCCCAAGGTCCCACAGCAGACAAGCGGCAGAGCTGGGATTAGAACTCAGATTATTTAACTCCCAGGGACATGCTCTTTCTATTAGGCCACACTTGTTGGATTTCTAACATAGTTTAGATGCCGGGGTTTCTGAAAGGGATGGATGAGATTAAAGTAATTATGAATATCACATCTCTTGGATTTTTATTCCCATTTTCTGGGAAAAAGAAAGCAAATGCCTTCCTGCCTGCCAATATATTATGTAAACACTCCCTGATCATTTAAGCGAATGAATCTTTACTTAATGATGGAGCCTTTAATTGTCAATAAAAAGCACTTCCTTCTTCCTAGTTTAATTTCCTAATCAAAGGCAAGCGCTAATTAACCCAGCTAACATTCTCATCAGGTAGGCTTTAAAATGAATTGCTGTTTATAATATTCAGAAAATATGGATCTTTAAAACTTTAAAACACACTCCCAACCTCGCTATTTTCTTATTTACTAAAACATTCCCAAAGTATAAAAATTTCAGAAGACTACAAACAATTTTGCCAACATTTCCCCCTACCAGAGATAAGGAAATGGATACCCAAAGATATCCTTTAGCTAATGAAATCCCTTATTATTGACCTTGCCAATAGATGCTGACACTACCATCTCACATAGCCTTGGATGTTGGCAGGAAAGCTTCTTTGACTCTGAAGGAGAGATGCAGTGTCTCTTGCAGAGGAATGGAAGTACTGTTCTGTTTTATCTGCTAGATTTGGGCCTTTTACATTTGGAATAAAACTTCTATTCAGCCATGTGGAAGTAGGGCAGGATGGATATCAACTATCAACTGTCTGACTCCCAGGAGGACATTCTGAGGTAGCTCAGAGAAGAAGAGTAATTGGATTTCCTAGTATTTTCTATGCTTATTTCTGTGTTCATTCTGGATACACAGTATTGCTCAAGTGGAATTAGGATTCTGAATCTTTCTGCAGAGGATGTTAACAGATTAGACACAATATAATAATGTTGGTATTTGTTAAGCGCTTACTATGTGCAGAGCACTGTTCTAAGTGCTGGGATAGACACAGGGTAATCAGGTTGTCCCACGTGAGGTTCACAGTTAACCCACATTTTACAGATGAGGTTACTGAGGCATAGAGAAGTTAAGTGACTTGCCCAGAGTCACACAGCTGACAAGTGGCAGAGCAAGGATTCAAACCCATGACCGCTGAATCCCAAGCCCGGGATCTTTCCACTGAGCCACGCTGATGAGTAGGAGGGGAGTAGTGTGCCTAGTGGAAAGTACATGGGCCTGGAAGTCAGAGGGCTTGGGTTCTAATTAGATCTCTGCCATTTGTCTACTGTGTGATCCTGGACAAGTCACTAACTTCTCTGTATTTCGGTTCCCACATCTGTAAAATAGGGACTCAATACCTGTTTTCCCTTCTACTTAGATTGTGAGCCCCATGTGGGACCTGATTATCTCATTTCTACCCCCGCTGTTAGTACAGTACTTGGTCCATAGTAAGCGCTTAACAAGTACCCCAGTTGTTCTTATTATGTACTGTTATTTATTTGAGGAGAAGCAGCATGCCTAGTAGATAGAGCATGGGCCTGGGAGTCAGAAGGACCTGGATTCTAATCCTGACTCCTCCACTTTCATTCATTTATTCACTAAATAGTATTTATTGAGCGCTTACTTTGTCCAGAGCACTGTACTAAGTGTTTGGAATGTACAAATTGGCAACACACTTGCCTGCTATGTGACCTTAGGCAAGTCATTTAACTTGTCTGCGCCTCAGTTACCTCATCTGTAAAATGAAGATTAAGACTATGAGCCTCATGTGGGACATGGACAATGTCCAACCTGATTAGCTTGTATCTTCCCCATCACTTAGTGCAGTGTTTGGCACATAGTCAGCATTCAACAAATAGCACAAAAAAGAGGGGGAGGGAGAGAGATTCGAGGGGAGAGTCCTGAACATCTAAATGTCCCTGGGGAAGTGAAAACTCACCTCACAGCCATCCCAGCTGACAACCTTGGGAATATGGCCTTGGATTTCAACTGTTTAAGCCTGTGATTTGGAATGCATTTGGGTCATTAATTTTTTAGACACTTTTCCATTTATTTTGGATCATATAACCATTTCCCTCTGACCATCCCTCAGGTCAGTGCTTCTCAACAACCTAAACTTTGCAGAGGAGTTTCCGGATACGTGATAGGACTCCAGCATAACCTAAGGAACAACCTCTGTGGTGATCCTAAAGAGCTCCGAAGACTGGAATTGACACTCACCTACCTCTCCACCTTGCTTGTGCCTTTCCAAACTATCTTCTGGCAGTTCATGAGGATAAAGGTCCTGAGTCTGAAGTCTTCTCAGTTCCTAACCAGTTAAGATCCTGTTTTTTAGGGACAGTATTTCCCCAAATGGGAGTCTTCTCTGTGCCATAGACTTGCCAATGGGAGCGGTGGATATGCATATATCTTCAAATTATATGACGTAAATTATTTATTTATATTAAGGTCTGTCTCCCCTTCTAGACTGTAAGCTCACTGTGGACAGGGAACATGTCTGCCTACTCTGCTGTATTGTACTCTCCCAAGCACTTAGTACTGTGCTTTGTATATAATAAAAGCTCAATAAATACCATGGATTGATTGAATAATTGATGGTGGAAACATAGCACTTCACAAATCAGACACAAACTAAGAAAGTAGATTATGGAAGGAATTTCCTTTCATTGATTTGACAGTGTACATAAGCTTATGTACACCTTTCATTATAATGTCAGATCTTTTGAGATAGTCCATTTAACAAATTTTTGTGACCTCTAGCAGATCTTTAATAATCTTAAGAATTGCCTTTCTCTCAATTAAACTGCAAAATATCTACTCTCCCTCTCTTAAACTATGAATCCCATGGGGTTCAGGGACAGTGTCTCATCCGACCGTCTTGTAGCTACCGTAGTGTTCAGCGTATACCATGTGCTCAATAAATACCATTCACGTTGTAACTATTGTACTTATTAAGTAAGCCTTTACTCTGGACCAAATCACTGTGCTAAGGGCTGGTGTAAATATAAGCTAATCAAATTGGAAACAGTTCCTTTCTCACTCAGGGCCCACGGGCTAAGAGGTGGAGAGAGCAGGTAGTAATAGCTGTCATAGTAGCAATAATACTAATAAAAGCCCTTACTGTGTGCAGAGCATTATGCTAAGTAGTGGGAAAGCAGGTTGGAATTAGACATGGTCCCTGTCCCACAAGGGACTCACAGTCTAAGCTCATCTCTGTTTTAAAGATGAGGAAACTGAGTCACAGAGATGCTAAATGACCTGCCACATCACAAAGCAGGCCAGTGGCAGAGCTGGGATTCACACTCGGTTCTCCTGATTCCTGATCCCATTAACCCACAAGGGAATTAGGGTCTCTCCAGGCAACAAGAGTTGGGAAACACGGCTCTATGCACCAACATATCCATCCTACTGTGATCAATCAATCAAACAGTGACATTTATTGAGTGCTTACGGTGTGCAGAGCACTATCCCAAACACTTGGGAGAGGACCATGTGACCAATTGATTTAATGAGAAGCTCACGGCCCCTGACTGTGACAATAGGTTTCCGGGATTCAGTAAGCAAAGGTCTTGCATTCTTGGCATGGACCAGGGAGATGTTTCTAAAGTGAAGCACCAAGCTCTCAGGCATTCAGGAGGTAGAGGCAGGGGCCAGGAAGGCTTCTCCTACCAGACTGATGAGTATCCTCTTGCCTGGGAGGCTGAGACTGCTGCCGACCCCTCACCCACGTCGTCCCTCTGGCCTGGAATGCCCTCCCTTCTCAAATCCGACAGACAATTGCTGTTTGTCAATAAGGCTCAAAGCCTTATTGAAGTCACATCTCCTCCAAGAGGTCTTCCCTGACTAAGGCCCCCTTTCCTCCTCTCCCGCCCCCTCTGCATTGCGCTGATTTGCTCCCTTCATTCATCCCCGCCCCCAGCCCCACAGCACTTATGTAGATATCTGTAATTCTTTTTTTACTTATAATAATAATAATGTTGGTATTTGTTAAGCGCTTACTATGTGCCAAGCACTGTTCTAAGCGCTGGGGTAGATACAAGGTAATCAGGTTGTCCCATGTGGGGCTCACAGTCTTTATCCCCATTTTACAGATGAGGTAACTGAGGCACAGAGAAGTTAAGTGACTTGCCCAAGGTCACACAGCTGATAAGTGGCGGAGCCGGAATTAGAACCCGTGACCTCTGACTCCCAAGCCCGTGCTCTTTCCACTAAGCGACACTGCTTCTCATATTAACTGTCTGTCTCACCCTCTCCACTGTAAACTCACTATGGGTAGGGAATGTATCTGTTTATTGTTGTATTGTACCCTCTCAGGCACTTAGTACAGTAAAATGGGGATTAAAACTGTGAGCCTCTTGTGGAACTTGCCAGCTGTGTGACTTTGGGCAAGTCACTTAACTTCTCTGTGCCTCAGTTACTTCATCTGGAAAATGGGGATTAAGACTGTGATCCCCACCTGGGACTACCTAATAACCATGTACCTCCCCCAGTGCTTAGAATAAATACCATCATCATTATTATTATTATTACTGTTATATGGACTGTGTCCAACATGATGATCCTGCATAATACTTATGGTGGTATTTCTTAAGTGCTTACTATGTACCAAGCACTGTTTTAAACACTAGGATAGAGACAAGGTAATCAGGTTGTCCCATGTGGGGCTCACAGTCTTAATCCCCATTTTACAGATGAGTTAACTGAGGCATAGAGAATTTAAGTGCCTTGCCCAAGGTCACACAAACAGACAAGTAGCGGAGCTGGGATTAGAACCCGCGTCCTCTGACTCGCCAAGCCCATGCTCTTTCCACTAAGCCACACTGCTTCTCAGCGCTTAGTACAGTGCCTGGCACACAATAAGTGCTTAACAAATACCATTTAAAAAAAAATTGTTCTTCACCAGGGTCCTCGGGTGGGGGAAACCCCCCAGCTGAAATGAGGTAAGGAACTACTTCCGAATTGGTGGCCAAGTGGGCAACTGAGAGGAGGGTTGGAAAGAAGGAGGCTTTTCTGAGAAGTTCTATTAGGCTTCCTCTTGTCACATCCTTTCAGAGGGTCCAGGGCTCTCAGTTTGTCCAGTATCTTGCCAACAGGTAATTCGGAAGCCACATCCCCCACACTGCCTCCCTAGCCCTTCTGTACCTATCTTTACACTCTACTGCTTCTTCCTCCCTGCAATTTTTTTCAAGCGTCTATTTCCCCAACTACACTCTGAGTTCCTACTGGACAGGAATCATGTCTACTAATTCTGGTGAACTCTCCCAAGGTCTTAGTACGGTGTTCTGTATTCAGTAAGACTCAGTATATGCGACTTATTGTTTGAAGAGTTGGGCAAGGGCTTATCTTCATGGCCGTTTTAATGTATTTGACATTTTGGAAAGGAAGGTGCACTATAAAGCTCGAATAACCTTGTGGAAAGAACAATTAACGACGTTTGTGATGACAGTGGTAGGAGAGACAGAGTGGAGAGGTGGGTCAGAGAAGCTGAATGAAAGGCAGAATGAGGAGTAATTGGAAACCATAAAGAAGTTGGTTGGATGGTCGACAAAGCGACTCCAGATTTTAGAGTTAATATAACATGAAGCTACTGAAGGGTGCATTGAATGGATCATCTGAGAACCCCTTGAACCAATCACTGCACCGTTCCCAAGTCACACACAAGCATAGTTCTTCATAAAGGTTCCTCATTCCTCTGAGCCTGGATGTTTGGGCATCTTGGAACAAGGTAGGAATTAGTGATTTGGTGTTCAGTGAATTAAGGTTGTGTCTGCTATACCGCTGACTGTTGGAGGCAGGGGACAAACTGGAAGGAGAGAGGATGTAGGAAACAGAGAGCAAGGGTAATGGCGACAACTCCAAACCTCTAGCCACACCTTCAGGGGACAATGGTAAGGCTCTTGGGATGGAGAGGAACTGGTTGACTCAGAGCAGACTTTCATTTTATAGTGGGGAATGAGCTCTGGACCTCCTTCACCCTGGTCTCCCCCGACCTCTCTTCCCTCGGATTCCCTTGACACCTGAGAAACCCCCCTAGACCTGCCCAATCCAACCCCATTGTGAGTCTGCGAGAAGCAAGCATGGCCTAATGGAAAGAATACCGGCCTGGGAGTCAGAAGACCTGGGTTCTAATCCTGGCTTGGCCAAATGCTTGCTGTGTAACCTCGAACGAGTCACTTAACTTCTCCGTGCCTCAGTTTTCCTGTTCTCCCTACTACTTAGACTGTGAGCCCTATGTGTGACAGGACTGAGTTCAACCTAATTGACTTGTAACTATCCCAACACTTAGAAAGGTGTTTGACACATGGTTAGTGCTTAACAAATACCATAAAACGAGCAAACAAACAATAGCAGCATGGCATAGTAGAGGGATCACAGACCTGGGAGTCAGAAGGTCATGTGTTCTAATACCAGATCCACCACTTGCCTGCTATATGACCTTGGGCAAGTCACTATACTTCTCTGTGCCTCAGTTACCTCACATGTAAAATGAAGATTGAGACTGTGAGCCTCTTGTGGGACAGGGACTGTGTCCAACCCATTTTGCTTGTACCCACCCCAGCACTTAGTACAGTGCCTGGCACATAGTAGGTGCCTAAAAAATACCACAGTTAATTAAATACCACGTTCATAGGTGAATTTTATTGGCCATGACAACTTCTGGGAATACAGAGGACAACTATATGCGATGACAAAAATGAGTCATTTGTCCTCTGTCTTCCATGTTTTGAAACCAGGAAAGCTCTGCCCCCAGCGCCTTGAGCCTAAGCGATAGCAGACACGTAGCTACACTGGCCCAGCACCTGGGCATCCAATCCAAGATTCCGCCTTTCTCCAGTTCACGTCTCTTTCCCACTGCCTGTGTAAAATAAGGTACAGCAAAGCATGAAAACCATAGGAGAGTTGAGACCTCCACCCCTTTCCAGAGTATATATTTATCATCACACTCTAATGCAAAATAAAAGCCCCATTAGCATAACAAGATTAACACTAGCCTTTCCAAAAGAAGATGTTGCCAGTTTTAGAGCAAGCTACAAGGAAGCGAGGCTGATTGACATTCCATACCATCCTTTGGGTCCATGGGTGCATTTCAACCCTGTGCATTTCTACAGTGACTATGAGCATACCATCTCCATCTCCCACAGCAAGGAGGGGGCATATTCTAATGCTCTGACAGCGAGAAACCCAAAAGCTTTCTCTACTGATTGCTTTAAAAAAATTTTATGGCATTTGTTAAGCACTTACTATGTGCCAGGCACTCTACTAAGCGCTGGGGTAGATACAAGCTAATCAGGTTGGACAAAGTCCTTGTCCCACATGGAGCTCACAGTCTTAATCTCCATTATACAGATGAAGTAACTGAGACACAGAAAAATTAAGTGACTTGTCCAAGGTGACACAGCAGACAAGTGGCAGAGCCAGGATTAGAACCCACAGTCTTCTGATTCCCAGGCCGGTGCCCTATTCAGTAGGCCACACTGTGTTTCAGCTAGAGGTACTGCAAGTGAGACAGTGCATCCGAACACATAAAGAGGTACTGGGCTCAGAACTTTTAAGTTTGCTTTTTTGCTTTGTTTTGTTTTTGTTTTTATGGTATGTTTTTAAGCTTTTACTAAGTGCCGGGCAGATACGAGTGGTAAGTGCTGGGGTAGTTACAAGGTAAGCAGGTTGGACACAGCCCATGTCCAACATAGGGATCAGTTTAAATCCCCACTTTACATATGAGGTAATTGAGGACCAGAGAACACTAATAATAATAATGATGATGATGGTATTAGTTAAGGGCTTACTATGTTCCAAGCACTGTTCCAAGCGCTGGGGTAGATACAAAGTAATCAGGTTGTCCCACATGAGGTTCACAGTCTTAATCCCCATTTTACAGACAGGGTAACTAGGGCACAGAGAAGTTAAGTGACTTGCCCAAAGTCACACAGCTGACAAGTGTCAGAGGCGGGATTAGAACCCATGATCTCTGACTCCCAAGCCTGTGCTCTTTCCACTAAGCCACGCTGCTTCTCTGTGAGATGATGTGAAATTACTTGCCCAAGCTCATACAGCAGATAAGTGGTGGAGCTGGGATTAGAATCCAAATCCTTCTGATTCCCAGGCCCAAATCTATCCACTAGACCATGCTGCTTCACAGCTTTTTGGCTGTGTCCGCTAGTCCAGAGCTGCCCTGGGAGGTGTGGTCTTGCCCTAGATCACTTCCAGCCTGAGAGAGCCTGTGATGTTGAATCATATCTGGTCCAGTGGTAGTGGTATTTATTAAATGCTCACTGGGTGATCCAAGAACTTATAAGACTCCTCCTAACTACCACATCAGCTTCCTCACTGACCTCTCTGCCTCCTATCGCTCCCTACTCCAGTCTACTCTTCACTCTGTTGCCCGGATCATTTTTTTAAACAAAAATTCAGTCCACATCTCCCCACTCACCCAGACTAAACCCCCCCTTTTCCTCAGCTCTCCTTCCCTTCTTCGTCACCTCAACTTGCTCCCTCTGTCCTCCCCCGCATCCCACAGCACTTACATATAAATGTATATATGTATAATTCTATTTATTTATATTGATGCCTGTTTACTTGTTTCTATATCTGCCTCCTCCCTTCGAGACTCTAAACCTGATGTGGGCAGGGATGGTCTCTATTGCTGAATTGTACTTTCCAAGCACTTAGTACAATGCTCTGCACACAGTAAGCTCTCAATAAATACAACTAAATGAATGAATGAGTGAATGAGAAGCCTCCAGTGGTTGCTGATCCACTTCCACATCAAGCATTCAATCAGTGTGCCTCCTCCTACCTAAGCACTTACTATTCTAACAAATATCATCATCATCATTATTATTATTAGTGTAGTCTCCCAAGCACTCAGTTGAGTTCTGCAAACAGTAAGCCATCAATAAATACCATTGATTGACTGATTAATTTGGTACAATGAACTTTACTAAGCTCTTAGAAAGTGTAATAGAATGAAGGAATACATTCCTTACTATAAGAAACTGCTCTAATGGGGGAATCTGCACCTCCAGCAACTGTTTCCCTGAAGTTCTGATCTAGAGTTGGGCTGTACCTCTGAGGTTTACTCTCACTCAAGGTGGGACACCCCAACCCTCAGACATACGCTGGACTGGATTTGCTCCCCAATGGGACTAGCTGAGTTTAGATGGAGCAATGGGGTGAGAAAGGCAGAGCCTGGGGTGAATCACCCTTTGCCCCATATCAAAGCAATGGCTCAGAAGATGGACATTGTCTTCAGGAGTTATCAGGTCTGTAGAAGCTTTGCAATGGGTATGGGCAGTCCTCCATGAATTGGCATTTTGGGAGGGAAGATTGAACGGCTTACAAAGACAGGGCATCGCTGCATTCCAATCATCGTGAGAGCTGGCTGCGCAAGATCACCTGGTGAATCACCATGGCATTCCACCCATGTCTGTTCCTTGGAGGTTTCACCGCCTCAAAACATGGAAGTGAAATTTGGGCCCAGAAAAAAAATAAAAAATGGAAGGAATAGTGTCTTCTGCTGCCTGGTAGGGAAGTTACCTCAGTAGTCAGTTCAGGAGAGGAGAACCTCACCTCCCCCTCAATAAACATAGCTAAGCTCCTGGGACAAGGTTAACTATACCATATAGGCAAATGAGCCCTAGGGTGCTTTTTGACTAGAGGCATCTCTTTTTTCATTTCTAGCTTCCACTTTTTACTGCATGGTTCAACTGCCTTCCCTATTCCATCCTTTTGACTAGGAAGATAGCCCTGCCTCTGGACCTCTGAGGCTGTAAGCTCCTTGTGGGAGAGAATGTGTCTGTTCATTGTTGTGTTGTACTCTCCCAAGCACTTAGGACAGTGCTCTACACACAGTAAGCACTCAATAACTATGATTGAATGAATGAATGAATGAATGAATGAATGAATGAAACCAGAGAAGCCAGGCAGTCCTTTGTAGTACTAGTGTGGCTTGGTTTCCCCTTGCTTCCCCTCTGTCCCACCCTGGTCCTGAATCCCTTTGTTAGGTTGTGCTGTACCCAATCCCATATTCCTCTCTGGCATTCAGAGGTGATACATTGTGTCTGGGTTGGCCTGGAGGTAATTCTCTCCATTTATAAAGGGTCTTGGGTGACCTCAGATACATTCACTGTGGCCCCCTGCTCTTGGAGAAAGAGGCTCACCCTGAAGCTGTACTATTTTGTACAGCTTACCCAAGCTCCAAACATAATTAACTTGTTGAATTCCAAACCTACTGATAGCCCCAACCTTCCTGACTCCCTTGAAGTTGATGGTACGGACTGTCTGCCATTGAGGTGTCCGATAATTTTATCTTGCTTTGGGGACAATTTTCTTCCGAGAGGGACCCTCTCCGTGATCCCTCTGCTGCAGGTGTCAGTAGCTAGATAAGAGGGAAAAGGTCATTTTGTTTAAAGAAGAAAGGATTTTTAAAAGATCTTGTGTTACGAAATGGTAAAGGGGATCCTCAGATGATCCAGAATGCTAAAATGTGAGCAATCCAAACTAGTCAGGGCTGACAAAATAGGCTCCCTTGCCACTTGTGTGACTCCAAGTCAATACAAAGTAAGATTCAGGATCCCATTTAGTTAGCTCTGGAATGCTCTAAAAGAGGTTGAAAGGAGTTGGTCTTCCTTTTTCTTCAACCTCGTCATCTCTCTGTGTTAATATCTAGTCCCACTCCTTGCTTTCATGAATCACCAGACAGATCTGCTGATGTCATTCCTTCCATGGGTGGGAGCCCGAGGACAACCAATGCCCACACAGCTCCATCCGCATCTCCACCTCTGAGGTCATACTAGCTCTTGTGGTACCACCCCTTTCTTGGCATCCAGGAGAACTCAGTATTAAGTGACATCACTTTGCCTCTCCAAAACATTCATTTCAGCCACTGTGAATTCATTAGCAAGATATCCTCCATCCTCCATCCCAGGTCAGCTCAGAAGAATATCATCATCATCATCATCATCAATGGTATTTACTGAGCGCTTACTATGTACTAACTATGCATTAAGCACTTACACTGTACTAAGCGGCTGGAGATTACTGAGTTGGCAGACACATTCCCAATGAGCTTACCGAGAAAAAACAAACTGAAAGAACCTGCTCATGCCTCATCCAATGTCCCCTCTTAAGATAAGAAATCTAGATAAGAAACCCATCTGAGAAACTTTACATCTTCCGAAATAATACTTTATTACAAATCAAACCTTACTAAGCATCACCTCCCCCACTTCTGCTAAACCCAATTTAATTTATCTCTTTTAGTTCATTTGAATTCCAGCAGTATTTTCCACTGTTTCCCAAACTGATTCCCAAAGTCTAATCATCTCATTTCCAGAATCCCTATGGTTAATTAATACCATTCTCTGTATATTTCTAGGCAGAAAATCTGTCCTATCTCTGAGACTCATAATGCCAAAATGCTAGAGAAAGTTCCTTTTCAAGTTTTGGAGGTCCCTTTAAAAATCCCTTGTATGTTAATAGGGTCTTATGAATTGCCTTCTAAAACCCTTCATTAGTAAATTGTACATGTGAGTCACTTTGGGTGTATTACGGGATAGAAATAAAAATGCAGCATATTCTATGATTTTATAAGAAATAAGACTCCATGAAATTCTAGGAGAGTATAGGAAATAGAAGGCAAATGAGGGAAAGAGATAAGATTGTAGCCAGTAACCCTCTGTCATAATTCAAATCAGGAAGAATTAAGCCCCAGTGGTCAGCAGATTGTAAGGGTCATCACTGAAGGACTGACTGAGAAATGTGGTGACAGGGTCTGATCGCCTACGAGCTGGTGACATTCTACAACTCTTCCTTATCGCTGGAAAATGGAGACAGATAAAGGAACTACACAGATAATCCTAGAACCTCCTCTTAGTAGTCCTTCTATCTGAACTGCTAATAAGTAGAAAAAGGAATCAATGTGAGTTTCACTTCCTCTTTCTTCCCCTGCTCACCCTCTGGAGGACTGGTTGATGAGCACTAAATTGCACCCAAAGGAGAGCAAAGCAAAGGGCCATGATAATCAACCCACCGGATAATTAGTCCTAGTCATTTAAGTATGATGCATGAAGCAGGGTGTTATATATTTGAACATTCAAGTCCTGGTCTTTCACAGGTCTTTAGATCTTCCCTTACCTTTGCTAGTAGTAAAGTATTTACTGAGCACCTACTGGTGCAATGTTGTGGCCCAAGAAATGACACCCATCACCACAAGAAAGAAAGCCCTAAAGACTGGGAAATAGTAAATTGGGTTTTTAAGGAGCCATTTAGCCTCTGCCACCATCAACCAGGTGCCCCCTAGATTCTCAGTTCCCCCATTATTTGGGAATCTTTTCAGAGCCTGGCTCAAAGTTGTCCATCCCATCACTTTCCAGAAAATGCACACTTGTCTTCTATATTCCCCAAAGGATAACCACAGTAAGTTGTGCAAATGAAAAATATCAATAAGCTTGAATGATTTGAATGAATTTTTGGTGGAGACATCCACAATGGGTTACTATGGGGAATGTAAATGAGGTCAGACAGTCCGCCCCTAAAGATGAGGATGGATATCAATAATAATGTTGGTATTTGTTAAGCGCTTACTTTGTGCAAAGCACTGTTCTAAATGCTGGGGTAGATATAAGGTAATCAGGTTGTCCCACCTGGGGCTCACAGTCTTAATCCCCATTTTACAGATGAGGTAACTGAGGCACAGAGAAGTGAAGTGACTTGCCCAAAGCCACACAGCTAAGTGGTGGAGCCAGAATTAGAACCCACAACCTCTGACTCCCAAGCCCGTGCTGTTTCCACTAAGCCATGCTGCTCCTGTAAGGCAACCAACTAGGGCAACCATCAATCACCTGATTCCTCCAAGCATCCTGTTGCCCAACCAATGACAGATAACTGGGTTGGGTGGACCGTATTCTGAAACCACATTCTGACCCAGTAACCATATTGTTCTTTGTCTTTATGAATCTCCTTCAAACAATTTTTTTTTAAATTCTATCATTTGGGTTGCCTTTTTGCTTGTTTTTTAACATCTCCTAGAGAGGCAAACAATCGACCTTACCCTTCTTTTTTCCTGATGCGGCGCCAAGAACAAGGTCATTTGAGAAAATGATCAGGTTTGCAGCAGGTTCATATGGAGAAGGCTAAGGTAGGAAACAACATGAGCCAGGCATGGCCACAATACTATTGAGCCATTTGCCAGTGGTGTACAGGATTTTTTTATTAGTTAGATTAGTAGATTTGTGTTATAGCATGTGATTTAATTACAGGATTTGGATAAACATGATGAAAAATTAGGGAACATTCTGCCCATAACATGTGTCTCTTCTGGATATACTATGATCCTCAGATACAAGTAGATGCAATGTAGGAAGAAAGGATTATTTGCCCGAGTGTGGCAATGAAAAGGCTTTTCCCCAGTTTCCTGATTCAGCCAAAAAAATACTCCGTGCTTCTCTGTGTTTTTGAACAGAACAAAATAACAGTGAGTATGAGGGAGAAAAGCACTCTGCTAGGGGTAGACATTCAATTAATACAGGAATTTGTATCAAAACATGTCCGTCGAAGTGGTATTTTCAAACCATCTAAGCCCTAACCCATTAATTCCCGTGGGGTCATTGGTTTTGATAACTTAATTTTCTCATAATACAAGTTTCTTCAACCACACAAGCTCCGCATTACAGAAGAACTGGGTGTACTTCCTTAGATTTGAATCTTTGAGTTCCTTGACTGCTTTATTAGCTCATCTTCAGAATACTTTAAGAGCTTCTGAATCTGTTCCAGAGCATATGCATTTATTCACAAGAGGTAAGTTTCCTCCTTTCGAATAGTGGGACTCCGAACACAATCCATGAAAGTGAAACATAAATTCAATGAAATTTAAACTAAACATCCAAATTTGACTTAATATCTTAAATTAGCTATGTTTGAAATGGCTCTCTAGTGCTTTTTTAATAAATAGCACTTAGAAGATTTATTTATGGAACTGTCTGAGAGAAAATTACCCTATGTAACCCTGCATAGAGATATCATTTTTCAGAATATTTTGGGAAGACGGGGTAATGAAATTTAAGCTAGATATCAAACTAAAGTTCATCACAAGATGGATCTTGTAGGAATATGGTAAGTATCTCTAGAATAAAGGAAGTAAAAGCTGAAACCATAGAATAAACATGAACATTGTAACATGCTGTGAACAACTGTGCATAATATGTGGACACGGCCATTATTTTACATTGGAAATGGAAATTAAACAGCATAAACACAACATTAAAATGGAAAACTGCTGTCCAGGTCAGAAAATCGAAATATCGACTTACTTATGTTTCAGTATAGTTACAATGTGATCTTCATTCTTCATCCCAAGAGGAGGAAAAATGTGGATAATGACAACCAGTTCTTGTTCGTCTCAGACGCTTGTTTTTCAGGAGGAAACAAACAGAGCAAATGATGAAATGATTTACCCAGGATCACCTGATTGCATAAGACTGAGAGCAACCCTTGGATGACAATATTATATAGTTAACGCTATTGGAGCTCTTCAGAGAACCTCGAGCAAGAGGCAAATATTTTTTATAGTTTCACAAGGGACAAACAGCTTTCATTCAATCATATTTATTGAGCGCTTACTGTGTGCAGAGCTTTCATTAAATCAGCTTCCCACCAGGGCTTTCCAAGTATTGCATTTATGCATGCCGATTCCTCATATTACTTCTTTGGCCAAAAAATATCACTGATTACCTTCTTTTGGAGACATTTCTCATTCATTTAAATGTATTTATTAAGCGCTTACTGTGTGCAAAGCACTGTACTAAGCACTTGAGAGAGTACAATATAACAGTGAATGGAAACATTCCTGGCCCAATTTCCTAGGTAGAATGATATATACATTCACTGGGCCTAATGAGAAGACCATGGGACTGGGAGTCAGTGGACTGGAGAAGCGGCATGGCTTAGTGGAAAAAGCACTGGTTTGGGAGTCAGAGGACATGGATTCTAATCCTATCTCTGCCACTTGTCTGTTGTGTGTCCTTGGGCAAGTCACTTAACTTCTCTGTACCTCAGTGATCTCATCTGTAAAATGGGGATTAAGACTGTGAGCTCCACAAGGGACAACCTGATTACCTTGTATCTTCCCCAGCGCTTAGAACAGTGCTTGACACATAGTAAGCGCTTAACAAGTACCATCATATTATAAGTCCTGTTGCCTCTTTGTGACCTCGAGCAAGTCACTTAACAACTCCGTACCTCAATTCCTTCATCTGAAAATTGTGGATAAGATCCCTGTTCTCTCTTCTCTTAGGCTTTGAGTGCAGAACGGGTCAGGGATTGATCTGATTTCCTTGTACCCACATAAATACCATCATTATTATGATGTCTCTGACTCCCAGTCCAGGAATAAATTGGTTCTCCAATAGTCTCATGCTCTAAACCAACTGTCAAGGAACCAAAACCCGTTTATATAAGATTAGCCTGAGGTGATGTAAGCTACCAGCAAGTGCACAGCCATAGGTGAACTTCACCATCCATCAATAAATCAATGTTGTACTATGCACTTGGAGGATTAAATATAGCAGAGTTGGTAGACACATTCCCTGCCCACCAGGAGCTTACATCTAGAGGGGGAGATGTAATCCTTAAAATAAATTATGGATATATTAGTCAGCACTGTGGGGTTGAGGGTGGAGTGTATATCAACTGCTTAAAGAGTACAGAACCAAATGCTTAGGCGACACAGAAGGAAGAGGGAGTAGAGGAAATGAGGGCTTCAGCAAAGGCCTCTTGGAAGCC
Organism: Ornithorhynchus anatinus; assembly: GCF_004115215.2. Classification (NCBI taxonomy): domain Eukaryota; kingdom Metazoa; phylum Chordata; class Mammalia; order Monotremata; family Ornithorhynchidae; genus Ornithorhynchus; species Ornithorhynchus anatinus. The sequence continues at coordinate 23,837,976 of NC_041738.1, read as the reverse complement.
ATGTGATTTTAATAAGACTTAGAAGGTGGGGTGAGTGTTGGACTGTCATATATGAGGGGGAGGGAAGTTTCAGGCCAGAGGGAGGATGTGGGCAAGAGGTTGGTGACAAGATGGACAAGATCGAGGTATAGTGAGTCAGTCAATGGCATTTTTTGAGTGATAACTGTGTGCAGAGCCCTGTATTAAGTACCTGGGATACTGCAGTACAGTAGGTTTAGTAGAAACAACCCTCAAGGAATTTCCAATCTAGTGAAGGAGCTTACAGTTTACAATCAGTAATGTTTTCTTTAATCGCAAAGGATAGCAGTGATCTTTACAAGGGCTTAAGGGTTTAGGAATGTTGCTGACCACGGACCTTCAATGTCTGGTTGAGAGTGGTCACTGCAACCCATGATCCACCTCCACTGTTGGTAGTATGGGAAGCCCAACAGATGACATGGTCTGCCCCAGAACTTGCCCAAATAAGAAGAGACTTTGCAAGTAAAACCCTGATGGACATTGGATTTTGCTCTTCCTATATTAGAAGAGACTTCTCAGGGTTTGTTTAGCAGACTGTGAATAGGAAGCCTCAGGAAAGAATTCATGATGTTAGCTAAAGTCAATCTATGGTATTTATTGAATGCTTACTATGCACTATAATAAACACTTGGGAGACTACCGTACATTAGAGACGGTAGTCACGATCCCTGCCCAAAAGCTTATAGGTTAGAGGGGGAGACAGACTTTGAAATAAGTACAGTTAGGGGAAATGTCAGGGTATAAGGATAAATACATAAATTCTGTGGGGCTAAGAGTGGGGTGAACATGAAGTGCTGCATCAGGTGCATAAGTGACACAGAAAGGAGAGTAATGGAAATGAGAGCTTAGTCAGGAAAGATCTCTTGGAGGATGTGTCATTTTAGGGGGCTTTGAAGATGGTGAGAGTCTGATGAAGAGGCAGGGATTCTATACCAGAGAGGAGGCGGTCAAGGGGCTAGTCGCGAAATAGACAAGACTGAGTTGAAGTGAGTAGGTCAGCATTAGAGGAGCTAAGTGTGCTGGCTGGGTTGTGGAAGACGAGCAGGGAGGTTCAATTCAACCTCACATTTAGAGCAGCTCATCCCCAAAAGTGGAAGGTAGGGGCTGGTCTCGACGAAGGAACTTGAGTCATGATTCTGAAAGTGACCTTCCACCAAGTGTGAGCATTTAAGTTTCCCTGACATTGCCATCAGCTTCTTGACACACAACAATTTTCATGCGAAAGCATATTACTTAAACTGAAAATTCAGTCTTAATACCAAGTGGGAAAAAATGATCCTTGGAGAGTTATAAAACTCACAAAAAACCCCAAATCTATAAACAGGTCTGTGATGAATTACAGGACCAGGCTACCTTCTGGAGCAGAATGGATCCAATTTTTGGACAACAGATGTTTGGGTAAGGCTCTGAACAGAAGAAATGATCTATTCTACATTTGAAAGTTTATTAACTGTAGCTTATAGAGTTTCATTAAATCTACAGGTCACCCAAACTTCCATTAAATCTACAAGCCCCCCTGAAGCGCTTTCCTGCCCTTTAAAATACCATGCCACTCCTCATCTCTTCACCCTCATGATCCACCCTCTCCTAAACCCACGTGGAGTTTCCAGGCACCTCTACTCCTCTGCCTCTCCAAAGGCAACAGCTGACAGAAGTCAGGGAGTCTGGCCCAACGGAGAGTTAGCATTAGGTTATTCTGCTGATATGAAAGCCTTTTCGGGCTGACTGTTGTCATTTAGGCATAAAGTGACCATATTTTATGGAGCTCAGTTTGGGAGATGCAGGGCTCCAAAGACGTGTCCAGAGAAATAGCTGGTTTCTGGGCAAGGTACTGTGGCCATTTTCCCCATGACCGAAGCAGTGTGGCCTAATTGATTCATTCCGTCATATTTATAGAGCACTTACTGTGTGCCGAGCACTGGATAAAGCACTGGCCTGGGAGTTTTAATCCCGGTTCCACCATTTGCCTGCTCTGTGATCTTGGACAAGTCACTTTACTTCTCTATGCTCAGTTTCCTCAACTGCAAAATGGGGACTGAGTACCTATTCTCTCTCCTACTTAGACTATGAGTCTCACGTGGGACAGGGACTGTGTCTGATCTGATTAATTTATATCTACTTTAGCACTTGGAACACTGCTTGACACACAGCGCTTAACAAATACCATAAAAAAAGCAAGGTCACAGCTGAAGCAGAATGCTTTAAAACCCTTTCAAACTGGGTCTGACAGGAGAAGCAGCATGGACCAGGGGAAAGAGCATGATCCTGGAAGTCAGAGGACCTGGGTGCTAATCTCTGCCACTTGTCTGCTGTGTCACTGTGAGCAAGTCACTTAATTTCTCTGGGCCTCTGTTTCCTCATCTGCAAAATGGGAATCAAAGAATTGTTCTCCTCCTACTTAGACTGTGAGCCACTTGGACCAGTGATTACCTTGTTCCTATCCTAAGCTTAGTATAGTGCTTGGCACAGGGTAAGTGTTTAACAAATATGACAGTGAGAGTAGATAGGCAACAGGAAGCTGACAGAAAGGAGAGTCAGCACACGTATGCATATACATATGCAGGCACACAGGTTAATGAGCCACACTGGCACAGGCGCTATGGTGTAGTGGACAGAGCCTGGGCCTGGAAATCAAAAGTTTGTTGATTTAAATCCTGGCTCTGCCACTTTTCTGCTCTGTGACCTTGGGCAATCATTTCACTTCTCTGTGCCTCAGCTTCCTCATCTATAAAATGGGGAAAGAGACTGTGAGCCCCAGGTGTCCAACCCGATTTGCTTGTATCCTCCCCAGCACTTAGTACAGGGCCTGAAATAAAAATAATAATAATAATAATAATAATGGTGTTTGTTACGTGCTTACTATGTGCCAAGCACTGTTCTAAACACTGGGGTAGATACAAGGTGATCAGGTTGTCCCAGGTGGAGCTCACGGTCTTAATCCCCATTTTACAGATGAGGTAACTGAGCCTCAGAGATGTCAAGTGACTTGCCTGAAGTACCACAGCAGACAAGTGGCAGAGACGGGAATAGAACCCATGACATCTGACTCCCAAGCCCGGGCTCTTTCCATTAAGTCACTCTGTCACTTAAATACCACAATTATTATTATTACTGGCTCACTGCCTGGGAGTGGCCTTGGCCCTGGGGTGGCACCAGCCCTTGCCTGAGAAGCTAGATGGTAGGGCACCAGGGCATGAGTCACTCACCATGACTGTCATCGGTTACCGTAGTTAGCTGGTGTGGTTCAGGGCGGGTGCCTGGTCCTTCCATGGTGGGGGGCAGCGTCGGGGAAGATCCAGGACATATTCCCCCAGCAGAGCCTAGGATTAGGATGGGGGAATCCTCTCAACAGTTCAATCCCACCCCTTCTTCCCATGTGAGTTGATATTTGCTCATCCTTGGAGATCAAGAAGGAGTCAATTTTTTTTTCCTGAATTTTCTGCAACCCATCCCATTGTAGACCCTGGAAATGGAGATGCTGATGGACTTACAGATAGTACACTGGGCATGAATGGAAAGTTGTTAGTAGTTCTAGAGTGAAATCTCTGTGTTAGTCTTCCCCCAAACACTGTGGAAACACAGCATCGATTTCCTGTTTCTAAAGAAGAAAAATATAAGGAAGAGAAAGATTCTGGGAGAAGTCCAATTTCCCATGAAAAAGATGTACGAGGGCCTGGATCAGGAGGTGATACTTGAATTTCCTCCAGGAAGCATTCTCTGAGTAACCTCTCATCCCCCCACTGCCTATGAACTTGAGCCAATCCCCAAGCACTTTGATAGTCACCTAACATATCTTTACACTCTATCACTTCCTTTCTCTGTAATTTAATGTCCATCTACCCCTCTAGATTACAAGCTCCTTGAGGGCAGTGGTTGGGTCTACCAACTCTATTGTACACTCCCGAGTGCTTAGTACAGTTCCCTGTACACAGTAAGTGCTCAATAAATACCACTGATTGATTGATTGAATTGAATTTGGCTGCTGGAAATAGAATTTATCAGGGCTTATTCATTAATTCCTCCATCCAAGTATTAAACACCTATTGTGTACAAAGCACTGTACTAAATGCAGGGAAAAGGCTCAGATGAGAATTAGAATAGTCCCTTACCTCTTAGGAGCACACAGTTTAACAGTACTGTCAGCCACCTATGAGAGGTAAACAATAAAAACAGGAAAATAACATACAAAGACCAGGAGGAAAAGTGATAAAATAAAGACAAAAAAGCATTGTGGCTAGAACTGAGTTTCAGGCCCTTTTACCCCAACAATCCAGCAGCCACCACCATCCCAACATTCTAAAAATGGAGAATTTTTAGCTGGCCGGCTATAGCGCGCTCATTCGAATCGCTGCCTTCCTGGGACCTCTTTGGGACAGGTCCAGTTCCCCTCAGCGTCCCTTTCTTCCTGGAGCTTGTTTTGTGCTGGGGCTTTAATTATTCACCTTTTCAGTAGCACAAAGACAACAGAGACTGGCTTGGGAACGTCAGCCTCTGCTGCTCCAAGTCAGAAGGACCTAATCGGCAGGCTAATTGCTCGGATCTCAGGCTCTCCCAACTGGAAAGCGATTTCCACCTGTAATTGAATTTATTACCTGAGAACGTACCTTCAAATTCTCAGTGGCATAGCTCAGGAATAACAGAGGGACTGATGTCTCATAAAACCATCTATTTAAGTGGCTCTAAATTAAGTCCCACTGTTACTGTGTAATCTCTCTGCTTTTTTTTTTGCATCTCCATTCCTAATTGTTAATGAGAGACCCCGCTGGAGTAGAGAACTGAGGGAATTTTTGTTGCGATAGAAGGACGAAATTTGCGAAGCAGGACGAAATTTGCGAAGCAGCAGTAGCCAATTCACATACACCTTTGGTTTGCTGGCAGGTGCTCTCTTCTTCTGCCCTACTTTCTGAGAAAGAGGGAGAGAATGTAATGGAGTCTGTTCCCCAGAGACGTATCGTTTCTTGACGTGTAAATGGGTGTTACATTGAAGATACGATACGGTACGTCAACCGATCTTCTCCCTGGATTCTGCAGATCTCTCAGGGGACTTTTTAATCTGCAAGTAGGTTTCCCATGTTTCCTTTCTTCTCCTCAGGTCCAATTGATTTTTGAAGGAATTGACCTCAATACTGATGTGAAGAAAAGTGAATGGAAATAAAGGAGGATGAGAATCTAGGTGAATTCCAAGGGAAAAAAAACACCACCACCCTGCTATAACTGAATTCTCTATTTTCTCTTCTCAAGTCAACTTAGTCACTGTGCTCCCTTCTCTTCTCTGGGGCTGCTATGTCCTCCCTCCTTCTTGGAATTTCCTCACCCTTCACATCCAACAGAGCACTACTCTACCCACTTTCAAAGCTCTTCTAAAACTGCATCTCTTTAGAAAGCTCTTCCTTGATTAATCCTGATTTCCCAACCCCCTATTGCCATTTGAGCCCAACCACATCACCTAAACACTTGGGGACTTCCCTCAGTAAAGATAAAGACATCTTTATCTTCAAACTCTTTGCTTCCACCTACCCATTAGTTATTTTTGTATCTGTCTTCCCCCACTAGATTGCAAACTCGAGGGTAGGGTCCATGTCTACTGGCTCTATTGTACTCTTAATACAGTGATCTGCACCATGTCAGCACTCAGTAAATACGATTGATTGTTTCATTTATTCTTCTAATCATTCGATCTGGAAGGGAATAGAGGTGTGCTCAGTTGAACAAAACAGGGGAGGGAAGAGAGAATGTCCTGGGAATAATAAAAGGGTGAAACTGATCAATCGGTCAATCAGTGGTATTTATTGAGTGGTTAATGTCTGCAGAGCACTGTACTAAGTGTTTTGGAGAGTAAAATACCACTGGTTGGTAATTATAATAATAATAAAAATGTTGGCATTTGTTAAGCTCTTACTATGTGCCGAGCACTGTTCTAAGCACTGGGGTAGACAAAGGGTAATCAGGTTGTCCCACGTGAGGCTCACAGTCTTAATCCCCTTTTTATAGATGAGGTAACTGAGGCACAGAGAAGTTAAGTGACTTGCCCAAAGCTACACATTTGACAGGTGGCAAAGTCGGGATTAGAACCCATGACCCCAATTCCTAAGCCAGTGCTCTTTGCACTGAGCCATGCTAGTGGACAGTTCCCTGCCCACAATGAGCTTACAGTTGAGACTCACAGGGTGTTTTAAAAGATTCAAAGTGGATCCCCATTTTTCTTTTTCCCCCACCACACACTTCTCTTAAGAAAGGATTGGAGAGTCTAAGATTAGTGGTGGGGTAGTGTGGGTGATGGAGAGAGAGAGAGAGAGAGAGAGAGAGAGATCTGGGAATACTGGATATCAAATAGATTTATTGTTTTCACAGTGCCAGACATAGTGTGTGTTCCCATCACATCCGTACCTTATAGAATTCTCAAGGGCGGCCCTCTCCTTTCCATGGGTTCTAATTGATTGGACTAAAGAAAAGTAAGGTCAAGAAACCCTGATAAAGTATGTGTATGAGAACCGAGTCTTGCCAGGATACAGATGTTTGGGTTAGAGCTGACAGCATAGCAAAATGTTTACTTTACTTGAACTCTGTCTTGTCCAAACACTATCGGAAATTTGAGATCATATTTCATAGGTTAAATGACTTCACTTTTTCTCGAAGCAGTCACTTGGCTAATATTTACTTTACTTGTAAAATAAAATGGGAATTGGATAATGAAGACAAAAATGGAAAGCTATTTTGTCTCTCTAGGGTCATGCCACCACACTTCCCAGAATTATATAAATCATGTTAATTGAGCTAAAATATGATCACACTGCTCAGGACTGCTGATCCCCAAATCCAGAAAACAGCCCATCGCTAGACGCTTTTCAATTACTGATAGGCTCTTAAATAGTCCAGTGTGTGTGTGGGGTGTTGGGGGGGTGTGGGGGTGGGCAGGGTGGTTCTTAGGAAAGGACTGGTTTAAATAGGAAGTATTTATTTCCCTCATGAGTACTTTTGACTTCATAAAAAATTCTATATTCTTCGGCTTCCCCATCCGTAATTATTTTAATGTTTGTGTCCCCCAACTAGACTAAAAACTCTGCCTCCCACCCTCTAACTACGGGAGTCCCTTAGGGCTCAGTTCCGAGTTCCTTTCTCTTTTCCATCTACACCCTCTCCTTTGAGGACTCATTCACTCCCACAGCTTCAACTACCATCTTTATATGGTTGATTCTCAAATCTACACTCCTCTAACACCAATTTACTCACTGTACCTCGAGCTCATCCATTTTACCACGGTCCCCTTGCCCACGTCCTCCCTCTGGCTTGCAACTCCCTCCCCCTTCATATCTGATAGACCTTCACTCTCCCCACCTTCAAAATCTCATTAAAATCACCTCTCTTCCAGTGAAGACTTCCCTCACTAAGCCCTCATTTCCCCTACTCACTGTCATGCCTGCACTGCCCTTGAACTTGGATTTGCATCCTTTATTCATCCCACCCACAGCCCCATAGCACTTCCGTACATACCTATAATTACATATCTACAATTTATTTTAATGTCTGTATCCCCCTCTAGACTGTAAGTTCCTTGTGTGCAGGAAGTAGGTCTACAAACTCTTTTATATTGTACTCACCCAAGCACTCAGTATAGTGCTCTGCATGCTGTAAGCACTCAATAAATATAACTGATTTATTGATTGATTGCTCTTCACACAGGAAGTCCTCGACAAATGCCATTAACTGACTGATTGAGAAAAAGGCATGAAACTTTATGCTACTTTGAGAAATTTGTGGTCAATAAATACTGACTGAAAATACTTTTTTCCTAGTTTTCCTTCATACTTAGCCTCTTATATATAAAAGAAGTAAAGTACAGGATCCCATTGAGCTATCACCTCTTCAGACTCATTCTGTTTTATTACACTCTCCCAAGAGTTCGATCTCTGCACAAAGTAAATGCTCAGTAAGTTCTACTGATTAATTACCTTTACAGAAGAGGAGTGGCTCTGAATCAGTTGAAATTTGGGATTCCCAGATTTCATTCCAGTCCTGGCAAATAGGTCATTTCTCATCATTACATATAGGCCTGTTTATTGTGAACATGGTGGCACTGTGCTAAACCCTACTCAAAGTAAATCCAATGTGGTTCCTGCCCTCCAGGACCTTTCATTCCAATGGAAATCAGGAAGTGGCATGACCTGATGGAAAGAATACGGCCTGGGAGTCAGAGGATCTGGATTCTAATCCTGACTCTGAATCTTGCCTACTATGTGATCTTGGGCAAATCTTTTCACTTCTCTGTGCCTCAGTTTGCTCAACTGCAAAATGGGGAGTCAAAATCTGATCTTTCTCCTACTCAGACTGTGAGCCCCATGCGGGACAGAGACTATGTCCAGACTGATTAACTTATATCTACCCCACTGCTTAGAATGACACTAGGCACATAGTAAGTGCTTAACAAATATTTCTATTATTATTACTACTAATAATAAATTATCATGGCATATCTGGGGTAAAACATTTTTACACAAAAATACATGTGAATAAGTATACATAACATGTGAGCCCGTCATTGGGTAGGGATGGTCTCTATCTGTTGCCGAATTGTACATTCCAAGTGCTTAGTACAGTGCTCTGCACATAGTAAGTACTCAATAAATACTATTGAATGAATGCACAGGTGTTTCTACTCATCTTTTGAGGAGAAACTTGGTAAGCACTGTGAGACAAGGAGGCAATTTTGAAAACTACAAAGGCTGCCATAATAAACCCAAGAGCAGAACAAGGATCAGTCTTCATATATGACTTGGGGTCAATCAGTGGTATTTATTGAGCATTTACTATGTGCAAAGCACTGTTCTGAGATGCTGGGGTAGATACAGGGCAATCAGATTGTCCCACGTGAGGCTCACAGTCTTAATCCTCATTTTACAGAGAAGGCATATTGGAGAAGATGGGTTTTCAGAAGTGCTGTGAACTCTTAGATTTTTCTAGGGATGAGAAGTTTCAAGTCAGGCGAGCAGTGGTGGGGGAATCAAGATCTTTTTGCAAGTGTGTAGGATTGGGGGATGGGGAGATGGAAGAAGCAGCTTGTGGGTAGCAAAGAGTAAGGTAAATTAGAAACTCATATATACATCCATGACATCAGGAAAGGCACTGAAAACTAGACAAGAAACTCTTGGTATAGGGGAATAAGAGTTATTTTACAGGTAGTAGAAGAAGTAATAGTACTTCATAGTAATAGTATTTATTAAGCACTTATTGTGTGCAGAATATTATGCTAAATGTGAGGAAAGAATGTACAGATGGTAAGTAGACGCAGATGACCCTGTTCCTCAAGGGGCTAACAATCTATGAATATAGGTGTGTGGTAGACTAGATGTAAACTCAGCATGAGCCAAGAAACACTAAAACATTTAGACAGCATAAACAACAAGGACAAATATGCAATAAACAAAAATCAATAGGGAACTGTGGCTAGAGGGGTAGATTATTTCCTCACGATTCAGGTCCATAGCAATGACTACCACAGCCACTAGCTTTCCCGAGGTTCTATGAGGCCTCAGACTGCAGGTATTATTCTCATTCCCACTGGATTTGTGGAAAGCAGGATGGGGTAAGGTCTCCTCAGTGGTGCAGAGGGATATAGTAGTGGTATTTATCAAACACCCTCTGGGTGCAGTGCACTATTCTAATCAATCAATCAATAATATTTACTGTGTGCTTACTTGGGAGAATACAATATAACAGAGTTGGTAGACACACTCCCTGCCCACAGTGAGCCTGCAGTCTAGAAGGGGAGACAGACAATAATATAAATAAATAAATGATGGATATGTTCTTAAGTGCTGTGGGGCTTGTGGGGTGGGGGTGAAAATCAGGGTGATGCAGAAGGGAGTGGGAGAAGAGGAAATGAGAGCTTATTCAGGGAAGGCCTTTTGGAGGAGATATGACTTTGATAAGGTTTTGAAGATGGGGAGAGTAATTGTCTGTTGGATATGAAGGGGAAGAGCATTCCAAACCAGAGGCAGGACATGGGTGAGAGGTCGAAGGTGATATAGATGAGACTGACGTACAGTGAGTAGGTTGACAGTTGAGAAGCAAGACATGAGGCCTGGGTTAAGAATAGTAGTAATAATAATAATAATAACATTACGGTACTTGTTAAGTGCTTACTATGTGCCAAGCACCAGGTACTGGAGTAGATACAAGCTAATTGGATCAGCACTGTCCGCATGGGGCTTACATTCTAAATCCCCATTTTAAGGATGAGGTAACTGAGGCCCAGAAAAGCTAAATGACTTGTCCAAGGTCATCCAGAAGATGTGGGGGAGCTGAATTTAGAACCCAGGTCCTTCTGAAACCCAGGCTCATGTTATATTCCCTAAGCCATGCTGCTTCTCCTACAGCAGCGTGGTTGTAGTAGGAGAGAAGTGAGGTGAGGTAGGAGGGGGCAAGGTAATTGAGTGTTTTAAAGTTGATAGTAAGGAGTTTCTATTTGATGTGGAGGTGGATGGGCAACCACTGGAGGTTCTTGAAGAGTGGTGAAATGCGGTCTGAATGTTTTTGTAGAAAAATGATCTTTGACAGGAAAGTGAAGTATGGATTAAAGTGGGGAGAGACAGAAGGCTGGGAGATCTGCAATCAAGGAGAGATAGGACTAGAGCTTGGATTAATGTGGTAGCAGATTAACGGAAAAGAAAGGGCAGATTTTAGAGATTTGTGAAGGCTGAACCGACAGGATTTAGTGATGGATTGAATACGTGGGTTGAGTGAGAGAGGATTATAACAATAACGTTGGTATTTGTTAAGCATTTACTATGTGCAGAGCACTGTTCTAAGCGCTGGGGTAGATACAGGGCAATCAGATTGTCCCACGTGAGGCTCACAGTCTTAATCCTCATTTTACAGATGAGGGAACTGAGGTCCAGAGAAGTTAAGTGACTTGCCCACAGTCACACAGCTGACAAGTGGCAGAGCCGGCATTCGAACCCATGACCTCTGACTCCCAAGCCCAGGCTCTTTCCACTGAGCCACGCCGAGGATAACATATAGGTTATGGGTTTGTGTGTCAGAAAGGATGTTGGTGCTGTCTACAGTGATGGGAAAGTCAGGGAGAGAACAGGGTTTGGGCAGAAAGATAAGGAGTTCTATTTTAGACATGTTAACTTTAATATGACTCTGGGATATCCAAGTGGAGACGTTTTAAGGTGGGAGGAAATGTGAGACTGCAGAGAGGGAGCGAGATCAGGGCTGGAGATGCAGATTTGGGAATCATCCGCATAGAGGTGGTAGGTAGTTGAAACCATGGGAGCAAATGAGTTTTCCACGGCAGTGGGCAGAGATGGAAAACTGAAGGGAACCCAGAACTGAAACTTGAAGGACACCCAGAGTTAGGGGGTTGGAGGCAAAGGAAGAACTTGTGAAAGAGACTGAGAATATGTGACCAGAGAGATAGGAGACTATCAGCCCCATGTGGGACAGGGACTGTATCCAACCTGATAAGCCTGAATCTACCCCAGAGTTTAGTACAGTACCTGGCACATAGTAAACACTTAACAAATACCTCAGTTATTGTTATTATTATTATTGTTGTTACGATTAAGAAGAGAAGCAGAAGAAGACAGTGACAGTAAAGCCACGGGTGAATGATGTTTCCAGGAGAAGAGGATGGTTGACAGTGTCCAAGGCAGCTGTAGGAGCCAATGAAAAAGGCTGAAAATAAGCGGCCAGAGAGAAAGGAGGAGAACTAGAAAAGGATAGTGCTAGACAAGCTGAGGTTGGATAATGTCTCCACGAGAAGGGGGTGGTTGACAGTGTCGATGGCACCTGAGAGGTTGAGGAGGATTAGGATGGAGTAGAGGCCGTTGGATTTGGCAAGAAGGAAATTGCTTGTGACCTTTGGGAGGGTGGTTTCTGTAGGGTGAAGAGGATGGAATTCAGATTGGAGGGGACAAGGAGAGAATTGGAGGAGAGGAAATTGAGATATCAGGTGTAGACAATTTGCTCAAGGAGTTTAGAGAAGAATGGTAGGAGGGAGCTGGGATGATAACTGGATGGAGTCGTGGGCTCAAACATTTGGGAACTACAAAACAAAGTCAGTTGCACATTTTCTGCCCACAAGGAGGTTATCCACTAATGGAGCAGACACACATTAAAGTATTTACAGGGTAATCGAAAAGATAAATGAATGTACAATTGAATAAACATATATACATTAGTGCTGAGGATGAGTACAATATGGAATGCATATGCTATCAATCATTCAATCAATGGCAGTTATTGAGTACTTACTGTGTACCAGAGATGGATGGACAATCATTGGAGGTTTATGAAGAGTGGAGAAATTTGGTCTGAATGTTGTTTTAGAAATATGATCCATGCAGCAGAGTGTAGTATGGACTGGAGAAGGGAGATACAGGAGGCAGGGAGGTCACTGAGGAAGTTGATGCAGTAGTCAAGGCCGGATAGTGGCAGCAGTCTGGATTGAGAGGAAAGGATAGATTCTGGGGATGTTGTGAAGGTAGAACCAACAGGATTTGGTGATAGATTTAATATGTATATTGAATGAGAGAGATGAGTTAAGGATAATGCCAAGACTATATACTTGTGAAGCAGGGAGGATGGTGGAGTTGTCTATAGTTATGGGAAAGACAGAGGAAGACCAAGTTTGGGTGGGAAGATGAGGAATGCATGCATAAAATGCTTCAGAGCTCCTATTTGACCTTCTATAAAACCAGAAATGGCTGGAAGTCTCTCTTAAAATTCATAAATGTAAAGACTGTCAGGAAGGGCTGAATGTAATTGTTATTTTGTCTTTCCGCAGTGACCAGGACATCCTAAGAATGGATTTACTGGAGAGCCAGGATGGGTGAGAACAGGACCATACTGCCTAGCTTCAGTATTTCCAAACGTGTGACAGGACTGAATTCTTCCACTCCCCTTATTGTGGCCCTGCCCTCTGCCATTCCTGCCCTAAGTGAAGTGGACGAAAATACCATCAAGCCCCACCCCAACTGAATCTAGTCCAGTTCAGATGTTGGCATTTAGGGCTGGGGCTGAAGCTGAGACTGGGAGCGTTGTTTTAAGATGCTTTCAACTAGGGCTCACTTAGATTCCCCCATACATTGTAAAAGTTCCCACACCCTTTTTACTCCCACACATTGGGGATCCTGTCTATGACAGGTACCACACCCACCCCACCCAGAAAACATGCTCACCCAGAACTCTTTGGGGCATGCCCCGCAACTTCCCTGCTCTTTGAACTCAACATCTATAAAGTCTTCTGAAATCTTTGGAATATCATCAACGTGGGTGTGTCTTCACTCATTTCTAGTACTCGTCAAGAAGAGGGAGAAAGAGTTTGGGATTAGGTTGGGGTTAGTTCCAAGTCAGTAGAAGCTGATAAATGATCATCTCCTGTGGTAGAGTCACGGTTCTGAGAAGAATGCTTCAATACAAGCTCTCATTTATTCATCTATTTCTTCTGACCATAACCTCGCTTTTATCCTCCATGCCCCTCTTTAAGTCTCATGTTTTAGCTAGTGCCAAATCAGGCAGGTTCTTTCTATACCATATTTTCTGTAAAGGCACAACAAAGGAGAGCCTTTTTGGGGTGTACCGTATGCCTGGGATTGTGGGTCCCGCATTGTCCTCTAGTCACAGTTTTGCCTGTCTTCCTTATAGAGTGGAGGCTCCTTGAAGGCAGGGAATGAGTCACTTTATTGTTTTGAATTTTCCAAGGTTTTAGCACCGTCCCAAGCATGTGCTCAACACATAGTAATTCTACTACTTCAGCAGACTACCAGAGGGAATAGGTGAGGTCTACACACAGGGCTGTTAGGAATGCCAAAAAGCAAGAAGGAAATATTTTTGGAATAGTCTGCAGGCCGCCCTGAGCATGAAGTCAAGATAAAAGGTCTATCCGGGACCATGCCATCTTCCACACTCCTTTCCAGTCATCATTCAACTGGGAAAGGGCCGGAGAGTGGGAGTAGGAAGACTTGGTTGATGATGATGATTATTATATTTGCTAAGTGTTTACTACAAGTACTGTTTTAAGCGCTTGGGTAGATACAAGTTAATCAGGTCAGACACAGTCCCTGCCCCACATTGAGCTCACATTCTAAGTAGGAGCCAAGCTATTGTTGCTCTCATTGTTGTGGTTCATGATTACACGGCTGACTCCTTTCGGGGAACGCATGGGAAAAGGATGCCTTTATATGTGGGTGAGACTTTTTTGGGTCATAACCCACATAAGGAAGAAATCATCCTTGTCAGCAGCAGCATCTTTGAACCTACAGGAAAACTCTCTCTCTCTTTCACTCTCTAATCCTATTAATGATTTTATATATATATAATCTTAATGATTAAAGTGACAAAAATTCTGACCATCTATTACTGGGGTATCTATTGACAAGGGTCCAATTCAAAATAAGGCAAGAATCCCATAAATTCCCCATAGACTAGATTTTAGGGATCCTTTCATATTTATTCGTTCATTCAATTGTATTTATTGAGCACTTACTGTGTGCAGAGCACTGTACTAAACTCTTGGGAGAGTTCAATACAACAGTAAACAGACACATTCACATTTTCTGGCCACAGTGAGCTTACAGCCTAGAGGAGGGGAGACAGACATAAATATAAATAAATTACAGATGCATACAAAAGTGCTATGGGGCTGGAAAAGGGGATGAACAACAGGAGCAAGTCAAGGTGATACAGAAGGGACTGGGAGAAGAGGAAAAGGGGGCTAGTCAGGGGAGTCCTCTTGGAGGAGATGTGCCCTCAATAAGGCTCTCAAGGGAAGGAGAGTAATTGCCTGTTGGATTCAAGGAGGGAGAGTGTTCCAGGCCAGAGGCAGAATGTGGGCGAGGGGTCTGTGGTGAGATAGATGAGATCAAGGCATAGTGAGAAGGTTAGCATCAGAGGAGCGTAGTGTGTGGGCTGGATTGTCATAGGAGAATAGTGAGGTGAGGTAAGAGAGGGCAAGGTGATTGAGTGCTTTAAAGCCAATGGTGAGGAACTTTCGTTTGATGTGGAGGTGGATGGGCAACCAATGGAGTTTTTTGTGGAGTGGGGAAACATGTCCTGAATGTTTCTTTAGAAAAATGAACTAGTCAGCAGAGAACAGTAAGGACTGGAGTGGGGAGAGACAGGGGGCTGGAAGGTCAGCAAGGAGGCTGATGCAGCAATCCAGGCAGGATAGGATGAGTGATTGTACTAACGCAGCAGCGGTTTGGATGGAGAGGAAAAGGCAGATTTTAGCAATGTTGTGAAGGTGGGACTGACAGGATTTAGTGATGGACTGAATATACGGGTTGAATAAGAGAGAGGAGTAAGGATAATGCCAAGGTTATGGGCTTGAGAGACAGGAATATTGCCAAGATCCGCCCTTTCCTCTCCACCCAAACAGCTACTTTACTGTTACAGGCTCTCGTTATATCCCGGCTAGACTACTGTGTCAGCCTTCTCTCTGATCTCCCTTCCTCCTCTCTCGCCCCACTCCGGTCTATTCTTCACTCTGCTGTCCGGCTCATCTTCCTGCAGAAACGATCTGGGCATGTCACTCCCTTCTTAAACAACTCCAGTGGTTGCCTATCAACCTCCACTCCAAACAAAAACTCCTCACTCTAGGCTTCAAGGCTCTACATCACCTTGCCCTTTCCTACCTCTCCTCCCTTCTCTCTTTCTACCGCCCACCCCGCACGCTCCGCTCCTCCGCTGCCCACCTCCTCACCGTCCTTCCGTCTCGCCTATTCCGCCGTCGACCCCTGGGCCACATCCTCCCGCGGTCCCGGAACGCCCTCCCTCCTCACCTCCGCCAAACTGATTCTCTTCCCCTCTTCAAAACCCTACTTAAAACTCACCTCCTCCAAGAGGCCTTCCCAGACTGAGCTCCTCTTCTCCCTCTACTCTCTCTACCACCCCCCTTCACCTCTCCGCAGCTTAACCCTCTTTTCCCCCCATTTCCCTCTGCTCCTCCTCCTCTCCCTTTCCATCCCCTCAACACTGTACTCGTCTGCTCAACTGTATATATTTATTACCCTATTTATTTTGTTAATGAAATGTACATCACCTTGATTCTATTTAGTTGCCATTGTTTTTACAAGATGTTCTTCCCCTTGACTCAATTTATTGCCATTGTTCTTGTCTGTCCGTCTCCCCCGATTAGACTGTAAGCCCGTCAAACGGCAGGGACTGTCTCTATCTGTTGCCGACTTGTTCATTCCAAGCGCTTAGTACAGTGCTCTGCACATAGTAAGCACTCAATAAATACTATTGAATGAAAGGAAGGATGGTGGTGCCGGATACAGTGATGAGAAAGTCAGGCAGAGGACAGATCAGGCGGAGGACAGTGTTTGGGTGGAAAGATAAGGAGTTCTGTTCTGGATATGTTAAGCTTGAGGTGACAGGAGGACATCCAAGTAGAGATGTTTTGAAAGCAGCAGGAAATGTGAGACTGCAGGGAGGGAGGGAGATCAGGGCTGGAGATGTAGATTTGGGTATCATCCCCATAGAGGTAATAGTTGAAGCCATGGGAGCGAATGAGTTCTCCGAGGGAGTAGGCATAGATGGAGAATAGAAAGGGACCCACAACTGAACCTTGAGGGACCCCCACAGTTAAGGATGGGAGACAGAGGAGAAGCCCGCGAAGGAGACTGAGGATGAATGGCCAGAGAGATAAGAGGAGAACCAGAAGAGGACAGCATCAATGCAATGTGGGCTGTATGATAAGTAGGCATTATTGATGATCAATTAATTATGTATGAATAATTATCAATAAGTATTAATTGATAGTGATTGTCATTACTAATAGGTAGGCCAGTCTAACTCAAAGGCTAAGTTTGTTGTGTGCCTCTCTACAATCTAGTTATTTAGGAGCCACTCCATTCTGGGAAAGCTACCACAATGCACGGTATTGAAGTCTCAGCCGACAGACCCCACTGAGACACCAATATTTTCCTCTAGACTGGAAGCTCATTCATTCATTCAGTCATATTTATTGAGTGCTTACTGTGTGTAAAGCAGTATACTAAGCACTTGGACGCTTCATTGTGGGCAGGGAATGGATCTACCAACTCTGTTTCATTGTGGGCAGGGAATATATCTACCAACTCTGTTGCACTGTACCCTCCCAAGTGCTTAGTACTGTGCTCTGCACACAGTAAGTGCTCAGTGAATATGATTGATTGATGAGAGAAAGCCAAGCAGGCAAATGGATGCTTCCTGATCAGATGTAGCCCGGGGAAGACATAGAGACTAATCCTTGAGCAAGTGTGAATCAATCAATCACTTGAATTTATTAAGCACTTACTGGGTGCATTCCACCATACTAAGCCCTTGGGAGAGTGCAATATGACAGAGTTGGTAGGCACGATCTCTGTCCACAAGAAGCTTACAGTCTAGGGGCGAGATGGACATAAAAATAAATGATGGATGTATACGTAAGTACCGTGGAGCTTAGGGTGAGGTGAATAAAGGGTACACAACTAAGTGCAAGAAGGGAGAGGGAGTAGGGGAAATGAGGGAATAGTGAGGGAAGGCCTCTTGGTGGAGATGTAATTTTAATAAAACTTTGAATATGGAGAGTAGTGGGCTGGTGGGTATGAAAGGGAAGGGAGCTCCAGTCCAGAGACAGAATGTAGGTGAAGAGTTGGCAAGAAAATAGACAGGATGAAGAGACAGTGAGTAAGTTGGCATTATAGGAGCAAAGTGACCATGCTCGGTTGAAGTAGGAAATCACTGAGGTAAGATTGGAGGGGGCAAGGTGATGAAGTGATGTAAAGCTGATAGTAAGGAGCTTGTTTGATGTGGAGGTGGATGGGCAACCACTGGAGGTTCTTGAGGAGTGGAGAAACATGGCTGAATTTTTCCAAGTGCTTGGATAAGTGTGGTTGCAATTTGGATGTAGAGGAAAGGGTGGATTTTAGCAACGTTGCAAAGGCAGGATCTGGTGACAGACTGAATATGTGGGTTGAATGAGAGAGATGAGTCGAAGATAATGTCAAGGTTATGGGCTTGTAAGACAGGGAGGATGGTGGTGCTGTCTACAGTGATGGAAAAGGCAGGGCAAGGACAGTGTTTGGGTGAGAAGATGAGGAGTTCTGTTTTAGTCATGTTAAGTTTGAGTATTGGCAGGACACCAAAGTAGAGATGTCCTGAAGGCAGGAGGAAATACAAGACTGCAGAGAAAGAGAGAGATCAGGGCTGGAAATGTAGATTTGGGAATCATCGGCATAGAGATGGTAGTTGAAGCCATGGGAACGAATGAGTTCTCCAAGGGAGTGAGTGAAGATGGAGGATA
Organism: Ornithorhynchus anatinus; assembly: GCF_004115215.2. Taxonomy (NCBI): domain Eukaryota; kingdom Metazoa; phylum Chordata; class Mammalia; order Monotremata; family Ornithorhynchidae; genus Ornithorhynchus; species Ornithorhynchus anatinus. Next base: position 23,819,684 of record NC_041738.1, on the reverse strand, counting down.
CAAAGGGACCCAGAACTGAGTTTTGAGGGACTCCCACAAGTAGAGGGTGGGAGGTGAAGATAGAGCCCGTGAATGAGCGGCCAGAGAGATATGAAAGCCCGGAGAGAGGATAGTGTCAGCAAAGCCAATATTAGATAATGTTTCTATTGGGAAACCCTGTGGCCTAGTGGAGCATACGCCTAGGAAACCGAGGATCTGTGTTCTAATCCCAGCACTGCTATTTGTCTGCTGTGTGAAACTTACTTAACTTCTCTGTGCTTCGGCTTCCTCATTTGTAAAGTGGGAATTAAATCCTACTCTCACCTACCTAGACTGTGAGGCCAATGCAGGACAGGGACTGTGTCGATCTTGATAACCTTGTACCTACCCCAGTACTTAAAATGGTGCTTGACACATTGTACATACTTAACAAATACCATAAATTGCAGCGTGGCTCAGTGGAAAGAGCCCAAGCTTGGGAGTCAGAAGTCATGGGTTCGAATCCCAGCTCTGCCACTTGTCAGAGGTGTGACTGTGGGCGAGTCACTTAACTTCTCTTGGCTTCAGTTACCTCATCTGTAAAATGGGGATTAAGACTGTGAGCCTCATGTGGGACAACCTAACCCTTAGAATGCTTAGAACAGTGCTCTGCACCTAGTAAGTGCTTAACAAATACCAACATTATTATTATTATTTATTATTTTTCCAGTAGATGGGTTAGCTCTACAGTGTCAAAGGCAGCTGAGTAGTAGAGGAGGATTAGGATGGAGCAGAAACCACTGGATTTGGCAAGAAGGAGGTCACTGGTGACCTTTGAGAGAGTTGTTTTCATGGAGCGAAGGGGGCAGAAGCCAGATTAGAGGGGGTCAAGCAGGGAACTAAAGGAGAGGAAGTGGAGTCACTGAGTATAGACAACACGTTCGAGAAGTCTGGAGAGAAATGGTAGGAGGGAGATGGGGCGATAGTTGGAGGGAGCCATGAAGTCAAGAGAGGATTTTTTAGGATAGAAGATTCATGAGCATTTTGGAAAGCAGTGGGAAAGAAGCCATTGGAGAATGAAGAGTTGAAGATGGCAGTCAGGGAGGGAAGAAGGAAGGGGGTAGTGTTTTGATAAGGTGCTAAGGGATGGGGATGGAGGTGCAGGAGGAGAGGGGCGATTTTAGGAGGAGGCAGGTGATCCTCTCTTGAGGTACCACTGGGAAAGATAGGAGAGTCTGAAATGGGGCAGGAAGAGGGAGGAACTAGAAAGAAGAAAGGGAGATTTTAGGGAGATCATACCTGATGGTTTCAGTTTTCTCAATAAAGTACCAGTTCAGGTCATTAGGGGCACAAGATGTGTGTGTGTAGAGGAGGCATAGGTGGGGGGACGGGAGGTTGAGGAGGGAGTTAAAACAACTGGTGTGGGCGATGGACATCCGAGTCACTAAGGATGGAGAAAAAATAAGTGTAAAGACCCTGTTCTCCCTTTTAGGGAGGGGTAGAAACTGAGAGGCTTAGATTGCCTTTGTTTCTGATAGGCCCAGTAGCAGAGAAGAACAGCAAGTACTTTTAATAATAATTGTGGTATTGGTTAAGTGCTTACTAGGTACCAAGCACTGTACTGAGCACTAGATAGATACAAGCTAATCAAGTCCCACATGGCACTCCCAGTCTAAGTAGGAAGAGAGAAGAGGTATTGAATCCCCATTTTACAGATGAAGAAACGGAGGCACAGAGCAGCTAAGCAACTTAGCCAAGATCACACAGCGGGCAGGGTAGAGCTAGGATTAGGACCCAGGTCTTCAGACTCCCAGAGTCATGCTCTTTCCACCAGATCATACTGCTTCCCTTTTGAGTCTCAAGTTAGCAGTGGTCGGCTGAAAACTGGTTTGGTTGAGGTCCTACAGCCTGAGCTTTTGGGCAGGGAGACCTCAGGCCTGTGTGTGCCTTCAGACTGACTCAGGTCATTGAGGGCAGCTTCAGATTTTTAATAATAATGTTGGTATTTGATAAGCACTTACTATGTGCAGAGCACTGTTCTAAGCACTGGGGTAGATACAGGGTAATCAGGTTGTCCCACGTGAGGCTCACAGTTAATCCCCATTTTACAGATGAGGTAACGGAGGCACAGAGAAGTGAAGTAACTTGCCCACAGTCACACAGCTGAGAAGTGGCAGAGCCAGGATTCGAACCCATGACCTCTGACTCCCAAGCCCGAGCTCTTTCCACTGAGCCACGCTGCTTTTTGGCCACCTTGAAGTGGAAAAAAAAGGCTGCCTCTCCTTACGGTGGCTGCTCCGATGCACTTGACACTGTGAGTGATAATAATAATAATAATGATGGTATTTCTTAAGCGCTTACTATGTGCCAAGCATTCCATGACATCATATGGGAGCGTGCCCAAACCTTTGAACTTAGAACTGCCATGAAACCTCTCTCACGTCCCAGCCACACAGGTGCCACCTCTGCCTTGGGACGAGGGAAGCTGCACACTTTCAAATCTTCAACCGCCTCAGTCGCCCCATGATTGTCGCTCTGTCAGTGCATCCTGGGCAGCCTGCTTCGCTCACTTTCTGTCTAAAGACAACCCCGAGGGCCATGTAGGCTGACATCTGCCATCTGCTGACAAGCAGATTGAAATTCATGGCATTCCTACGGGGGTCTCCAGAATAAATCCCCACAACTCTTGCCTGGATCTGAGATGGGTCAGTTGTGGAGGACGAGGGTTTCAGAGAGAGGGGGATGAAAGGTCAGTGCTGGGAGACTCGGAGAATCCTGGTTTTCTAGGGAACCTATGTTCCTCCCATCCCCAGAATGAATGAATGAATAAATCCTTCCCTTCACCAGAGGCTCAGGGAAAGGGGACAGGTAATAATAATAATAATAATAATTTTACTATATTCCAAGCACTCTCTGAAGCACTAGGGTAGATGCACAATAATTAGGTCAGACTTGGTTCCTGTTCCACATGGGGCTTTCAGTCTAAGGGAGAAAAGATATCATCCCCATTTTTATGGATGAGAAAACTGATGCACAGAGAAGTTAGGTGACTTGACCAAGGTCACCCCCAAGGATGGACATGCTCCTAGTTCAAAGTCTAAGTAGGAGGGAGTAGGATTTCATCCCCATTTTATAGTTGAGGAAACTAAGGCACAGAGAAGAGAAGGGACTTGCCCGAGGTCACACAGCAGATAAGCGAAAGATCACGATTAGAACTCAGGTTCTCAGACTCCCAGACCATGGCTCTTTCCACTAGGTCATGATGCTTCCCTTGTACCTGCCTAAGGGCTTAGGGCAGTGCTTTGGACTTAATAGGTGCTCACCAACTACCATTAATGACCATGATAATGAAGGTGCAATTGATTTTCAATGTCTGGCCCTTCCTTAGCAACTCCTGATCTATGGACTCCGCCAATGTTTCAGGGATCTCTTCCAGGAGGAAAATCCAGTACATCTCTTGGCAAATTGCAGAATCACAGGCTGTTCTTAGTGTTCAAATAAAACATTTGATTTAAAAGCCGCGGCCTGGATTGAAACATCATTACCCAGCCAATGAGCCTTTTCATTTTTTTTGTGGTGGACTCCCTTCAGATGCCACTGAAAAGATGAAGTTAATCCACTTGTCTTTGGTGCCAAATCCCGCCTATTGAAATTGAAGCTGTCTGAGACTCCATTTCCAGCTCATCCTTGCCTGCTATAGCTCGACCTTTTCCTCTGCCCAGAAGCATGGCTTTTCCTCCTTTACTGCCTCTTGGGCCCATTACCAGTGCCAACTATTTCTGATTTTAAACTCCCTCCTTAAACCCCCAGTGGCTCCACTTCCCTGTCTCTCACCACCAATGACCTTGTCAACTATTTAATCGACAAAACTAAAGCCATCGGGAGGTTCTCCTCCAAATCTCCTCATCTCCTAGGTCCCTACCCCCTCTGATCTCTCCATCCACTCTCTCTCTCCCCTTTCATATCTCAAGTGATCTTCAGACTCTCTTTGAATTCTATCCTCTCTTCCTGTGCCTTTAAACACTTGTCCCCACCCTTCATCCCTCCTTGACTGCCATCTTTAATTCCTCACTCTCCAGAGGCTCCTTCCCCTTTGTTTTCAAACATGCCCATATATCTCCTATCCTAACATCCCTGCACCTACAGCCCACTGTTCCTTCCAGCTATCACCCCATCTCCTTCCTGCCATTCCCGTCCAAACTTCTTGAATGCATTGTTCACTCCCAGTGTCTCCAATTTCTCTCTTCCAACTCCCTCCTTGATTTACTGCAGTCCAGAGTCCTCACCCTCCAATGAAACTGGTTTCTCCAGAGTCACCAGTGACTTCCTCCTTGCCAAGTGAACAGATTCTTCTCAATCTTAATTCTTCTTTACCTCTCAATAGGCTTTGCTACTGTAGAACACCTCATTCTCCTTGAAACAGTATTTAACCTTGGTTTTAATGACACTCTTCTCCCCTGGTTCTCCTACTTATCTGGCCATTTCTTCTTAGTCTCTTTCACTGGCTCCTCCTTTGCTTCTGTTCCTCTAACTGTGGTGGTCCCTCAAGACTTGGTTTTGGGTCCCTTTCTAATCTCCATTTACACCCACTCCCTTGGGGAACTCATCCACTTCCATCTCTACACAGATGATTCCCATCTCCAGCGCCAGTTAACTGCTCTCTTCTCCACAGTCTTGCATTTCCTAGTACCTTTAGTATGTCCCACCGTCACCTCAAACTCCTGTTCAAAACTGAACTCATCCTTTCTTCCAAACCATCTCCTACCCTTGATTCTCCCAGAGAAGCAGTGTGACTCAGTGGAAAGAGCACAGGCTTGGGAGTCAGAGGTCATGGGTTCGAATCCCGGCTTTGCCACTTGTCAGCTGTGTGACTTTGGGCAAGTCACTTAACTTCTCTGTGCCTCAGTTACCTCATCCGTAAAATGGGGATTAAGACTGTAAGCCTCACGTGGGACAACTGATTACCTGTATCTATACCAGCGTTGAGAATGGTGCTCTGCACATAGTAAGCGCTTAACAAATACCAACATTATTATTATTAACACCACTATCCTCCCCATCTCACAAGCCCACAACTTTGGCCTTATCATTGCCTCATCTTTCCCCTTCAACCCACACATTCAGTCTCCAAATCTTTCTGGTCCTAGCTTCCCAATATTTCCAGAATCTCCCCCTTCCTGTCCAACCAAATTGCCATCTTGCTGGCACAAGCACTTGTCATATCCCACCTTGACTACCGCATCAGCTTCCTTGCTCAGCTCCCTGGCTCCAGCCTCTCTCCTCTCCAGTCCAGACTTCTCCCTGCCGCCCAGATCATTTTACCAAAAATTTTTCTGTGCACATTTCCCCACTCCTGACAAACTTCAATGATTGTCCATCCATCTCTGCATCTCTTACTGCACTCTCTCATAGCACATATATGTATAAATGTACATATAAACCCATATAGATAGATATTTATATTTATGGAAGGCAACCAACCATAAGGATATATATAGTTACCCATTTGTCTCCCCCAGGAGACTGTAACCTCCTTCAGGGCAAAGATTGGACCTACTAACTCTGTCATACTCTCCCAAGCATTTAGAACAGTGCTCAATAAATGCCACTGATTGATTGATTGATTGATTCAGTGCAGACAGTAAAGCCAGCATCCTTCTGCCATCTCTCATGGATGTTGAAGTAGGAGAACTTGATAAGGTCTGAATTATCTGGCTTTATTTCAGAAGCAACTCTGGATGACATCTGAAATAGAGGGGCTATAAGCCCCAGCCTAGATTAAGTTTCAGGGCTTCAAAGGACTCAAAAATAGTTTGGCTTCTTTCACCTGCCAATCAAGCAGGCTTAAGATCAAAGATCAGTAATTCTAGTGTTGGTGGGAGGGAAGAGGCAAATGGCCCCAATTAACCACTTGTGTCTCTCAAGTTTAAGACAGACAGGCAGGCAGGCAGTCAGGCAAACCTGGGTTTCACTTGATGCTTTTCACTTGAACCATTTCCCTTGAGCCCCACGCACATCCTATCCCATTAACTATGACTCATGAATTACCTACAAGTGGATAAGATTTTTCCTTTCTAAAACATTTTGCAGGAGACTCAGACATCAGAACTGGGGCACTTACTGTGCAATCTACCAAATCAAAAGCCAGACAGCCCCATCTCCATTTACCAGGGAAATTATCGGAACAATCCCAGCGGCACTTTGAAAGAGAACTGAGTCTCGCTGCCCCAGATTTTAGAGGCAAACAGCAAGGGCTGGGTCACTCACACTTCAGGTACTAGAATCCCAGGCTCCAGAGGCTGGGGAGACCTCAAAAGCTCATCTAGGCTATTCCCCTGCCTTCAAGATGTAACACAGCCAAACCACCTCAGCGTCATATTTTATTGAGCGCTTACTGTGTGCAGAGCACTGTACTGAGACCTTGGGAGAGTGCAATACAACAATAAGCAGACACATTCCCTGCCCACAACAATCTTACAGTCTAGATCTTAATGAGAACCTCCTCTAGCGTTTACAATTCCCAAAGCTCCAAGGAGCAAAAATGATGGTTCCATGCGAGGCCAGGCTTCTAGAAAGAAAAGGCCAGGTAGGAGTCAGAATAAATGGAATTTAAGAGATTATTTTATCATCAGAAGCTGGGAGAAGTCAAAGCTGGGAGATGGCCTTTTCCTTTTGGTGAGGGGACTAGTGGAATTTACCAGAGTGTGGACACCATTAGCCACCTTCCCCTTCCTTTCAGGCCCAGGAGCTGATGACCTAATTTGATGTGGTGCCATCTGCTACCTGGAAGGGGTGGGGAGGGTAAAAAGAGGCCAGACCAAGGGAATTCCTTCTGTTTGTACTTCCCCTCCAGGGCACTTGATAGAATAGGAAATGGCAAGCCCCCCATCCCTCTTCCTCCCCCACCCAGGACTCATTTCCTTACTATGTCTCCTTTGTGGAGAGCTATCAGTGGACTCGTCACACCTCTGACATATCAGAACGGGTAAGAAAACAAAGGATCCTTTCCTTTCCTCCCTCTATATGAAAGGCTGAGGTTTCCACCCTCTGAGGATGTCACACCTTTTCAATTCCTCTTGGGAACTTTCACCTTTTGTCTTCCTCTGATTTCTACACCTCTTCATCTGGCTCATCTCTTCTTGGCAAAGAAGTCCTGATGGACCATCTCTTTGCTGGGGCCTACCCTGCAACTCCTTTTGTGCAGAAAAGTGAAGTTTAGCGGCATTGCTTTCTTTCACCAAACTTTCTCTTTGGGCCCAAAGTATGGGGTTTAATCAACCAAATTTATTGAGCACTATGAGCACTGCTCATCCCCAATTTACAGATGAGGTAACCGAGGCCTGGAGAAATGAAGTGACTTGCCCTAGATCACACAGCAGAGAAGTGGCGGAGCCAGGATTCGAACCCAGGTCCTTCTGACTCTCAGGACGATACTCTATCCACTAGGCCACACTGCTTCTCATAAAAGTAAGCTCCCCCTCTAAACTGTAAGCTCCTAGTGGGCAGGGAATGTGACTACTAACTGTTATATTGTACTCTTCCAAGTATTTAGTCCAGTGTTCTGCACAGTAAGTGCTCAATAAGTATGGTTGATTGATAGAGCCTCACTGTGAGTCTGGGGGATGGACTCTATAAAAATCCTCAATAGTGTGAGTCCCAGAGAGCAGAGGGAAGGGGCCCTACATATCTTTTAAAAAAATGCCTCAGTGCATTTATCTTTCCCATTAGAATGGAAGCTCCCTGTGGGCAGGGCAATGGGTCTCATGCTTCTAGTTTACTTTTCCGAAATTTAGTCCAGTGTACTACACTCAGTAGGTGTTCAATAAATGATGGCATCTCTCATCAGAAATGACTGTTAAGCCTTGATCCTGGGTCTTCAGGACTGAAAACATGCACAGAGATATTGATTACCGTTGTTGAGCAGGGATTGTCTCTACATGTTGCCGAATTGTACATTCCAAGCTCTTAGTACAGTGCTCTGCACACAGTAAGCACTCAATAACTACGATTGAATGAATGAATGATTACACTTCTAGTGGCTTCCCCAATCCCCCTTGCCCTCCCTCTTCTCTCCCTCCCTCTCTCTCTTTCTCAGCCCTGACGGTCATGTTCCCACTCAGGCATGGAACAAACAAGTGACTGGGAGGGCACGACTGCAGTTTCAAAAGGAAGAGCATTTCGAGAAGCTCTAATGAAAATTATTCTGAATAATGCTAGGCCATTGAGATGTCTATGGTTGCTTCTAGTCTTGGAGCTTGTTCTCTTACCAACATTCTTGGCACTGTCAGCGGTTTATCAGACATTTCCTGTGCACGGCCTTTAGGGTCGAGCTACCCCTGGGCTTACAGCCTTGGTCTGGTGGCTAGTAGGTTGTAAGCATCTTGTGGGCCGGGATCACATCTACCAACTCTGCTGTATTGTACTTTCCAAGCACTTAGTACAGTGCTCTGCACACATTAATTGCTCAATAAATACCAGCGATTGATTGATTGGCCTGTGGAGGAAGCACTATTTATTTTTTGCACTTTACCAATGTGAGGGGCAAAATACTCTGGTCAGACCCAAGCCCTGCCGCTTAGTAACAAGCAGCATCTAGGAAGCTTCACCCACTGTTCTGATCCCCAAGAACTGGCCTTCTAGGGTTTGACCCTGCTTGTTAAGTTGTTAACTCTGCACTGAAACGACCCTGGGGTAGAATCCCAGAATCTCTCACTCAACCCCCTCTGTTCAACCCCTCCCTACCTATCTTGCCATCCCCTCCCCATGAATTCCCTCCTTTACACCAAAACCTGGTTTTCCCCAAATAATGCTGTCTCCTCTGCTGCTCTCTGTAGAGGGGGTCTCATCGTCTCCCACTCCCCAAGACTCAGTGGGAAAAAGGGAGGGTTGGGCTTCCTTCTACTTCCCCAAAGCCCCTTTCACACAATTCCCCCCGCCCCCCTCCATTACCCCATTTGTCTCTTTTCCTTTTCTCTGAAGCCCATTACATCCACCTTTATGACCCACTTCAGTTTCTAGTCATGGTCATTTACCTCTCCCCAGGTCCCACCTCCAATTGCTGAACCTTTTTGATCCCTTTCTGACATTCCTTCTCTTTTTCTTTATCCCTACATTAACCCTTAGGGACTTCAATATCCATGTGGATACTCGTGACGACTCTTCCATTACTCCTCTCTTATTACTCCTAACTCCACTGATCTGCTCTACTCCATTTCCTCCACATACCGACTTGCACACACACTCCATCTCATCATCTCTAGTGACTGTTCAGTCTTTAACCTCACCAATTCTGAAATCCTCCATCTGACCACAACCTCCTCAACCTGCCTTCTCTCTCAGACACCTCCACCCCACAGATCCACCTTGTTTCATTCAATAGTATTTATGGAATGCTTACTATGTGCAGAGCACTGTACTAAGAGCTCGGAATGTACAGTTCGGCAACAGATAGAAACAATCCTTGCCCAATGACGGGCTTACAGTCTAATCGGGAGAAACAGACGGACAAAAACAAGACAACATAATCACGATAAATAAAATCGAGGGGATGTACACCTCATTAACAAAGTAAATAGGGCAATAAAATATATGCAAATGAGCACAGTGCTGAGGGGAGGGGAAGGGACAGGGGAGGAGCAGAGGGAAAGGGGGCTTAGCTGAGGGGAGGTGAAGGGGGGAAGGGGGAGGGAGCAGAGGGCGGAGGGGGAGCAGAGAGGGAGCAGAGGGAGCAGAGGGAGCAGAGGGAAAAGGGGAAGCTCAGTCTGGGAAGGCCTCTTAGAGGAGGTGAGCTCTCAGTAGGGCTTTGAAGAGGGGAAGAGAGTTAGTTTGGCAGAGTTGAGGAGGGAGGGCATTCCAGGACAGCAGTAGGATGTGGGCCAGGGGTCGACGGCTGGATAGGCGTGAACGGGGGACGGTGATGAGGTGAGCGGCAGAGGAGCAGAGTGTGCGGGGTGGACAGTAGAAAGTGAGAAGGGAGGTGAGGTAGGAGGGGGCAAGGTGATGGAGAGCCTTGAAGCCCAGAGTGAGGAATTTTTGTTTCGTGCAGAGGTTGATAGGCAATCACTGGAGGTTTTTAAGGAGGGGAGTGACATGCTCAGAGAGTTTCTGTAGGAAGATGAGCCGGGCAGCGGAATGAAGAATAGACTGGAGTGGGGAGAGACAGTAGGAAGGGAGATCAAAGAGAAGGCTGACACAGTAATCCAACCGGGATATTACAAGAGCCTGTACCAGTACGATAGCCGTTTGGGTGGAGAGGAAAGGGTGGATCTTGGCTATATTATAAAGGTGAGACCGGCAGGCCTTGGTGACGGACAGGATGTGTGGGGTGAATGAGAGAGCTGAGTCAAGGATAACACCAAGGTTGCGGGCTTGAGAGACAGGAAGGATGGTCGTGCTGTCCACAGTGACAGGGAAGTCAAGAAGAGGACAGGACTTGGGAGGGAAGATAAGGAGCTCAGTTTTGGACATGTTGAGTTTTAGGTGGCGGGCAGACATCCAGGTGGAGATGTCCTGGAGGCAGGAGGAGATACGAGCCTGAAGGGATGGGGAGAGAACAGGGGAGAAGATGTAGATTTCCCCACAGAGACCTCTGATCTTTTGTCCCAAACCAATTTTCTTAAGTCATCATGCTCCATTTAGTTTCCATACCCAAACTGCTTTTCCTTGAAGACAAAATTGACACCCTCAACTTCACCATTTCTTCTGAACTCAACTTTTTTGCTCCCCTATCCCTTCATCAACCTCATACCACTAACCCACAGGCCTGGATCACTCCACTCCTCTAGCACCAGCTTGCTTACTGGGCCTCAATCTCGTCTATCTTGCCACCGATCCCTTTCCCAAGTCCTCCCCCTCCATATACACCAGTCCACCTCTTTCCCCACCTTCAAAGCATTATTAAGGTCACATCTCAACCAAGAGGACTTCCCTGACGAAGCTCTCTTTTCCCCCATCTTGCTTTCCCTTCTGAGCCATCTATGCACTTGGACCTGTGACCTTGAGCATTTGCTATTCACACCACCATGAACCCCATGGCATTCATGTACATATCTTTAAATTATAGGTTATAAATTATTCACACATATTAAATATACTTATGGTATTTTTTAATATCTTTAAATTATGTATTATTGGTTCTTCATTTATTTATTTATATTAAGTGCTGTCTCCCTCCTAGACTGTATGCTTGTTATGCACACGGAACATGTCTGCTAATTCTGTTGAACTGTGCTCTCCTGAGTGTTTAGTACAGTGCTTTGCACATAGTAAACGCTTTGTAAATGTCATTGACTGATTGATTGATAGACTCAGAAGGGAGAGGGAGTCGGAGAAAAGAAGGCTTAACTGGGGAAGCCCTCATGGCAGCGTGGCTCAGTGGAAAGAGGACAGGCTTTGGAGTCAGAGGTCATGGGTTCGAAGCCCTGCTCTGCGACTTGTCAGCTGTGTGACTGTGGGCAAGTCACTTCACTTCTCCGTGCCTCAGTTACCTCATCTGTAAAATGGGGATTAATATTGTGAGCCCCACGTGGGACAACCTGACTCCCCTGTGTCTACCCCAGTGCTTAGAACAGTGCTCTGCACATAGGAAGCACTTAACAAATACCAACATTATTATTATTATTATTATATTACCTTAATAAGGTTTTGAAGGTGGAGAGAGTGGTGTTCTGGCATATATGGTGGGGGAGGGAGTTCCAGACCAGAGGGAGGACATGGGAAAAGGGTTGGATGTAAGATAGGCGAACTTGGGGCACAGTGAGCAAGTCGGCACTAGAGGAGAGAAGTGTGTGGGCTGGGCTGTAGTAGATCAGTGAGGTAAGGAAGAAGGGGGATAAGGTAGGTTGTGGGGGATACTGTGGACCACCCCCTTCTCCTGGAAATATTATCTAACCTTGACTTCACAGACACTGTCCTCTCCTGGTTCTCCTCCTAGATCTCTGGCCACTCATTCTCAGACTTTTTCTCAGGCTCCTTCTCTGTCCCCCACCCATAACTGTGGGAGTCCCTCAAGGCTCAGTTCCGGCTCCCTTTCTATTCTCCATATACACCCTTCACTTGGAGAACTCATTTACTTCCACGGCTTCAACTACCACCTCTTTGTGGATGATTTGCAGATCTACATCTCCAACCCTTGCCTTTCTCCTTCTCTGCAGTCTTGTATTTCCTCCTGCCTTCAAGACTTATCTATTTGAATGTCCCACTGACAACTCAAACTTAACATGTTCAAAATAGAACTCCTCATTTCCCCAAGCAAACCCTGTCCTCCTCCAGACTTCCTCATCAGCACCACATCCCCCGTCTCTCACAAGCCCGTAACCTTGGCATTGTCTTCGACTCATCTCTCTCATTCAACCCACATATCCAATCTGTCACCAGATCTTGTCAGTTCTACCTTCACAACATTGCTAAAATCTTCCCTTTCCTCTCCATCCAAACTACTACCACGTTGATCCCAGCACTTATCTTATCCTGCCTCAACTACTGCATCAGCCTCCTTGCTTCCTGCCTCCCCCCATTCCAGGTCATACTTCATTCTGTTGCCCGGATCACTTAAAAAAAAAATCAGTCTATGTTTCCCCACTCCTCAAGTACCTCCAGTGGTTGCCTATCCACTTCCACATCAAACAGAAGCTCCTTATGATGGCTTTAAAGTGCTCAATCACCTTGCCCTCTCCTTTCTTACCTCACTCATTTCCTACTACAACCCATCATGCTCCACGCTCACTTGACTCCTCCAAAACCAACCTACTTATTGCACCTCCATTGTATCTATTTCACCGCTGATCCCCTGCCCACATTCTCCCTCTGGTATGGAACTCCCTCCCCCTTATCTGACAGATCATCACTCTCTCCACTTTCAGAGACTTATTAAAATCACATCTCCTCCAAGAGGCCTTCCCTGACTTAAGTCCTTACTTCCCCTGCTCCCTCTCCATTGTACTGGCATCCTTTATTCACTCCACTCTCAGCCCTACAGCACTTTTCCACATATTCCCAATTTAATTTTTGTCTCCCCCTCTAGACTGTAAGCTCCTTGTGGGCAGGGAAACTACCAACTCTGTTATATTGTTCTGACCCAAGGTCTCAGCTCAGTGCTCTGCACACAGTAAGCACTCAAGAAATATGATTGATTAAATGATTAATAGATTGAATGATTGACATTGAAAAAATTCCTGCTTTATGGGCTGCTTTTACAACTGACAAAGTGAAGTAGGTCATTCAAAAAGCCCAGAGAATGTGTTTTATATATAGTATATCTTCCTCTATATTGTACAATACTCAACAGCCTGAATAGAAGTAGTGTAGCTTAATGGGTGGAGCAAGGGCCTGGGAGTCAGAAGGACCTGCATTTTAATCCTGGCTCTGCCACTTGTCTGTGTGACCTTGGACCGGTACCTTAATTTCTCTGTGCCTCAGTTACCTCATCTGTTAAATGGGGGTTAAGACTGTGATCTCCATGTGGGGTAGCTTAGCTTGAACATACCTCAGCACTTAGTACAGTGCCCGGCAAAAAGGAAGTGCTAAACAAATACCATAAAAAAAGAAGAAAATTGTTTTTCTAAGAATAACCTTCAGCATTCTTAATTACAGAGTTTTCCCTACTTTACCTTCCTCATCAATGAATATTGTTTGAGTATTTACATATGGGTGATATGGAACCATCTAGGTCAACTGAAAAAGGAATCACCAGCCACCACCCCCATCTAACTTTGAAAACCCAGGCTTACTGCATACAGACACATTTTCCACTTACATTTTCTTGTCTTACTTCCTTGGAAAATGTTTGAGAGGATTGTGTGTGCGTGTATGTATGTGTTTGTACGTGTGTGCATACACATGTGCGTTCATGCAACTGTGTTTGTAGTGCTTAAGTGGAGGTCTCTGAATTGGGCAGCCTCTCTCAAAGTCAGGAAAAACAAATCTCAATTTGGCACATCTGATCCTTGAAAATTCAAAATCAGCCTGACAGGATGGTGAAGGATGGGAGAAATCTGCCCCTAAACCCCACGCCCATCCTCCTTTTCCCTTGGCTGGTTCCAGGGTGTCAAAACTGTATTAATTCTTAGCTGTTGAATCCAGGCCCAGTTCCAGTGGTCCAAGAATACATAAGAAAATGCCAAAAAAGTCTCAGCAGCTTTGGAACCAAGCAGTTTATTTATTTTTGTTTGAAATCAGCTCATGCACGCACCCACATCCCCTACTGGGGCTCAGATACCAAGACGGCATGGACTCTGGCCCACTACAAGCCAGGCAGGGCTCCAACAATAACCTTTCCATTGGCCTCTGATGGATGTATTTTCTATCAGATCAACCCCAAATTGCAAAGGGACATACAAGAAGTGACTGTATTTTTATGCTGAAGAAAGCTGGGCTGGTTGTATTTATGTAAATAATTGCAAAGAAGAACTGTTGCAAACCCACCAGCAAAAGAAGCTCATACAATCTGCACTGTCAGAATCAATTAGCATCCGTGATCTTGACAGCCAAAATGTGTTTTTTCCCTTTTTCTCTCCTTCACTTGTTTTGAAAGATATTTTTTAACATGGCAGAAAGGCGGTCTTGCTCTGTGGACAAGGCAATCAATCAATCAATCAATCAGTCAAACATTTATTGAGTACTCACTATTCATTCATTCATTCAATCATATTTATTGAGCTCTTACTGTGTACAGAGCACTGTACTAAGCATTTGGGGGAGTAGAATACAAGAGAATTAGGAGACACGTTTCTCGTCCATAACAAACTTACAGTCTAGAGGGGAGACTTATGAATAAGTACATGATTTATAATATATGATTTAAAGATATATACAAAAGTACTGTTGGATTGGGGTTGGGGAGACTATCGAGTGTCCAAAGGTCACAGATTAAAGTGCACAAATGACTCAGAAGGGAGAACAAGCAGGGGAAAAGAGGGCTTAATTGAGAAAGCTTCTTGGAGGAGATGTGACCTTAGTAATGCTTTGAAGTTGGAGGAAGTGGTGGTGCGGTGTGTATGGAAGGGGAGAGAGTTCCAGGTTAAAGGGGAGGGTGAGGGAAAGGGGTCAGCAGCGAGATAGATGAGATCAGGGCACAGTGGCTCTAGAAGAGCGGAGTGTGTGGGCTGGGCTGTAGAAGATTAGTGAGGGGAGGTAGGAGGGGATGAGCTGATTGAGTGCTTTAAAGTCAATGGTAAGGAGCTTACCACAGCACAGATGGTCAGAAGTTCAGAACAACAGCTTGCTGCGTGACCATGGACCTGTCACTTAACCTCTCTGGGCCTCAGTTTCCCTAGCTAAACACAAGGGTAATTTGTTCAATAAATCAATCACATTTATTGAGCGCTTACTGTGTGCAGAGCACTGTCCTACTGACTCCCAGGGGTGTTGCAAAGATTAAGGTTGCACCTGAATTTGAAGCTTTGATTCACCCCATCCTCATTCCCACAGCACTTGTATACATATCTGTAATTTATATTAATGTCTGTCTTGCCCTGTAGACTGAAAATTCCTTGTGGCTAGATAACGTATTTACCAACTCTGTCATATTTTTCTATTCCAAGCAGTGCTCTGCACACAGTAAATGCTCAATAAATACAATTGATTGATTGATTAACCAGTAAATGTTCCTCATGTACTGTGCAAACACTTAGAGCAACAGAAATGCTAAGTAACTATATTTTCCAATTCTTCCTTTAAATCAGTGTTTACTTTCTGATCTCTGCTTCTATGCTTAGCTATAATTGTCTCTGGGCTGCTGGTTGCTAAGTGATTATATGATTTGCCTTCTCTACTAAGCATTTTTAATGGAAAAGTAAAAATGATGGCACCAGGAATAAATATACCAAGAGGATTTTTATTTTCTTCTTTGTTCTCTAGGTGTGTTTTTTTCTCTTTTCAATTTAATGAAAAAACATGCTCTGTTTCGGGAATTTAATAAAGAGACATTATGGACTGGCAATATCAAGAAGGAGCTCGGCCTAGTGGAAAGAGCACAGGACTGGGAGTCATAGGACCTGAATTTGAATCCCGGCTCCTGGTCTTGCCTGCTGGGTGATCTCGGGTGAATCACTTCATTTCTCTGTGCTTCAGCTTCCTCATCTGTGAAATGGGGATTCAGTATGTGCTCTCCATCCCTCTTAGACTGTGAGCCTCTTGTAAGAAATGGACTGTGTCTGATCTGATTATCGTGTATCTATCCCAGTGATTAGTACAGTGCTTGGCATTTAGTAAGTGTTTAATAAATACCTTTCTCATTATTAATTGTCTAATACCATGGTGCTTCGAGTACAGTTCCACAAACCCAGTACAGAAGCTTAATTCATAGAGCATGGGCCTGGGAGTCAGAACATCATGGGTTCTAATCCCGGCTTTGCCACTTGGCTGCTGTGTGACCTTGGGCAAGACACTTAACTTTTCTGTGCTTCAGTTACCTCATCTGTAAAATGGGAATTAAGAGTGTGAGCCTCGTTATGGAACAGGGACTGTATCCAACCTGATTAACTTGTACCTACCCCAGTGCTAGAACTGTGCTTTTCACATAGTAAGCGCTTAACAAGTACCATAGTTATTAATTATTATTATTATAGATCATGATAGCAACAATGATATGAGAAAGTGGTTTTGTCGAGGAAAGGACAGTTTTGAGACTGAGTGCATTGGCCTGAAGTTTGAATTTTGGCTCTCAGATCCATCCCACGACTTGCTGCGTTCCCATGATGAGGCATTTCATCTCTCTCTACCTGTCTCCAGCTGTAAAAGGAATAGACTAGGACCTGGTGCCACATGAATAGGGAAGGAGTAGATAGGAGTGCTTCATTCATTCAACCGTATTTTACACGAGGTAACTGAGTCATAGAGAAGTGAAGTGACTTGCCCAAGGTAACCCAGCAGAAAAGTGGCAGATGCAGGATTAGAACCCAGGTCCTCTAACTTCCAGACCCGTGCTCTTTCCACTAGACCACACTGATTGAAGTGGGCAAGAGAAGCAATTCCAAATTTTCCATGTACATTTGGATAAAGGGACCAAGAAATCTCTTTTGAGATCCCAGTAAAGCCTGGGGGCTGGGTTGGGGGGAGGCAAACCAATTCCTGTGGCTGCTCTTTCCACTCAGTGCGGAGCCAGTGGTGAGGGGAGGAAGAAGAATTTCCACAGTAATGGGGAAAATTCCAACCCCAAATTCCTTCAAGCCAGAAAGCACGGGCCCACGCTGACAGGATTCTGCTTCATGCAACCACACATGAATTCAGCTTCTTGAGAAGAATATTTGTCTTCGAAGGAAAGGGTCCATAGATGTTCACGTATGGGAATTAGGGATGGTACTTGGATCAGTCCCACATTCGTGTGAGAGCGATGAGTGTGAATATAACCACTAACTCTACAGTACCCCCGTCAGATTTTTATATGCCCACAGAGACAACGGGATGAAAGGTCAATCAAAATGACACGTGTTTATAGCCGATCGCTTTCCTGGATGTTTTCTCCATCTAGGATATGGAGTTAACACTTGCTAGATTTCAAATTATGGGTTTAAACTGAATTAAAACTGAATTAAAAACTCTGTGTGTGTGTGTGTGTGTGTCTGTGTTCACTGTGTGAGAGAAGAGGCAATATTTTGTAATTTGGAAACAGCATGGTGTAATGGACAGAGCACTGGACTGGGAGTCAGAAGGTCATGGGTTCTAATCCTGGCTCTGCCACTTGTCTGCTGTGTGACCTTGGGAAAGTCACTTCACTTCTTTGTGCCTCAGTTACCTCATCTGTGAAATAGGGATTAAGACTGGGAGCCCTATGGGGGACAGGGACTGTGTCCAACCTGATTTACTTGTATTCACCCCAGCACTTAGTACAGTGCCTGGCACAAAGTAAGTGCTTAACAAATACCAAATTGTTATTATTGTTATTAAATCAGCCATAAACATACATCAGGGCCCACCAGAAGAAAAGTTATTATATCTCCTCATGGGCTTCAGGATGCTTAGTATAAGGGAGGTGGGTGGGAAGTGCCTGAGTCTATATTAGCTCTCAGCTAGCAGAATTGACAGTAACTTTATCTCAAAGAGTAATGTAAATGGAGCTCTTAAACCACCAGGCAACCTTTTGCAGAGAATTGGACGGATGCCAGTTCTTCCTCTCAGTGTTCTCCTGCTAAATTGGATCCAGATGTTTACATAGAATAAAATATTAACAAATGTTTCCCAGGGGCAACCAATAGTTATTGAGTGAGTGCATTAATAATCTAGACCCAAATTTCTTTAAGGTGTCAACCAGGACTTAAGACAGCAGGGACATCCTGGCTATTTTATCATTATTATTATTAAATAATGCAGGCCGTATTATTCTAATTTCAGTTTTGGGTGCCATCTAAATGAAATACTTGCCTATGTTAGCAATGAAAAGGTCATGCCTGAAAACCTCTGTGAAAGCAGTCATCCTTCATGTGGTGTAAGCTTGCAGTTTGAATCTATCATTATTTCGATTTCATTAATTTGCTTCTCCCTATGTCTAGGATTCTTCCTTTGCCCCCATTCCTAACAGAAGCAGCTGAAGGTTGTGGTGAATCCCAGCCAGGACACATCCAATTGGGTGGTCCGCAGCTTACGGCCCCTGATGGAGGGACACGCTTGTGAGAGGCAGCCTGGCCCACTGGATAGAGCACGGGCCTGGAAGTCAGAGGATCTGGGTTCTAAACCTGACTCCGCCTCTGGTCTGCTGTATGACCTTGGACAAGTCATTTAACTCTTCAGTGCCTCAATTACCTCATCGTTACCTCATTCCCCAGGTTGAGGGGAATCAATCTAGTCACACTACCTTGCTCTCATGCCTCTTGCAGTCAACTCTTTGTTCTTGCCCTCACTCTTGCCTGGAATTCCCTCCTCCTTCATATTCAGCAGACCACTGTTTTTGCTACCATCAGAGAAGCGGTGTGGTCTAGTTGATAGAGCCTGGGCCTGGGAATCAGAAGGACCTGGGTTCTAATCCCGGCCTTGCCACTTGTCTGCTGGATGACCTTGGGCAAGTCGCTTCACTTCTCTGGGTCTGTTTTACCTCATCTGTTAAAAGGAGATTAAGACTGTGAGCCCCACGTGGAATGTGGACTGTTTCCAATTCGAGTAGTTGGTATCTATCCACTTAGTTTAATGCCAGGGATATAGTAAACCCTTGACACATGCCATTAAAAAAACAAAAACTCTACTAAAACACATAAAGCACATCTCCTCCAGGAAGACTTCCCTGACTGACATCCCAATTTTCCACTCGATTTTCCTTCCCTTCTGCATTATCCATGCACGAGTCCATACCCCCTAAGCCCTTTGCTACTAAACTCCCCACCCAACCCTCTGCACTTCCATCTATATCCTTATATTCTGCTGCTGTCCCTAATTATAATTAAATTGCATGTCTGACTCTCCATCTAAATCGTAACCTCTTTGAGAACAGTAGTCATGCCTATTTTACTTTTCCAAGTGCTCAGTACAAAGCTCTGCACCCAACTGGTACTCAAGAAATACCACTGATCAACTGGTTGATCTATTGAATGACCCTCACCAGCTGACCAGTTTGGTTTGAGACTTGCATCCCGCCTTAAAGATAGGAACTATTCCCTGCTGCTACAGAAGGCATTGACCTCTGCCTCTAGGTCCCTGGAAGGTTGTCCACCTGTCTGGATTTCAGCTGGTCTGCCCCCTGTCCAGTGAGGATACAGCTCACTCTTCACATTTGGCATTTTTGGTTTCAGCATCCATCCTCCCTCCAAGGGGAGCTCTACATTCTGGGGTTCCTCTGGCAGGTCCCAGACCTGGGTGCGTTTCCTTTGTGTACCAGGAACCTGGGAAGGGTATGCAAGACTCTGGAGCCAATAATAATAATAATGATAATTTTGGAATTTGCACTTTCTATATTTGCTGTTGTTGTCTTATGTTGTCGAGTCATGTCTGACCCATAACGCTGCCACTCTCTCAGAGCACCCCACTTCCAAATGCAATCATTCTGGTAACATATCCATAGAGTTTTCTTGGTAAAGATCTGGAAGTGGTTTACCATTGCCTCCTTCCGCTCAGTAAACGAGTCTCTGCCCTCGACTCTCTCCCGTGCTGCTGCTGCCCAGTAGAGGTGAGTTTTGACTTGTGGCAGATTGCCTCCCACTCGCTAGCCACTGGCCAAGTTAGGAATGGAATGGGTAGGCCTCTGCTTGACTCTCCCTCCTGCAGTCATGACTGGTAGAGTACTGGAAACTCTCCAGGTGCAATCCTGAGAGGAGCTCCAGAGCTTCGCACATAGTAAACACTTAACAGAATACCACTAGTATTATCATTATTATCTGCAGAGACCTTTCCTCTGGCCTTCTACTGTAGGGAAGCTGGGGGAGGTCAGAGGACTTGATGGAGCGAAGCGGGGAGGGGGATGGGGTCTACGAGTTGGAGTGGATAAAAGGTAATCGGTTTGGACACTCTCCCTGTCCCACTTGGGGCTCATATTCTTAATCCCCATTTTACAGATGAGGTAACAGGCACAGAGAAGTGAAGTGACTTTCCCAAGGTCACACAGTAGACAAGGGGCAGGGCCGGGATTGGAACCCAGGTCCTTCTTACTCCCAGGCCCATTCTCTATCCACTAGGCCAGCTAAGACTGGAGGGGGTCAGGGGTACCTCCAGAAAAAAAGGTCGAGGTTCTAAGGGACTTGGATGAACTTCTGCAAAATGGTGCCCCTAGCATCATTCTGTAAAGCAGCTTGCCTGATGTGATGCAGCTGATGTCACGGGCATCAGTCAATCAAACAATCATACTTATTGAGCACTTACTGTGGCAGAGCACTGTACTAAGCACTTGGGAGTGTACAACAGAGTTGGTAGACACATTCCCTGCCCACAATGAGCTTACAATCTAGAGGATCTTATTTGTAAGTCTTAGCTGTCTGTCTGCTGTCCATGATGACCACCTTTAATTCTAGCGCATCTAGGGTCCTGGGAGCCAGGAGGCCCAGGAGCCAAGCCAGAAGGCAGTGCAGTTCCCAGTTCCCTATTCCAGTGGCTAGAGTAAACAGGAGAGCCAGCTGAGGCAGAGATCTAAAATAAGAACAGGCTGATGTAAGAACAGGCTGATGTGGTCTGATGCCTTCTACATTAGAGTGTAAACTCCTTGTAGGCAGGGACCATCTTATTTTCTGAGCACGTCAGCCTGCATGAAATGGGCACTCAATAAGTAACAGTATTGGTTCTACTAGGTGAGCGAATATCCAGGCAGCTGCCCGTGAAGTCTACTGGTCCTCCAGACCTGGGTAAATGGAAATTGAGGCAGGATCAGGTTTTCTGCAATTAAGACTCACTTCACGATCCTGAGATGTCTCCTGACTGTACGCTCCTTGTGGACGGGGAATGCGTCTAGCAATAGCATGGCCTAGTGGAAAGAACATGGGCCTGGGAGTCAGACCTAGATTCTAATCCTAGCTTTGCAATTCATTGCTGTGTGACCTTGGGCAAGTCACTTTACTTCTCTTTTCCGCAGTTTCCTCAACTGTAACCTGGGGATTCAATACCTTAGACTGTGAGCCCCATGTGGGACAGGGACTCTGCCCAGCCTGATTAGCCTGTAGATTCCCCAGGTGCTTAGAACAGTGCTTGACACATAGTAAGCACTTATCAAATAATAATAATAATAATAACTCTGTTGGATGGTACTCTTCAAGAGCTTACTACAGAGCTCTGCATCCAGTAAGCACTCAATAAATACCATTGACTGATTAAGTGGTTGGACAGGCATATTTCCCAACGCATACTTTCTTCTGTAACTTTAAGCTCTACTATCCTATTTCAATCAATCCATCACTCAATTTCAACAGTTGGTCCTCACTGACCTCTGTACAGGCGGTTGCCACAACCCCAGCTATTGGTTGGGCCGATGTCATAAATTTAAGGCTTGTTCAGTGTTTACTCTCTGGCAGAACCTTCTCCTAAAATGCCCGTCATTTGACTTCGTTTTTAAATCAAAAACCTATGCAGTTAGGGCGGAAAACACAGCAGCCGCTTTAATCTGCCCTCGGCTCCCCCGTTTTAAGAAAGGATAACCACTTTCAAAGAAGGGTCAAGAAAAGAGAATTCACCTTCCCGTAGCCTCAGCGAAGGGTTAGTCACCAAGCGACACTACTTGGCTTCTCTGTAGATGAGGCTGACGTTGAACTGGACAGACATCCATCGGAATCCAGGCCAGGTTTTTGAACTACTGGAGGGGAAGAAGTTCCACTTTAAGGCTGATTCCAGGAATTGTGCCAACACGGTGCATGATGGAACTTGACTTTATTGCTTTTAGCTGGCTCTCGTAGATTCCCAGAAAGCATAGACATTTCCTGTAAAAACAGTATTTCCCAAGCCATCTTCAAGGAGACCCCTGTGTTTTGCAAGGCTGGTGAAGCCTCTATTTGTATTTCTTCATGATTTCTCCCTGCTCCCGATCTACTTCCCTCTTCGAGACCCTATGCCTCCCAGCCTCTCTGTGTTCCCCTTTAGGGAGTTTCCTCTGTTGCCCGTCTCAATTGTTGAAATCAAGACAACCTGAAAAATGTTTCCTAGGGAGGGAAAGATCTGCACCATGAGAAATTCATTCAGTTTCATCTCCTGTTAATGCGTGGGTAGAAGCTAGAGTCTCAGAGACAGGAGACTTGGTTTTCTTCACCAAATGATAATAATAATAATAATGATGATTGTGGAATTTGTTAAATACTATGTGTCAGGCACTGTACTACAAGCAAATCCGGTTGGACGTAGTTCTTAGTCCCACACTGGGCTGACAAGAATGGAGAACAGTAATCGACTGATTGAATCCCCATTTTATAGATAAGGAAACTGAGGCGACAAGAAGTTGAGTGACTCACCCAAGATCACACAGCAAGTGGCAGAGCAGAGATTAGAACCCAAGCTCCTTCCACTAGGCCATGCTGCTTTCTAAAGTGCCGCCTCTCCCGCCCCCCACCAAGGCTTCAGTTTCTCCATCTGGAAAATGGGGATGTGATAGGAGACATTGAGCGGACCTCAAGGGACTCTAAGTGTGCTAAAAAAATATCGCTTGGCGAGTCTAAGCTTGTCAGATGAGTAAACTCTGCTTGAGTATAAAACTGGCATTTTGGGAGGTACCTTAACTCTTTTGGGCCTCAGGGAATCTTCTCTGGGATGTTACATGATAGAGAGGGCACTGTGCATGTATTTTTTTGTGTGTGGTATTTGTTCAGCGCTTACTATTTGCCAAGAGCATTGTTCTAAGCACTGGGGTAGATACAAGTTTATTAGGATGGACACTCTCCCACACAGTGGAAGGAGGGGGGGTTTAATCCTCATTTTACAGATGAGGGAATTGAGGCATAGAGAAGTTACGTGACTTACCCAAGGTCACTCAGCAGACATGTGGCAGAGCCAGGATTAGAACCCAGGTCCTCTGACTCCCAGTCTTGTGCTCTCTCCACTAGGTCACGCTGCTTGTCATCACACGATGGCATCACACAGTATGGGAGAGGTGAGCGAGGGAAGGTACAAAGGGGTTGAGGCTGCATTAATGTAGAGCTGCAGATACACGGCGTTTGACTCTGTAAATCTCTTTCAAGGCCCTAGCTAGGTTGGAGAGGAGCGACGTCTCGGCTCCTGGGATTTGTTTGGCAAAGGACCGACCATCGTCCTGTTGGAAACCTCTACCCTCTCTAGTCTTGCCCCCTTTGTCGTTCCTTCTATGTGACTTCCAGTGCTGTGACTGCAACCGGGAATTTGAGCCTTTCCCACACCACCTTCCTACACCACAGCATGAAGCTAGGGCCAGCTTCAGGCATTTGGCAGCCCTGAGGTAGGGGAAAAATTTGCCCCGTCATCCTGTTTCTGGGTGATGTCATCGTGTTACAAGGGGAGAAATAGTACGGCCCAGTGGAAAAAGCACAAGGCAGGGAGACAGTTCATTCGTTCATTCAGTTGCATTTATCGAGCGCTTACTGTGTGCAGAGCACTTTATTAAGCACTTGACAGAATGCAGTATGACAATAAACAGACACATTCCCTGCCCACAAGGAGATCTGGGTCCTAATCCTGGATCTGGGCCTCAATTTCCCCCGTTGCAAAATGGGAAAGAAATATCAGTTCTCCTTCTGTCTTAGACTATGAACCCTAGATGGGAGGAGGACTGTGTTTGATCTGATTGCAGCATCTCTACCCCAGTATTTAGCATTGTAGTTGGCACAGAGTACAGGTTGAACCAAACACCGACCATTTCCAAATTACACTGGGCATGCAGCGTAACTTAATGGAATTTTATGGAAGTCTGTTCAAACTCCCAACCAAAGAGTGTTTCTCCAGATCCTCCATGCTCCAGAGTCAGTGAGTCGTTCACCCAGGTCCCCGATGACACAGGTGCAATTTCTGATCCAGGCCGAGGCTTTGCTGCTTTTAACTCCCGGTGGGTGCCACACTTCCTTGCCGATTGAAGCCCAACCAGCATGAGATTGAGGGGTGCCAGGGTCCTGAGTGAAAAGAGCCAAACTCCATGATAAGCATTCCTCTTGACCAGGTCGAAAGGACGGGGAGAACACTAAGTGGCTCTTAAAGTCAGCCACCGGATGATAACGGTGTGAATGAAGCTGCTCCCCCAAAAGGAAAGGAAAGTTTTCCCACTCATTGCAGGTATTCAAAGCCCCTTGTCTTAAAGCCTTCAAGTGGAATGGATAAAGAGTGAAAGTTGCTGTGTTTGCTTGAAGAGAAATACAGTAAAGAGAGAAAGCAGCGGTCTGGCTAATCGCCATTCCCCTCAGAAACGTGTCCTTGCTTTCTGCAGGAGTCTAAACTCACTTTTCAGCATCTGCCCACTTTCCTTTCCATTTCCCTGGGAGTGGAGTGGGGCAGAGGAAGGAAACATGAACATTCCTGCTTCTCAGAAGGGGAAACCAAGGCCCAGAGAAAGACAAACCTCCAGCCAAAGGCAGAGTAGGTCCCACCAACCAGGATTCTGGACTGTCCGGTTCAACTTCTCTGCCCTGGTCCTTAGAACCTAGTCCTTGGGGGCTTGGATGGGGGGCATGGAGATTGCGTGAAGGACAAGCGTGCATGAAGCCTGGGGATTCTGATGCTAATGGTCATTTAGTGAGTTAGGAGGTGGGCCTCTTCTTTTTTATGGTATTTGTAAAGAGCTTACTTTGTTTCAAGCACTGTCAGTCATTTAAATTCTTTGTGGCTCAGTTACTTCCTCTCTAAGATGGGGAATAAAACCGTGAGCCCCGTGTGGGACAGGGATTGTGTTTAGCCTGATTATCTTGTATCTACCCAGGACAAGATAATCGAGTTGGACACAGTCCCTGTTCCACACAGGGCTCACGGTCTAAATCCCCATTTTACAAAGGAGATCACTGAAGCACAGGGAAGTGACTTGCCCAAGGTCACATAGCAGGCAAGTGGTGGAGCCAGGATTAGAATCTAGGTCCTTCGACTCCCAGGCCCGTGCTCTTTCCACTAGGCCGCACTGCTTCCAATGCCCTCCGTAGGACAGATCGGAGCTCTCCATATCTCTGGAATGACTTAGGCTAAGTGAGAGGGAGGAAGCACAGTCTAAGGTAAGAATGGAAGCTCAGAGCTCCAGAATTACTGTGGCTCCATTTTCCAAAGGCCAACTGATACCTGGATGGATAATTTCCCAAGATCCCAGTTTGCTCCCTGTCATGCTCGAGCATGGGCTCCCAGTTTCCCCGGTTCTTTCCAGAATGCTTCAGCGCCAGTCCCTCCTCCTCCTTTTCTTCCTCCTCCTTCTCTTCCATCTGGTCTGTGCTTTTAGGACTCTCAGTGTGGTACAGCCAGGGCTTCTGTAGCTCTTGGATTTCCCTGTATTTACATGGGTGGTTTACTGGAAAATGGGGCTGAGATTTCAAGCGTCTGAAGAAAATCTTAGAACGCATATTTATCTTGCCTAGAATAGTCTACGTGGAGGCTTTTCATCCCGTCTTTGCTTTTAGTGGCTTTAGATACCTTTTCTCCAGCAGAACTTTTTTTAAGGATGGATTTGGCAGGTAACCTTCGGATATACTGCCCAAATCTGAGCTGGTCAAAGACAGAAATACTCTGGGTAGCTAAGCTTTTCAATGAGTACATCAGTGGTACTTACTGAGTGCTTACGGAGTGTCGAGCATTATGCTAAACGCTTAGGAGAGTACAATACAACATAGCTGATATACACATTCCCTGCCCAAAACGAGCTAACCGTCTAGAGGTGGAGACAACTTCCAATATGGAGAGGATTTCCCTTAATCGGCTTCTGGGAGCGAGAAGGCAAAAGGAGAATCCTCTGTCCTTGCGGGCAGGGAAAGCGTCTACCAACTGTTATATTGTACACTCCCAGGCGATAAGTACAGTGCTCCGCACACAGTAAGCATTCAACAGATATGACTGATTGATTGATCCTACCTGCCATTTTAGAGTCCCAGGACCTCTCCACCACAAACCTCCTTTCCCACGTCTCTAGACTGTAAGCTCGTTGTGGTCAGGGAATGTGTCTGTTTATTATATTATATTATACTCGCCCAAACGCTTAGTAAGTGCTCAGTAAATACAATCGACCGACTGACCGACTGCCTAGAAACCTTCATTCTTGGTCCCCAGGTTTCAGGCCTTCTTTGCCTACAGAAAATCCTCTCCTTTCCCTTTGTTACTTTATCGCTGAGGAAGAACAGAGTCTCTTTCCAGGAGGAAGAGAAATTCCTGATTTACCAGCAGGTGAGATCACCACCCCAGTAGACTGGTAACTCCCTGAGGGTAGGAACCTAGCTTTTGACTTCTACTGATGTCTCAAGCATTGCTCTGCACTCAGTAGGTGCCCCCAAAATATCAGTGAATGAAATGACTAGAAATAAGGAATGGCAGCACTGTGGGTAATGAAATTCCCAGATAATTCAATCACCTTTTTTCAGCCAAAAGCTTCGTCATCCCTCCATAAAATTCCCAGATAATTCAATCACCTTCTTTTAGACAAAAGCTTCATCATCCCTCCATAACCTGACTCGTGACAGAGACTCGGCAACTATTGATTGGAATTTCCTGTTTGTCCTCTTCCCTTACCCACCTATGGCAGGAGGTGTTCAAAGGCAGTGAGCAGGAAGACGGAGGAGGATGGAGAAGTAGGAGGAGGGAAAAAGAGGGGTCTGGATAGTGTACAATGGGAGCTGTCACGATCTGGTTGTAGGGAGGTATTTTTACCCCTGGAGTGTTAAGCTGCGTGGCTCTGATCCAGGCGGAAGGCCTCCCTGGAAATGAAGTGGCAGGATAAACGTTCCAGGCTTTGGAAGCCATTGGGGTTGACTGATAAATGCCAAAAGATGAGTGAGGATAGAGGATGGCTGCGCTGCTAAGGCAGGAGCTTGCTCTCTTTTTAATAATGTTGGTATTTGTTACGCATTTACTACGTGCAGAGCACTGTTCTAAGTGCTGGGGTAGATACAGGGGAATGAGGTCTCACGTGAGGCTCACAGTCTTCACCCCCATTTTACAGATGAGGGAACTGAGGCATAGAGAAGTGAAGCGACTTGCCCACAGTCACACAGCTGACAAGGGGCAGAGTCGGAATTTGAACCCATGACCTCTGACTCCCAAGCCCGGGCTCTTTCCACTGAGCCATGCTGCTTCTCTGCGTTTTGCTCCTGGCCACAGCCGGGATTCAAGGGGAAGATGGTTGGCGATCACCTCGTCCCCCATTTTCTCTGGCTCTGAGCGGGAGAGACGGGGGTAGGGAGTCAGTGGTGGAAGTTGAAAATCAGGACTCTCTACAAGGTAACGGGGGAAGGGAAGGACAGAAAGAGGAGGAGGAGGAGGAAGGGAGCATCTATCCACTATGCTCCTCCACTATGGGCCTCCCCTCCCCTAGGAACAGTGTGCTAAGAACAACCCTGAGTCTTCAAGGATGGGGAACATGTGTGTGGGTAGAGGGTGGAGAGGTGAGACCCCTTTCCTTTCTACCTCCTTGGGTCATGGTGTTGAGGGAGGGGTTGCATGAACAGAACCTAGCCCCTGAGTGGGAGGCCGAAGAAGCTGAGGTGTCAAAGGAGGGTGAGGGGGCTTGGAAAAGCGGGGTGAGGAGGGAGAGCATGGCAGTTGTGTGAAGGAGAATTGGGTATGAGACTGTGAGCACCGTATGGGACAGGCGTCCGATCTGATTACCGTGTATCTACTCTGGGGCTTAGAAAAGTGCCCGTGCTCTTTCCATTAGGCCATAGTGCTTCTTGAAATAAGTACCTAGGTAATTCAAAAGAAAAAACCTTTTGACCTCAGCTATCTAGCTAGGTAAGGCAAGAGAGTTTGCCAGGGGTGGTAGGGATGAACGATCTGGGGGTTCACTTCTGTTCATACTTGTCCCACCAAGACCCAGTCTATGTGTGGGAGGCAGGGATGTTGATGGGATGGGCTGACAGGGGACCCATGATATGAGAAATTGTCCCAACCTGACCCCTAGAAGAAACCCCTAAAGAAGCCCTCACCTCACCTGGGGAGGACAGAGTAGCACAGCCGCCATGGCAAGCAGTGAGGCCTGGAAGGGTGGCCACCCCAGGGGTTTCACATTTGTCCAGGTGACTTGCAGAGAAGCAGCATGGTCTAATGGCTAGATCCCAGGCCTGGGTGTCATAAGGACTATAAGCCCGTCATAGGGCAGGGACTGCCTCTATCTGTTACCGATTTGTACATTCCAAGCCCTTGGTACAGTGCTCTGCACATAGTAAGCGCTCAATAAATACTATTGAAAGGATCTGATCCCGCCTCCAAGCACCGTGGCTCAGCAGAAAGAGCCCGGGCTTGGGAGTCAGAGATCATAGGTTCGAATCCCGGCTCTGCCACTTGTCAGCTGTGTGACTGTGGGCAAGTCACTTCACTTCTCTGTGCCTCAGTTACCTCATCTTTAAAATGGGGATGAAGACTGTGAGCCCCACTTGGGACAACCTGATTATCCTGTATCTACCCCAGCGCTTAGAACAGTGCTCTGCACATAGTAAGCACTTAACAAAAACCAACATTATTATTATTATTATTGCCTACTGAGTGACCTTGGCCAAGTATGGCATAGTGGATAGATCACGGGCCTGGGAGACAGAAGGTCATGGGTTCTAATCCCGGCTCTGTCACTTGTCTGCCGTGTGACCTCGGGCAAGTCACTTCACTTCTCTGGGCTTCAGTTACCTCATCTGTAAAATGGGGATTGAGACTGTGAGTTCCACGTGGGACAGGGACTGTGTCCAACCTGATTTGCTTATCTCCACCCCATCGCTTAGTATAGTGCCTGGCACATAGTAAGCACTTAACAAATACTGCAATTATTATTTCTAGGCTCTGGGAAGTGAGTTCTTGGACCACAACCCAAGACGTTCCTATTGGATGATGATGCTGGACTTCCCAGGAACTGACCAGCCCCTCTGTGCTCACCTGAACAAGGGGTGGGCCTTACAAGAAGTGAGGAGGTGGGCATTTTCCAGGAGGTGTCTTCTATGGAGAGAAAGAGGAGTCTGTGGGGGATTTTGGAGAATGGCAGGGAGTTAGGCAGACCAGCAGTAATAATGATAATTGTAGTATTTGTTGATCACATAATATGTGCCAAGCAGTATGCTAAGTGCTAGGGTAGAAACAATATAATCAGATCAGATACAGTCCCAGTCCTACATGGGGCTCACAGATTACAGGGGAGGGAGAACAGACACTGAATCCCTACTTTACAGATGAGGAAACAGGCACAGATAAGTGACTTTCCCTAGGTCACCCAGGAGGCAAGTATCAGGGCTGGGAAACAGAAGGGAGTAGAGGGAGGAACAGATATGGGGCACGGAGAGGGTTCAGAGCTGGGAAATAGTCCATCTACAGCACCAGCATAGGGGCCAAAAAAGGAGGCAGGAATTTAAGATGGGGTATGAGGATTGCAAGAGCTGTTCTCCCTCCCAGTTAGACTCTGAGTCCTGTGAGGGGCCTGGCCAGGGACTAAGCTTGATCTCATTGCATTTTCTCTATCCCAGGGCTTAAAGTTAGCACAGAGGAATTGCTTAGCAAGCACCTCAATTAGCAGTGTAGCCTAATGGATAGAGCACGGGCTGGGAATCAGAAAGGCCAGAGTTCTAATCCCTTCTCTGCCATTTGTCTGCTGGGTTCCTTGGACAAGGCACTTAACTTCTCTGGGCCTCAGTTCCCTCGTCTGAAAAATGGGGAGTAAGACTGTGAGCCCCATGTGGGACAGGGACTATGTGCAGCCTGTTTTGCTTGTATCCACCCCAATGCTTAGTACAGTAACATGGCACATAGTAAGAGCTTAAAAAAGCCACAGTTATCAATATTATTTATTATTATGAGAGCTAATAGACCAGAAAGCCAAGGTTCAGGGTCTTTTCCACACATATTAGAGCCCTGAGCAAACTTGGGAGTCCAGCTCAAACAGCACTGGGAATCACCATCTTCATTACCCCCAAGGAGGGGGCACCTCCAGGATTTCAGAGAGGGGTTGCCATCGCCACAGAGGGTGGGCAGGATTCTCAGGGAGCCCGAAAAAACACCTGAAACAAGCGCTGTTTCTCAATGTTTTCAGTAGACAGCAGAGAGCAGCAGAAAGATGTTGTTAAAGAATGAAAAAGGAGCAGATTGAGGACTCTGCCCAAGGAGGAGAAGAAAAAGGGCTAATGCCCAGACGGCATCACAGGCCTAATTAAATTCACAAGGCAAATGGTACCTGAGGTGGCCACAGGCCCACAGAGAGAAGCCAAACAACCGCGGCTCTCGTATTAAATGGAAACACAAGGCCTCACAGCAGCCCTTCCCTCTCCCTTCCAATCTGCTCTGCCATGAAATCCGAAGCCAGAGCTCGGGAAAGCTTTTGTTTACAATGAATATAAGGGACATAGGGGTTGAAGGCCCCGAACAGTCCATCCCCGATCCAGGCTAGGTACGTGGTCTGGAGGGGAGCCAGAATACAGCAGCTGGGGGACGTTTGAGGGGGAAAAGGAGGGGAGAAGATGATTAAGGAAATGGAAAGGATGATTTATGAGGAAAGATGAAAGACACGATGTCTGTAGAGTTTGGCTCAGCGGTAGCAAAGGTGGCACAGCAGTCTATAGATATTTGGAAGGCAGAAACACGTACGAAGGGGAGAGGAATTATTTGGGCCGGTACATAATGTTGGTATTTGTTAAGCGCTTACTATGTGCCGAGCACTGTTCTAAGCCCTGGGGTAGACACAGGGGAATCAGGTTGTCCCACGTGGGGCTCACAGTCTTAATCCCCATTTTACAGATGAGGTAACTGAGGCACCGAGAAGTTAAGTGACTTGCCCCAAGTCACACAGCTAACAAGTGGCCGAGCTGGGATTCAAACTCATGACCTCTGACTCTAAAGCCCGTGCTCTTTCCACTGAGCCACGCATGGAGTGGAGGGGTCTCTGAGCATCACAGGATGAACTTCAAGAGGGAATTGAGGTTCAATGTGGTCTGACTGTAATCTTGTTGGAGGCAGAGAATGAATCTTTCACTTGTGGTGTACTCTTCCAAGCACTTTTTAATAATGTTGGTATTTGTTAAGTGCTTACTATGTGCACAGGACTGTTCTAAGTGCTGGGGTAGATACAGGGTAATCAGGTTGTCCCACGTGAGGCTCACAGTCTTAATCCCCATTTTACAGATGAGGTAACTGAGGCACAGAGAAGTGAAGTGACTTGCCTACAGTCACACAGCTGACAAGTGGCAGAGCTGGGATTCGAACCCATGACCTCTAACTCCCAAGCCTGGGCTCTTTTCACTGAGCCATGCTGCTTGCTCTGCATTCACAATAAATACCACTGATTGATCGGGAAGAAGCCAGATCAGTTGGTCCATCAGTGGGATTTACTAAGCACTTACTTTGGACAGAGCACCGTACTAATTGCTTGGGAGAGTAACTTCCCCTCTAGACTATAAGCTCATTGTGGGCTGAGAGTGTGTCTGATTATTATTATATTGTACTCTCCCAAGCACTTAGTACAGTGCTCTGCACACCGTAAGTGCTCAATAAATACGATTGAATGACTGGATATAATATAGAGTTGGTAGATGCATTCTCTGCCCATAAGGAGCTTACAGTTTAGAGGGAGACAGACATGTTCTCCCTCCTACTTAGACCTTGAGTCCTATGTGGGACAGGGACTGTGTCCAACCTAATTGATTTGTATCTACCCAGGGTTTAGAACAGTGTCTGACACATAGTAAGCACTTAACAGATACCACAGAACAAACAATAAAGCAAAACATGAAAATAAATTACAGATCTGTACATAAGTGCCAGGGGGGCTGAGGGTGGGATGAAAATGAAGCATTTAAAGAGTACATAGCGTAAGCAACACAGAAGGAAAAAGAGTAGAGGAAATGAGGGTTTAGGTGCTGGGGGTGCTGCACCTAAGGAGATGTGATTTTAATGAGGCTGTGAAAGTGGGAAGAGTGGTGGTCTGGCATATATGGATGAGCAGGGAACTCCAGGCCAGAGAAAGGATGTGGGCAAGGAGTTAAAAGAGAGATAGATTGACATGCAGTTAGTAATAATAATAACAATAATGGCATTTAAGCACTGTGCGAAGCACTGGGATAAATACAAACTAATCAGGTTGGACACAGTCTCTGCCCCATATGGGACTCACAGTCTTAATCCCCATTTTACGGATGAGGTAACTGAGTCACAGAGAAATTAAGTGACTTGCCCAAGGTCACATAGCAGACAAGTGACAGAGCCGGGTTTGGAATCCAGGTCCTTCTGACTCCCCGGCCAGTGCTCTATCCACTAGGCCATGCTGCTTCCCGTGTAGGTTGGAACTGGAGGAATGAAGCACGTGGGCTGAGTTGTAGTGAGAAATCAATGAGAAATTATGGAACCGGCCTCCTGCAGGAGAGAGGTCACCAGCATCATCTTTAGATGCTAAACTCCTCCTGTGTGCAGGGCATCTGGGGGACCCCTAGAAGCAGCATGGTCTCATGGAAAGAGGACGGGCTAGGGAATCAGGGGACCTGGGTTCTAATTTCAGCTCTACCACTTGCCTGCTGTGCCACCTTGGGCAAGTCACTTCGCTTCCTGGTGCCTCAGTTTCCTCATCTGTAAAATGGGGATTCAACACCCTATCTCTCACCCTTTTAGACTGTGAGACGTCTGTGGGACAGGGACTGTGTCTGACCTGGGGATCTGGTATCACCCCCAGCACCTAGAACAGTCCTTGGCACCTAGTAAAAGGTGAACAAATACCACGATTATTATTGATTATTATTTCATATATCATCCCTGCCCTTGATGAATCAGAAACTCCACTGAGTAAGACCTTTATAAGTGGCCTGGAGAAGGTAGCAGAGAAGTCTTGGGAGGGACCCAGGGAATGATGTCTCTGAGGCAGAGACATGGAGAGTTCTGGATCTGGGAGGATGGGAGGTAGTGGCGAGTCAAAGGAGGCAGGGAAAGAATCCGGTTCTACTTTCATTGCTAAGATCCACCCTTATCTCTCCGTCCAAACTGTCACCACATTAATGCAAGTACTTATCCTATCCCGCCTTGACTATTGCATCAGCCTCCTTGCTGACCTCTCTGCCTCCTGTCTCTCCCCACTCCAATCCATACTCCATGGATCGTTTATCAAAAAAAAGTTCAGTCCACATCTCTCCACCCCTCAACGACCTCCAATGGCTGTCCATCCATCTGCCCATCGGAGAAGGAGCGTGGCTTAGTTGCAAGAGTCCGGGCTTGGCAGTCAGAGGACATGGGTTCTAATCCCAGCTCTGCCACTTGTTTGCTGTGTGACTTTGGGCAAGCAGCATAACTTCTCTGTGCCTCAGTTACCTTATCTGCAAAATGGGGATTATGATTGTAAACCCCACGCGCGACAAGCTGATTACTTTTTGATTACCTTACTTAGAACAGTGCTCAGCACATAGTAAGCACTTAACGAATACCATAATTATTATTAGTAGCATTATCCACCTCCGCATCAAACAGAAACTCCTTACCATAGGTTTTAAAGCCCTCAAACAGCTTGCGCCATCCTAACTTACCTCACTATTCTTACTACAGCCCCCGACCCCACACCCCACTCCTCTAGCACCAGCTTACTTACCGTGCCTCGATTTCATCTATCTCGCCACCGACCCCTTTCCCACATCCTCCCCCTAGCCTGGAACTCTCTCCCACTCCTTATAATAATAATAATAATGATGGCATTTGTTAAGCGCTTACTATGTACAAAGCACCGTTCTAAGTGTTGGGGGATACAAGGTGATCAAATTGTCCCACGTGGGGCTCACAGTCTTCATCCCCATTTTACAGATGAAGTAACTGAGGCTCGGAGAAGTTTAGTGACTTGCCTAAAGTCACACAGCTGACAAGTGGTGGAGCGGGGATTAGAACCCATGACCTCTGATTACCAAGCCCAGGTTCTTTCCACTGAGTCACGCTGCTTCTCTAAGACAGGGACTTATACACCAGACCACTGTTCTCCTTCCCTGATTTAGCTCTCTTTTTCCCAGCTCGTTCTCCCTTCTGAATCATGAGTGCGTCATCTCCCTTCGTCGTCTGTTGTGGGTGCTTAGTACGGCGCTCTGCACACAGTAAGTGCTCAGTAAATATGAGTGAATGAATGAATGGGACTGCAGCTAGGAGCTGACACCTTCTAATTATGCTGGTCAGCCCAACTCCCTGCCATTCTCCAAAATCCTCACAAGCCCCTCTTTCTCTCCACAGAAGACACCTCCTGGAAAATGCCCACCTCCTCACTTCTTGTGAGGCTCACCGCTCGCTCAGCTGGGGACAGAGAGGCTGGTCAGTTCCTGGAAGTCCAGCATCATCATCAAATAGGAACATCTTGGCTTATGGTCCAAGAACTCACTCCCCAGAGCCTAGAAATAATTGCGGTATTTGTTCGGTGCTTACTATTTGCCAGGCACTATAACTAAGCATTGGAGTGGATACAAGCAAATTGGGTTGGAGAAAGTCCCTGTCCCAGTGGGGCTCATGGTTTTAATCCCCATTTGACAGATGAGGTAGCTGAGGCACAGAAGTTATTATTAATAATAATAATAATAATTGTGGTATTTGTTAAGCGCTTGCTATGTACCAGGCACTGCACCAAGAGTGGATAGCAGCAAATCAGGTTGGACAGAGTTCCTGTCCAACATTGGGCTCCCAGTCTCAATCCCCATGAGTCACCCCGACTGCCCTGGGCCCCGGCCAGGCCTGGGGTCCGGGCACATGGCTCTGGTTTCAATCGAGTCTGGCTCCCAGCCAGCTGGAGCAGCAGGTGGAGGCGAGCCCCGGGGAGTGAAAGGCCCAGACACAACACGCGATGAGTCAAAGGCAGAATGGAAACTGACTCCATTTCCATGCTTTTGTGGTCAGAGGAAGATTCTGAGAACCATCCCCCGTGACCCGGACAGATCTGCTGCTGCTGCCTGATTTTCTTTTTGCTGGCTTGAAAGCGCTGCCAGGCTTGAGACTCTTCTTTTTCAGAATATTGACCGTTCCTCCCGAATCACCCATCCCACTCCACCTATTAATGGGGGAAAAAAAAATCGGCCTTTCAGCAACCATCCTAGGGTTTACATGTTAGGCCATAGGGTCACCTTCCCTAAAAGGTGGTCTAAAGGGAGAGAGCAGGATAAAGAATGAGGATACCTGGGGGCTGTGGATCTGAGGCAGGGATGGGAGCTGGCAGTGTCTGGTCATCCAAGGAGAGCTCCTGAAGAGAGAGCACTGGGGTTCCCACTCTTTTGACATGGTGGTTTTAGGCAGTTATGCCCAAATATTGTATGGTCAGAACCAATTTTCCTATAGGAAGAATGTTACAAATTAGGTATCGGTTTCTGAATCAATAATCGGGAGAGGTTGCAGTAATGGTATATATTGAGACCTACTGAATGCAACGCACTGCCTTATAAGTGCTTGAAAAAAGATCGGATATACTGTTTAACCAAACGCCCCGGGATTGTGTTTTCAAAAGAGTACAGGTGAGTAATATAGCTACATTCACGTTCAGCATGTATTTTGAGTCAGAGAGCTTCCACGATTGAGTAGCCACCATTTACATCACTGAAAGTAAAATGGGCATGTCGCCCCTTCCCGGTGACTCCGCTTGGCAGTCTGGTAGCCTCTTTCCCTGTCTCGACATTCTCCCCCCTCGCCTCTCCCCTCCTGCCCCCTATAAACTTCCCCCTCATTTCTCTCACAACCGTGGGATTTAAAATGGTTTCTCCTTGGTTCCCGTGTTCAGGGCCATGTTAAGAGAAGCTCAGGACCGGCGCTCACCCATTTTACAAGACCTCCACGTGACACGCGCTACAGATGACGTCACATGCGCCACTGTGTGAAATCATACATGGCATGGCTGGATCGTGTCATCGCGTGGCAACCTGCTTATCATCATCATCAGTGGTATCGATTGAGTGCTTACTGTGTGCAGAACATCGTACTAAGTGCTTGGGAGAGTACAACAGGGATGGCAGGTATGCTCCCTGCCCACGATGAAATTAAAGTCTCTCCACACAACCTCCCTTCAAATCCCACAGACCACAGCTCTCCCCAACTTCAAAACCCTACTGAAAAAATAAAAGCTTACACACACACACACAGCTCCATGTATTTTAGCATTGGTGGCAACATGAGTAGCATGGAGAGGGGAGGAAGGGAGGCTCTCCAGGCTGCAGCTGGAGACGCTGAAACTCTGAGCCGCGGTGGTTGGATGGGAGATGTTGACAGAGGAGACAGCATTGATGGCCCTGGCGACCAGCAGTGGCAATGGGAAGCCGGAAGGTGACCACGGAGGCACCATGGGGGTGAAAGACAGTGATGGCAGCAGAAGGCACTGGGAGGCGTTGGAAAGTGAAGGTGGGAGGCAAGTAGTAGGTGGTGGTTGGAAGCATATGCAGTATATCCCAAACCTCCCTATTTTTTTTAATGGTGTTTATTAAGCACTTACCATATGCCAGGCACTGTACTAAGCGCTGGAGTAGATACAAGCTAATCAGGTTGGACGCAGTTCTTGTCCCACTTGGGGTTCACAGTCCCCATTTTAAAGAGTAGGTAACTGAGGCCCAGAGAAGTTAAGTGTCTTGCCCAGGGTCACCCAGCAGACAGGTGGTGGAGCTGGAATTAGAATTCAGGTCTTCAGACCCCCAGGCCCACACTCTGGCCACTAGGCCACTTCCCCATAGCAGCAGTGTAACGGCAGAGGGAGGGGCTTCCAAATCCCCTGGAATTAAGCTTGCAATCATCCAGCCCTGCGCTTGGGTCCCTCCTGACCACATTACCCAGGCCACCGGGACCAGAGTTGTAAAGGAGGCTAATGCTGTAAAGCCCAAACCAATGTGATGCAAAGTTAAAATAGGGTACAAACTTAGAAGCGCTTTTCGTGCCGCTCATCTTAACTCAAGATCTCTTAAATTCATTTATTAAATCGAGGACTGCACCACCGTGTGAAGTCATACATGGCCTGGTATGATGCTGTCACCTCATGGCAATGTACCTCTCACCATCATCTTCATCATAAATGGTATTGATTGAGCGCTTACTGTGTAAAGAGCCCTGTACTGAATGCTTGGAAGGTGGGGGCTTACATAAAACCTAGTGGGAAAAGCAGAGGCCTGGGAGTCAGAAAGTCCTAGGTTCTAATCCCAGCTCCACCACATGTCTGCTAGGTGAGCTTGGGCGAGTCACTTCATCCCTCTCTGCCTCAATTTCCTCATCTGTAAAATGGGGATTAAGAGCCTCATGTGGAACAGGAACTGTGTCCGTTGTGATTAGCTTGTATCTACCCCAGTGGTTAGTACAGTGCCTCGCACATAGTAAGTGCTTAATAAAGACCATAAAAAAAGAGAACTCTTCCTTGATTTGGATGTCTCGCACCTGGACTCCTTCTTAGCTGACCAAACTCCAGCCCGCTGGAATGCAGATATACACTGGTTTCAATTTCCAGCCATGTGGGAATTTAGATGAGAGACTTCACCCTAAGGGCCTTAGTTTGTCAATCTGTAAAATGGGAGGTAGTAACCCCCAGGGCTCCGCCAGGGCTCATTAGGGTTTCTCCAAAGCTTCTGGGCACATGAGTGAAAGTGCTAACTTTGCTTTCCACTGGAGCTGGGTACTGGGCCCATTTTCCAACTGGAGCCTTTAGCCAGGAAAAAGAGACATCGGGGCCACCTGGGTCATTTTGGGTGGAGTGGGTGAGGAAAGCCACCTGGAAATTAGCAAATGCACATCAAAGCTACTGCTGGGGAACAAACATTGCTTCTTCAACAACTGTTGGTGCCAAAGTCTCACTGGCAACCAAATGGATCCCAATTTGGCAAGAAAAAAACCCCACTGACTTGATCAGAGGTGATGGGAGAGAAATTAGAGTTCCAGGGATAATGTCTTGGAGAAGCAATTAGAACCACCAAAGAGTAGCAGTTGTTCTTTGATCTCAGCAGCCCCAGTAGAAAGAGTAACACGGGCCACACCAGAGATTCCTTCCCAGTACCCCTCAATGACCTGACTTGAAAAGCCAATCCCCCCTACCCTGGCCACTTGGGGAAACTGTGGTTTTTGTCCCCAAAGTACAAGAAATTGCCTTTTACCTGGAGGAGAAGCAGCATGCATTTACCTCATCTGTAAAATGGGGATTAAGACTGTGAGCCCCATGTGGGACAACCTGATTCCCCTATGTCTACCCCAGCGCTTAGAACAGTGCTTTGCACATAGTAAGCGCTTAACAAATACCAACATTATTATTATTATTATTATTCACTCCATCCTTGGCCCCACAGCACTTATGTACATATCTAGAAATTAGTTATTTATTTTAACACTAATATATTTGTTACACACTTACTATGTGCCAAGCACTGTATTGAGTACTACTAATAATAATAATAATAATGTTGGTATCTGTTAAGCGCTTACTATGTGCAGAGCACTGTTCTAAGCGCTGGGGTAGACACAGGGGAATCAGGTTGTCCCACGTGGGGCTCACAGTCTTAATCCCCATTTTACAGATGAGGGAACTGAGGCACAGAGAAGTTAAGTGACTTGCCCACAGTCACACAGCTGACAATTGGCAGAGCTGGGATTCGAACTCATGAGCCCTGACTCCAAAGCCCGTGCTCTTTCCACTGCGCCACGCTGCTTCTCAGTACTAGGGTACTAGGGTAGGGATGAGATAATCAGAACCCACATAGGGCTCACAGTCTAAGTAGGAGTGAGAACAGGTATGGAATCCTCATTTTGCAGATGAGGGAACTGAGGCACAGAGAAGTGAAGTGATTTGCCCATGGTCACACAGCAGGTTTGTTGCAGAGCTAAGTTTAGAACCCAGGTCCTTTGACTCCCAGGCTCATGCTCTTTCCAGTAGGCCAGAGTACTTCTCTATCTTCTATCTATATGTCCTCCTCTAGACTATTAATGTCTGTCTCCTCCTATAGAATGTAAGCTGGTTGTGTGCAGGCCACATGTGTACTAACTTGGTTGTAGTGCACTCTCCCAAATGCTTAGTTCAGTGCTCTGCACACAGTAAGCACTCAATAAACACTACTGATTACTTGACTGATGGATTAGCGGGAAGAGCACGGGCCTGGAAGACAGAGGACCTGGGTGCTAATCCCAGCTCTGCCACTTGTCTGCTATGGGACCTTGGGCAAGTCATTTGACCTCTCTGGGCCTCAGTTTCCTCATCTGTAAAGTGGGGTTAAAGTGGGGGTAAAGTGGGAGTAATCCCAGCTCTGCCACTTGTCTGCTATGGGACCTTGGGCAAGTCATTCAACCTCTCTGGGCCTCAGTTTCCTCATCTGTAAAGTGGGGTTAAAGTGGGGGTAAAGTAGGAGTAATCCCAGCTCTGCCACTTGTCTGCTTTGGGACCTTGGGCAAGTCATTCGACCTCTCTGGGCCTCAGTTTCCTTTGTGTAAAGTGGGGGTTAAATGCCTGTCCTCCATCTCCACTGAGACATGGAGAATGTATCTGGTACAGTATCTGATTATCTTGTATCTACCCCAGCCCTTAGGACAGTGCTTGGCAAGCAGTAAACGCTTAACACATGCGGTTATTATTATTCTTTGCAATAAAACAGTCTCTTTAACCCTACAGTTGGGTTTGCATTAGCACCCGTGACACCTCTGAATTCTCCCAAGTATGGTCCTCTGCACACAGTAAGTACTCAGTAAATATATTTGGTGGATAGATTAATTGATACAACAGAGTTGATAGACATATTCCCTTCCCACAAGGAGCTTACTGTCCAGAGCAGGAGACAGATGTGAGGATTTTAACTTGTACCTACCCCAGGGCTTAGAACAGTACCTGGCACACAGTAAACACTTAACAAATACCATCATTATTATTATTATTTATTACATCAAGCATAGATCCGTAAATGCTGTAGGGCTGAGGGTGAGCGTCAAGTTCTTAATAATAATGTTGGTATTTGTTAAGTACTTACTATGTGCAGAGCACTGTTCTAAGTGCTGGGGTAGATACAGGGTAATCAGGTTGTCCCACGTGAGGCTCACAGTTAATCCCCATTTTACAGATGAGGTAACTGAAGCACCGAGAAGTTCAGTGACTTGCCCACAGTCCCACAGCTGACGAGTAGCAGAGGTGGGATTCGAAGCCATGACCTCTGACTCCAAAGCCCGGGCTCTTTCCACTGAGCCACATTCCTTCTCGAGTGCCTAGATAATGCAGAAAAGAGAGGGATTAGGGGAAATGAGGGTCTAGCTGGGGGAAGGCCTCTTGAGGAGATGTGATGTTAATAAGGGTTTTGAAGGTGGAGAGAGGGGTGATCTGTGTCATATATGATGGGGAGGGAGTTCCAGGCCAGAGGGCGGATGTAGGCAAAGGGCTGGTGGTGAGACAGACAAGATCGCAGTACAATAAATTGGCTCTTTTTCTCTAACTGAACTCCTTCTTCCTATATTGTAAATTGACCTATGCTGCTCTCCTCCATCCTGGTTCCTTTAACAATAACAATAATAATCAGGGTATTTGTTAAGCGCTTACTATGTGCCAAGCACTGTTCTAAGTGCTAGGATAGACACAAGATAAACAGGTTGTCCCATGTGGGGCTTACTGTCTTAATCCCCATTTTACAGATGAGGTAACTGAGGCATGGAGAAGTTGAGTGACTTGCCCAAAGGCACACAACTGATAACTGGTGGAGTCGGGATTGGAAACCATGACCTCTCACTCCCAAGCGCGTGCTCTTTCCACTAAGCCATGCTGCTTCACTGTACTAAGCGCTGGGATGGATAAAAGCAAATCGGGTTGGATATGGTCCCTGTCCTATGTGGGACTCTCAGTCTTAATCCCATTTTACAGATGACGCAACTGAGGCACAGAGAAGTGAGGTGATTTGTCATACGGCAGACATGGTGGATCCGAGATTAGAACCCATGACCTTCTGTCTCCCAGATCCATGCTCTGTCCACCATGCCATGCTGTTTCTTGGTCAATATCTCCCTTCCTAGGTCAATACCTCTTTTCCCTTCTACTTGGACTGTGTGTCTGACCTGATTATCCGGCGTCTCCCCCAGTGCTTCTTACAGTCCCTGGCACATAGTAAGCGCTTAAGAAACACCCTTTGTTATTATGATTCTTAAGTATTTGTTGGGCGGGGCCGTCTTGAGAGAGAGATGAGAAATCCAAGGTGTCCATCGTGACTCATCCCACACCTATCCTTCACCCCTCCCCCGCCCCATTCTCCTATTGCCCCTGGGGAGTTTTTGCGCAAGCACTGTGCCAAATTCCCACTCGGTTAATGAGATTCCGCCTCCTTTCAACCCTCCAACCTGCTCAGATGGGCGAGACGGTGATGATATCCTCGGCTTCCTTCTGGCCAGCCTGAAAAAACCAGGAGAGAGTGAAAGGGGTGGAGGGGGAGGGGAGCTGATTTCTCTGCCTGAAATGCCAGCTCTTTGTATATGGGGAAGGGTCTTCCTGTTTTCGCTCTCAATAATTTCTCAAGGGCTCTTTGGCTATAAAGTGGTAATCACGTCTGAAATCATCAGAGGTGGGGCAAAGGAGTTTGGGGAGAGAAGGAGAGAAAAAGACTGAGTTTCTCAAGGATTCTTCAGCAATAAAATCATGATGGTGTCTGAAATCATCAGAAGTTGGGAAGAGAAGGAGAGAAAGACTCCCGCAGGGTTCAGACCATCTAGGGAATCTCTACCCGCAAGACAGAGTCTTGCCATTTGAAGAAACTGATGGGTTTAATAATCTGGAGGACCACCAGGTGCCTTCTCTGCTGCAGGGCTCTTAGTCTCTGGGCTTGGATTCAGATTTTACACTGCAAGAAAAGGTCCCGGCCACACAGTCGCGCAGCCACAAGGCCACGCGTTTATCACCGTCCCCCAGGGAGCAAAGTCTTTCTGGTCTCTTTGACTGGCAAGGCCATAAGGGCAGAGGATCAAAATTGTGTGACACTGGGCATCGCTCACACCAGCGCCTGGACCTGGCGTTCCGTCTCCCCCGCGGGGAGGAAGCCGGACGGTCAGCCCTTTTCCACTCGGATGAAGCAATCGGGTAAAATGAAAACAGCCGTGGGGAGGAGCTCACCGCTGGAAGACTGCAGAGCTAAAGGCCGGGGGCCAGGCAAGCAGCAGTGTATGAGTCTCTTGACTCATATTCATGTCTGTGACTCTCTCTAGACTGTAAGCTCATTGTGGGTAGGGAATGTGTCTGTTTATTGTTCTATCGTTCTCTCCCATGTGCTTAGAACAGTGCTCTGAAAATAATAAGCACTCAACATGATTGACTGACTGGCTTGACCTGGGGATCACGAGCCCAGGAGTGCCATGGCAACAGAAGCCATTGTGGAAGGGTTATGGCTTCTCCTGAAGGGATTCTTATGAGGAAGGGCCAAGTTTGTTCATTCATTCATTCGTATTTATTGAGCACTTACTGTGTGCATAGCAATGCACTGAAAACTTGGGAATATATGATATATAGTATAACAATAAACAGACACATTCCCTGCCCACAGCTAGCTTACAGACTAGAGGAGGAGCCTGGATACAAGCAAACACTTAGTGGTCTTCATTGAGCATCTAATGAGATGGAAGAAAACAACACACTTGGGAGAGAACACTAGAAGCAAAACATTCCCTGCCCTTAATGGGGGAGGTACAATCACAAATTCCAAAGCCCACAATCAAGACACACTGGTTCTTCATACGGGGTGCCAAATTTTCTTCTAGGCAGGTCAAGCTGGTTCTCCAGATGTAAGCTCGTTCCTAGATTGTAAGCTTGTTATGGGCAGGGGACGTGTCTGCTTATTGTTATATTGTATTCTCCCAAGCACTTAGTTCAGCGCTCTGCACACAGTGAATGCTCAATAAATATGACTGACTGACTGAGCAGGGTACAGTGGCTACATCCCCGGGATCCATTCATTCAATAGTATTTATTGAGTGCTTACTATGTGCAGAGCACTGTGCTAAGTGCTTGGAATGTACAATTTGGCAACAGATAGAGACAATCCCTGCCCAGTGATGGGCTCACAGTCTAAATGGTCCACTCAACAGCAAGGTCACAGCTGAAGCAATGTACTTTAAAAGGTTTTCAAACTAGGCCTGGCAGGAGAATTGTTGGGGCAGAAGCAGAAGCATAAAACTACAGTCCTCATGAAGCAATGGGGCTGGTTTCACCTTTGCTTTCCGGAAGCTAACGGGGCATTCTGGGAGGGGAACGAATCCTCTGCCAACAGTGGGAAAGCCCTGCTATTCCTGGGAGAGGCAGGCTCGAGGATCTGCCGGGGAGTTTCACAAGACGTATTTCTATCTGTATAACCTCTGAAGCTAGGGTGTGAGATGCTGTCCTTAGGGGCATCAAGGGCAGAAGACAAGCAGCAGAACTGAGTTTTCATTCATTCATTCATTCACTCATTTATTCATTCAGTTATAATTATTGAGTGTTGCAGAGCACAGTACTAAGTGGTTGGAAGAGTACAATACAACAATAAACAGTCATATTCCCAGCCCATAATGGGCTTACAGTTAAGAGTGGGGAAGACAGACATCAATACAAATAAATAAAACTGCAGATATGTAGCTAAGTGCTGTGGGGCTGGGATGGGGAAAGAGCAAAGGGAGAAAGTCCGGATGATGCAGAAGGGAGTGGGAGATGGGGAAAAGTGGGGCTTAGACTGGGAAGGCCTCCTGGTTGAGATGTGCCTTCAATAAGACTTTAAAGGGGGGAAGAGTAATTATCTGTCGGATTAGAGGAGGGAGGGCATTCAGGGGTCGGTGGCAAAACGGGCAAGATCGAAGCGCAGTGAGAAGGTGAGCGCTAGAGGAGAGAAGTGCATGGGCTGGGTTGTAGAAAGAGAGAACTGGGGTGAGATATAAGAGGGGAAGGTGGTGGAGTGCTTTAAAGCCAGTGGTGAGCAGTTTGACTCATCAGTAGCTTAATCCATTACAAAAAATGATTAATTTTATAAAACATATCATTCATCAGTGGTAGTGACTGAATGCTTAGTGTGTTTACAGAGAATTTAACTAAGCACTTGGGAGAGTATAATCGACACGATCTCTGCTCTCAAGGAACTCTCTATCTAGCGGAGAGTGGGGAGAAGTAAGAGGGAAGAGTTAATCAAGGAATCCTAGCAAACTGACAAGACACAGAGGAGGGGGGGAGTTGAACACCTCCGGGAGAGGTGTGGGGCCAACCTTCGACAGGGC
Organism: Ornithorhynchus anatinus; assembly: GCF_004115215.2. NCBI lineage: Eukaryota > Metazoa > Chordata > Mammalia > Monotremata > Ornithorhynchidae > Ornithorhynchus > Ornithorhynchus anatinus. The sequence goes on along the minus strand of NC_041738.1, from coordinate 23,775,080 downwards.
CTTGTTTGGGCGGGAAGGGAGAGAGGAGACATCCTGTCTGCTGGGAACACACCAAATTGGCCTTTCTTCCTGTGTCCTCAAGGAATAATAATAATTATGGCATTTGTTAAGCACTTACTATGTGCCAGGCACTGTACTAAGCGCTGGGGTGGATACAAGCATATCAGTTCCTGTTCCATGTGGGGCTCACATTCTCAATCCCCATTTTACAGATGAGGAAATTGAGGACCAATGAAGTGAAGTGACTTGCCCAAGTCACACAGCAGACAAGAGGTGGAGAAGGGATTAAAATTCCTGACTTTCTGGCTCCCTGGCCCATCCACTACGCCACTTGATTGGGGGTCTTGGGTCTGGAGACTCTTCAGGCAGGCCTACTCCTTCCCCCAGCCCCAGATTGGGTACAAGGGTGATGGTGGGAAATGAACCCTCAATCACAACTCCCACGGGCCCTCCTTATAATGTGAGGCTCCCTCAGTTTCTACCGACTCTACTGTATTGTAATCCTAATAATAATAATGTTGGTATTCGTTAAGCGCTTACTACGTGCAGACCACTGTTCTAAGCACTGGGATAGATACAGGATAATCAGGTCGTCCCACATGAAACTCACAGTTAATCTCCATTTTACAGATGAGGTAACTGAGGCACCAGAAGTTAAGTGACTTGCCCACAGTCACACAGCCGACAAGTGGCAGAGTTGGGATTCGAACTCATGACCTCTGACTCCAAGGCCCGGGCTCTTTCCGCTAAGCCACGCTGCTTCTCGCTGCTTACCCAGCCAAGCACTTACTACACTGCTCTGCACACAGTAGGCGCTCAATAAATATCATCAATGGATTGACTGATAAAGCCTTCAGTGACTGGCTTACCGGCCACTCAGGGAAGTGACAGCCCAGCTGGCTCAGAGGCTAGCGACTGACAGGGCACAAGACTTGCTTCTGGCCTGAGGGAGAAGCCAGCTTGCTGTCCCCATGCTTCTGAGCATCCCCATGAGTGGACATCACTGCCTGATCCAATAATTATAAGAGTAATTGTGGTATAGAAGCAGTGTGGCTCAGTGGAAAGAGCACAGGCTTGGGAGTCATGGGTTCAAATCCCACTCTGCCACTTGTCAGCTGTGTGACTGTGGGCAAGTCACTTAACTTCTGTGTGCCTCAGTTACCTCATCTGGAAAATGGGGATAAAGATTGTGAGCCTCACGTGGGGCAACCTGATTACCCTGAGTCTACCCCAGAGCTTAGAACAGTGCTCTGCACATAGTAAGTGCTTAACAAATACCAACATTATTATTATTATTATTATTATTTGTTAAGCGCTTACTACGTGCCAGGCACTATACTAAGTTCTGGGGTGTATACAAGCAAACAGGTTTGGACACAGTCTCCCTGTGTTATGTGGGGCTCACAATTTCAATCCCCATTATACAGATGAGGCAACTGAGGCACAGAAAAGTGAAGTGACTTGTCCAAGGTCACACAGCAGACAAGTGACTTAAATTAGAACCCCTGACCTTCTGGCTCCCATGCCAAGCTCTATCCACCATGCCATGATCTCTGCTGAGGACCCACAAACTCACTTTCAGGAGGTTCTGACAGCACACCCATTGTGTCCTCTGTGGAGAAGGGCAGGGTTGGTTGATCGTTTCTATGACTGTCTCCCTTTCTCCTTGCGTCCCCATCTGTCTCTTCCTCTTTCTGCTTCAATGCCTGTCTCTATCTGTGTGCAACTATTTCCCTTTCCTACCTTTTTCTCCCCGTTTTTAGCCCGAGACCATTTCCCCTTCCCCTCCTAAAAACCTTGCTCCCATCCCAGGTTGAGTTCCGGAAAACAGGACGGCTTTATGTTACAGTTAAATTTCCTCTTCCATCCCCCAAGTTGGAGATCCTCCAAAAGGAGATTTCTACATCGGATGACTCTGCGGTAGCACTTTTTACCCCGGAACCAGTGAGCAGAACTGGGCATCGGTTCCATGTTCCTGAGGGCAGAGTTCCTCTCTGTGAGACCTCATCTGGTAGGGAACTCCAGGGGTAATGATAATTATAGTAATTTGGCATTTGTCAAGCGCTTATTATGTGTCAAGCAATATTCTAAGCGCTGGGGTGGATACGAGTTAATCTGGTCGGACACAGTCCTTGTCCCACAGGGACACACAGTCAAAGAAGGAGAACAAGTATAATCTCCATTATACAGCTAAAGAGATTGAGTAAGTAGGTCATTTATTGAGCGCTTATTGTGTGCAAAGCACTGTACTAAGTGGTTGGGAGAGTACAATATAATGAACACATTCCCTGCAGACAACAAGCTTACAGTCCAGAGGGACAGGGAAGTTAAGTGATTTGCCCAAAGTCACACAAAAGGCAAGTGGCAGAGCTGGGATTAGAACCCAGGTCTTCTGACTCCCAGGTCTGGGCTCTTTCCACTAGGCCATACTCCTCCCCATGTTGTTCAACTCCCTGCCACTCCCATTTTACCATGTTCTACTTGGGGGTTAGGAGGAGGACGGTCCACTTTGCCAGGGGCTCGGCTTTAAAGGCTCTAGGCCAAGGGGCAACTTCAAGTGTTGATCCTGTCTCGGAAAAGGGTGGCAGGAAGTGGGGCAGGAATGGTAAAGATCCAGGGCTGACTGGGCTATGGGTCATCCCCGCTTCCACCTCGCTAAAGGCCCCTCCCAGCAGTGACCATCTGGAGAGAGTGCTGGTTGCCAAATCAATCGGCGTTTTCTTACCTTTGGCTGCTGCTCGTGTGCTTCGCCTCCTGGCAGGGGCGCTGGCCTCTTGCCTCCCCTCCAGATGGGAGGGCGGGGGTTCAGTGGGGAAACAAGGCCGTGGAGGGGAAATGGAACAACTAGCCTGCAGTTGGGCTTTGGCACTATGTGAATTAATCCACCCTGAGCCCGGGCCTGAAAGACATCAGCCTTGACGAATGATTATAATTCTGGTATTTGTTAAGCACTTACTATGTGCCAAGCACTGTACTAAGTGCTGATATAGATATGAGATAATCAGAATGAACACAGTTTACATCCCACATGGGCTATCAGTCTGAGAAGGAGAGAGTACAGGTATTGTAGAGGAGAAAACTGAGGCACAGAGAAGTTAGGGGACTTACCCAAGATCACACAACAGGCAGGTGGAGGAGCTAGAATTAGAACGCAGATCTTCTGACTCCCAAGTCAGTGCTCTTTCTACCAGGTCTGTTGCATTCTGAAGCAGCGTGGCTCAGTGGAAAGAGCACGGGCTTTGGAGTCAGAGGCAATGGGTTCGAATCCCAGCTCTGCCACTTGTCAGCTGTGTGACTGTGGGCAAGTCACTTAACTTCTCTGTGCCTCAGTTACCTCATCTGTAAAATGAGGATTAAGACTGTGAGCCCCACGTGGGACAACCTGATTCCCCTGTGTCTACCCCAGCGCTTAGAACAGTGCTCTGCACATAGTAAGCGCTTAACAAATACCAACATTATTATTATTATTACAATGAAACATTCCAGCCTGAGACCTCAGCCGGCACTTCCCCAACCATTTATTCATTTATTCATTCCATCGTATTTATTGAGTGTTGACTGTGTACAGAGCACTGTACTAAGCACTTAGGAGTGTACATATAGTGATAGACACTTCCCTTCCCACAGCAAGCTTACAGTCTCCCTCGTCCCAGCAAAATAGACTCCCAAGGCAGCTGTCAGAACAGAATAGGAATAGTTGAGGGGGGTGGAAAAGAGAGGGAGAGAGTGTGTGAGTGTGTTTATGTGTGTTTAAATAGGCTGGAGGTTCAAGGGAAATGTTTGTTCCTTTCAGGACATTGCGGTCGCCTGGGTCCTCCCACAGGGGGACCAGTGGGGCAAGGGGATGATGACCTGACCCTCAGCCAAATCATCTCTCCCTCTCCCCCTACCCTCCATGAGAGGCTACCCAGTCAGGAGACACCCAAGCGCAGCCTCCCACCCCTGTCTCCAGCCTCCAGGGCCCGGTTCTGAATGCGGGACTTCCACACCTCAGTGCCCTGGTCTGGGACGCCTTCCTCCCGAGGGCCTGAGAGAGATGAATCACGCACCCCTCCCCACATCACTGGTGCCTCGCAGGTGACCCACCATCCCAGGGCTCTGCTTCTGCACCTGCCTCCCCTCTTGATAATTATTGTAATGGGGGTATTTGTTAAATGCTTACTGTGTGTCATGCACTGTTCTAAGAGCTGGGGAAGATACCAGCTAATTGTGGGACACTTTCTGTCCCACATGGGGCTTACAGTCTTAATTCCCATATTACAGATGAAGTAATTCATTCACTCATTCATTCATTCAATAGTATTTATTGAGCACTTACTATGTGCAGAGCACTGTACTAAGTGCTTGGAATGTACAAATCGGTAACAGACAGAGACAGCCCCTGCCCTTTGACGGACTTACAGTCTAATCGGGGGAACATTGAGGCACATTGAGGCACAGAGACGTGAAGTGACTTGTCCAAGGTCACACAGCAGACAAGTGGCAGAGCTAGGATTAAAACCCAGGTCCTCTGACTCCCAGGCTCGTGTTCTTTCCACTAAGCCATGCTGCTCTTCCATGACTTCTGTTGCTCCAGGTGGCAGAAAAGCTGCAGTTTTTTTTTTTAATGGTATTTGTAAGGCACTTACTATGCATCAAACACCGTTCTAAACCCTGGGGTAGAGACACGTAAATTAGTAAATTAGGTTGGACACAGTTCCTGTCCTGCACGGGGATCACAGTCTAAGTAGGAGGAACAGAAGAACTGAGGAACAAAGGAGTTAAGTGACTTGCCCAAGGTCACACAACAAACATTTGGCAGAGCTAGGATTAGAACCCAGGTCCTCTGACTCCCAGGCCCAAGCTCTTGCCACTAGGTCATGCTGCTTCTGGTTGGGATGTTTTATGGAAGAGAGGTAGTTTTCAGGAGATCTGGCAGAAGGAGACCCTCAGAGCCAGGATTGGGGAGGCCTCAGTGACCGGAGAGTGTAGTGGGAGAGGAACAAGAACAAGGTGACAGGGAGAGAGCTGATTTAATGCCTTAAAGCCAGCAGTGAGTTTTTCCCTGATGTGGAAATCCCATTTTTGAGAAGGATTGGGGGTAGAAAATCACAGAACAATGTTTTAGAAAAAGGATAGGAGCAGTAGAGGGATGTGTGGACTGGAGAGGGGAGAGACTGGATGAGAGAAGAGTCAAGATGACATGGACCAGTGAGATAAGAAGTTTCCGCTTGATGCAGACAGGAAGATATAGGCTACCACTGGAGGTTGTTGAGGAGTGAAGAGAGGGGCAAAGAAAAATGTTCATAAAAATCAATTAGGACAAAAGAGTGAAATATGAATTGGAGAGAGGAAAGCCTGGATTGGAAAAGCGCCTGAACCAATAGATCAACAGTATTTACTGAGGGCTTACTGTGTGCTGAGTATGGCCTAGTAGATAGAGCACAGGCCTGGAAATCAGAAGGACCTGGGTTCTAATCCTGACTCTTCCACATGTCTACTGTGTGACCATGGGTAAGTCACTTCACTTCTCTGGGCTTCAGTTACCTCATCTGTAAAATGGGGATTAAGAGTGTGGGACAGGGACTGGGTCCAATCTGATTAACTTGCATCTACCCCAGTGCTTAGAACAGTGCCTGGCACATAGTAAGCACTTAAATACCACAATTATTATTATTTATTATTAGCACTGTACTAAGTGCTTGGGAGAGTACAACAGAATTGGTAGACCTGTTCCCTGGCCCCCACGAGCTTATAGTTTAGGTGGGGGGACAGAGACATTAAAATAAATTATGGATATGAGAATAAGTGCTGGGGAAATGATAGCTTAGTTGGGGAAGGTCTCTTGGAGATGAGGTATTAATAAGCCTTTGAAGATGGGAAGAGTGATGGTCTGTTTGATATGAAGGGGAAGGAAGTTCCAGGCCAGAGGGAGGAAGTGGGCAAGGGACCAGTGACAAGAAAGATAAGATCAAGGTAGAGTGAGAAGGTTGGTGTTGGAAAAGCAAAGTGTGGCTAAGTGGCAAGAGCACAGACTTGGGAGTCAGAGGACATGGGTTCTAATCCCGGCTCCACCATTTGCCCGTTGTGTAACCTGGGCAAGCCATTTAATAATAATAATAATGTTGGTATTTGTTAAGCGCTTACTATGTGCCGAGCACTGTTCTAAGCGCTGGGGTAGACATAGGGGAATCAGGTTGTCCCACGTGGGGCTCACAGTCTTAATCCCCATTTTACAGATGAGGGAACTGAGGCACAGAGAAGTTAAGTGACTTGCCCACAGTCACACAGCTGCCAAGTGGCAAAGCTGGGATTCAAACTCATGAGCCCTGACTCCAAAGCCCACGCTCTTTCCACTGAGCCATGCTGCTTCTCAACCTCTTTGTGCCTCAGTTACCTCATCTGTAAAAATGGGGATGAGTCTGTGAGCCCCACGTGGGACAACCTGATTGTTTTTTATCTACTCCAACATTTAAAACAGTGCTTGGCACATAGAAAGCACTTAACACCATCATTATTAGTAGGAGAGCAGTGAGGTAAAATAGGAGGGGACAAGATAACTGAGTGCTTTAGAGCCTGTGGTAAAGAGTTTCTGTTTGACGCAGTGGTGGATGAGCAATCGTTGGAGGTTCTTGAGAATTGAGGGAGATATGAACTGAACACTTTTTTAGAAAAGTGATCTGGCCAGAGTTAAGGATGGACCAGAGAGGGGAGAGACAGGAGACAGAGAGGTAGTAGCCTGGGAGAGATATGATAAATTCTTGGATCAGTGTGATAGCAGTGTGGATGGTGAGGAAAGGGTAGATTAGAGAAGTTCTGTGTCAGGAGAAGCCACGGGATCTGGGTTGGAACAAATTCACTCCGGCCGTCAGGAAGTTCCGGCCTCCCTCCTCCAGGATATGTATAAATGTTTTCCCTCTTCAAGGCCCTGGTAGAACTTGGCTTGCCCATTCCCTGCTCTTGGGGTCCCTTTGGCCACAACCTCAGACTTCCAGGTAACTGAAGGCTTTTGGTCCTTGCTCCTCTGTGTGCCAAGTCAGTGTTCTCTCTAACACCCCAAGCAGGGCATCGGATTCTCCGGTCTGCCGGAAGGCCTGCTGGGTTGGGCAGTGGCTCCCTGTTGTGCTACTGGCCTTCTGAGCTGTGAATGGAGTACTTCCTCTCAACTCTCATCATGACGTGCAGGTGTGAGAGCTCTCCTAATCTGCACGCACTCATCCTTCTCCAAAATCTAGGATGTTCACTACCCGGCCCGGGGCCCAGCTTTGCCAGAACTCCCACCGCCCATGGCCGTTTCTCGTCTGGTCAGGGATGGAGACCTCTCACACCTGGAAGTCTTTCCCTTCCTCTAGGACTTCTTGAACTCAACAGTACCTGCCTCCCTACTCTCACACATGACTTCTTCCCCTCTTGCCTGAACTGCAATGAGTTCTGACCCTGTGCATGCCCCAATCCCTGGAGCCTCCTCTAGAAAAAGGCCTGTGGTGGGTTTTCAAAGAAATCAGATTGGGCTTTAATGCAGCCAGTCAGTTCTTTCCCTATTACCTATCCTTGATCTTCTCCTACTACAATCCAGCCTGCAGACTTCGCTTCTCTTATACCAACCTACTCACTGTGCCTTGGTCTCCCCTCTCGCTGTCTACACTTCGTTCACACCCTCTCTCCAACTTGGAACTCCATGCCACTTCACATCTGACAGACAGACCAGAATCCCATCTTTAAAGCTGTACTAAAATCACATCTCCTTCAGAAAGCTTTCCCTGACTAATCTCTCAGCTCCCCTTCTTATTTTTCCCCCCTCCTGCATCATCTGTGCACTTGAATTCACATACTCCACAGCATTTATGGATATAGCATAATAGTTATTTCTACCTGCCATGTTATTTAAAATCTGTCTCCCCAAGTAGACCTTAGCTTGTGATAGTATCTAATTAATAATAATAATTGTGGTATTTGTTAAGCACTTACTGTGTGCCAGGCACTGTTCTAAACACTGGGGTGGATACAATCAAATCAGGTTTGACACAGTCCCTGTTCCACGTAGGGCTCATAGTCTTAACCCCCATTTTACAGATGAGTTAACTGAGGCACAGAGAAGTAAAGTGATTTGCCCGAGGTCACACAGCAGACAAGTTGCATTCTATCAGGTGCTTAGTTCTGCCCAGAGGAAATTCCATTGGTAGACCAGTGTGCCCCAGCCTCTCGTCATCATCACTGTGCTTGACCACCAGCCTCTCTTCACTCCCATAAGTGACTCTGTGCTCCATTGTGAATCCCAGCATCCCTCACTGTATCCCCAGCCTACAGCCAGATCCCCAGAATTAGCTGGCCCGGCCCAGGCAGGTTGAGATTTTGAGCTGCTTCTGCGGCTGCTGACCTGCCCCAGGTCTATCTCCGACTGCTGCTCTGAGGTCCTGGACCTTGCCAGGGAAAATCCCCCGGAGTCCCCCACCACCGTTAGACCTTTCTCTTCCCTCCACCCCCATCGTCATGTGTGAGAGGCACTTATACTGGGGCCGGTGAATCAGAGGGGTCTGTCCCACCCCCGCATTTACTCTCCGGGCACTGCGGTCACCCCCAATCCCAGCTCCAACTCTCTGAGGGTCTCCTCCCAACCGCCCTCCACGGGCCACCCTTTCGCTGGCCCCCGGGGTTCCCTGAGGTCAGGTATCTCAGGGCCTTGGAACCGAGGCCCTGCTTTCCCCGCTCCTGGGCGGCAACGGTCTCCCTGCCCCTTCTGGCTTCTCTGGCCACATCAACCCAGCGTGGCTCAGTGGAAAGAGTCAGAGGTCATGGGTTCGAATCCCGGCTCGGCCACTTGTCAGCTGTGTGACTGTGGGCAAGTCACTTAACTTCTCTGTGCCTCAGTTACCTCATCTGCAAAATGGGGATTAAGACTGTGAGCCCCACGTGGGACAACCTGATTCCCCTGTGTCTACCCCAGCGCTTAGAACAGTGCTCTGCACATAGTAAGCGCTTAACAAATACCAAACATTAATCCATCTTAATCAGCCTAGTCCGACCAGCTCCAGGCTGTTCTCGTCCACCTCTCGCCTGGCCCACCATGCTTCCTGGCCTCTCTCCCCTACCTCACCTGCAGCATTGATATGGGCCTTACCTGCATTCTATCTCTGACAAAGTTTTCGGCCCTCATCTGCTTCCTGTACGCTTCACGAAGCTCCTAGATCTGTGGGATCAGGGACTCGTGTTTTTCACAGGACTTCAACTTCTCCAGCTCCAGCTGTTTCTGAATCTGCTACCTACCTCCCTCTTTCTCTCGCCACCTCTTTCCCCATCCCCTCTCTCTCTCTGACCTAGCTGAGGTTTCGTGCAAAGGAGAGAACACTTCAAATGATCAGCACCTTTCCCCTCTATCGGGCTACCTTTGCTCAAACAAGCATCAACAATGGGACTTGTCATTTTGGAGAACGGCTCTCGGGCCTTGCGTAGTAGTCTGGGGACAGCCATCCTGGCCAAACTCCCAGTTCCTTTCCAAGTCTGAAATCGAATTTCCAAAATCTTTATTATGCAATTAAGGTCAATCCCCCTTTCGTCCCGAAACTGAAAAGTAATCGAAGTGCAGCAGTGCAAAGGAACTTCTTTCTAGAAGGAAAATATTTCGTTGCAAGCACTGCAGTTTTGTTTTTGTTTTTCCTAATCGGGTCTTCTGCTGGCCTCTGCCGGCCGTTTGTAACATGGCCTCTGCTAACTTCGGAGATCTTTCCAAACCTAATCCTCTGCCGCTCCCTAGGCGCCACTTGTGATGTTGCCTCTCAACCTTTTTGGTTTTTTTGTTGTTCCTCTTTCCCCGGAACAAATCGCTCCCTACTTCCAGGTGGCCATTTCAGGGGTCTAAAACCCATGAACTCCTGACATCAGTGGGAATGCCCGTGGCCTCTCAGGCCTAAATCCAGGCCGGGATGGTCCCGGAGGTCATTGAGCGTTGCTCCAAGAGACAATCAAACCATTTCCTCCAATAGGTCTTCCCTGACTAGGCCCTCCCTTTCTCTTCTCCTGCTCCCTTCTGTGTCACCCTGACTTGCTCTCTTTATTCATCCCCCCTCCCAGCCCGACAGCACTTAGGTACCTAATGGTAATTTATTTATTTATATTAATGTCCGTCTTACCCTGTAGACCGTAAACTTGTTACGGACAGGGACTGTGACTGTTCATTCATTCATTCAATCGTATTTATTGAGTGCTTACTGTGTGCAAAGCAGTTGCTGTATTGTACTCTCCCAAGTGCTTAGTACAGTGCTCTGCACACAGTAAGCGCTCAATAGATCTGATTGAATGAGTGAATGATCATGTCTGCTGAGTTCTAAACTTCCTCCATTCTCAGGATTGACAGAGTTGGGATTCCCTGCCTAGAGAACCCCACCCATGAACCCATTTGCCCTCTGCCATCATGTCCACCTCTTGTTTCTCAAACAATCATCCCTCTGCTGGGACCTCTTCTCCCAGGGCAGGCTACAGGAAGACCCAGAGAAGGGAAGGAGGATGTTCTTCCTCTCCCTCACCTCCCCAGGCAGATGTGTCCTTCCTCCACCCCAAGCCTGGGTTGCAAGACAGTGAGTGTAGAGCTGAATAGGTTTTTAAGGGATGCCTTGAAAGTGTTATTCATGCCTAATCAGGGAAATAATAGAACAGGATTCCCGATCCAAACCAAGCTTCCCTTTCTCTACCATTTTTCCAAAATCCCCTAGGACTTTATTTTTTTAGAGGTGTCTTGGTGCCCATGTTCTTCTGGTCTTTTCCCCACCTATCTTGGGTTACCCAGTTTCAACCCTTTCAAATTATTCCTTTAGGCTCTTTGGGTGCCAGGTAGGTCTGCTGCCCTTGATCTTCATCAGGAGTAAGGAACTGGCTCCTCAGGGGTCCTAACCACTAGACTCCAAACCTTCTGGTGGTGTGGCCCTCCAAAATTGTATGAGAGCCCTTTATGCTCTGGGTCTGCAAGAGCTGCAGCTCATTTTTGCTCCCCAAAAGGAGGGGCTCCTTCCCCACTTTCCTTCTTTCCTAATCCTTTCCCTTGACTGGCTGGGTTCCCGGTAAAGATACCCCTATAAATGCCTAGTGGATAATCCAATTAACCTCCCCCCACACCTGAGGGAGTGAGTCTTCTTCCTTCCTCTGAGTGTGTGGCTACTTAGACTAGGAGCCCCTTGTGGGACAAGGACTCTGATCTGATTATCTGATTCTGCCTCAGCATTTAGTACAGTGCATGACACATAGTAAGCATTTAACAAGTACCACCTTATTATTGTTACTATTATTATTAATAGTAGTAGTAAGCGCTTATGTGGTGGGGAAGCAGTGTGGTCTAGTGGTTAGTGCATAGGACTGGGAGTGAGGACCTGAGTTCTAATCCTGAGCTCCACCACATGTCTGTTGTGTGTCCTTGAGCAAGTTACTTAACTTCTCTGTGCCTCGGTTACCTCATCTGTTACATGGGGATTAAGACTGAGAGCCCCACGAGGAGCAGAGACTCTATCCAACCTGATTAACTTGTATCTACCCCAGGGCTTAGAATAGTGTTTAGCACATAAGTGCTGAACAAGTACCATTATTATTATTAGTAGTAGTAAGGACTTAAACACCAGAATTGTTATTATTACTTTGTGTGACTGCCACGTGGTTACACTTCACACCCAGAAACTGGGCCCACAACTCCTACTTGGACAGAAAAGTCAACAGGAAACAGGCAGAACTCCAGCAGAGGCCCTCTGACCACACAGGTAGAGGCCTATGCAGACATAAAAGGAGAGAATTCAATGTAGAAACTCTCCCCTCCCCCCAGGAGATCACAAAGGAAGACCCTCACATTTAGAACTTGAACCTAAAACTAATACATAGAATAGAAATGGTGACAGGACGAATGAAGGGCCATCAAGGAAGCCCGTCAGAGTACACTGGTAGAGAGCTAGGAGTCATACCTGTTTTCCCTCCTACCTAGACTAAGAGCCCCATGTGGGACCTGATTACATCTATTCCAGTGTTTAGTACAGTGCTTGACCCATAGTAAGTGCTTAACAAATACCCCAATTATCAATTACTCTCCCTAGTGCTTAGTACAGTGCTCGGCACCAAGTAAGCATTCGATACAATTGATTGAAAAGCCAGAAGAAAATGTGCAGAAACCTTGCAAGTGACTCTCGGACAGTTGCCTGATGGAGCTCTAGGACAGACAATGGGAGCAGGGGGAGATCTTAATGAAGAATCTGCCCCACCCCCACCCCCCCATATGGATTAAAAGGGAGAACTGTCACACCTAGGTGGAACCTAAGAGGACTCGGGCCGAGCTCTAGGATGGACTTCTTGGAGATAATTTAATATTTGGTCCCTGAGGGGAGCAGAATGGGAGAGCTCACAACCAGAAATCTGACCTCAAACTCCTACCTAGAAAGATACACCTGCAGAGAAGCAACAAGACCTAGTGGACAGAGCACGGGCCTGGGAGTCAGAAGGACCTGTGTTCTAAACCTGGATCCGCCACTTGTCTGCTGTGTGACCTTAGGTAAGTCAAAACTTCTCAGGGCCTCAGTTACCTCATCGGTAAAATGGGGATTAAGAACGTGAGCCCTATGGGGGACAGCGATTCTGTCCAACCTGATTTGTTTGTACCCACCCTGCGCTTAATGCAGGGCCTGACACATAGTAAGCCCTTAAAAAATACCACAATCATTATTACTATTACTGTGGAGAGCCTTCCAGCTATTCTGGAAGCGATCTAGGCAGAGAGAACAGGGAGAACCTCCTAGGGGAGCAAGTGAAACTCTACCCTTAGAACTCCAACCTCAGACTCATTCACAGCACAGAAATGCCAACAAGATACGTGTAAAAGAATGTCAGAGGACACTGGAGAGGTTAAGGAGAATCACCGGTGGTGGTGAGAGGGTGGGTGTTGATTATGTAGAACCCCCTGGGGAGATCCCACCTGGAGAACCCCAACCTCAAACTCATTCCTGGAGCCCCAAAGCCAAAATGATAATACAGAACCCTTGGGGAAAATTCTCAGAGGATGGGTAGAGCAGTAGGACAGACTTCAGGAGGAGGTGGTAAGGTGACCCGCCCTGCCTCTTCCCACCACCCACCCCTATCGGAGGTGGCTGGGGGGAAGGAAGGGAAAGCCCTGGGAGCCAGGATGACCACACAGCTTGGACACTGGCCCGCTTGGGGCCTAGGGCAAATCACTCCACCCCTCTGAGACTCGGTTCTGCATTTAGGAGGGATGAAATGCCTGCTCTCCGTGCCTTAGATGGTGGGCCAGATGGGCCAGGGACCAGGCCTAACGGGTTGCTCTCCTTGGACGGAGCTCACCTGTGGTCAGACTTGACAAACCCCTGGTGGAGAGCCCTGCCTCCTTTGTGGGGGTAGAAGAACTGATGGTGGAATGCTTGCAGTAGCGCCTCACCTCCTTCCTTCACCTCTCCACTGGGATCCACCCTGGGGATCACCCGCATAGGCTTCGCACTGCGGGGCGATGGCCCTCCTGGCCAGCAGGTGTGATGAGTGGCCTCTGAAAAGTGGGAATATCCTGTCAAACCCTTCCTGGGGTCGCTACAGGGCAGAGTGGTCCCTGGCTGCCAGCCACCTTGAGTTCTTCCCCACATAGTCAACCCAATACAGATCCCTGGTACTCGCAGGTTTGGAGGCTGTGGTCAGAAGGTGGTAGGTGGAGGAGTTGAAGCGTGGGAAACTGGACCTCCTTCACCTTCAACTCTCCTTTCTTAGCCATATGTTGCATCAGCCACTTCAGGACTCACACACATTTCATCCATGTCTGTTTTTTTTAAAATGGCATTCGCCAAGCACTATGTTCCAGGCACTGGGGTCGATACGAGCTAATTAGGTTGGACACAGTCCCTGCCCCGAATAGGGCTCACAGTCTTAACTCCAACTTTATAGATGGGGGAAACTGAGACCCAGAGAAGTTAAGTGATTTGCCCAAGGTCACACTGCAGGCATATGGCGGATCAGGGACTAGAACCCAGGTCCTTCTGACTCTCAAGCCCGTGCTGGACTAGGTGACACTGCTTCTATATTTCTTGGTTTCATTTTCCTGCCTCTTTTTCCTCTACCTCCTCCTGATCCCTCTTTTTAGCCACACTCCCTGGAAGCTTGCACCTGTCTCTATTTTGAGATTCAGAAAACGGCTTTTGCAAGACAGGTGGTTAGGCCTGCCCCATTCACTGACGGTAAAGGGGAGAGGGGAGATGAGGGACGGACAGAGAGAGAGAACACTGCTGGAAATCGGAAAGGTCCATTTGGGATCCAAAGGTGTTAGTTTGATCCCATTCTGAGACCATCAGCAAGGGCACTACATTAAACAGAAGCAGTGTGGCTTAGTGGAAAGAGCACAGGCTTGGGAGGCAGAGGTCACGGGTTCTAATCCTGCCTCCATCCCTTGTCTGCTGTGTGATCTTGGGCAAACCACTTAACTTCTCTGTGCCCCAGTTACCTCATCTGTAAAATGGGGATTACGACTGTGAGCCCCACATGGGACCACCTGATTACCTTGTATCTATCCCAGTGCTTAGAACAGTGCTTGGTACATAGTAAGTGCTTAACAAATACCATAATTATTATTATAATTAAACCAGACCCTCTTACAAACAAAGGTAAGCAGTATGTGCAAAAAGCATGACCCTAGGAGTCATAGGACCTGAGTTCTATTCCAAACTCTGCCACTTGCCTGTTGTGTGACCTCGGGCAGGTCACTTAACTTCTGTGTGCCTGATTCCTCAACTTTAAAAGAGGGTTTCAATATTAGCCTGTGAGTCCCATGAGGAACAGGGACTATGTCTGACCTGATTAACTTGTATCTACCCCAGCACTTCGAACAGTGCTTGGCACGTAGTAAGCATTTAGCAAATAGAATTTGAAAAAACATACACGACCACCACTTCCTGGTGGGATCCAAGACCTCCAGTAAATCGTATCATCAGAACTCTACTCTTCCTTCTCCTCTAGACTATAAGCTCGTCGTGGGCAGGGGATGTGTCCACCAACTCTGTTATATTGTACTCTCCCAAGTGCTTAGTACTGTGCTTTGTACACAGTAAGCGCTTGATCAATACAATCGACTGATTGTGCGCAAACTTTCTCCTTTCCCCTAAGCCCCCCTAAATAATCCACCCTCAGGAGTCCCTGACCAATCCCTTCCTCCCAATTGTCACCCACCCCTGTATATATGTTAGTTTATTCCATTCATTTATTTTTGCTCATTTCCTCCCCCTTCGCATCGGACAGTTCAAAGCACTGCTCATCTTCAAAGCCCTTCTGAAATCACATCTCCCGGGGGCTTTCCCAGTTTCAAATGTCCCAGTTGCCACTTCAGTGCTTGTGTGGATATAGGCACTTGAGACACTCTCAACTGTCCCTAGCACTCAAGTACCTACCTCCCTTCTTCTTCCATCTGTAATTGTTTTTAGGGTTTGCCTTTCCTGTCATATTGTAAATTCCTTGAGAGCAAGGATCAGACCTACTAATTTTATTGCACTCTTTTAAGTGCTTAATTCAGTGCTGTGCGGTCAGTATTTGAGTAGACACTCGAACGCTAATTAGATCACGCTATCCCAGCTCATAGCAAAAGTACAAAGAGATAAGTGTAAATTATATGGAGAATAGGTGAGTGCTTGGGTGGATAACCATAGCTGTTGAATTGGATGCTTTATTCTATCAGCCTGTTCTCCCTCCTCCCTTGACTGTGAGCTCCATGTGGAACAGAGCCCATATCCAGTCTGACGTACTTGAACTACCCCAGCATTTAGAACAGTGCTTGATGCAGATTAAGTGCTTAACAATATTAGTAATGATAATTAGTAGGATTTATTCAGCACTTATTCTATGCTGAGCACCGCGCTGAGTGCTTAGGAGAGTATAATAGACACAATTTCTCCTTCAAGGAGCTTACAATCTAGTCTCAGACGCTTCGGTGTCACAGAAGTGTTGAACCGGCAGAAGGTGTCGGGGAGGGAGGTGGAAGATTAATTTGGGAAGGCCTCCTGGAGATGGTTTGCAAAAAGATAGGAAGGCTAGGGATTCAGTAAACGTGACGGGGAAGGGAGCAACAGATGAATGGCGCGATGAGAACGAGGTCCAGTGAGTACATTTGCCTTAGATTTATTCCTTGTGGTTGATGTGAGAGAATAGCAATTATTAAGACTTGAAGGTTCTTTAGGGTTGGGATCACACTAATTATCTTTCGCCGATGTTCCTCACATAACTGATCCAGTCCTGTGCAACACATTCTACTTTTCTCTCACGTACCTGTCTTCCACCCACTTAGGCTGAGCCCTCTGTGGGCATAGATTCTAATGGAATTGACTCTCACCAGTGCTTAGCACCCTGTATGTGCTCAACATACGCTATTACTAAATGAGTCTGATCAGAAGATGGGTAGCGTTTATTGTCTAAGGCTGGGGGGGTAGCCCCATTGGTGGGTGGAACTGGAGAGTGAGAGTTGAGTGTGGAAGCCAGTAAACTGGTTACTGTGGATGCTGACGTCTTCAGGGACCAGGGTGGGTGCTGGGGCAGGGAGGAGAAAAGTTAGAGTCATCAAACCCGGCTGGAAATAGTGATGGGTTCTGGAGTTGACTTAGCAGGTGTCTGGTGGAGATAGTGTGGACTTTGATGTGGAAGAGATGGTGCAACAGATTGGAAGTAGCATGGTGGAAAGGAGCAAGCTGACCTTTCCTTCACCAAGTGTTGTGAGGCAGTGCAAGAAAGTGAGACCCTCAGAGAGAAAAGAGAGCCAAGCTTTGGCAATGGGGAAGAGGTGAGGGGATTTGGAACAAACCCAAGGTGAAAGGGAGTTTGTTCACGGAGGCCTGCGGCGGGGAGGTTCCACAAGGCAGAGGCCGGAACAATATCTAGGAGGATGATGGTCGGAGCCACAGAAGGGAAATGTTGACCTGCTTCACTTGCTTCCACTCTTATTTTCAGGCCCTGGCCCATCAATCAATCGTATTTAGTGAGTGCCTACTATGTGGAGAGCACTGTTCTAAGCACTCAGGAAAGTATTATACAGATTTGGCAGACACATTCTTTGCCCATTAGGAGTGTAGAAGGGGAGATAGACATTAAAAGAGTTTATGGACATGCGCAGGAGAAGCAATATGGCCTATTGGAAAAAGCACGAGCCTGGAAATCTGAGGAGGTGGATTCTAATCCCGGCTCGACCACGTATCTGCTGTGTCCCCTTGGGCAAGTCACTTCACTTCTCTGTGCCTCAGTTACCTCATCTGTAAAATGGGAATTAAGACTACGAGCCCCATAATAATAATGATGATGACATCTGTTAAGTGCTTACTTTGTGTCAGGCACTGTATTAAGCCCTGGGGTGGATCGAGGTGGACACAGTCCCTGTGCCAGGTGGGGCTCAGGGTCTCAATCCCTATTTTGCAGATGAGGTAACTGAGGCACAGAGAAGTGAAGTGACTTGCCCACGATTGCACAGCAGACAAGCGACGGAGCCGGGTTTAGAACCCATGACCCTCTGACTCCAAGGCCCGTGCTCTATCCATTCATTCAATAGTATTTATTGAGCGCTTACTATGTGCAGAGCACTGTACTAAGCACTTGGAATGTACAAATCGGCAACAGAGACAGTCCCTGCCCTTTGATGGGCTTACAGTCTAATCGGGGGAGACAGGCAGACAAGAACAATGGCAATAAATAGAGTCAAGGGGAAGAACATCTCATAAAAACAATGGCAAATAAATAGAATCAGTGTGATGTACATCTCATTAAACAAAATAAATAGGGTGATGAAGCTATATACTACGCCATGCTGTGTCCAACCCAATTTGTATCCACTCCAGCACTTAATACAGTGCTTGGCACATGTAAGTGCTTAACAAATACCACAATAATTAGCAGTGCTGTGGAGCTGAGTGTGGGTGAATAGCTAGTGCTTAAAAGGTACAGATTCAAGTGCACTGGTGACACAGAAGAGAGAGTAAATAGGGAAAAAGGACTTAGTCAGGGAAGGAATCTCGGTGGAGATGAGTTTAACAAGGCTTTGAAGGTGGAGATGAGTTTAACAAGGCTTTGACAGATGGGATCAAGGTACAGTGAGTAGGTTGGCTTCGGAGAGGCGGAGCTTAAGAGCTGGGTGGTAGAAGAAAGTCAGGGAAGTTCAATGGAAGGCGATGAGCTAATTGAGTGCTTTAAAACTGATGGAAAGGATGTGGCGGTGGATGGGCAACCCACGGAGGTGATTGAGGAGTGGGGAGATGCAAAGTGATCATTCAGAAAAATGATCTGGGCAGCAGAGTGAAGGACTCGAACAGGGAGAGACAGGAGGCAGAGAAGTGGCTGATGCAGCTGTCGAGTGGGATAGGATGTAGCATGATGCAGCAGAAGCAGCACGGTGTAGTGGAGAGATTACGGGCCTGGGAGTCAGAAGGTCATGGGTTTTAATCACAGGTCTGCCACTTATCTGCTGTGTTGACCTCGGGTAAGTCACTTAACTTCTCTGGGCCTCAGTTGCCACATCTGTAAAATGGGGGCTGAGACTTTGAGCCCCACGTGGGACAGGGACTGTGTCCAACCTGTTTACCCCCAGTGCCTGGCACATAGTAAGTGCTTAATAATAATAATAATTGTGGTATTTGTTAAGTGCTTACTATGTGCCAAGCACTGTTCTAAGCACTGAGGTAGATACAAGGTAATCGGGTTGTCCCACGTGGGGCTCACAGTCTTCATCCCCATTTTACAGTTGAGGTCACCGAGGCCCAGAAAAGTTAACTGACTTGCCCAGGGTCACACAGCCAAGTGGCAGAGTTAGGATTCGAACCCCTGACCTCTGACACCCGAGCCCAGTCTCCTTCCACTCAGCCACACTGCTTCTTTAAGCCATAATTATTATTATTATTGGAGCGGCATAATAGGAATTTGGATCATTCAATAAATGCCAATTACTGAACGCTATGTGCAGAGCATTGTTCTAAGCCCTTGGGAGATTACAATAGAAGATTATTAGCAGCAATGTTCCCTGCCTATAATGAGTTTACAGTCTAGAAGACGAAGAGCAAAGAGGGGCGGATTTTAGTAGTGTGAGGGTAGAACAGACAGGATTTGGTGGCAGGTTGAATCAGAGAAAGGAGTCGAGAGTAAAACCAATACTACTGGCCTGTTTGACAGAGGACAATGGTGTGGTCTACAGCATGGGCAAGACAGGGTGGCAGGGTTTGGATGGGAAGATAAGTTCTGATTTGGTCATGTTAAGGTTTAAGTGTCGGAGGGACATCCAAGTAGAGATGTCCTGAAGGCACGAGGAAATGTGAGACTGCAGAGAAGAGAGGTGAGGGCTGGAGATGTAGATTTGAGAATCAACTGTGTAGAGAAAGAAATGGAAGCCATGGGGATGAATGAGTTCTCCAAGAGAGAGGGTGTAGCTGGAGAAGAGAAAAAGACCCAGAACCGAGCCGTCAGGGACTCCCACGGTTACGGGCTGAGGCAGAGGAGTAGCAGGTGAAAAAGGCTGAGTGGCGAGAGAGAGAACCGGGAGAGGACAGTGGCAGTGAAGCCAAGGTTGGATGATGTTTCCAGGAGAAGGGGGTGGTCACGGAAGCTGACAGCTGAGAGGTCACGGAAGATTGGCCTACCCTCATTCACACACTCTCGATGCGCAGCAACACCTCCCACCTCCCAAATCCCCTTGGTCAGTTGGGTCCGGCCCGGGCTCTGATTGAACTGTGGAGGTTTTCCCTCTTCCCAAGGCAGCTTGGGCCCTCTGAGAGTCACACCTGGAGAGTTTCCGGTATTCTACCAGTCTTGACTACAGGAGGGAGAGTCAAGCAGAGGCACACCTATTCCATTCCTACCTTGGGAGGTGGCCAGAGAGCGGAAGGCAATCTGCTACAAGTCAAAACTCACCTGTGCTGGGCAGCAGAGGTGTGGGAGAGAGTCGAGGGCAGAGATCCATTTCCTGAGCAGAAGGCGGCAACGGTAAACCACTTCCGTATTTTTACCAAGAAAACTCTATGGATTCACTACCGGAACGAACGCGGATGGAAGTGGGGCGTTCTGGGAAAGATGTGTCTGTGGCGTCACCGTGGGTCGGATACGACTCGACAGCATGAGACGACAACAACAACAAGGTAGCTTGGTAGCCTTGCTTTGGCTGAGTTCTTTCAACTCCACTCTCTCTGCCAAGTGAGAACTGACAGCCGGCCCCATGTGGAGGTCTGAACCCTCCGGGCCAAGGGGGGGGGGACGGTCGGCTGGCACGGCTGGAACCTGCCTTCGGGTTCTCCAGGGAGTGAAAGGAGATAATAATGTTGGTATTTGTTAAGCGCTTACTATGTGCAGAGCACTGTTCTAAGCGCTGTGGGGGATACAGGGTCATCACGTTGTCCCACTTGGGGCTCACAGTCTTCATCCCCATTTTACAGATGAGAGAACTGAGGCACAGAGAAGTGAAGTGACTTGCCCACAGTCACACAGCTGACAAGTGGCAGAGCCGGGATTCGAACCCATGACCGCCTCAGCCTGGTTACCTCTTGGTGGGAGGCTGCTGAGCTTCCACCACCGCCTAAGACTCCTGCCCCAGGGGTAAAGTGCTGGAGGAGGAGGAGTTGGAATAGCTACTAGTCAATATTTGGGAGGTCCTTCCCAGTCCAGGGCCCCATTTCTCCGCCTGGGGGAGGAGGGAGCTGGAGGCTCTTTGGGCCAGTGGAATCTCTGTTATGGGTTGGCCAGGGAGAGTAGATTTCAGCCAAACTTTGGAACTGGGACTAATGAAACACCCTAAGAGCAAGACTGATCAGAAGACTTGGTTTTAGGTTTGGCTCAATTTCTCCCTCTTTCTTAGCTCCAACCCTTCGGGCCTTGGGGAAATTTTTCAACAGAGCAAAAACGAAACAAAAATTCTCTCCAAGGAGGGTGGAGGTGAGACCACCGAAACACTGCCAAGGAAGGTATCTTTTGGGTTCCCTACCGCAGGCTTCAGTCTTTCCTTTGAGACATATTCACCCCAAGTGTCTCTTTCCACCCGGCAGGCCTTAGTGGCCCTAGAAACCAGAGCCGGGGGTGCTGTACTCCAGAGGAGCCCGCTAAGAAAGGGCAAGGCAATGCTCTCCTTTGCCTGTTTCCCAACGGAGTTGGACTGAAATCCAGGTCTGTTTCTCAAGCCTCCCTTGTGTTTATCTCAGTGTGGGCTCCCCAGTGAAACCGATTCGGAGAATTTGATCTTCTTCAAGCTTTGGCTACTACTAAAGTTTTTGCTAAGCTTGTTAAACATTTCAAGTTGGGGTGCAGTCCAAGTTCTCTTCATTTTAGGGGGAAAAAAAAGTATTCATTTCAACTCAAGCATCTGGGAGGTTATATAACTTTTTTTTTTATAGTTTTTGGTATCTTGACTTTGTGAAATGCAGGTCTTCAGCTCAGAAGTTACCTATATCCAAACCGTTCACCTCGCTGACAGAATCTACCCCGAAGTTCTGATCGGCTCCTCTGGCAGCTCAGAGCCACCTTTCAGTCATTTGTTTTGGACTCTCAAGGCGACGCTAACCGTTTCTCCCGAAACTCTTAAAACACTGAATCGGGTCTACTCCCTGTGCTGTTCTCTCTCGAGTGCTTGACACAACGCTCTCCAAAGAGTAAGCTCTCACTGATTGTCAGGCCCCCCTGGACCTTCTCTAGCCCACCAGGAGAACCCGTCCAGGGCTGAGCCTTCCCAAATCACACCCTTCTTTGTGAAATGCTGCGGCCACCTCTGGCTCGCCGATAATGGGCCTGAAGTGGACTCTCGGCACCCAGCTTCCTTCGCTGGAGCTCCTCCAGAGCCTGAGCTATTCCCCAGCCGGGAGGCAGGCACCTCTGGTAACTGGGAAGGTGGTTGCTCCTCAAAATAGCCTCTGAGACTGTGTGTCTTCCAACCAAGGAGTAGCTTCTAAACTGGCGGCCTTGGGAGTAATAGTAATAATAATAATGTTGGTATTTAAGCGCTTACTATGTGCCGAGCACTGTTCTAAGCGCTGGGGTAGACATAGGGGAATCAGGTTGTCCCACGTGGGGCTCACAGTCTTAATCCCCATTTTACAGATGAGGGAACTGAGGCACAGAGAAGTGAAGTGACTTGCCCACAGTCACACAGCCGACAAGTGGCAGAGCTGGGATTCGAACTCATGAGCCCTGACTCCAAAGCCCGTGCTCTTTCCACTGAGCCACGCTGCTTCTGAGTAGCTGGCTTTGCTCTGCGGCCTAAGTGGAGGGCGGAGCATGGCTAGAAGAAATGTTTGCCTTGGAGTTAGGTAAGGGCATTCATTCATTCATTGATTCATTCGTGTTTATTAAGCACTTACAGTATGCACAGCACTTTCCTAAGCTCTTGGAAAGTACAGTGGCCCAAGGGGCAGTGGCCTAGTGCCGGTTCAGAGGTGCGAGTCCTTTGACAGAACCAAATTTCATTTCCCTGAAGCCAAGCCGCAAGAAGTAAATCTAAATGGTAAGGCTTCAGATTGTAAGCTTGTTTTAATAATAATAATAACAATAATGATGATGATAATGGCATTTAAGTGCTTACTATGTGCCAAGCACTGTTCTAAGCATTAGGGGGGATACAAGGTAATCAGGTGGTCCCACGTGGCGCTCACAGTCTTAATCCCCATTTTACAGATGAGGTAACTGAGGCACAGAGAAGTTAAGTGACTTGCTCAAAGTCACACAGCTGACAAGTGGCAGATTCAGGATTAGAACCCATGACCTCTGACTCCCAAGCCCGTGCTCTTTCCCCTGAGCCACACTACTTTAAGTGTTTTGTGAGCAGGGAATGTGTCTACCAGCTCGGTTCTACTGTACTCTCCCAAGAGCTTAGTACAGTACTCTGCACACAGTAAGCACACTGATCAATTTAACATTGGGCCACTTGTCTTTCTCACTGTCTCTTTGTCCTTCTTAAATCTGGGTTGAAGTCAGATGCTAAAATCACTTTCTCAGGGATTTTTTTTGACCATCTGCAAGCACTGAGGGAGGGGCAGTGGGGCTTACCGGAAAGAGTACGAGCCCGGGACTCAGGGGACAGGGGTGCTAATCCCAGCTCTGCCACCTACCTGCTGTGTGACCTTGGACAAGTCACTTAACTTCTCTGTGCTTCAGTTTCCTCATCAGCAAAATGGGGATTCAATACCTGTTCTCTCTCCTACTTAGATTGTGAGCTCCGGGTCTATGACAGGGACTGTGCATGCCCTGACTACTGCTGAGACTGTGAGCCCAGGGATTGTGTCTAACACTATTTGCTTGTGTCCACTCCAGCACTCAGTACGGTGCATAGAAAGTATTTAACAAATACAATTATTATTATTATTCAGGGGCTGAGGGCGGCCCTTAGGTAAGAGAGGGGAAGAGCAGGAGAAGAGAGATACTAACAACAATAACTGTCGTATTTAAGTGTCTACTGTTTGCCGAGGACTGTACTAAGCTAGGAGAGCTACAAGTTAGTCACGTCACACAGGGTCCCTGTCACACAAGGAGCTCACGGACTAGGTGTAGGAGGGATCACCGATATTACCTGCTTTACGGATGAGGAAACTGAGGCACAGAGGTGAAGTGACTTGTCCAAGGTCACACAGCTTGCAAGTGGCAGAGCCGGGATTACTACATAGGTCCTCTGACTCCCAGCCCTGTGCATTTTCCACTAAGGCCACGGCTGCTTCTGGAAAGTTGAAAAGAGATTCACCTAACCTGTCCTATGTATACGAAAGGGAGGTTGCGGAGTTCCCATTAGGGAAAGTTTCAGATACCGGATAGCAACTGGTCTGGGCTAGCGTTGTTTAGGATTGGTTTTTTCTTGAAGAGACTCCTCCTAGACCTGGGGATCGGGAGTTAGAACAACGGCTATTCGGGTTCGGTCATCTCACCTCTCAGCGGGAGAAGTGAGGGAAACAAATCTGGTTCAAGAAAAACAGGAAAGTTTTACTGCATAAAACATTAATAATATATTTTAATGAAAAAAATCCTTAGTTTCATGTTTCTATTCAAAGACACTCAAAACTAGTTTTTCCCTGCCCTCCCCCGCCAACTGCACCTCAATTTTTGACTTTATAATAGGACCAGTTTGGAGGATTTTTTTTTTTTGTATTTTAAACCCTTTTTTTTTTTAAAGATTAAACAACCAGGCTAGCAAAAAGGTACTCAATACATACTTTCCTTATATCAAACAAGCTAGTATTTCAATACAATGTAACTATACAGAATATATACATTACACATATGATCACAAAGCAATCACTACAAGGCTCAGAACAGATTTGAAAAAACATGATATTCACATTGATTACAATAACTCTAAAAATGATTGTAACGTTGAAACGGCACTTAGTTTACAAAAAAAGTCACAAAAATATATATATAGCCACCAAGAACTATGGTTCCGGAAAAATACTAATAGCCAGATACTAGTATATAAAATGTGAAGTGTATTTAAACATCGTATACATTAAAAAAACAAAACCAACCCCAAACCAAAAAAACCAAAAAAAAAAACACCTCTTTGTCGAAAGTCAAACATGCCAAGTTAAACTGAGCTGTGGCCACGGTCACCAAGAGAAGCTGTACTGTGGATGAGATGACTGGATATAGAGCTGGTGACGTGGGGACTGACACAGTTGCTCAGGGTACACAAGGACACCCACCGGCTTAATTAAATTCACATTTCCCACCCCCCCACCCCCAGCAACATCCTCCCTCCGGGGTTTCACCGAACGCCGGGGCCCGGAATGAGCGCGGATGGCGTGACGGGCCGCGGGGAGAGATCGCCCCGACCCCGCTCCCTCGTTGCCGGGGGCTGTAGGTAAAATAGTAAAGCATGCATCAGCGAAACGAAGCGATCCCAGCCATCCAGCGGGAAGACGGCGCGCGAGGGACAGTTTCCGCCTTGGCTGGCTGAACTCCAAAGAGCTGCGGGCTTGAGGTCAAGCCTGGTCTATCCCCTCCTCGAACTACTGTGGCAGCAGGTGGGAAGGTCCAGAACCCAAAACACAGTGTGACCGAAAAATCCATCTTGTGGCACAAAGACATTCCCCGTTCTACCCCGCCCCCCTCCCCGCCCTTCACATCTGTCTCTTCAGAACATTGTGCACCATCCACCACTGATTTCTTCTAGCGCCCTCTGACTAGGCCCTGCGATCTCTACTCCACGCACCCCCCCACCCCCAGTGAAGCGGCCATGGAGAAGACACTACCTACGCTCCCGAGAGTTAAATTCAGTCTTAAAAAAATGGGCATTTTATAGAATAGAAAACAAAAGAGGTCTCTTCTAAAAGCATCTTTCACAAATATATAGATATATATATATATTTTTAAATATTAAAATAGGTGACCTAGGACTTTTATAAAATGGCTTTTGAAAAGATGGTGTATGTGACAGCGGGACATACACAATCCTCCAGGTTGGGTAATAAGGTGCCAAAAAAATGCCCTAGAAAGAGGCAGGCAACATCTGACATGCCAAGGGGGCACCAGCAACCACAGAAAAACTAAATGCTCTCTGAAATTCAGATCCCCACCCAAAAGTCAAGTTTTTACTCTATTTGGGACCATAGTTCTCTTCACTTGGAGAAAAAAAAGTCGTTTAACTTTAAGCATCAGAAGCCATCACTTTGTAAACAAAAATGAGCAAAGTTCACGGTCTTGCTTCCTAATATCATTTCTCGCAGACACCCGGAAGGTGACGCAGTGCTACTATCAGAAATCTCAGCAACTCTTCTCTCGGTATGAGAGACCTTACATTAATGTCTGCCAACTTGAGAATTTATTAATTAAAATAAGAACTGCAGTGAGAATTGAGAAGTGCAGCGCACTCGGGGAAGTAGACACATTCTAAAATAGCAAATGACCGGAGGTGCCTAAGAAGACCAGCCTCCTTTTGAAGTGAGCCCGGCTTCCACTAACGCCAATTGCAACTTAATGCCCAGTCACCTGACGGACTTTGGTATCCCACAGTTCCCAAAGGAGGACGGTGGTCATCTGTTCAACAATTTTCACTGGGGGTGGGAAGGGGGACTTTCCCAAAATGGTGTTACCAGATTCCACCTGGGGCTGGGTGGGGCATGTCCCTTAAATTTAAGAATTTAATCAGTGTCGAGGTCTATAAGCCAATAAACTCAGTTTTACAGGGAAAGCCAACAATTGGAGGATTTTGGAATGTCGAGTAAACAAAAAGCCCTTGGAAAAAATAAGGATAAATGAATCTGTGTTTACACCCATCTGTTTGAAGGCCAGAGTGCTCTAAGTCATTCTGTACGATGATTTACACTGCAACGGCAACTTATCCTAGGAGGTTCAGTCTTTAGAAAATGCTTCACGACTCATCTTTATATAAAAATCTTTACGTGTTTCACTGAATCCCCTGATATTTGTGATCTGTCATAGTTTCTTCCCCCCCCACCCCAACCATACCAACGCAGCTACCCAGACAGTGAAATGTTGCAGGGCAACAGAAATAGAATGCCAGTTTGGGAAGAGAGTTAAAAATGCACTAACTTAATATTAGAAGGCAAAATATGACTGTGGAACCTATCAGACATGAGGGGAACATTCTTCTTTCTTGTCTGTGCCTCACATAACCATGATGAATTGGGGAGGGTGGGTGGGCCGGAGGATGATGGTAGAGGGATTATCTCAGTTTTTATTATTATTATTAATAATCGTATTTGTTAAGCGCTTACTATGTGCCAACCACTGTTCTCTAACACTGGGATAGATAAAAGTTAATCAGTGTGGACACAGTCACCTGTCCCATGTGGGGCTCACAGTCTTAACCCCCATTTTACAGATGAGGTAACTGAGGCACAGAGAAGAGAAGTGACCTGTCCAAGGTCTCAGAGCAGACAAGTGACAAAGCCAGAAGTAGAATCCAGGTCCTCCTAACTTTCAAGCCCATGTTCTAACCACTAGGCCAAGCTGCTTCTATGGATTGGACGTGCCCTTTCCCCGAGCCAGGATGGCCCTTAGGTTCCAAGCAAAGTGTTTCGCTTTCTGAACCATCTCAGCCAACTGACAATATGGCACAGACCGAGGACCTCCCACCTTAACGTGCACAGGTCATACTCTTTTATGGCTCCACGGGGTAAGGTTTTGGATAACTCTCACCTGTCTAAAAGTGTGGCTAAGGAAAAAGGAAAAATTGCCTAAAGAAAGGTGGGTCCCACGTTTCACTCTCTGATGCACTGACCGTATCTTATGCCAATAGCCCTTACGGAAAAATAGATTTTCCACTCAAGCAACCCTCGAACTTGCCCCTAAATGACAATGCGGACCGAAAACTGCCTACAAAATGAATACTGTTAATACATGGAATTCTGCAAACCTTACCCATTTCATATATACAATTTCAAAAGGGACCAAACATTACTCTGCAGATATTTTTCTCACTGTACGGAGATGAGAGAATTAGAACAGAACTGACAAATGTGATTTGATTTCCAAAACTCCCTCAAAAGTTTCAAGTGGAGAACCCCAAGGAAATGAGAAGCAATTTCTCTAGTGCTGGTGGGGTCCCAGCGAGGAGAGGATACCGACTACAGACAGCTTTGAGGTGCTTCCGAATAACAGAGGCAGAAACAGATTCTCTCAGGGCACTTGAAAGTGGGATTCACCTTTTTCGGCCTCCAGAGCAGCTTTTAGTACCATTTGCTGATGCAATATTTTCCCCCAGAGGTCCAAAAGGGTTAATGCTGCTTCCAAAGGTGCCCAGAAGACGATAAATGCGTCACCCCACAGTTTGGTCAGTGGGTTAACGACACGTTCGACTTACAAAACGGGTACTGTTCAAATAAAGACGGGCAAAAAGTTTTAGCAGTCAATGGGCAGTAAGAGACACAT
Organism: Ornithorhynchus anatinus; assembly: GCF_004115215.2. Classification (NCBI taxonomy): domain Eukaryota; kingdom Metazoa; phylum Chordata; class Mammalia; order Monotremata; family Ornithorhynchidae; genus Ornithorhynchus; species Ornithorhynchus anatinus. The sequence continues at coordinate 23,747,270 of NC_041738.1, read as the reverse complement.
TCACAATGAACTTTGTCAAATATAAGTCTTAAATTTATTATATCACTGACACATTTCACTGCTTAATCAAAGTAGGATTGATTTTACCCCCAAACTCTCTTTTATGAAAGTAAAATTGGAAATTTGATTGGATTACAAATTCTCTGAAAGACCTAAAATTAGGATTAAAAGCGAGCCCATCAATTAAATGATTTCAAGAATGATCACTCTTAGAAATGTTTATCAGCAGATCGAGGCAGCCCTCTTGCCCAAGGCAATTTAAAAGGTCTGGGATAAACATACTGGTGATATGAATGCCGTTGTGCTTTTTGGGGAATAAAGGGTTGGACAGCAACAGAGACTGAGTTTTAACAATGATATCGCCCCGATCGATTCTTCCACTGCCACGGGAAGTAGTCACTGAGAACAGGATGAACCTAATCCGGCAGCTCCGAAACATCTGGCATTTTTATTCACATCTAAAGGTCCACTACAAATTTGATGATTGAAGGATGAAAAGGACTAGTTTGAATGGAGATCATTTAAGAAAGGCAGTTTCCCTTGTGCTAAAACTTTAAGCCCTTTGAAAGTTGGGTATGTCACTTCAGGTTCACCTTCCTGGGACATCGGGAGGAGACAGCTGCATTCAATGTCCAAAACGAGAGAACATTTTGATGTAGTTATTTTTGGAGAGAAAATACTTTAATAAGCATCGCTATAACTGACTGGCTCTTAATCACTACTATCAATACGAAAACTACTAGGCTTACGCGGCTCACTCCATCAGATTTTTCACATCCTCTTGAGAAAAATCCTCTTCCGTGCCTTTCAGCAAAAATAAGGCGTCATCGCTATCAAAAACAGCCTCTGATCTTGGCTTTCAAAAACCCAATCTCAGAAAATGAAAGGCACTAAATTCTCCCAGAACACGTGTTTGGGGGACCGAACGCCGGTAGGCAATTTGGAGTGCTCTTTGGACCACACGTGGCACTCTGGATAGAAGGTGGGGGTGCCCGATCCTGGCCCACTGGGATGGGCGGGGCTGATCAGGGCCACAACCCCCTGGCGTTGTAGGAGAATTGAGTGGACCCCCAAACCTTCGCATGTCAATGTATAACCTCAGTGACCTAGAAACTATGCTCTTGACTTGCATTCTTTTAGCAAAATACTTGTTAAAACTCTCACTGAGTAAAATCTAGCGAGGAAGTAATCAAAGCACAATCAGATACACTTAAAAGACCATCTTTATAGAAGTCACGGGGTGTGCTAAAATTTGGGCTGCCGACTTTCCATAAAACCCCAAATCTTTGGAATTCACAGAATTTACCAAACAGAAATCACTGCTCCTTGTTGACACGCACCAGCAGTGCTCTGCTCTTAAGGCAAAGTACGCCGTGAGCATGCTATGAAAGCAGCCACGTGTTCGGGCCACCGACCCCTTTAGTGGCGGAAAGATGTTAAAGAGAAAAGGTCTTACTTAGGGAGGTGACCTCCGCTTCTCCCTCCAAACTTAAAGAAGCCACCTGATCCCTGCTGTTACACAGTGCGGGGAGGGGAAAGCTAAGATTTTTTGAAAAAGAAAACAGGGGAGATGGTTCTAACATATCTCCCCACTCCTTCCCCAACCCCTTGGTGTTGGGCCAAACTTTTAGGCGAATGGTACTGCTTCCTTCCTCATCTTGGCTCTTATAATTTCGTAGTTTTCTTTTTTTTTTAAAAAAAAAAGATAAGTTTCTTTCAAAATACTATGGACGAATCAAGACAAACTCACGAGGAAAACTACAAGAAGAACCCTTGCCTTGTCCAGCCAGTCGAAGCTGTGCAATAGCAGCCCAGTCCACTGCAAGTGTTCATGAGGGTGGACACTAACACCCAGATAACATCAACAACAGAGAAGCACAAATTAGTGGAAGGCTGCTGTACCTGAAATTCTGTCAGGCTTGGTTAAATACACTTTGTGGAAGCAGTAGAATGCCACTGGCTTCAAGGGAGTTATGTAGGGAGCTGGTGCAAGTTAGGGTGAGGGAGGTCAGAAAATATGAGGAATATAAAATCATATTCAAAAATCTTTGGAATGTTTAACAACAGTTTAACTTCACCTCCCTGGGGGACTGACCTGTGAAAACTGGAAGGTATTTGGTGTGGTTACGTGTTTTTGATTAGGCAGCAAAAAGAATATCCCTTGTTAGATGTTAGAAAATCTGAAAAGGAATGGAACAGAATTTGGTCAAATTGAAAATGGGCAAATTTTTCTTTTGAATCACAAAATCGCTAGCCTTGCGGAGTTGACTCGAGTCTCCCTTTAATTATGCACCTTGCTGTTATGTCCCAGCTCTCCGTGACCTCCAGTGGGTGTTCAGACCACAAGAGCTGTCGACGCCATTTGGCGATATGGGTCCAGAAACAAAAGTACCACTTTCTTTGTGAAACTGAGGATAGTGATGTTTAGATGGCTCCGGAGTGCCCCCACGCTAACTAACAAAAATCCCCAGTCTATTATTGGGAGTTAATTTCCTAATCAGCGAGACAAACTGTCACCAATTTAAGGCTTTACACGCTATTTTGGCCCTTATGGCAATTCTCCGATCGGTGCGGACAGCCTTACAAATGTCAGACGATCAACGCGGAGCCTTTTGTAAATCCAGAAAAGTGGAACTGCAAACCTTTTACTTTATTTTTAGCATCACGCGTGGAGCAGTAGATACGGCCTCTAATAACCTTGGAAATGGTTTAAGATGATTTGGATCAGGGGTAATTTAGCACTGTCAAAATGGGCTTTTTGTAAACAATTCCCCAGGCTGGGTAAAGAATTTGGCCTCCACTAAGGATTCCTTTTATTTTTCTGAAAAATCCAAGACCGTACATTAAAAACTCCCTACATTACCAATATCTATGTATTAACGCAGAAGAACACCAATATTTTTTTCTTCAGTAAATCTGGTACGGAACCATCAGCTGCTGGAAACGGCAGACTGTAAATTGGGCAGGAGGTAGGGGAGCCCCACCAGGGAAAGGCACTCCGGATGGGGCAAAAGTCGGGGTGGCTGGCTGCCTGGATCATCTGGCCCAGCTACACATCCGGGTCCCCCATCACCTGACAGCACTGTCCAGAGTCCTGCTCGCCGGGGGGCGGGGTGGGAGGGAAGGCTCAATGTAAGCCTCAATCTATTAGTTGAGGGGAAGTAAGGGAAAAACCCCCCACAAATAAATCACTATTGAAAGGCCCCCATAAACTGGGTAATTTCCACCAGACCCTCAACCTCTCTAGAAACACTCCTACTGGGAAGAAAACTGATTTGGATTAGAAACAAAAGAGCCAATAATCAACAGTCACAGCTTAGGTCATTTCTGTGTGTGTGTGTGTGTGTCTCTGTGTGCGTGTGTGTGTATACAGAATTGCAGAATCCAAATGGATGTGTTAGACTTGGACTTACTCTTCTCACTGCCTACCTCCACTCGTGACTTAGTCATAAGCAGACCATTGACACTTTTCCTAACTGAAGCTCCTCGCCTTCCTCCGCATAAGCAAAGCAAGAAATAATTTCTTACTGGGGAGGGGTGGGGGTGAACCATCAAAGGAGGGAGTATTTGTCCCAGTATGAATCTACACGTCACAAGAGACCATAAAAAGGTTGATGAAGCTTCAAAAAGGCAATTCTGTTAAATTTCAGAAATGTTTACACACAACCATTTGCCGGGAAAGCTTTACCGTAAACACTTGAAGAAAACAGCAGGCGTCACTACAAAATGTCACTCCAGGTTCCAAGTAGAGGTTTAGGCACCTACTCAGGACATTGGTTAAAACTCTACTCAGCCATTGATTTCTGATGCATACCTGCATCTTGGGCAGGTTAGGGAGTCTTCAGATTTCTTCTTTACCCAACGGTGTGTAGCAGTGAGAAACTTAACCTGCCCTAACAGTGGAAGAAGAAATTCGTCAGTGTCTTAGAGTCAGTTGGTTCTCTGGAAGTGTATCACAGCTTCTATTCTGTTTCGACATGGTCTTATTGTGCGCTCGGTCTTAAAGAAGTGATCTCTCAGTCGTGAAAATGTGACATCTGTTGTCGTTCTCTAATTAAAGCATAGCTAGCAAAGTAAAAGGGGAATTCTTTTCCCCCAACCCTTTTTTGTTTGGTTGGTTTTTTTTTGTTCTTTTTAAATTAAATTAAAAAATATACAGGACCAAGCACAGGCACTTTCCAAAAAACCAAGAAATGAAGCCAAACCGTGAAATTACTCAATAGTAATAGAAGACAGCTCTGATTTTGGAGGGTCGTCTCTGGCTGCCTCAGCGCTGGCACTGGTCTTTGGCTGTTCTGGTACATCTTCCTCCTTTTCTGCCAGCCCACCGAGAGAACCCAAGGGGAAAGTGCTTTCGCAATTTTGAGTCGACGAGACCTGTGAAATGACAGGCATTTGGACAGAGGAGTTGCTTTCAAAACTGTGTTCTCCAAGCTCATATTGAACAAGGGTCTCTTCCTGCTCCTGATTTAAGTAGTCCGGCACTAGGAAATCACTAGACGAGGGACAAAGGATGAGAAGACAATGTTACTTTAAAAAACAGCAAATCCAGATAAATCCTTTTCCTTAAGAGTTAACCCCCAAATGCCTTTTGGTGACAAGAAAGGTAATTCGGAACCGAGTAACCCAGGGTTTCTATGTAGCCAGATTCTTAGCTGAAGATTGAAATTCAGTTCTTCACCATGGGCAAACAAAACACTCAGCTTTATGTGTTTTTATTCAACTTTATCTACTAGGTTAATTTTCCTCTGGACGTCTAATGGTCATTATAGGCAGGGAATTCATTCAATTGTATTTACTGAGAGCTTACTATGTGCAGAGCATTGTACTAAGCACTTGGGAGAGCACAAAATGACAATAAACAGTCACATTCCCTGCCCACAACGAGCTTACTGTCTAGAGTGGGGGGGACAGACATCAATACAGATAAATAAAATTACAGATATGTATGTAAGTGTTGTGGGGCTGGGGGGCGGGGGAAGCAAAGGGAGCAAGCTGGGGCAACGCAGAAGGGAATGGGAGATGAGGAAAAGCGAGGCTTAGTTTGGGAAGACCTCTTGAGGGAAATGTGCCTTCATTAAGGCTCTGAAGGGGGTCTGCTAATTCTTTCGCATCATACCCTCCCACAGCACTTAGTAAAGTGATCTACACATTGCAAGCGCTCAATAAATACCACTGACTGCTTGATTAATAACCTCTTTACAGTTCAAAAACTGGGAATGGTTTTCAAATGCTTTAAAAAGTAAAGGACCTTGAGCCGAGATTCGTGGACAGATCCAAGGGAAAATGGTTATGAACTTCTCAAAAGAATTCTGGATACTACTCTGTGAGAGGGAAATGAAAATAGGTTGATAGACACCCTTCTTATTTGGAAACACACTACTTGAAACTGTGCTGGGGGACAGACAGCACTGTGATTGGGGCAGGAAATGCCAGCGTGTTAAATTTCAAGTCTTTAAACATAGAAAGAACTTGAGGGGGAAAAAAGGAAAGTGAACTAAGTAACTAATGGGCTGAACAAAAGTCAATGGTGAGGTCTCAGGGCTGGAACAGGACTATCAAGGTGATTACATTGGAAAAAAAAAGATTTAACAGGCAGATCATGGAAACCACAGGCCTCTATGCTTAATTCGAATGCCCCGAAAAATAACAACTGTGGGCACCACAGATTCACCTGGACAGTGACATAGAAAGGGTGCTCACGCATGAGGTGGCAAAAGGGCAATCCTCTCAGAGAGGACTAAAATTTAAAACAACTTTGAAAAATTGGACAGGCAGTCAGAACCTGAAAGGATGAAGGTCAGTAGCAATCAGAACAGAGCAGTAAAGGATAGAGGAACACAGAATACAGAAGAGAGAAACACAAAATCATCACACTGGGAGAGCCTTTCAGGGATCATCTTGCTTCTTGGCATGTGAGTGGCTAAATCAAATATGGCACTTCTTGTATATTTAAGATCTCCCATGGCTGCTACTGTAATTTTGGTTAGACGTAAAGGCAGCTCAAGAATTTTTCTTTCCTACTGCAATTTAAACCATTTTCTACATTTTCAGTCCTCCAAGGATACGGCCATAACTGGTCACTTGTCTCCAAAATAATCTGAAAACTGTTACTGGGTTAAATCTCTCAAATCAGACACAATACTCTCAAATGAGGCTTTGGTAAAGCAGAGTAGTGGATTTTTTCCTTACTACTCTATGACGTATTTTAGACACTCCCTTCCTGAATCAGAATACTGGTTACTGACATATTCACGTAGGGGTTGACTACTGTGTGTCCCCTCTCCATGCCCCATAGCTTGATACAAAGCCTTGCTTATCCTTTCTCCTTTATTCCTGAGTCAGCTACATACGTCATTTCCCTGAATATCAATTGTATGGCTACTTCCTACTACTATGTCTCCCTTCCTGGCTAACTGGAGGGAACTGGTGTGGGATGTAATCAAAAGCTTTTCTAAAGTCGATGGAAAGTGAAATGTGAGCTCCTTCTGGGCATTTCTTGATTTTGCTTTTCCCAACCTCTTATTATAGTGTTCTGCACCCAGAGGTGGGGACTCAAGAAGGGCTATACTACTCATAGATAAAATCTCTTGGTCTACCCAGCCTGTAACTACTATGCAAGAAATTTGAAGGAAAACAAGATTATCAAGCAGCAGGCATTGGGGATAGAGCATGGGTCTGGGAGTCAGAAGGTTGTGGGTTCTAATCCTAGACTCCGCCACTTGTCTGCTGTGTGTCCTTGGGTAAGTCACTTCACTTCTCTGTGCCCCCATTTCCTCATCTGTAAAATGGGGATTAAGACTGTGAGTCCCACATGGGCCAGGGACTATGTCCAATCCAGTTTGCTTGTATTCACCTCAGAGCTTAGTACAGTGTCTGGTACATAGTAAGAGCTTAACAAATTCCAGAATTATCATCGAAATAATTAGGCTTTGATTATTCAAGTATTTCGGGCAGAAGGCTTTTTTTTTTGGCGGGGGGGCTGAAATCTGCAGATCAGAGGCTACATAGCTATGTCTATAGAGTCACATTCAGGAATAGGAGTCCCACGTACTCTTAAATAGCCTTTCAGTTTGAATATGAGTAGGGATTGTTCTTTAAATTCTTCGTTCTTTAATTGTTCTTTAAATTTATCAATGGTCAGACTCTAATAGCATAAGGAATCTAATTTTGGTTTCTAGTGTATGATATCTATAGAGCATCCACAAGCTCGCTGTGGGCAGGAAACATGTCTACCAACTCAGTTATATTGGACTCTCCCAAGTGCTTACTACAGTGCACACAGTAAGCGCTCAATAAATACGACCGACAGAGTTGATTTAAAGGAGCACCATTAACACGCCCAAAAAGGGATCGAAAATAAGACTATAAAGAAAAGCAAAAGCAAATGGGGATATTTAATGACATTCACCTATATGAAAGGCAATCTAGATGAAGAACAACCTTCCAATTCCACTGAGGGCCAGACGAGAGGAAACCAGTTTCTGCTTACCCAGGGATTTTTTTAATGTATTTATTTGTTTAGAGAAAACGCTGTCACTTGAACATTGGATGGAAGATCGGGGGAAGTTGTAGAATCACTTTCTCAGGCATCCAGGCACAATAAGCGAGTGCATCGCCTCTCATGAATGATAGAGGCGCAGACCCGGATAAACTCTCCTGGGAGAACTTTGGGAACTCACTCCTAGCCCCGGAGCCTGTAGAAAGGTGGGCCACGGAGGCAACCACTGCATTTTGGGTCTTTTCACGTCAAAGAGGATTGCAGTTTGTGCAGTCCCCTCTCTCGGCCAGAGTGAGAGGGAGAATGGTCAGCCATGGGCCCTGCTCCAGTTTTTTGGCCTCTGTAGGGTTTAGCCGTAGATTCCAGTCATTCTAGAACTATCCTATCTAGAACCATCCTTTCCTTGACATGTCTAAGGCTCAAGGGCCCGGCCGGATCTGTGTCGTCGTGCATTTTTACCCACGGAGGAGACTCAAGAGCTTAGAAGTGTAGAATATGCTTATTCCACTGGATTTTTCCAACTATCACCTACATTGTATTTCTGGTGGCTTATTATCTTAATCCCAGAAGTAATTAATCTTCAAACAACAATATGGGTAATACTAGATTTCAATTAAGAAACATCTCCAGCAAGGAGATCAACTCAGTGTGGTGGCAGTAGAAGATTTTCTTTGTTATTATGGAAAGAATCAGGCTGGGCACTTAAAGGATACTCGACTACTCCTTACCCTGGCAAAAAGGCTGCCATGTTATTGGGCATTTTGGTAGCAAAAACCTAAAGATCAATGTGCTTTTGTTCAGCAAACCGGATGCTTGACTAAGACGCACATGCATCCTCCAGTGCTTTTACGAATCCTGTACAAAGAAACCACTGTATTCTCTGACCTGTTTTTGCAAATAAGCTATTTTCTATACTGGCAAAGTGCAAGTAGACACAATCAAGGACAAGGAGGAAGGAAGAATGATCATCTTTAAAAGGAAAAGCTGACTAGACCTTATATAAAGGAGTCTTCCTCCAAAAGCTCTTCAGATTAAGTCTTTGATGCTGTAAAGTAGCCACTATTTTATCTGCTTCAGTTTAGATATGTACCTATATTTCTTATTTTCAGGTTAGGTGACTACACACTGCAAGACTGAAAAATGCATAGCCCCCATTCAAGGCTTTCCAATCCTTCTGAGAGTGATGCAATTGACAATAATAATGTTGGTATTTTTTAAGCGCCTCCTATGTGCAGAGCACTGTTCTAAGCACTGGGGTAAAGGGTAATCAGGTTGTCCCACGTGAGGCTCACAGTTAATCCCCATTTTACAGATGAGGGAACTGAGGCCCAGAGAAGTGAAATGACTTGCCCAAAGTCACACAGCTGACAAGCTGCTGAGCCGGGATTTGAACCCATGACCACTTCTGGTCACTAAGTTGAGGCTTTTAGAGTACTCACAATTTAAGAATCCCAAATGGCACAATGCAAATTATTCTTCCTAGACAATGAGTTTATTGATTATTTGCTCTTATTTTAACCCAGCCCTTGCTCCCCTTTGCTTAGAGAGAACATTGTGGGCCAGTTAAGGAATTGCAGTAGAGATGTGAATTAGTATAACAACACATGATGACCAGTCAGCCCTTTCACAAGCCTTTAACATGTTCTGCTTCTCGCTCCTACTCCTGACAGGGTCTCTCGGGTCAGAAAAATTCGTAGTTCATCCATTCTCAGTATAAGTAGGGTACTGGGAAGAAATGGAAGAACTGAGCCTTAGTCTGAGTGCCTTCCTGACTTTGAGGGCTTCTGGTTCCGGACTGGGCTCTACCCTGAGTGTTTTGGTTCCTCAGGTGAAGCTTCCTCTTTCCCTTTTTTTGGTAAATCCTGAAACCTTTCGCTTGTCCTCTTTCTCTCCTGTTCTTTTATTTGTGATTTAGGAGGTAGGGGTGGGGGTGCTTGGCAACGTGTGTGGGTTAGTGTTGCCTTTTTCCTCACTGCATTCCTTTTGAATGGATGTAAAAGAGGGGATGATATGCCAAATTAAATTGGCAATGGAATGAGAAGTCGGTGAAAGATAGAGGTTGGTGATCATTTCTGGAGAACTGCAACGTTTGGAAACTTTCCAAAATCCCAGAAGACTTTTCCCTACACAGGGATGTCATTTAAATTGGGGGGGGGGGGGAACGCGGAAATCCTGGTTTTACTTAATATCTTCAATTGTTAACTGTGAACAATGAAAAATTCCTTATCTCAAAAGATCATTGGATTTCTCATATAAATACACAGCATATGTAATAAGGCTAGTCAGCCTAAAATCTGTGTATGTAGCAGTAGATCATATAAACGTCGGTAATGAAAATTTGACAACGCTTTACTCAATTCAGTGATTCACTGGTATCAGCTTCCAGGAAGCCCTCATATATCAGGAAGAATGAAGTCAAATATAGGATGAAACCAGGAATCAAAGGAAAATGGCTGTCAGTTAATCTTTGAACTACAACCCTGACGTATTTGGGAGGTCAATATCAAATGAAATCGTATTTCTAATTAGGAGAAAAAAGTATGTAACGTAACAGGCTTATCTACGCTCTGAACTGTGACAACTGTTAAGATGCAAATAACTGTGTTTATCGCATAATTAATAACAAACAGTAATAATGATAATAATGGCATTTGTTAAATGTTTACTATGAGTGCTTAGCATGGCTCAGTGGAAAGAGCACAGGCTTTGGAGTCAGAGGTCATGGGTTCAAATCCTGGCTCTGCCACTTGTCAGCTGTGTGACTTTGGGCAAGTCACTTAACTTCTCGGTGCCTCAGTTACCTCATCTGTAAAATGGGGATTAAGACTGTGAGCCCCACGTGGGACAACCTGATTCCCCTGTGTCTACCCCAGTGCTTAGAACAGTGCTCGGCACATAGTAAGCGTTTAACAAATACCAACATTATTAACAATGTTCTGCACTTAGTAAATGCTCAATAAATATCACTGATGGATATGCCAAGCAACGTTCCAAGGAGCATACAGGGGAAAATCATGTTGGACACAGTCCCTGTCCCAAATGGGACTCATGATATAGATAGGAGGAAGTTGGATTTCATCCCCATTTTTTTAATGGTATCTGTTAAAAGCATTTATCATACAGCAAGCACTGTTCTAAGCACTGGCATAGATACAGGATTATCAGGTTGGACACAGTCTCTGTTGCATATTGAGCTCAGTTTAGGTAGGAGGGAGTAGGACTTAATCCCCATTTTACAAATGAGGAAACTGAGGCATAGATGATTCAAGTGACTTGCCCAAGGTCATCCAGCAGAAAAGTGGCAGAGAGGGGATTAGAACCCAGGTCATCTGACTCCCAGGCCTGTGCTCCTTCCACTAGGGCATGCTGCTTCATTAAAAGAGGCACACGACATTCAGAACCCAAAATCAATACGCAAAAGATAAATAAGGGAAGTTCAAGGCCATGAGGAGAAAAAACTCCTGAAAAAGAAATTTGGAAAGTGCTGAGATGAATAACCTCCTTAAAAAGAGGCATCTGAGTGAGAGGCATGGCAATACTAGAAAATGAATTCTACAAAATATGACAGGCACAAGTCCAAGTCCAAGGCACAAGTTAGTAAAGAACAGCTGCCAGGGGAAGTCAGAAATGTTCCCTTTACATTTTTTTTTTAATATCCTAAGGTCCTTTAGGGAAAGAGGAAACAATGGAAACAAGGAAAGGAGTGCAAGTCAGGTGTCTGTACAATTAGGGGAAAAAGAATGAAACGAGTTTTAAGATAGAATATAGCATAGGGTGCATCCCACATTTTGCCTGTCAACCCAACCCAGCTAATACACTAAATGTAAACAAGCATCCCCTGAAAAAATCTGAAATACAGAAAAAATGGCCAGTGTCCATTTCCATCCTGAGACTTAAGTCATTAAATATCGTTCAGCATCACCTACTACAATCAATAGGCATTTAACACATTTTCTATTTATGATTTATAGACAGGAGAAACTGGGAAGAATTCTTTTCTTCATCACCTTTTCTTGAGCATTAAAGTACCACTGAAAGGATAAATGAGCTGGTGACTGCAACCCTCCCATCCCCAAAATCTTAGTACTTGACATTAAGAAGTCATAGGTACACATTTTAATACATTTTTATAGAGCAGATCAGAGATTACGGACAGTGGGGGTAAAAGTGGATGGGACTGCAGTTAGCTGGCAACCTGACAGAGCACGACAGGTTGCCCTGAAAGCAGGAAAAGAGAGTTTAGAAAAGCAGTTTCCCTGGTTAGGTTTTTGTTGTGCACCTCACCTGCTCTGGAAGTAGTTTGCTAGCTCTGACGCTTCATGGTTCAGACTCCGCAGGTGCACGATTAAATTTCCAGAGTTGGTGAACATGGCGCCACATGTTTTGCACTCGTAAATCCTAGGCTTGCGGATAATATGCCGGGAAACCCGCATGTGGTGTTTATATTCCCCGAAGGAAGTGAAAGTGGCACTACATATCTGGCACCGGAAACAGCGTTTACCTTCGTGCTTCAGGCGATGCATCTTTAGCGAGTAAGCCCGGGTGAACTTTTTCCCACAGCGGTCACACTGAAATGGTTTAATGCCTGTGGGGTGACAGTGTGAGACAGGGTTACTTGGAGAAACAAGTAATGGTTTTTGTCTGTTGGAGGAAAGAAATATTTTGAGGTGAATCCCGCCCTGTCAAATGGACATTTTATGGCAAATCGTTGTGCCGCTTGCGCTGACAGCGTACTCTCCCAAGCGCTTAGGTCAGTGCTGTGCACGTAGAAAGTGCTCAGAGAAGCAGCACGGCCTGGTCCTGGGTTCTAATCTGGATCCACCAGTTGTCTGCTGTGTGATCTTGGGTAAGTCACTTCACTTCCCTGGGCCTCAGTGACCTCATCTGGAAAATGGGGATTAATACTGTGAGCCCGATCTGGGACAGGGACTGTGTCCAACCCAATTTGCTTGTATTCCCCCCACTCCCCCCAAGCACTTAGGACAGTGCTTGGCCCAGAGTAAGTGCTTAACAAATACCACAATTATTATTATTATTAAATCAACACAGAGCATTATAGTAGTGGCAGAAAACAATTACTCAAAATAGTCTTAACACTGCATGTGAAATGCTTTACAAAGCTAGGCTAATTCACTGTCTCCTTCAAAGAGTCATTTCTAGGAAGAGTCAACCGGGTAATAAAGGCTCACAGCAGTTAGCAAGAGATGACAAAACTCCTTTCTAACTTTCCCAGTTGAACGGACTCTAACTATGCATTTGAATCCGGTCACGCTGTAGCGCTCCCAGGCATATTCCAGATGGCAACCGCTGCAGAGAGAGACAAACACACACACACACACACAAAAAGCCCGGCCCCATGTTTTCGATGAGGGCCACACTCCCCACCAGGGCTGAAATGAAGCCACCGACAGGGAATCTGCTCATGGTTTGTCAGATTTTGAAAGCGTGGAAGAAACACACCCCTGAGCAGACAACCAAGGAAGTTATCGGAACTGAGGAACCAACTTAAAGGAACCACTTAAAAGAGTGGCTGCAGATATTGATGAGTTATTTGCATTCCCATCAAATGAATCTTTGGCCAACGAGGACTTTATCGGGCTTCATGGCTGCAAGATGCCCCAACGGATGAGAAAATGTTATGGTTTTGTCACCACCAGCTAAAGTCTTGGGATTAAAAGTCCTGCATCAGTTTTCATGAAAGCAGACGAACTGCTAAATATGACTGAAGCAGACCTTAACGGAGAGAAGAGTTCAGAGGCGAAGAGAGGTTTTCAGGAGTTAGCCGGATACCAGGTATTTTCATAAGAAAGATAAATTCTTCGCTAAAGTTGAAAGTCCAAACGTTACAGTCACAGTAGACGAGCTTCTACTTCTGCGACCACGGGTACGGGAATTTCATAATTAACTTCCCAAGGAGTTGAAAAACGGATCTTAACTTATAACATGTTAGGTCATTAGGAAAATGCAACCTTTTATACAACCACATTTTCAAGGAAAACAACCCGGGTGTATCACGGGTTACATCTGAACTATATATTCTAATATCTGTGTTTTAATGGAAAATGTTTGATGGTTTGCTATCCCATTTTTGCGATGAGAAATGAGGAAAGAGAAGCACTAAAGTGATCTAGAGAAAGTCAAAGTGACAGTTCTGCTTCTGGCATGTGATTGTCCTGGAAGAGCTTTGGTATATTCTCAGCAGCAAGGCCAGTAGGTTGGGATATCCACTTTGGACATCCTCCTGCTGCAGTGAATGGGCCAGACTTCATCAGCTTGTTCCCGTCAACTCTGTCACCCACCTCCAAGAATGCATCTAAGAAAGACATAACAACGGCAGCTCCTTGATTATGTCACTTTTTGACATTGGGATCTGATGGACTCTCACTTTACTGCAGCAACGTGAATGCTCTCCTCTACACCGACAGGAAACAGAACCTTTTACAAATTCTGTGTCTTCCAAATGACCCAGAACAGTTTTTCTGAGAGCCTCAAAAAGAAACGTGTTCATATAAGTAGAAGTAAATTCTTCCATGAAGCTTCCAAAATTTACTTCAAACCATTAACTGTCCATTTTGATGTTTCGCGTTCTTCGGTTCATTCAAATTTTCAGAGTCCGATTACCCAGGCTTCTTTCCTCCGGCCCCCTCTCTTTAATCCCCCTGCCTTTCTTTGGCTTATTTCACCACTCCAAAGTACATCCCCAGAAAATGAGCAGGGGAAAAGAGCATGGGGATGAAAAGCCAACCCCTTTTGACACTTATTGGCTAGTCTCTGAAAAAATTGACAACTGGGAAGTTCACTGGAATTTTCAATTACGAATGATTTGGGGATTCTGTGCCTCCCAGTTTTGAAGGCCACTTTTTTTCTAAAATAAAAGAGAACATTTTTTTAGCTCCATGTAGTCATTGTTTTATGAAATGAGTTTAGGGAGCAGTGGTGGCTCCCCTTTGTGGGAAACGGCGGTTGCACAATGAAAACAGGACCTTGGGCACCCCCTGGGACTCTCCTCTACTCAAGCCACCTTCCTAAGCGGGAGGGGGACTATGACAAGTAGTGTGGGGAGACCCCTGAGAGGTGCTCACATCAACAGAGTTCTGGGGCTCCCCCCTGGTGCCCACAGCAGCAGGGACAGAAGAAAGAGTGGTCATGGAGGGGGTACCTGCGTGAGTCAGGGGGAGGGACATTGGGAGGAGCAGCGGGCTTCTCTTACACTGTTGCTGTTGGTTTTGGTATTTGGTAAGAGCTTACTATTTGCCAGGCACTGTACTAAGCAATGGGGTAGACAGATACAAGTTGATCATGTTGGACAAAGTCCACGTCCCACACGGGGCTCAAAGTTTTAAACACCATTTTACAGATGAGGTAACCGACGCACAGAGAAGTTAAGTGACATGCCCAAGGTCACACAATGGGCAAGTGGAGGAGCTGGGATTAGAGCCCAGGTCCTTCTGATTCTCAAGCCCAGGCTCTATCGACTAGGCCATGCTGCTTCTCTCCAGGACTCCCACAGTGCCAGAGATCTGGAAATGAACAAGTGGCATCTCTGGAGCTTGGGAACACTACCCAAGGGACGACCAATTTTATCAGGCCCCACTGCTACACTCCTAAATCCATAACAACATCAGTGGAGTAGAGTGGTGACTGTAAGCTTCTTGAGGGCAAGATCAGAACTACTAAAATTAATTGCCGTCCAGTTGTTTCCAATTCATATAGACTCCAAGGATATAATTCCTCCAGAACGCCCTGTCCTCTGCCATAATCCGCAACCTTTCTAACGGTTCTTCCGTTATCGTTGCTGTGGTCTCTATCCATCTAGCTGCCGGTCTGCCTCTTCCACGTCTTCCCTGGACTTTTCCTAGCATTACTGTCTTCTCCAGAGAATTAGTCCTCCTGATTATGTGTCCAAAATATGCTCATCCAAGTCGAGTTATTTGGCCTTCCAAAGACCACTTTAGTTTAATTTGCTCTAATAGCCATTTGTTTGCTTTTCAGGCAATCCATGGTATTCAAAAAAGTCTTCTTCAACACATTTCAAAGGAATCGATGTTCTTTCTATCCTGCTGCATAAAGTAGGTGCTCAAAAAAAACCTCTTGGTCGATATCGGACTACTGAAAATAATACTTTAGGTTCACAGAGCACCTTCTTTCCAGGTACGTTGGTGATTTAGAACTACTTTCTTGCACTGCTGAGGCAACCAGGTGATCACCTCAATGATCATTAAACCATCTTAAAACTGGCTTTCAGTCTTGGCTTTGAAGTTTTCTACCAGCTGCCTCCCTCTTATCCATTCTCTCTTCTCCTGTTTATCTTAGCCCTTCCCAACACCAATCACCTATTCATGCCTTTGCTTTTGCATAGAACTCACTTCCATAACACATTTGCCATACTGAATCCTTCCCTCTCTCACCTCCTAAATAGCCACATCCTCCTCTTTCCCGATCATTCCACTCTACAAGTCACCTTTACAACAGAGGTCTTATCTACTTAATTGCTTAGTTTTGTTTGTATAATTTGTATCTATGAGCTTACTCCTTTACTGCACATCATCTGCCTGTTTTTCTCCCTGTTAATTGCAAGCTTCTTAAGAGCACAGATGGTGTTTTTGGCCTCTGATGTGCCCATTATAATGCTCTTTTTAAGCAGCTACTGGTGCTCCTGATAATGAGGGAGTGTCTGCATACTCTGTGTTATGGTAGTTACTAAGGACAGGTACAACCTTTAACTCAGCACGGACTAGAATCCACATCTTACACCAGCCTCTGGTATTTTTTCAGATTAGAAAAGTTGGTTTTAAGAGGTCATCATGCTCCTGGTTTACCTAGACTCTTTCCCTTTGCCCTAAGAAATTTAATGTGGGAACTACAAAGCTAGTCAGCAAAAGGGCCCTACAGATGAAAAATTACAGTAGGATTCAAAGTCTTGATGCCCTGAATATGATGGTTAATGTTCCAAATAGAATTACAATACCTTTAGAAGCCAAAATACTTCAATCGACTGAGGAAGATTTATAAGAAGGGCTTTTTTTCCAAAGTTCAGAAACCTCTATTGGGTATAAAATCTAAGAACGATCATTTATCAAATGAAAATTTATGTGACCTCTAAATTACCCACAAATACCACAGAGAAACTGACATTACCTGAGTGGATGAGCATGTGCTGTTTGAGGTTCTGAATGCGGGTGAATCGTACCCCACAAGTTGGACATTGGAAAGGCCTATCTGGACCATTTGGGCTTGGTCTTTCTGTGCTGCTGGTAGAAGGAGCAATGTAGAGCTGGTAGGGGTATTGAACATTTTCCAATCTAAAAGAAAGAAAAAAAAAAGGATCCAAACTTTCACTTACACGATGGTTAAGACAAACACTAAATGCCTTTCAAATACGTGTTTAATAACTGGTAGAGAATAAAATCCTCCTCCTGTAGTACTGAACAATCTGTACAGCTAATTCAGAATGCCCAGAATCTTGTTAGCCCTGACATGACTAATATACCACCAGAAATGTTTTGGCATATGGTAGTCACTTAGACAAAGAGCTTCCCTGAGCCCAAAGATTTCTCAGCGGCACATTAGCATTCATTACACTGAAATGGTTTATAATTGCTGGACATAAAATCCCATGACAGAATATAGTTGCATTTCACAATCTACATGTCTTCTCATCTACTCAATCCCTGGGTTGATTCCTAATTACCCATTGTAGATTTCATGTGTAGTAAGTTTGAAAACCATATTTTATGGAGAATTAGATTTCGCTTATCTAATTACAAACGTCACACTTATGGAAATGTAATCCAGTAAAAACAAAATGTAGAATCTACATTCTACCCAAGATTATAAAACACAATTGTGAGATTTGGGCCTCCATCCAACCACTACATATTATGGAAGAGTGTAAACAAGGACACAGTGAACTTTCCAAACCAGGACTTTCAGTCAGAGTAGGAAATCTTAAGAGGCTGAGGGCAAGCCCAAGAGTTCTCACCCACACTGCCCTTGATTGTTCAACAGCTTCTTTCCGCTTTTTGGAACCATGTTTCCCTCAGCCGCTCTCCCTAGTGATACCACATCCAAGTGTGGCTCACTTTAGATTTCTCTGTCAAAGTTCATACAAATAAATTCCCCATCAGTAGAATGCCTGAATTCACAGCACTTGTGCTGTTTTATTAGTAAAAGTTAGCTGAAACCCATTGAAAACTAGCTGCATTACTTCAAACCCATTGAGGCTTTTCAGATTTTTAAGCCTTCCCTCCCAATCCGCACTGGTCCTGATGCCACTGGGCACTCCATTAACTCTGGAGCTGCAAATGACTTGCCCTAAGGGATCTGGCCCTCCCATCACGTTAAAGCCAGTAAGAATTTCCCATCCTCAGGGGTGAAAGAATAGCACAACTCACCCAAACAAGATTCCAGCAAAAAAAAAATTATTACCCAAAGGGGTATATTATTTGGAGTCCCAGCAACTCTCCACCACGGCTGGGTCACAAGGGGAACCGACCCACAAGGGGAACGCCAAGTTCCAACCCTGGGAGGCGGCTTCAGAGAGTCCGGCATGGCGGGGAGCTGAGGTATCTGTATGCTGGGGGGTTCGTGAGGAGCAGCGTGGCTTAATGGAAAGAGCACGGGTTGGGAGTCAGAGGTCGTGGGTTCTAATCCCAGCTCCGCCACTTGCCTGCTGCGTGACCTTAGGCAAGCCACTTCTCTGTGCCTCAGTCACCTCATCTGTAAAAAATGGTGAGACCTTCTGGCTCCCTTCCTCTCTGCCATCACCACTGTTTGCCTTTGAGCTCTAGCTGAGGGATGCTTTGGGTAGAAGTCGGGGTGAAAATGGGGGCGGGGGGTGTTCAGGCAGGATGAGATCGGACAACTTCTGGCTAGGGTGGCAGGAGAGAGAAGGGGACAGAGGCAAGTAGAGGGAGGAGGAGGGAAATCTTGGGAGATCCTGGCCCCATAGCCCTTCTGTGGCCTGAATTGAAGACTCGTGCTTCCAAGCTATGGAGAGGCAGCTGCTCCAGGTGCAGGGAGAAAAAGTGAGGGGCGACAGGGGTCCTGGGTTCCTGTCTTCTGATCCCCCCTAACCTTTCCCATTTTTATATTTGGCCGTCTTAATCCAGCCCAGCCTGTGATGTCACCTCAAGAGCATGTGCGGCTCTTTAAACTGAAGCAAAATTCCATACAGAGAATCAAGATATTTAGTAGTTTATTTTACCCCCACCAACTGGTTAAAAATATTGGAAGGACATGTTGAGTTCTCCAAAAGGAAAGTGAAATGTGGTCACTGTGCACAATGACTGCGGCTTTAAGTCCGAGTGGGAACTCTTCTTAGAAAGCCGGGCTCAAATCAAAGGTGGCCATCTTAGGGCGGCCAAGCCTCACACACTGAAGAGCAGTAAACCAAAAGTATAATTTGGCTGAGGTCCGCAGATCCAAAAAAAATTCCTTGAATTTGGACAGCATGAAGAGAGTGGGGATGGGGTGAGGGGAGGGGTAGTGAGGGGTGGCAATAAGCCAGATACAGCTGGGCCAGGGACTGGGGCTTGCAAGCCAGAGTTTGGCCATCAGTGGCTTTCTAAATACTTTGAATTCAAACATTTTATTGTCTAAAAGTGACTTTACTTCTAAAGATCATATGTTATAAATTTAGAGCTGGCCTAGGGACTAATTTTCAGTGTGTGTGGACAGCAAACCTCATATTTGTCTGAAATGCATGGCTAATTCTGAACCACATCATGGGATACCAGCACCACACCATAATTCTGCCGCGTAGGTTTGGATTACCATTTTGTGGCCGGGAGCCAGTGATGGAGAGAAAATGGGACCTAAGTTGGGGTTCTGGGATCTGTGGGGGAGGGAGAAGGAGAGGAAAAGGTGGCTCTCGCTTATATCAGAGGGAAGCCCCGTGTCCTGTGGGGGCACAGTGGGTGGACCCCATCTGAACCACATTCAGGATAATAATAATAATGATAATAATGGTATTTATTAAGCGCTGTGTGTCAAGCATTGTTCTAAACGCTGGGGTAGATACAAAGTAATCCGATTGTCCCACATGGAGCTCACAATCTTAATCCCCACTTTACAGTTGAGGTAACTGAGGCACAGGGAAGTTACATGACTTGCCCAAAATCACACAGCTGCTAAGTGGCAGAGCTGGGATTAGAACCCATGATCTCTGACTCCCATGCCTGTACTCTTTCCACTAAGCCATGCTGCTTCTCTTGGGAAGGTTGGGCTAATTTCCCACCCACCATGGTCTTGCCTGAAATGCCCAAAGACTCCCCGGGGTACATGCTTAGATAATAATACTAATGGTACTTAAGAGTTGTTTTAAGTTTTAACTGGTTTTTTTTTTGTTTGTTTTTTGGGTAGGGGGAGGTTCTAATCACATTCTTTTGCAACTCTCCCCATTTAAGCCTATTAAGCCCTCTGTGGGCCAGAGATTGTGTCTGGTTTTCATTTAAACACCTCTATGCTTCCTACAATACTTTGCTAAAGCACACTGCAGGCATTTAACAAATGCTGATGAAATTAAAAACACCTCTAAAGTTATTGTAATTTGCTCCATTTTTGTCTGGAAGCAGTTTAGTGGCTAGGTTTCCATGCTTTGGGACTGGGCTGGCAATTTCCATTGATCCTATCCTGCGGAAATACTAGCTTTGGTTCATTTATCTGAGCTACAATCCAATGTTTGTAGGCTAGAAATTCAGACAACTCTGCCTGCTCTAAATAATTAGGGTATAGTTCCTGGCAAAAGGTTTTCTTTTGATGTGCAGTTTAGCAGAGCAAGCCTCTCCCTCTCAGAGGAGGGCTAAAGGAGAAGTCCTGTTCGTAGATTACACCATTTAGAGAAGTGTGAGATCCCTTCGGCAGGGTGGTCTGAGAGAGAACAGGCAATCCAGATGGTTGGGAGACTGCATGGCCTGGCCTGCAAGTCAGTTTGGCCCGGGCGAGGCCTCAAAATCCCCACAAGGTTGAGTCACTCTTCTCTTCTTCCTAAGAAATAATCTGCTGAAGACAAACCTAATGGGGAAATGCCTCGAGAGGGTATGCCCACAATCTAGGGAGGAAAGCACTCTCCCACTCCTGCTGCCAGTAACCCTCATCCAATGGCCAAACCAGCCTGCGGAACCACCCTCTGTGATATGAGCATGCACCTAAGCAGTTGGGCCGTTCGCAGGAGCCGGGTCCCTTCTACCGTGTTGACCCTGCCCCGCCAGCAACCAACTTAATTTCAGATCAGGTGGCTTCCAGTTTTCTATGTTGCTCTGGCTAGCCTGACAGACTTAGTGAACCTCAGAGCTCTGGCCTGGTCAGCGCTCTAAATGAAAGCGGGGAAGGGGTCAGGGGAGAGAAGAGACGCATACACAGGGGCACCTGCTGCTGGACCTCTAGAGGGTGGAGATTGAATCTCTGGGTGATTCAAGCAAGGACATCGCTGAAGCTTGGCAAAGCCAAGCTCAAAGAGTGCCTGGAGCAGATAACATCATTATGACCTCGTTCACCTTTGGAGACTCACTGGAGTGAGCCCAGATCTGATTCAACTTTCCTGATGGCTCCTTGGACTTGAGACAGCCTGGGACCAGAACTCCTTTGGCAGTGACTCACAATTCTAGGGCTGTCTCAACCCAAGATTGAAAAGTCTGTTGGCATACGTCCGATGGCCACCTACGACCACCACGTTATGGGCTGGATTCAAACCAGACTCGAAAAGCTCTTTTGACTTCATGACTATCATTCTGGCATTTGCCAAAATGACATTCCCTGGGACACTTCCACTTGCAATAGGAAGCTTTAGAAAGGCAGGGTTCTTATATACTTTCAGAGCTCAGAAGTATTTTAAAATGCAAGACTAACCTATTTGTAAATTTGTAGGCTCATTATGGGCAGGGAACATGTCTGCTAATTCTGCTGTACTGTACTCTCCCAAGTGCTTAGTTCAGTGCTCTGCACATAGTAAGTGCTCAATAAATACCATTGAGTTGTACGATAATTGGACTTGGCTAATTGTAATTACGCAGAAGATGACACCGCAAGGTCCGCTAGTTAGAAATGGCAGGATTGAGGGCATTCAGGAACTTGAAGGATTTGGATTTTTCCATTTTTTTTTTTTTGTGAATATAAGCCAAGCTCATTCGTATGACTGATTAGAATTACATTGGAACTATTAACGACTCCAGCTCAGCAAGAAGCAATGGGTGGCTGCTGGACCTCTCTTGCTCTTACTCCCGTCCAACACTCTGTGAGTTCCAATTCCACCCCTCCCTCCAGCCTTGGCATCAGCTGTACCTCCTTCCTCTTTGTCCCTCTTTGATCCTTCTCCCATTCCAGGAGTGAGGTGAGGAGGAGTCGGAGGAAGCTTCAAACTTAGGGAAGGTTCCAGGGGATGTGGTGGGGGAAAGCACCACTGCAAGGGGAGGAAAAGGGTGAGGGGAAGCCACAAAGATCCATGAGCGAGCAATGGGAGGTTCACTAGCAGAATCAATGAGAGCCAGGAAGGCAATCCATATCTCTTCCCTTCCTCCCCGCCCTCTTCATCGCCAGCTTTGAGACCACCATGCTTCTCAGGACTCCTCTGCCCTCCCCCTCTGGCCTGGTTCTCGTTTATGTCCCTTTTCAGTCCCATAAATGGGAAACGTCATGAAACTTCTTCCCATCAAATTCAACAGAGAGCACTTACACAAAGTCCATAAAAATCAATCAAGTGTACTTTGCTTCCCCAAAGAGAGGTGCATATATGCATGTGTGTATGTGTTGAGCAGCTAAACAGTCCAAATTGAAGTTGGTGCTAATTATAGCTCCGCCCCCAGAGGAGGAGAAGGATTTCACACTGTGTTGGTACATACCTATCGTCATCATCTGCATGAGCATTAGTGCCAGAGGTACTTTGAAGTGTAGGTAATCCCTCAGTGACCCCTTCATCTATTGAGCCTATTTAAGAAAGAAAAGATAATGCCTAATTAGAATCAACGAAGTCGAAGTCAGTCTGTTACAGGTAAACCATTTCCAGAACTGCTTACGGTTCAGGTACATTATCAGCAGACATTTTTTAAAGTTCAAAATGTTAGCCCAAAATGTATTTTTTCCAACCACCAAGATTTCTTAAATAAAACCAGGCTATTAATAATAAAGACTCATTAAGGTTAGAAACATATGATGATTTAAAAAGCCACGTGACTGAATAGTTGCTATTGCAAAAATAATTTAAGGAAACTTTTTGTCTTGTGTTATAAAGAGATCATGAATAATCCACTGCATTTAAAAGAATCTACGCATCATTATTAAAACAAAAGTTTATACATACCAATATCTTCAAGATCTATGTTCTATAATATATTCTATATGAACTAGGTTTGCCTGAGCATTTAACACCAACCTCCTGGAAAACCTCTCTTAGCAGGCTTTCCAAAGTGCTGCTGCTTTATTCTGTCGACTGAAATACAGTTTACGAAATTTGCTTTATGCAGTTTCTAGCTCAGTGACATTTGCTGGTGGGCACTTATTGAATACTATTTTTAGAAAGTGATTTGGGATGATTTTCCTCTTCCAGTGCCTGTTTACTGCATTTAACGATAGAAGGATTTAGATGAGTTCTTAAAGCCTAACTCGGAAAAATCTACGACTTGAGGACCGTAGCTCGCACCGAAAAATAGGAGATCTGTACAACAGGGAGAAAATGTATCTCAGCAGGAACAGTAAATGAATCCTTTATAGACAAGTGATGACATGTTTGAAAATCTACTTCAAATGTCAAGAAGGGGGAAGAATAGGAGGTTAAAACCACCAGAGAAAAATTAAAATCAACTGTTGCCTGGAACTGAACTTTAAATACCAACAGCGAAATTGAAGAAGGAGCTTTGGACGAACAATTAAAAAAACCTGGTTGCACTGAATTCTATTTAAAATATCAAAAGAATGTTTCAACTTTACATGACACTGCATAGGCACTACTTTCAGATGCCTAGGCAACGCCGCAGCTCCATAGTTGGCATAGCCCCTTTTGGATTAAAACAAGATTAGTTTATTTAAAGTCTCCTAACACTCCTGCCCAGCTTCACACAATTCCATAGGCACAAATCAACTCTTCCAAATAAATTCCTAACAAAGACAAATCATTTGTACCTAAAAAATGGAGCTTTACCTAAGATTCTGAAGTTCAACAGGAATAGGTCATAACTAGGCAAACAAATTCAATTAAGGTCAAGTCCAATAACTCTTTGGAGACTTTTGCTGAATTCTGGGACATTTTTTATGATCTGAAGAAAAGCTATTCTCTTTAAAACACAAATTTTTTAAAAAAGACTGAACTTAACAGGCTTTATAACGGGCACATGAGTACTATGCCCCAATTGTTTCTGTGAAGTCCATTATGCCCACTTTATCTCTCTGGACTGAGAAGGCCAAATTACTCAGGGCTCTAAAATTAGACATTGGGATGTGCTAGCGGCTGGATATCTTTTAGCTAGTTATTTAGAATACCACATTCGGGGCTTGGTTTAGCCTATGATTTGTTTTTGAAATTCAGAAAACATTGCAGTGACATCTCCCGGCAAACCAGATAATATGATATGGACAGATCAATCACTGTTTAATCAGAGCCCCATCCTTTGGGCCCCACCATTCGCACTGTAAGACGTATTGAGGGGTCACTTGCTGATCCTAAAAATAATGATAATAATAGTAATTGTGGTATTTAAGCACCTATTATATGTCAAGCAATGTACTAAGTATGGAGGAATATGCAAGACAACCAGTTCGGACCCATTCCCTGTCTCACGTTGGGCTCCCAGTCTAAGTAGGAGGGAGAACAGGTACTGCATCCCCATTTTACAGATGAGGAAATGGAGGTACAGCGAAGTGAAGCGTCTGCCCAAGCTCACCCGGCAGGTAAGCTGGCAGAGCAGGGATTAGAACCCAGGTGCCCTGCCTCACCAGCCCACGCTCCTTCCACCAGGTCACGTGGTTTCACACAGTCCGGTCATCACTGAGGGTCTGTTTTCTCAATATGTGGATTACCCATTTCCTTTCCTTCTTCGATAGCCAGGCTTTTGCCTGTTTCATTAATTAGCACTTGCACAATAGAGTGCACTGGAGAAAACAAGGAAATGAAACATTTTGCTACATGCTAAACATTCTCTTGAAGTTTCTGCACTCGGTAGGAATGCCATAAATTCCACTGACACATACAACAAAAATAATAAGTGTCATCTGTGCTTAGGGAATGTGTCTACCAACTCTGTTACACTGTGCGTAGTTCAAGAAGTGCATTTTGGGTGGTTGAACAGAGTGAGTTGTTCAAAGAGTGAGAATAAGGCAGTGGAGAAAGGGGAAAAATATCACACCATATTTGCCATTATAGTGAAAAGTCAATTTCCAGGAATGAACATGACCAATGTCAGCAGGGGAATGTGGATACCCAAGTTAGTTTTTTTTTTAAGTGACATATGGCTACATTCATTTCATTGCTTGTCAGTAAAATGACTAAAAAATGAAAGGCTTTGAAAAAGCTACGGACAATATTGTCACTTGCATAATTTAGAGGTTAAGTGCTTTATGGATAAAACTTAGCCTGTTTACTGGATATGATATTTTCCCCTTCCTTATTTATGCTAACATTTCCCTTCTTTTCACACTGGTACATGCATAGAAACACATTATCAAACATAAAAGTCCAGATCTACAAGGAAAGCACAAATGTCCCAGAAGTATGAATAGCTATGTTTTTGGAAATGAAAGTTTTTCCGTAAATGGGAGATCAATTTTGGAGGAATAGCAACTTTAAGAGATGATACTTGGTGAAACAAACATGATCAAAGCAGATAAGATTGGTACCCTTTCAACTGGGAAAGATGCAGGCAGAAAAGGGAGCGTGACTGAAGCCTACAAAGAGCATGAAAGGTCACCAATCCTGAATTGTGATTTTCCCAAATCCCACAATTTCAAGGCAAGAAGAAAACAAATCAAGGAAAACAGTTCTTCCAACAGCAGTTAGCAAGCATATGGAATTCGTTCCCACAGAATTACACACGAAGATGTGGCGTGGCCTAGTGGGAAAGAGCATGGACTTGGATTCTAAACCTGAAACCACCACTTGTCTGCTGCGTGACCTTGGGCAAGTCACTTGATTTCTCTGTGCCTCAGGTTTCTCATCTGTAAAATGGAGGTTAAATTTGTGTTCTCCTTCCTACTTAGACGTTTAGCCCCAGATGAAAAAGGGATTGTGGCTGACCTGATGATCTTGTATCTACCCCATCCCTCAGTCCTACAGCACTTACGTACACACATATCCATAACTTATTTATATTAATGTGTCTCTCCCTCTAGACTGTAAACTCACTGTGGGCAGGGAACGTGTCTACCAACTCTTTAGCGCACTCTCTCAAGCGCTTAATACATTGTTCTGCAAATAGTGCTCAACAGATACGAATGATTGATAGTACGTGCTTAACAAATACCACAATTATTATGATGATGATGATGATAATTCCCCTTCTTAAAAACCTCCAGTGGTTGCCTATCAACCTCTGCACAAAACGAAAACTTCTCACTCTAGGCTTCAAGGCTCTCCATCACCTTGCCCCCTCCTACCTCTCCTCCCTTATCTCTTTCCGCTGCCCACCCCGCACGCTCCGCTCCTCTGCCGCCCACCTCCTCACCGTCCCCTGTTCTCGCCTATCCCGCCGTCGACCCCTGGGCCACGTCCTCCGCGATCCTGGAATGCTCTCCCTCCACACCTCCGCCAAACTCTCTTCCCCTCTTCAAAACGCTACTAAAGCTCACCTCCTCCAAGAGGCCTTCCCAGACTGAGCCCCCCTTTTCCCTCTGCTCCCTCTACCGCCCCCTTCACCTCTCCTCAGCTAAGCCCTCTTTTCTCCCCTTTCCCTCTGCTCCTCCCCCTCTCCCTTCCCATCCCCTCAGCACTGTACTCGTCCACTCAACTGTATATATTTTCATTACCCTATTTATTTTGTTAATGAGATGTACATCACCTTGATTCTATTTATTTGCTATTGTTTTAATGAGATGTTCATTCTCTTGATTCTATTTATTGCTATTGTTCTTGTCTGTCTGTCTCCCCCGATTAGACTGTAAGCCTGTCAAAGGGCAGGGACTATCTCTGTCTGTTACCGATTTGTACATTCCAAGCGCTTAGTACACTGCTCTGCACCTAGTAAGTGCTCAATAAATACTAGTGAATGAATGAATGAATAATTGAGAAGCAGCATGGCGTAGTGGATACAGCATATGTCTGGGAGTCAAAAGGTCATGGGTTCTAATCCCAGCTCTGCCACTTGTTTGCTGTGTGACCATGGCAAATCACTTCACTTCTCTGGGCCTCAGTTACCAATAATAATGTTGGTATTTGTTAAGCACTTACTATGTGCCAAACACTGTTCTAAGCACTGGGGTAGATACAAGGTAATCATGTTGTCCCACTTAGGGCTCACAGTCTTCATCGCCATCTTACAGATGAGGTAACTGAGGCACAGAGAAGTTAAGTGACTTGCTCAAGGTCACAGAGCTGACAAGCAGCGGAACCTGGATTAGAACCCATGACTTCTGACTCCCAAGCTCGTGCTCTTTCCACTAAGCTACGCTGCATCTTGTTTAACCTCATCTGTAAAACGGGGATTAAGACTGTGAGCCCCGCGTGGGGCAGGGACGGTGTCCAACCTGATTTGTTTGTAACCACCCCAGTGCTTAGTATAGTGCCTGGCAGATAGTAGTGCCTGGCTAGTGCCTGGCTGAGAAGCAGCGTGGCTCAGTGGAAAGAGCACGGGCTTTGGAGTCAGAGTTCATGGGTTCGAATCCCGGCTCGGCCACTTGTCAGCTGTGTGACTTTGGGCAAGTCACTTAACTTCTCTGTGCCTCAGTTACCTCATCTGTAAAATGGGGATTAAGACTGTAAGCCCCACGTGGGACAACCTGATTCCCCTGTGTCTACCCCAGCGCTTAGAACAGTGCTCGGCACATAGTAAGCGCTTAACAAATACCAACATTATTATTATAGTAAGCGCTTAAATACCATAAAAAAAGGATGATTATTATTAGATCCGAGGAGGGTTGGATAGGGAGAGAGAGCAAAAGAGAAAGCTTAAGGTGACAGATGTTAAGAGAGTCAGCAATGGGGAAAGGGGGGCAAGCGGAGTGAGGGAGTCTGGGATGGCTGAAAATGCCTTCAAGGAGAGGGTGGGGATCTTGTTCCGTCCATATGTGTAGCGCATTGATAGCGCATTAAAGAGCAGTGGGGAAGAGTGGTCAGTGTTGTCTTGATAACTGTGTAATCCTTTTGAGAGTTACCCAAACAATAATTACAAAGTAGGGAGGTCAGGACCATAATGAGAAGATGTGAGAATAAGATAGATAGATAGAGAGAGAGAGAGAGAAGTACAGAGAGTCTAATTTACACCTTCTCCCTTTACCCCATGGTATCCTCTCACACCTGCAGGGGTAGGTGTCTGAGTCTGCACTGTTTCTCAGGCACTTTATTAGGCTTTTAATTCCTTCAGAGATAACCACAGAATCATCAACTCTGTTCACTCAAAGAAAAGGACTGAGGGGAGGAAGGAATGCTTCATAAAAATGATTTTTTTTTTAATCAACTGGTAAGAAGTGTGGCAGTGCCACCAGATTATTAAAGAATTTCCCAAACATGAGAACAATTCAGAATTGTCATTAGTAAAGCCCTTTGCTAGCTACAATGGAAGGTTCCAGAGTAACCTCGCAAGTTTCTGAATCCAGGAGTTTAAGGATCTATAAATTAAACCATTAAACATTGAAAGGTAAAATAATCTTAAATGCGACACTTCTCTGTGTTTTTCTAGAAAGCTACTTTTTCCTGTTTAGCAGACCGCTCCCTTCTGGCAATAACTGTTCTGCTTCAACAAATCCCGTTGCTCAATGCTGGGCTTTTCAAATCCTTGAGTAACTACCACGTATCAAATTCCCATGTTCAGGAGGATGAGAAAGCAGCACGGTCTAGCGTAAAGAGCACGGGCTGGGATTTTAAGCCCTGTTCTGCCAAGTGGCTGCTGGGTGACCTCGAACAAGCCATTCGACTTCCTGGTGCCTCGGTTTCCACATCTCTAAAACAGAGGATCAATAGCTGTTTTCCCTCCTACTTAGACTGGAAGATCCATGTAGGACACGACTGCGTCCAACTTAACTTGTATCTACCCCAGGGCCG
Organism: Ornithorhynchus anatinus; assembly: GCF_004115215.2. Classification (NCBI taxonomy): domain Eukaryota; kingdom Metazoa; phylum Chordata; class Mammalia; order Monotremata; family Ornithorhynchidae; genus Ornithorhynchus; species Ornithorhynchus anatinus. The sequence continues at coordinate 23,718,591 of NC_041738.1, read as the reverse complement.
AGTTCAGTGCTTGGCACAGAGAAAATGCTCAACAAATACTACTATTATTATTATTATGAGCATCTTCAAAACATAAGGAAAAAAATACAGTGACTAAAGTAAAGGAGGGATTTTAAAAATGAAAGCACTTCTATTGGAGGAGCTGGACTGTGTCATTCTAAAATGATTCTCCATGTTAAATTTCACGGTTTATATCTCTTTTCCTTTCTTCCCCATCGCTACTAATGCTAATACTGATAATTGTGCTATTTCTTAAGCGCTTCTTATTCGCCAAGAGTTGCACTCAGCACTGGAGTAGATAAAGGACAATACAAATAATTGGAAAAAGATGAATCCCTGGGGTGACTCCAAAAAAGCTCCCCCATTTGCTCTCCCAATACATTTCCTTCCTCCAACCATGTTTTGCAGTGCAACCCAGTTACGGTATTTCTGAAGAAAAGGTTCCCCTGGCGTCGAAATGAACGGGATGCTCTCGGTGGTGCTAATTACCCTTCCGCATTTAAATGAAGAGGAGATGATACCTATAGAGGATGACTGAGGGCTAATCAGAAGATCTTCCTGAACTTGTTCACTTCCGGGTACTGTCTGCTGATCGCTCAAGGAACTCTGAGATGCACTGACAGGCTGCGAAACTTCCTCGTGGACTTCTTCGTCACTTAATCTTTCCACTTTGACCCGCACGTCTTCTTCAGTCACCAATGGCAAGTTAGCCTTAGTGCTCTCACAGGTCACATAGTCAGCCATTCTTCTAGCTGCCTCAGAAGGGCCTGGGAGTTCTAAAGTCCTGGGGTTTTCGGCCTGCTTGGCCTTTTCCGACTGCAGCCTTCGATCAATTCCAAAAGGAAAAGTCCAGGGAAAAGATAAGGAGGAGTCGACTGGCTGATTTCTTGACTCGGAGTAGGGAGCTGAAGAATTCAGCACTTGGGGGGAGTTTGTCTGTGTGCTACACTTGAGGGGACTTTCCGGGGACATCACAATGTAGCTTTTACGCTTTCTGCGGGACTCTCGGCAAACGGGAATGGTTCTTTCTACCACACTGCATTCTGAAGAAACGGGAGAGAGACTGCCATCTCGAGAGGTAAAATTGCAGTTAGCACTGTTTTCTTGTCCTGTCTCTAGTCCTTTTTCTTGCTGGTTGTTGGGAGTATTCCATAAGATGCTTGATTTCATGAACTCCGAGCAGGTGCTGGCGACGCTGAACATTTGCATATAGCTGGCTGCGGCCAGCACGTCGATAATATTTTCTGTGTTAATTGACAGTGTTGCTGTGTAAGCGTACTCAAGGAGGGGTATGAAGCCAGTCACTGTTACGTGGTGCAAATCCAACACACTCTTGCTGTCATCCTCTGCTTGGCCAACAAGCTTGGTGCGAAAGAAATCACTGCACGCTGCCAAAACCACTTTGTGTGCCCGGAAGATTTTGTCCTGGACACGAATGGTGATATCACAGAAGTGTCCGTCGCTGCGAAGCATATTTAGCTTTCCAAGCATTTCCTGGCTGTGGGAAGGGGAACTATGAGTAAATGTTTTCACACCCATCTTTTCCTCGCTCTTCAACTAAAGCTCTTCAGGGATGCAAGTCGTTCTGCAATGACCTAAAAGACAGATAAATAAAAACATTTGGTTACTATCTTAAAAATGATGGGATTTTCTTCTAATGTAGGGAAATGAGATACACACATCTCAGGTAGTCTGAACTCTCAGAAACTTTCTTTGCAACGAAAGGGAATTTAAGGGGCTCAGTGCATATGTGATGCTGTAGGGAAGGAAACTCATAATATCCCCTCCAAACTTTCTTCAAACTCCACGTGCCTCCCACAAACAACTTTTCTACCCTTGTTGACAGAATCCCCTAATCCTCCCTGTCTCACAAGACCTCAACTTTGGCATCACCCTTGACTCATCTCTCGCCTGCAATCACATATTCAAGTCAGCCACCATATCCTGTCAGTTCTATCTTCACAACATCTCCAGAATCTGCCCTTTCCTTCCCCTCCACCAGTCCAAGCAGTAGTCACATCTTCTAGACTGTAAGCTCGTTATGGGCAGGGAACATATCTGCTAATTCCTTTGCATTCTAGTCTCCCAAGTGCTTAGTACAGTGCTCTGCAAGTAGTAAGCACTCAATAAAGACCACCGATTACTGACTGATTCGGTTTCAACTCCTCCAACCTCCCCCATCTCCAGCAAATTTCCCTCTGTTGCCCTCACTGCTCCTCTATAACACTGTTCCATGTACCTCTTTCCATTCTACAAAAGCCTCCAAAGGGTGCCCAACCATCTCTGCATCTAAGAGAAACTCCTCACCATCACCTTTAAGGCACTCAAATCAATTCCCTTTCCCCTACTTATCTCTTCACTTCTCTCACACTACAATCCAGCAGCTCACGTCGCTTCTAACACCAACCTACTCACTGTGCCGCGCTTCGCCACTGACCTCTTGGCTCCCTCCCTCCCTCCTGCCTGAAAATCGATCCTCTACCCATCATCAGAGCCCTACAGGCAAGCACTTAAATACCAGAATTATTATTACCATTGGAAAAAGTAAACTACAAATATAGACAGTAAAAACATTTTCCTATACAACGGTCCACTTTTTATTAAAAAAAAAATTTTAAAGTTCCAAATATGCAAAAAGCCACAGTAATAATTCTGGTATTTATTAAGCACCATTTATTATGTGCCAGGCACTGTACTAAACGCTGGACTGGGTACAAGGAAGTCAGGTTGGACACAGTCCCGCACAGGGCTCAGAATCTTAACCCCCATTTTTCAGGTGACCCAGAGAAGGAAGTGACTTGCCTAAGGCCACACATCAGATGAGTGGCAGAACTGGGGCAACATGTTTCAACACCATACTCAAGTACTACTACGACTCAGATGACAACGAGATGGGGTAACTAAAAAGATTATTGCGATGGAGTCTCTTGAGAACTGCAGTCAAGAACAGCACACTCAATGGTAGGGTTTTACATACACATGGTCAGAAATTTACGAAAAGGAACTTTGTGGGAGAACTGCAAGAAGTCATCTTAAGTTTACAAGAAGTTGAACCACTCCTTGTAATCCCTGTAGGATTTGTTAGACACTTAACTTTGGGCCAAACACTGTAGTAAATGCTGGGATAGATACACAATATAATCAGATAGGACACAAATGGGGCTCACAGGCTGTAAGGAGGAGGGAGAAGGGGTAAGCCTGTAACTCCCTCTAATCCACTAAGTCTCACCAAAACAGATAAAAATGGCCAAGAAGGCTTTTACTGATTGATCTACACTGATTTTATTGGTTGATAAAACTAAACGATAGTATTAGAGATATATAGGCAATCGGTACTGGATAATTCGTTTCCAAATTCAGCCCTAACATTCTGCAACATGATAATGATGAGGACGGTGGTATTTGTTAAACACTTAAAATTCATCAAGCACTGTTCTAAATCTGGGGTAGATACAAGTTAATCACATTGGGCACAGTCCCTGTCCCACAGGGGCTCACAGTCTAAATAGGTGGGAGGACAGGCACTAAATCCTCATTTTACAGACCTAGCTTGTCCCTTAGAAAAAAATATAATGCAGTAGAGACAGGATTGGCCCTAGGCTGGGGCTCATTGTGGCAAGTGACCCAAATCTAACCCCTTGGGGGGTCAGGCAGGGGAGGGAGGCATCCCACTTCAAAGTGGATAGGGCACGGTCGCACATCCAAGGCAGCCCAAGCTCCCTAGCTTCCGCAGAGGTGGAGAAGAGATGGTTGCAGGAAGGAGGTGACCAGGCCTTGCATAGCAGCAGTTCTCCAGTGCCACGTCTGGCCAGAGGAACAGAGTCCCCCAGGGCAAGTGCCCTAGGAACTGGTTAGGCCCGGACCTTCTGCCACCTCGGGGGCCTACTCTGGCCAACTGGTGCAGGGTAGGTGGAAGACAGAGAGGCAGTCACATTGCCCGAGTGGCTCTTCCTGCAGCCAGGCAGTGAGACTGGCAGAGGAAATACCACCTCCTCTAAGGCCATCTAGGAGGTCCTGCCCGGTGTAGTCAGCTGGGGGGCAGGGTAAGCAGAAGTCCCCGTGGCAGCGTTCCTTCCAAAACATTGCGACTATGGATGGGTGACTGATGGATTTGGGATTGGTCTGCCAAAACGGCGAGGAATCTCACTGTGGGCACGGAACCATCTCTGTTGAATTGTTCTCTCCCAAGCACTTAGTACAATACTCTCCACACAGTCAGCTAAATACCACTGATAGATTGACTCGGGAACACACTCCTTTAGCTGTAAACTGCAGCTCTTATTGTTCTAGTTTTCTGGATTTGCTTTGCTATAGATCATCACTTTAATCCTTCTCTGCGAGCTCATCGCCAGAGTCCCTGTTCTTCTTTCCCCTTACGACTGTGAACCCCCGTGGACCTAGGCTGACTTTTCCCCAACACTTTGCACTTAGACAGCACTCTGTACCTACTGAATGAGACTGACTGATGTCGGATGGGGGAAGATTAAGGGCAGAGTTTGCACCCTCTAAAAAGCCCACCGCACCTTTCTCTGCCACATGGCAGGGCCCTGAAGTGGGTTTGTGGCCCCAGGCCCCTCACTCCCCTGGGGCGGCTCTTGAATGGAACTGTCCGATTATTCTGCAGCAACATAAAAACATGAATTCAACAGAAAACGCCTGCCTTCCTCATATCCGACAGAAAATTACTCTCTCCCTCTATTCAAACTCTTATTGAAGGCAGATCTCCTCCAGAGGCGTTCTCTGAATAAGCCCTTTTTTCCTCTTCTTCCACTCCTTTCTGGGTAGCCCTGACTCACTCCCTTTATTCACTGCCCCCACCCCCAAATGATCTGAGAAGCAAAGTGAAGTGTGGACTGAAGTGGGAAGAGCCTGGAGGATGGGAGATCAGCTCTAGGCCTGATGCAGTCAGTAGTCACCCTGGGATATGATGAGTTCCTGAACCAGTGTAGTAGCTATGTGGATGAAAAGAAGGGAGCATCTAGTCTGGAAATGTATATGCGTATATGCTCTCGTATACCCCCAGATTCACTCTGTCACCAAATGCTCTTGGTGACACTATTTGGTGACATTAAGCATGGGGGTTGAGAGGGAGAAGTTGGGGATGGTTACCGACTTGAGGGACAGGGACAATAGCAACAGTGATGAAAAAGTTGGTGGAGGAGAGGATTTAGGAGGGAATATGAGAAAAGAGAATTTCTGTTTTGGATTTGTTGAATTTGAGGAGGTGGTGGGCCTTTCAGGTAGAGATGACCCGAAGACAGGAGGAGTGAGAGACTGCATAGGAGAGAGGGTTAATAAGAGAGGTTAGGAACAGTGATGTACATTTGGGAGTCTTTTTTTATGGCATTTGTTAAGTGTTTACTATGTGCCGGGCACTGTTCTAAGTGCCGGGGTAGATATAAGCTAATCAGGTTGAACACAGTACGTCCCACAAAGGGCTCACAGTCTTAATCCCCATTTGACAAATGAGGTAACTAAGGCACAGAGAAGTTAACTGACTTGTCCAAGATCACACAGCATGCAAATGGTGAAGCCACGATAAGATCAGAACCCGTGCCCCTGACACCCAGGTCCATGCTCTATTATGCCAAGCTGCTCGGAAATGATGGTAATAATAATTGTGGCATTTATGAAATGCTCAACTATATGAGAAGCACTGTGGTGTAGTGGAAAGAGCATGGGCCTGGAATTAGAGGAACTGGATTCTAATCTTGGTTCCACCACTTCTCTTCTGTGTGACCTTGGGTAAGTCACTTCACTTCTCTGTGCCTCAGTTCTCTCACCTACAAAGTTGGGATTCAATACCTGTTCTTCTTCCTACATAGACTGTGAGCCCCATGTGGGACCTGACATGAGGTTCTACCCAAGATAACTTATCTTCCCATCCAAATTCTGACTTTCCCATCACTGTAGACGGCACCATCATCCTTCCTGACTTACAAGCCCATAACGTTGGAGTTATCCTCGACTCCTCTCTCTCATTCAACCCACAGATTCAATCCATCACTAAATCCTGTCGGTCCCACCGTCACAACATTGCTAAAAGCCACCCTTTCCTCTCCACGTTAATACAATCACTTATCCTACCTGGCCTGGATTACTGCATCAGCCTCCTTGCTGACCTTCCGGTCTTGTCTCTCCCTACTCAGTCCAACCTTCACTCTGCTGGCCAAATCATTTTTCTATGAAACAGTTCAGGAGTTGCTTCACCACTCCTCAAAAAACTCCAGTCGCTGCCCATCCACCTCCGCATCAAACAAAAACTCTTCACCATTGGCTTCAAAGCATTCAACTGTCACTTTGCCCCCTCCTAACTCACACCTCACCACTCTCCTACTACAACCCAGCCCACACACTCGGCTCCTCTAATGTTAACCTTCTCACAGTGCCTCGAATTCATCTATTGTGCCGCCGACCACTCGACTCGCCCATGCCCTGCCTCTGGCCCGGAATGACCTCCCTCCTCAAATTCGACAATTACTCTCCCCCCGGCCCCCTTTCCAAGACTTTCTGAGGGTACATCTTCTCCAAGAGGAATTCCCTGACTAAGCGCCCCTCTGCCCTTCCTCTTCTCCCTTCTGCGTTGCCCTGACTTTCTCCCTTTGTTTTTCCCCCCTTCCAGCCCCACAGCACTTACCTATCATTAATTTATTTATTTAGATTAATGTCTTCCTCCCCTGCTCTAAGACTGTAAACTTGTTGTGGACAAGGAATGTGTCTGCTTATTTTTGTATAGTACTCTCCCTAGCACTTAGTACAGTGTTCTGCCCACAGTAATCGCTCAATAAATACGATCGAACGAATGAATACCCCAGTGCTTAATACAGCGCATGGCACATAGTAAGCATTTAAAGGCACTTTTATAATTATCATTACTATTCTCTGAACTTCAGATTCTTCAACTGTAAAATGGGGATTAAATCCTATTACCTTCCACTTAAATCGTGACACTGTGTCCAAACTGATTATTTTATATCTACCCCAAGTTTTAGTAGTAATAATGATAATAATAATAATTATTATAACGGTATATAAGTGCTTACTATGTGCTAGGCACTGTGCTAAGGGCTAGTACTTGCACACAGTAAGCGCTTACAAGTACCACGACACATAAGCCAAACATTGTGCTAAACCCTGGGGTAATAATAATAATAATAATGTTGGTATTTGTTAAGCGCTTACTATGTGCCAAGCACTGTTCTAAGCGCTGGGGTAGACATAGGGGAATCAGGTTATCCCACGTGGGGCTCACAGTCTTCACCCCCATTTTACAGATGAGGGAACTGAGGCACAGAGAAGTTAAGTGACTTGCCCACAGTCACACAGCCGACAAGTGGCAGATCCGGGATTCGAACTCATGAGCCCTGACTCCAAAGCCCGTGCTCTTTCCACTGAGCCACGCTGCTTAGATTCAAGATAATCAGTTTGAACACAGCCCCTGTTCCACACGGAGTTCCCAGTCTAAAAGGGAGGGAGAACAGTTATTTTACAAATGAGGAAACCGAGGCATAGAAGTGAAATGACTTGCCTAAGGTCACACAGCAGGCAAGGGGTGGAGCCAGGATTACAACCCAGGTCTCCTGACTTGCAGTACTGGGTGACACTGCTTAGATGAACGTGAGTGGATGGGGTCCTCAAGAGAGAGAGTTTAAATTAAGAAGAGAAGGGACTCAGAACAGAGCCCTGAGGGACACCCACAGTTACAGAGTGGAAAGCACAAGCGGAGCCAGTGAAAGACCCTGAGAAGGATCAGTTAGACGGGTAGAGGAGAACTGGGAGAGAATTGTCAGAAAATGGAAGGTTAGATAGTGTTTCTGGGAGAAGGGGATGCTCCACAGTGTTGAAGGCAAGCTAAAAAGATGAGGAGGAACCATTCCGAATAGAGTAAGTTAGATCTGGCAAGGAGGTCACTGGTTATCTCGGAGAGGGCAGTAGTGTGAACGGGGCTAAAACTTGACTGTAAGAGGGTTCCCGGGAGTTGAAGGAGACGAAGCAGAGACAGCACGTTTAAACGACCCAATTGAGTCGGGAGACTCGATTGACCCAACTGAGGTGGGAGAAGGGGCAATAGTTGGACGGGGCAGTGGAGTCCACAGAAGGCTGGAGAGGTGGAAGGAGGGAGAAATGTGTTTCAAGGCGGAGAAATGTGTTTCAAGGCAGAGAAGGACCTGTCAGCCGATCAGCTGATGAAGACGGCAATCATAGAGGGAAGAAGAGCAGAGGCAAATGACAAATAATTTTATTTATATAAAAAAGTCCCAGGTCAAGTTTCATTTATGTATGCCCAGTGCAAGAATGTATTAGTCCTCAAAACTCAGGGTCTGTATCTCATTGTCCACATAATCAGTAATAAAATAGAGTGAATAGATCAGATTACCACTGTGGAATTCCTTAGATATAAAATGCCACCTCAAGTGAAAATATCACTGTAGTACTGCTCTAAAGACCACTTTACAAGGTTGAGAAAAATGATCAGAAAAAGTTAGAGAGCAAGGAGGCTGTAAAACTAGGGCCGGTAGTAATAATGGGAGACTTGAGTCACCCAGCCACTATGTGAGGATAATTCATCCATATGACAAATGGAGCTGAGAGGTTTTCTGGAAAGGATAAATGACTGCTCCCTATAAGAGGTAGGTCTGACACCCACAAGCAATAAAAAAGAAAATGTACTGGGAGAGATCTTCTTCAGGAGAAGTATGAGAGTGCCAGGATACTGAAACAACTGCTAGTATGAAACCAAAAGCAAAGAGCAGAGGACAGGTTTTATGCTAGTGGTGACTGCTAATTTGAAGGGGGGGGGGGAGGAGAGAGAGAGTGTGTGTGTGTGTGTTGGGGATGGGGGTCAAGCACCATAAAGCCCAGGGCTTCCTTTCCACTGGGGTTCTAGGGTCCATGGGAGGTGGTTTACGGGTGAGGCCACCCCTCAATCTCCCCAAACACTGCTGGAGCTAAGACCTATTCCCCCAACAAGGCAGAGGTAAGTAGAAACCTCAGGAAACAAGACCACACCAGTCACAAATGAGCTATTATTTTTTGTGGTAATATTTTTAGTTTAAACATTTCCCCCTCTCTCTTCCTCATTACCTGTCTCACCCTTGACTCCCTTTAGACTGGGGAGAGTATCTAAATTAATGTCGACGCAGCCTTCCGTTCTTTAGCACATCATTAACACCTAAATCGATGTTGGATGGAGTCTCGCAATCCTGACAAATCACTAAAATTTAACACTGTCACAAGCTGGGGGGAAGGGAGGCCAGGCCAAAAAAAAAAAGGGCAATAGAACTATTTCATTTTAGAAAAGGCAACTAGAGTTAAGTGTAGGATCGGTGTTCTCTTAGAAAAGCAGAACCAGTTGGAGGAAGGACTACAGAATTTTTGAAATGGGAAATCATGCCTCTAACTCTTCGAGAATAAGATTTGAAATGTCCTCTCCAATGAACCCAACTCACTCACTCCCCTAACCCTCCACCAACCTTGTGCCACTGACCCGCAGCCTGGATGGCCTCCACAGTTCGCTTCCTTTGCTCTGGGGCTTGAGCTATGGAGCATTACTGGTGGAAATCCAGACACCAGGATGATCCTGTCCATCAGAAATCCACCCTCCCCGTTTTAACTCTGCCCTCTCCAACCTCTGGCAAAATTATTTCTCCACCCTTACTGACTCCCATGCTCACCTCCCTTACCAGCTGTTTATAATCTTTAACTCCCTCCTAGAACCATATGTCATCCACTCCTTACCTGGCCATTTTTTTAAAAGGTATTTGTTAAGTGCTTACTATATGACAGGCACTGTACTAAGCACTGGGGGAGATACAAGACAATTAGGTTGGACACAGTGCCTGTCCCACATGGGGCTCACAGCCTTAATCCCCATTTTACAGATGAGGGAACTAAGGCATAGAGAAGTGAACTAAGTGGCTTGCCCAAGGCCACACATTAGACGATAATAACAATAAAAATAATAATGGTATCTGTTAAATGCTTATTATGTGCCAAGCACTGTTCTAAACGCTAGGGAGATACAAGGTTATCAGGTTGTCCCAGGTGAGGTTTACAGTCTTAATCCTCATTTTACAGATGAGGTAACTGAGGAACAGAGAAATTAAATGACTTGTCCAGCGTCACACAGCTGAGAAGTGGTGGAGCCGGGATTAGAACCCACGACCTCTGACTCCCAATCCCATGCTCTTTCCACTAAGCCACACTGCTTCTTAGACAAGTGACAGAAACAGGATCAGAACCCAGGTCCTAACTCCCACTCCCATGCTCTTTCCACTAGGCCAGGCTGCTTCCCGTGGCCATGTACTATATTGATAAAAGTGAAACTATCAGGCATGATCTCCCTAAAATTTCACCTGCTCCACTCTAGACCCTCCCTCCTCTTGCCCCTTCTTCGACGCTCCCATCTTTCCCACAGTATTCATTCAATAGTATTTGAGCACTTACTATGTGCAGAGCACTGTACTAAGCGCTTGGAATGTACAATTCAGCAACAGATAACAGTATCTCAAGGGACCTTTTATCTCCTCTCAAAATCCACCTCCTCCACCTGCACCTATGACCCCATCCCTCCATACCATATCAAAACACTTGTCCCCGCTCCCCCTCCTCCCTCCTTGTTTCCACCTTTAACTGTTCACTCCCCAATGGCTTCTTCCTAACTGCTTTCAAACATGCTCATGTGTTTCCTAGCCTAAAAAAAGACCCCATGGCTCCCTTCAGTTACCACCCCTTCGGCCATTCCTCCGCAAACTCCTCGAGTGAATAGCTGACACCCTCTGCTTCCACTTACTTCCCTCGCCAACTTCCACTTCTGTCCCCTTCATTACAGGGACACAGGCCTCTCTAAGGTCACTAATAATCTTCCTGCCAAATCTAGTGGCCTCTACTCCATCCTAATCCTCCTCGAACTCTGAGTTGCGCTTTCCACTCTGTAACTGTGGGTGTCCATCAGGGCTCTGTTCTGAGGCCCTTCTCTTTTTAATTTAAACTCACTCTCTTGGGGACCCCAACTACTCACGTTCATCTAAGCAGTGTCACCCAGTATTGGGAGTCAGGAGACCTGGGTTGTAATCCTGGCTCAATATCATCAAAACAGATAAAAAGAATCAATACACATCATTAACAAAATAGATAGAATAATATGTATAAATATGCATAAGGACTGTGGGGAGGGGAAGGGGATAGAGCAGAGGGAGGGAGTAGGGGAAATGGGGAGGGGAGGAGGAGCAGAGGGAAAGGAGATCTCAGTCTGGGAAGGCCTCCTGGAGGAGGTGAGCTCTCAGTAGGGCTTTGAAGAGGGGAAGAGAGTTAGTTTAGCGGATGTGAGGAGGGAGGGCATTCCAGGTCAGAGGTAGGACATGGGCCAGGGGTCAATGGCGGGACAGGCAAGAACATGACTTACTGTGTGCAGAGCACTCTATTAAGTGCTTGGGACAATACAATATAATAATAAACAGACATTCTCTGCCCACAATGAGTTTACAGTCTAGAGTGGGGGAGACAGACATTAATATAAATAAATTAGAGATATGTACATAAGCGCTGAGGGGCTGGGAGGGGGAAGAACAAAGAGAGCAAGTCAGGGTGAAGTAGAAGGGAGGGGGAGAAGAGAAAAGGGGAGCCTAGTCAGGGAAGGCCTCATGGAGACACGCCTTAGATAAGACTTTGAAGGGTGGTGGGGGGGGATGAGGGTGCATGGGGAGGTAACTGCCTGTCAGATTTGAGGAGGGAGGGCATTCCAGGCCAGAAGCAGGACATGGGAGAGGGGTCAGCAGCAAGATAGACAAGATGGAGGCAGAGTGAGAAGATTAGCATTAGAGGAGCGCTTAATGTCAACGGTGAGGCGTTTTTGCTTGATGCAGAGGTGGATGGGCAACCATTTGAGTTTCTATTTCCCCCTCCAGACTGTAAGCTCCCTGTGGGCCGTAAACGTGTCTGTAACTGTGTTGAACTGTACTCTCCCAGATGCAAAGTACAATGCTCTGCACAGAGGAAGAGCACAATAAATACCATTATTTTACTGATCGACAGTGAGGTATAGAAACAAAAACAGCATCAGGTGCTGCAGAGAGAAAACATGTCAGCACAAGGGATAATCCTTGTAAGACATGACTTCTGTTTTCAAGGAGTTTATAATCTAGTGGGACAATACGCTATGCACCCAGTAGAGGCAAGAATAATCAGATCAGTCACAGTCTCTGTGCCGCGCTGGGCTCACAATCATTTTACAGACGAGACAACTGAGGCATAGAAAGTTTAAGTGACTTGTCAGAGGTAGAGCTGGGACTAGGAGCCATGTCCCCTGATACCCAAGATGCACGTTCTTTCCACTCGGCCATTTTGCCTCTCACTAGGTCATGCTGAGTTTACCATTAGTGACAACCTCTTCATAATCAGAGGAAAACTATTTTCGGGCAAGCCACATCATCAGGCTCAAGAGAGGTTCTAGATTGCTCACACCTGTTGGCCCATAATGGGTTACAGTGGAAAAGTGTGTAATGCAGAGGGAAAACTGAAGGATGCTATGAGGCACAATCCCTACAAACGAGGATCGATGTCAAGAACCACAACCACCCTCCAAGAGGCTATTTTCCCTATTTGCCCTCCCCTCTGCATCGCCTATGAACCTGCCTGTACTGCACTTAAGCACTTTGATTCTCATCCCATCTCCATAGCACTTACGTAACATATCCTTTTACTCTACTAATTTCCCTACTGTATTTTAATGTCTGTCCCTTCGTAGACTGCACACTCCTTGTGGGCACAGATGGTGTCTACCAACTCTATTGTACTGTATTTTCCCATGCGCTTAGTACAGTGATCTTCCCAACAGTAAGCCCGCAATAAATATTATTGATTGATTGATCACACTTCCTCCAAGAATGCCATTGCCAATTTTGAAAGTCAAAATCCTGGTCTGACTTAGTAATGACATTTTTTTAATGTTCTCATGTCTCTGAAAGGAACACAGATTTTCCCATAGCCCAAAATCAAGATACCAATTCACTGTTAGCCACTACATGATTTTCAAGTCTGTCTCCTCTGCTAGACTCCAAACTCTCTGACGGCAGATATCGTGTCTATTAATTCCCTTTAACTTTCCCAAAGCACCTAATACGGTGCACCACCCACAGCAGACACTCAATAAATACTGTTTAATAAGAGCGGGTTGCTCTTCCACATTTTCAAAGCCTTTTTAAATCGTAACTTCTCCAGAAGACCTTCCTCATCCATCTCTAAATCTCTCTTTACCTACCCGCAAAACTGCCACTTCAACCCTATCACGCCACATAAACACAACGTTTTCGGGACCAGAATGGCTATATACATGTCTTATGTACCCGGAACTACTTTGTCTGTCTGTAATTTAAGTATCTGCCTCGTCTGTTAAATCGTAAACTCCTTGAAGGCTGGGATTGTGCTCTCCCAAACTCTTAGTATATTACTCTGCACCTCACTCATGCTCAATAAATGTTTTACCTTGTATAAATGCTTTATCCTGTACCTACCTCAGTACTTAACACAGTCCTCAGGTCATTATTATTGATTGACTGACATATTTAGGCCTAGTCTGGGCACGTATTACCCCCTGGCACCAATTTCTTCTACAACTCCCTTGCCCTGCCTCTTTTCTTTACCAATGCCACACAGACTCCACCCCTCCACCTCTCATCTTCAGTAACGGGGTTGGAAATCCCACAGTTAGGTGGCTGAAAGTGTAGCAAGCAAGGCTGGTAAGTGGTTCCATCTCATGGTCAAATGAGGAGCATCTCACCGCTCAATCCTGGAACTGGATACCTGGGCAAAAGATTTCTAGACTTCACCTGCTCTTGACTTTTCAGAGTCCTAAGGGCAAAACCAGATGAAGCTAGTCATAGTACCTGTATCAGGCTCTGACTCATAAGTGAGGTTACGAAGGGGAAATCAGTCACACATTAAAGAGACCAGTTTGAATTGACTGATCAACTGCTGGCAGGAAGAGGAGCTAGAAGGGATGAAAGCACTAAGTCAGGTCCAGAGGTCTAATTATTAGGCTGGGTGACTAACCTTGAAGTGGAAATTTGATTGCTGGGTTTTACCCCATTATGAGAGCCCCTTTCGCCACATTCATTTGACATTTAATAAAATTTCTCTGACTAGAAAAGGTGTCACAACTTCCCAGAAACTTTATTAATCACACATTCTCCTTGAAATTTTTTTTTTATCATTCAGCACATTTTATCCACTCCTCGTATTACACACTAGTTTAGAAAAGAGATGTGTTTTTGTCCTGGAGCTAAAACAGTTTCATTAGGTATGCACGCATACAGCTACTGAAACCAATTTCAGTAGCTACATGTTATGAAGAGGAAAGCTTCTTAGTTTATAAAGAGACAGGTTATAACACTGCAATTGCAATATAGTTTGAAATGACATTTTATATTACTTTGGGGAGAAAAATATGATAAAATAAAGAAACACCTTGAATCCATACTAACAGTGAGAGCGTAGGAGTTTGAGAGAGGGGACGTGGGGGAAAATACATAAATTTCAAATTGAAATTAAATATAAAATGTTAATAGCTAAAAGGCCAAAACATCATGGTAAGATTTTGTAACCAGAACAGTAATTCAGCATTGCCCATCAGCCACTGTTTGTGTTAGGAATTGACCTGGGACACTATTTAGTTGCAACATATACAAGGGGTGGTTTTAGCACAGTCGGTCAATCGTATTTATTGAGCATTTACTGTGTGTAGAGCACTGTATTAAGCCCTTGGGAGAGTACAATATAACAGACACTTCCTGCCCACAAAGAGCTTACAGTCTAGAGGGGGAGACGGACACTAATATAAATAACTAAAATTACAGATTTGTACATAAGTGCTATGGGACTGGGGCGGGGGGGGGGAATTAATAAAAGAAGTCAGTCAGGGTGACGCAGAAGGGAGTGGGAGAAGAGGAAAGAAGGGTTCAGTCAGGGAAGGCCTCTTGGAGGAGATGGGCCTTCAATAAGGCTTTGAAGGGGTTGGGGGGGAAAGTAATTGTCAGATATGAAAAGTGAGGGGGCTCCAGGCCAGAGGCAGGACTTGGGCAAGAGGTCAGCAGCGAGACAGACAAGGCTGAGATACAGCGAGAAGGTCAGCATTAGAGGAGCAAACTGTGCAGGCTGGGTTGTAGCAGGAGAGTAGCCAAGTGCTGTAAGAGGGGGAGAGGTGATCGACTGCTTTAAAGCCGATGATAAGGAGTTTCTGTTTGATGCGGAGGTGGATAGGCAACCACTGGAGGTTCTTGAGGAGTGGGGAAACGTGGCTTGAACGTTTTAGCACTAAAATTGCCTGGGCAGCAGAGTGAAGTATGGGTTGGAGTGGGGAAAGACAAGAGGCAGGGAGATCAACAAGGAGGTTCATAGAGTAATCAAGGTGGGATAGGATAAGTGCTTGGACTAATGTGGTAGAAATTTGGATGGAGATGATAGGGCGTAGTTTAGCGATGCTGAGAATGTTAAAGTGACAGGAGTTGGTAGAGATTAATTCGTCTGAAGAGCTAACGGGAATGAATATTTAAAATTGTGCAGTTAGTTCATACAATTAAACACAAAATTATTTCAAATATTTAATACGTCTAGCACCTTAAAAACTTTTCAGATTGAAACGGCTGTTTTTCAGTAGTGTTTCACCAGTTCCATGGGAAAGTTTAGGTAATAAAGAAATTTAATTGAAGCTTGAATTTTAAAAAAAAGAAAGTATGATTTCCTTAAAACTCCCTCCTCCAACTAGGCCATAATGTGCTCTCCTATGTTATCTAGTGGATAGGGTATTGGCCTGGAGTCAGAAAGACCTGGGTCCCAACCCCAGCTTCTCCACTTGTCTGCTGTATGACCTCGGGCAAGTCACTTCAATTCTCTGTTGTCTTGGTTACCTTATCCCCTTAATGGGGATTAAGACCGTGAGCCCCATGTGGGACATGGACCGTGTCCAACCTGATTAGCTTCTATTTACCCCAGTGCTTAGTACACTGTCTGGCACAGTGTGCTTTACAAACACCATAAAAAAAAAAGAGAGAGGCCACAGGAGCAAGTGAAGGTGCAATGACTAGGAAGAAGCTAATTAAAGGCTAATAATGACTGTGGTGGAAGACTTGCACCCCCCAACTTCACTTTTCTTCCACCCTGTAACCCCTGATATTACACATAAGATGTCTACATCTTAAATATCTAAATATATATGGGGGTGTACATATGTTGACTATTACCTAGTAGTTTGGCTTCCATCAGCATCTCTCTCTCACCTGCTGCTCGCCAGGAGTCAAAAACTGAGATGGTCCCAGGCAAATGGCTGGGCTTCGCAATCACTAGACAGGCAAGTAAAACCACATTTGAAAAAAAAATACATGATCAGAATATCTCAAAACAAGATTACTCTTCAAACGGCCTGTGTAAAGAGCAGGCATTTATATTGAAAATGTTTTCATCCCAAGGTTTTTCGGGTACATTTTTGGACACGATGTTTCTCACTTCTACTCGGAAATCACCTCCTCCACTAACTTGAGGCCTTTAAATGGATGGGGCTCAGTTCCCAATCCAGCAGTCCTGGAGTGTGACCAGGTCTGCCCAGAATAGAAGCAGCGTGGCGCAGTGGAAAGAGCACGGGCTTTGGAGTCAGGGCTCATGAGTTCGAATCCCAGCTCTGCCACTTGTCAGCTGTGTGACTGTGGGCAAGTCACTTAACTTCTCTGTGCCTCAGTTCCCTCATCTGTAAAATGGGGATTAAGACTGTGAGCTCCACGTGGGACAACCTGATTCCCCTGTGTTTACCCCAGCGCTTAGAACAGTGCTCTGCACATAGTAAGCGCTTAACAAATACCAACATTATTATTATTATTAAGAGTGGCTGAGGAACGACTGGAGCAGCCCACAAGGCACTGGGCAAACCCGGTAGGGCATCCCCTTAAATGAGCATTAGACCCCTCAGCAATTAGGTTAAGTGCTCAAACACCACCATCTGAGGCACTTCCTAGACCTGGTCTTGGAAGGTTGCCGTGGGTGGTGGGGAGGCTGGCTGGCTACCCTGGCTTCCTCATTCGTCAAAGGCAACCAATCTAAGTCTATGGCCCTCTGAAGTTAAGCGCTCCGATCTGGAGTTCTAGATGAGCAGTGGTTTCGGCACCAACTAGGGCACTGAGGATCCGGGCCGCCCATCTATCGATAGTGTTTATTGAGCGCTTACTGTGCGCAGAGCATCATACTAAGCGCTTGGAAGAACACAATACGACAGAGTTGGAAGACACATTCCCTGCTGACAATGAGCTTACAGTGTAGAGGGGACACAGACCTTAATATAAATACTTCACGGATGTGTGCGTAAGTGCTGTGGGGTTTAGGATGTGGTGAATAAAAGGGACAAATTCGAGTGCAAGGGAGATGCAGAAGGGAGTGGGAGAAGAAGAGGTGAGGGCTTAGTCGGGGAAGGCTTCTTGGTGCTTTGAAGGTGGGGAGAGTGATCGTCTGGTGGATACAAAGAGGGAGGGACGTCCAGGTAGTAGACAGGACACGGGCAAGTGGTGGGAGGGGACGCGGCCAAGTGGTGGGAGGTGAGACAGACGGAGCTGATCTACAATGAGGAGGCTGGCATTAGGAGCAAAATGCCCAGGCTGGGTTGTAGTACAAAATCAGGGCAGTAAGGAAGGCAGCAGGCAAGTGATTGGGTGCTTTAAAGCCTAGGATAAGGAATTTCTCTTTGATATGGAGGTAGATGTACAACCACTGAGGTTCTTGAGAAGCAGGGAAACGCGGACTGAACGTCTTTGTAAAAAGGCCATTCAGGCAGCAGAGTGAATTGCGGACTGAAGTGGGGAAGAGACAGGAGGCAGGGAGGTCAGCAGGGAGGCTGATGCAGTAGTCGAGGTGGGCCAGGATAAGCGCTTGGAATAACGAGGTAGCAGTTGGCATAGTGAATAGAGCACGGGCCTGGGAGTCAGAAGGACATGGTTTCTAATCCTGGCTCTGCCACTTGCCTGCTGTGTGACCTTGGGCAAACCACTTCACTTCTCTGTGCCTCAGTTACCTCATCTGTTAAACAGGGATTGAGAATGTGAGCCACATGTGGGACAGGGACTGTGCCCAAAGTGATAAACTTGTCTACCCTTGCGCTTAATTCAGTGCCTGGCACACAGTAAGCATTTAACAAATACCAAAATTATTATAATAATAAATAACAGTCTGGATGGAGAGGAAAGGGTGGATTTCAGGCCATCCACACAGTCCCCCAGTTTTCATATTCATCCTACTTAAATCAATAAACAAAAAATTTGAAAGTGACAAACCAACTTACCTAAAGAAATAGATTGTTATGGAAAAAAAGATATGACTTGTTACAGTAAATATCATTCAAACTTGTCAAAATGATGAAAAGCCAGGCAAATCGAAAACTAACAACGGATGGAAAACAGCTATTAAACTTGGATTTTCGAACGTTAGTTTTATACCGGTGAGTGAAAAATATCAAGCAGACATCTACTCAAAATATCAGCTACATCCCAAAAGAACATGTTAATACTACAGATTTTTTTTGGTTCCACTGAAATAAGTCTGAAAAGACAGATAGAGGCCCCTAAGAGCCTTTTAAAAAAGGGTTTACCTTAAAAAATAAAATGGGCCTAGATTGTTAGGAGTCGGATCTCTTGGAAGAAAGAGCTTTAGGACGTCTCACATCAGGCTCTTCGGGGAAGGCCCAACCACCAGTTGTGTGAAACCCTCAAAGTCTGCCTCCTCTAATGTTTAAAAATAAACTAGAGTCCAGAAGAGTTTATCAATATCAATCTACGCTGAAAGCTCGCTGTGGGCAGGGAACGTGTCTACCCGCTCTGTTATTCTGAACTCCCCCATGCTTTTAGTACAGTGGTCTGTACGCAGAAAGCTCTCAATAAAAACCACTGACTGATTGATTACAAACAGGAACAGCATAACCCTTGGATATTTTGTAACTGTGATACTGGGCCCTAGACACAAATTAAATGTTCAGCAGTGCTGGCAGTTGCATGTTTTAGGTACTTTTGTCATTCTTTAAGCAGCAGCAAAATGGGGAAAATTCTCAAAATCCAGAGTCTTCCCATCCAATTTTCCATTCACACCTATTTTCATACATAGCAAAGTACGTACAAAACTTTTCCACAGTTGGCACATTTACCCAGTAGATTTTATTTGCTTTAGACACTGCCATTTAGCAGACATGCAGAATATACTTTACTGGAGTGACTCGATGGACTGTATTTATTGTACACTTATTGTGTTCACAGGGCTGTACTAAATGCTTTCGAGAGTACAAGAAAAGCAAGAGGCCCAGTTTCTGCCATTAAGGACCGCGCCCCAATCCAATAGGGAAGACAGACACAGATGATTTTCAAACAGTGGGAGCAGGAGAAAGAAGAACAAGACTAAAACTTTTGACTACAGGTATATGCCGAGTAAATAGATAAGTGTAAATAAAGATGGGGAGAGAGTCGTGGATTTGCAGATTTGAAGGGGAGGGTTGGTTCAGGCATGAGTAAGAAAGAGCATGGCCCAACGGATAGCACACGGGCCTGGGAGTCAGAAGGACCTGGTTTCTAATCCTGGCTCTATCACATCTGCTGTTTGACTTTGGGCAAGTCACTTAATTTCTCTGGGTCTCAGTTAACTCATCTGTAAAATGGGGATTAAGACCATGAGCCCTACGTGGGACATGGACTGTGTTCAACCTGAATATCTTGTATCTGCCCCTGTGCTTATAACAGCGCTTGGCACATAGTTACGTACTTAATATTATTATTATTGTTGTTAAGAGTGTGAACCAGGAGTTAGAGAGCTGTTAGGTAAGAGTGCACTGGTAGAGTGGATTGAGACCAAGGATCAAAAGTTTCTGCTTTATGTAAACTGAAATGGGTAAATATGGAAATTTTTGGAGACTCATGGGGAAACACGTGCCAAACAACATTTTAGAAAGATGATTAAGGTCACACAGTGTAAAACAGACTGGGTAAGGGTGAGGCTGCAGGAAAGGAGACCAGAAAGATGGCTGAGGCAATAGAGTTTATAGCGGGGTAGATGCCGTTTGGATGGTAAGGAGGGAGCTGATCGGGGAAGTGGTGTGCAAGAAAACCTGGTTGGATTTACCAAGAGACTGAAAATGAAAGTGACACAGAGAAGTTACGGTTGATTCAAAGGTCAAAAAGCAGGCACACGACTTGCTAATTTTAGAACTTTCTGGGTTAAGGGGGACTACAATCCAGCTGAACTTGTGCACAGATCCTGTCCTGCCCTTCCCCATATTTTCTACTGATGCTTGACCTGTCCCACTTTTGTAATTGCCAAGCAGAGGAGTAAAACCGATAGAAGAGAGGCCCTGTAAGCATTTATCACACTTACCACTGACTTAATACAGTAATAGAATACTCATAAGGAGGAATGGATTAGGTGCCTAGAGGTAAGGGAATGGAACTAAAGAAGCATAAAGCACAGGCCTGGGAGTCAGAAGGACTTGCGTTCTAATCCTGGCTCTGCCACTTATCTGCTGTATGGCTCTGGGCAAGTTACTTACCTTCTCTGTGCCTCAGTTACCTCATCTGTAAAATGGGGATTAAGAGTGGGGGCCCCATGTGGGATGTGGACTGTGCCTGACCTCACTGTTTTGTATTTACCCCAGTGCTTGGTACCTATTATGCGCCCAGCACATAATAAGCACTTAAATACTATTAAGAAAGGGCAATTTTAGGATTCAATCACAATTGAGGATTAGTACTTCAGGATTTTAGGTTTAAATTTTCTCTCATATTATGCTATCAAATCAAGGGTTGCAGAAGTTACCCCAAGAACAGTGTACAAAATGATCCACCTATATTTTGAAGGATAAATTCAGTTCTACAGGATTAAATTGGCAAAATCATTCTATTTTATAACGTTTGTCCTATACGATCTGCTACACCTTGAGCTGCATACTCTCCAAAGTAAATGAGAGTCCAGCTAAACGCACAATACAACTCATACTAATACTAAAACAGATAATGGCAACCAATTCATATATGTCCAAAAGTAGCCCATTTATCACTTAAGCACAATTAGAACAATAATTTTATAGACATCTGTTATTAGAGTCCCACCAAATGATAAGCAAAAGCCTCAACGGGCAGTTTTTAGAAGCAATCAATGGAAAGGGTACTTGACAGAGTCAGGACACCTGGATTCTGATCCTAGCTCTGCCACTGACCCCCTGTGAGACCCTGGGAAAGTTATTTAATTTCTCTGTCCCTAGTTTCCAATGTGTAAAACAGGGAATGCTCCTTTCCTGCTTCTCAGAGAAATTGTGAATATAGATAAGGTTATTTCTATGAAATGTTATGAGCTTTTAGGAAGAAACAAACTCTGGAAATAGAGGGTGATAATATTAAACTATTCAAAACAAGATAAATAATGCCCCAGGCTCTGACTGGCAGAGATGCGCGATGAGACCCAGATTTGACAGGTTTGGCACAGCCCGGAAGAAGGGTCAACAGTGGGTCAGTCACCAAGGGAAACCTGAAGGCGGCTGGATCTGGGACCGGATGAAAATGTTGAGGTTGGGGGGGATCCAGCGTAGTATGGAATTAATGCTCCTGGCCCAGCCTGGCAGTGGCAGGCAGGGGTCAGACTGCAGGGGCCAGTCATGGCAGTCCAGAGGTTGTGCAACTAGGAGACAGCCAGAGGTATGGAGGTTGATGAGGTCTGCCACAACGCACATGTGATGGGCTTTTATTTGACCATGCAGTGTTGGAGTCAAAATAGCTGTAAGTGGCTGGACCTGGATTGGACTGAGGAAACAGGCAGCCAGAGATGTGAACCCCAGGGCTGACCGGTAATACATTAGGTGGAGGGAGCTTGGTTTGGCCTGGAAGTAGAGGGCTGGCTGTAGGATACAAGAAGAGGAGGAGAAGTGGCAGAGGAGAGGGAGAAGGGGAGATGAAGAGGCCGGGAGAAAGACGAGAAAAGGAAAAGAGGAACAGGGAGAGGAGATAAGGACATAAGACAGTATAATCAACAAGGAGGAAATATGAGGGAAAATGGGCAAGAGAAACTTAGAAATGTTTCGTGAGTTTCCATGATGGCCTAGTGGAAAGAGCATGGTACTGGGCACCAGACCACTTGGGTTTTGGTCGTAGCTGTGCCATTCGCCTGCTGAGTGACCTTAGGTATGTCAACTGCCTTCTCTGGGCCTCAGGTCCCCCATCTGTAAAACAGGGGGAAGACAACAGCTCTCCCTCTCCCACTGTGGGATGGGGATCGGTCTGATTTCACTACCCTGTATCTGTTCAAGTGCTTAGCAGAGCTTGCTCATAGTAAGAGCTTAGTAAATACCATCAGCACCGTCAAAAAAAATTATCTGAGCACCTACTGGGTTCAGAGAACTGCACTAAGCATTTGGGAGAATATAACAGTTAGAAAACATGATCCCAACCTTTAAAGAGTTTATAATTTGAGAGGGAGAGACAGATGTGGAAATAATTTAGACAGGTAAAAGGAGATGTACTGATGTACAGTGTGGACACCTATTAGACACTAAGCTCGTTGGGGGCAAGGAGTATGTACTGTACTCTCCCAAGCGCTTAGTACAATGCTCTGCACACAGTGTGAGCTCAATAAATGCCACTGATTGCTATTAATGTCACGCTGTCAGTCCAGTGGGAAGACATTACTCTTGGGAACCAGGATCATTTGCCCTTAATGACCTTGCTATCTATTTCACTGGTAAAATGAAACCAGGTATCGCTTCCAAAAAATGTCACCTGGGCCTTTCCTGTCACTTCCTCCCCCTGCTCCTTCTTCCTAGCAGCATCTCAAGAGATGTCCTGCCTCCTCTTAAAATCTACCACCTATAAATCTGCCTCTAACTCCATTTGTTGATAGCTTCTTAAACACTTGACTCTTCCCTCCTTGACGACTCATTCCCCAATGGCTCCTTGCCCACCGCTTTCCAACATGGATATATATCCTCATCCTATAAAATAAACCCTCCCATGACACCACTGCACACTGCATTTATTGCCACCTACCACGCCTTTCCAAATTTCTTGAGCAAATTGCTTGCATTTCCTCTCCAATTCTCCCATGACCCCCTGAAATCTGGCTTCCATCCCCATCACTCCATGCAAACTTCCCTCTCCAAGATCACCAATGACCTCTTTCTTGCCAAATCCCATGGATTCTACTCCATCCCAATTCTCCTACATCTCTCTGCTGCCTTTAAAACTGAGGCTCGTCCCCTTCTCCTGGAAAAACTACCTTACTTTTGGTTTCCCTGATGCTTTGCTCTCCTGGTTCTCCTCCTACCTCTCTGGCTACTCTGCCTCTTCCCTCCTCCTCTACCTTCCCACCCCAACACACCTGGGGTATCCCTCAAGGCTCACTCCTGGGTCCCCTTCTATTCTCCATCTACATCCACTCCACTGGAGAACTTATTCACTTCCAAAGCGCTCTCTCGACCTCTCTCCTCTGTAGTCTCACATTTCCTCCTGCCTTTGGGACATCCCTACTTGGTGGTCCCACCAAAACCTCCAACTTAATATGTCCAAAACAGAACTCCCTGTCTTTCTAGACAAACTTTCTTCTCCCATGGATTTTCCCATCACTAGAGCCAACCCCTCTATTCTTCCTGTCCCACAAGCCCATCTCTAATTCATTTCTCTCATTCAACCCTCCTATCCAGTCAGTCACTAAATCCTGTTCTACCTTCACAAGATCCCTAGGATCCACCCTTCCCTCTCCATCCATACTGCTACTATGTTGCTCTGAGCACTTATCATATCCCACCTAGATATATTGCATCAGCCTATCCCCATCCATTCCTTACTTCATGTTGCTGCCCGGATCACTTTTCTAAAAAAATAATTCTGTACACACCTTCCCCACACCTCAAAAACCTCCAATGGTTGCTAATCCGCTTTCACATCAAACAGAAATGCCTTACGAATGTCTCTGAGGCACTTCATCAGAGCTCCCCCTCCGACTTTACCTCTCTGATCTCTTACCATCTATCAGTCACTGGCAAGTATTAAGTACTTTCTGTATTCGGAGCACTGTACTAAGCACTAGGGAGACTATAATACAACAGAGTTTGAAGATGTGTTCCCTGCCCACAAGAAGCTTACAGTCTAAAGGGAGAAAGACACATTATAATAAATTGCGGATGTCCCGCTGACACCTCAAACTACACAGGTCCAGAATGGAATTCATATCTTCCCATCTACACCCTGTCTTCCCCATGTCTTTCCCATCACTGAAAACATTACCAACATCCTCCTTATCTCACAAACCTCTAACCTTGGCATTGTCCTCAACTCATCGCTCTCATTCCACCCACATATTCTGTCACCAAATTCTATTGGTTACCGTCACAACAATGCTAAAATCTGCTCTTTCCTCTTCAAATTGCTACAGTGCTGATCCAAGCACTTACCCTCTATTCTGCCTTGACGACTGCCTCTGGCCTCCTCACTTACCTTCCTGCCTGCTGCCCGTCCCCACTCTAAGTCCAGTCTGCTGCCCAGATCATTTTAATAATTAAAAAAAAAAACTCAAAAAACCCAACATTCAGCCCACATTCCCCAACTCAAGAACCTCTGCTGGTTGACCATTCACCTCTGCAACAAACAAAGACTTCTTACCATTGGCTTTAAAGCGCACAATCAGTTTGCCCCCTCCTACCTTACTTTACTTCCCTCTGCTTGTCTATCTCGCCACCAACCCCCTTACCTTGCCCTCCCTCTGGACTGGAACTCCCTCCCCAACCATATAAGCCAGACCACCACTCTCCCGACCTCTAAAGCTTCATTAAGGTCACATCTCCTCCAAGAGGGCTTCCCCAATTAAGCCCTTTACCTTCCAGCTCCCTCTCTCTTCTGCGTCATCTGTGACCTTTGGGGCTTTTGACATTCATCCTACCTTCAACCCATGGCACTATGAATATATCCAAACATTATATATTTATTTATATGCATGTCTGTCTCCCGCTCCAGACGGTACAGCTGTGGGCAGGGGGCATGTCTACCTACTCTGTTATGCAGCACTCATTCTCTCAAGCGTTTAGTACAAGTGCTCTCTCTGCACACTGTAAGGTCTCCGTAAATACCACTGATTGACTGATGTGAACACAAGTGTTGTGGAGCTGTGGGTGGGGTGAATACCAAGTGGAGTGAATACCAAGTGAATACCAACTGAAAAACCACCTAGGGTCTTCCGCCGCAAAGACGAGCCCCATGGGAACAATGAAAAATAGCTGGCTACGGCAGGCAAAGACCACAGCGGCTCAAGGTGCTACAGTCCAGAATCGCCTTTACGCTGAAGTCACTTCAACCGAAAATCGGCCCTCCCTGTGAAGGATTTGGAGGCACACTGTGCAATACGCTGCACCTGTGCCTTCATACTGACTTGTTACAGTCCCCGCCCCAGAGGGAACGTGACTGTTGGCGACTTGTGAGCGGCTGCTTTACGAGCCACCAACAACAGAATCAATTCCCCTACCCAGGTTCTCAGTCCTGAGGACTCGGGACTGTGGCTTGTCCACTGTCCCATCATCATTAGAACTGAATTATATCTCATGATATCCAAAAGCACACGGTGGATTTACCGAACTTCCTACATGCAGACACCTTGAAATGAGCTGAGTTTTCCCTTCGATCATTTCACCTTATTTAATGAAACCACATGGATTAATATTTGAAGGTCTACTGGGTTCATGATTTGGTGCTGCACATTATCTCTCTATTCTAAATCTGGATGATGTACGAAGCAGTTAATTTAACTTCAGGCAGATCAACATAAAACTCAAAAGAAATGAATAGGGAACCAAAAAAGCTAGAGATAAAGACTGGGAAAAATGCATTTCATTTAAATGATTATTACAAAGAATACCAAAAAAAATCCACAAAAATTAGGTATTATACACTTAAGATTGAATAGAAACTACCTAGAGAAATACTCATGTCAGATAAACAAGGAAACGTGTGTGAATTCAATACAAATCTCAGAAAGGGAAAGGGACTTTTGAAACCTCAGAACAAGTTAAAACAGGATAGGAATGTGAGCCTTTGCTATTATTTCTTTAGAAACAAGTTTCTTTATACCAACGTATTTCACGTTTTAATTTTTTCTTGAAAAAATCCTGTGATTCCAGCGTGAACGTAAAAATCAAAGCCAACCTAAATAGAATAAAATGACTCCTTTGTAAAAGGAGTCATTTTCCAGTGTTGTAAAGGCATCGGAAGATAGCGTATTTTTTATGCTCCTCAACAATTCAATGTAATTGCTGTTTAACTCTTAGGAAATTATTTTGTGAGGAGGAGGGAACTTCTTTAGACAGATTTCACAGATTGAAAAGAAATCTTCAACGGAGGTGCTGTTCTGAATCTACAGTGGATAATGCAAGAGCAGTGGGATTATATGGCTATCCCGAGATCGCAGAAGTAACAAGAGTCAGTGACCTGGTCATTTTTGGATATGACTTTCACTGTGGACCTTTTCTACTATCAGTCATTTCTGAATCATTTCATTGTACCAGTGTTTTGATGAAAAAATGGGTAAATGCTCTTTATGAGCCAACCTTGGGACTTACAATTCAACTAGGTCCTGAAAATTATGCCAAGACAAAATGCTGCAAGGGGGAACCAATTTTCTCATAGGAACAAAGGTAAACGAGAGATTGGCTTCTGAAACACAGTTACCTCACTTTTATCAAATTCATGTTCTCAACCCACCACCAATGAGTAATATAACCAAATTCACATGCGTATATTCAGTTAGAGCTTACTATGTGCCAAGCACCGTTCTAAGCGCTGGGGTAGATACAAGGTAAGCAGGATGTCCTGTGTGGGGCTCACAGTCTTAATCCCCATTTTATAGATGAGGTAACTTGGGCCCAGAGATGTTAAGTGGCTTGCCCAAGGTCACACAACAGACAAGTGGCAGAGCCAGGATTAGAACCCATGACCTCTGATTCCCAGGGCCGTGCTCTTTCCACTAAACCACGCTGCTTCTCTATAATAATAAGCACTTACTATGTGCCAAGGACTGTTCTAAGCACTGAGGTAGATACAAGGGAATCAGGTTGTCCCACATGGGGCTCGCAGTCTTAATCCCCATTTTACAGATGAGGGGACTGTGGCACGGAGAAGTGAAGTGACTTGCCCAAGGTCACAGAGCAGACAATTTACTGATTTACTTAATCAGAAACAAAATAATAATAATAGTATTTACGCGCTTACTACATGCCAGGCACTGTAAGAATAATAATAATGATGGTATTTCTTAAGCGCTATGTGCCAAGCACTGTTCTAAGCACTGGGGTAGATACGAGGTAAGCAGGATGTCTCATGTGGGTCTCGTAGTCTTCATCCCCATTTTAAAGATGAGGTAATTGAGGCCCAGAGAAGTTGAGTGACTTACCCAAGGTCACACAACAGACAAGAGGCGGAGCTGGGATTAGAACCCATGACCTCTGACTCCCAAGACTGTGCTCTTTACACTAAGCAACGCTGCTAAGCGCTGGGGTGGATACAGGCAATTCGGGTTGGACACAGTCCCTGTCCCACATGGGGCTCACAGCCTCAATCCCCATTTTACAGATGAGGGAACTGAGGCCCAGAGAAGTAAAGTGACTTGTCCAAGATCACAGTGCAGACAAGTGGCTGAACCGGGATTGGAAACCATGACTTTCTGACTTTCAGGCCCGTGCTCTATGCACTACGTCATGCTGCTCAGTGGAAAGAACAGAGGCTTGGGAGTCAGAGGTCATGAGTTTGAATCCTGGCTCTGCCACTTGTCAGCTGTGTGACTTGGGCAAGTCACTTAACTTCTCTGTGCCTCAGTTACCTCATCTGTAAAATGGGGATTAACTGTGAGCCTCACGTGGGACAACTTGATTACCCTGTATCTATCCCAGCGCTTAGAACAGTGCTCGGCACATAGTAAGCGCTTAACAAATACCAACATTATTATTATTATTATATAATTATGTTATTTTTAAAGCATTTACTATGTGCCAGGCACTGTGCTAAGCACTGGGATGGATACAAGCATATCGGGTGTGTGGACCTTCGCTGGTGCTCTGCAATCAGGAAAATCCCTTATCCTCCACCTGGTTACTCCCTTCTCCTCTTCCTTATACTTGTTCTCCGATCTCCTCTCTCCTCTTTGAAAATGTTTTCCCCATTTCTCTACAACTGCTATTAATAATAATAATAATAATGATGATAATAATAATGGTATTTAAGCGCTTACTATGTGCAAAGCACTGTTCTAAGCGCTGGGGGGATACAAAGTGATCAGGTTATCCCACATGGGGCTCACAGTCTTCATCCCCACTTTACAGATGAGGTAATTGAGGCACAGAGAAGTGAGGTGACTTGCCCAAAGTCACACAGCTGACAAGTGGCAGAGCGGGATTTGAACCCAAGACCTCTGACTCCCAAGCCCATGCTCCTTCCACTGAGCCACGCTGCTGCTTCTTATTATTTTATTATTCTTATTATTAGTCCTCCATTCCCAACTCCTTCAGTTGTGACCGAACATAATAAAAGGAGCAGGTTCCATAAAGGAGGCTAGGTGTCATGAAGTTGAAATGGACATGCTCTAAAGCTGAAACATGGTACATTTACAAACCCTGGAATTCATTGTAACTCAAAATACTGCCTGACACCGGAGGAGTCAACTTTTCATTTTGAGGGCTGGGGCAAAAAGGGAAGAGAGATCTTAGGGAAGGTGGAGACTAGCAGGAAACAGAGAGCTCACAGGGCAGAAGGCTACCATTTTAGACCCTTTCTGCCCTGACTGGAATCTCTTAGGCCCTGTCAAAAACCTGAGATGAGTGAAATAGGGAGTCTGGTTTAAACAACTCAAACATAACCCCTTTACCCACAATAATGCTGGCACCTACGCTCCCTGAAAGAACATACAACTTACTAGTGGATTCTGGTTGGTTTTCTTGACCTCGTACTATACAAAACTGATGCTAATTCCAATCAAGAACACGACCCGTTTTAAGATTAAACATCTTCATTAATCTTTCTTCTTCTTGGTGGTATTTATGGGTTTCTGATTCAAAGAGCTATTCTAAGAGTCTTATGATAGTCTTTTGGTCTGAAAAATCTTAAGTTGGTGGAATTTTTGCTTTTAATTTGAAAACCATCAGCATGAATTTGAAGAACTAGGACATAATTTTCAGAACTTCCAGTCTTCTTTCTCTTTCTTGCTCAGTGTAATGAGGAAGGCTGAACCCTATCAACTTAGCTCTTAGTCTGTTATAATTTCCCACCCTTAAGCACTGCAATCCACTCTGTGGAGCAAAAATAAATGGAAGAGGGGGAAAAAAACTGCAGAATTCACATATTTTCTTCCTATGCAACGACAGTACATCCACTTCCGATATTCAGTAGCAAGTTAAATACAGAAGAGTCCTAATTAAGCAGACCAGTGCTATGAGGCATTGACTACCTGTGTAACTGCATACAATTAAGGAGAAATCGAAACAGGTGAATAAATATCAAAGTTCAATACATCAAAACTTTAAGTACCGTTAATCACGACCCATTTGCTATTTGAACTACTTTCCTTTAAATGTGGCTTAATTTTAAATATACACAAATATATTGTAGGAAAACCAGAAGCCACTGGATTTTTTATGTCATGTCACCTTTCCACGCCCATTTCCCTACTTCTCCTTCCCCGCCCATCACACACACACCCCTTTTATCTTTGGTTTTCCCATTTCCCTTTATGACTCCTTAGCCAGGCCTCTTTCGGTCTTCCGCAACCTTGTTTCATTTGACGTAGTAACTCTGATGCCCAGAAATCTACGATTTTAGGGCAAAACTAGAATTTTCAAGTTCAAATATTTTCTTAAACTTTTATAAGTTCACACTGGTAATTCGAATTCCACTGGGTTCACATTTCAACAGTTGATAAGAGTCACCTTTAACAGAGTATTGCATACTAGCAATGACTACATGAATTCACCTTTCATTTTTCCCAGTCAAAAACAGAGAAGTGAACCAACTCATTTCTTCCAAGCTTCAGCATCGTTTCATATTCCACTTCCTTTAATTTTCCCTTGGCATAAACATGTATTGCAAGAAAAGATTGACAGAGATTAGGCTGTTCTGTAAACCAATTCACTTGACATGAAAAAGGAATTAAATCAAATTTCAACACTCATGGACTAGTATTCATGAAAACCCAACTGCCCTCTATGCAATCAAATCAATTCATTTAAAACTAGATGTATTCCCCGCAAGGGTCTCGGAATCTGAGTGAAGCCAATACAGCCAAAAAGAACTAAACTCAGATTTCACCAGATTAAAAGGCCAAGCTCTCCAATTTCAAGGTACACGGTGAAATAAGGAACAAAGGCCTAACGATAAGACTTCAAATCAATGTGTCTACATATGAAAGTTAAAAGTTTGGGTGTCTTCCTACTCCGAAGAGCCGACAAAGCACCGTAAAGGGGCAGTGTGGCCTTAGATCAGGCTTGGGAGTCCAAGGACCTGGGTTCTAATCCTGTCTCTGCCAGTTTCTTGCTGTGTGACTGTGGGCAAGTCACTCAACTTCTCTGTGCCTTGGTTTCCTCACCTATAAAATAGAGATTCAATGCCCGTTCACCCTCCTACTTAGACTTTGAGGTCCCTGTGTGATGGGGACTGACCTGATTAATTTACTTCTATCCCAGCGCTTAGAACAGTGTTTGGCACAGAGCAAGTGCTTAACAAATACGATGATTACAATTATTATTATGCACTGGAGCTCAGGTCTTATGGTGGAAGAGAGATGCTAGACGTGGGGTAGGAGAAGGGAATGAAAAAGAATGCATGAGCTCCTCAGGTCCCAGTTAGACTGTGAGCCCATTAAAGACAGGAACTGTGACTAATCTAATAATCTTGTATTTAAACCAGGACATAGCACAGTGCTTTGCACATAGTAAACATTTAATAAATATTATTATTATTGGGAGTTTGTTGGTTTAAAGGAACCAGTTCCCTCAAAAGGGCTACTCCTGAGACCAATTTGCCCACTCACCTGCTAAACCTCCAAAACAAGGGCATCCTGGGTTCTTTCACATCTGGAAAATTGCCTAAGTCCAAGCCATTCCCCACCCTGAGCCATTCCGTCCCGCTCTAAGATTTTGGGAATTCGCTGCACTTTGTGAGACCTTCACTTGAGAAACCAACTGCCAGACTCCCCCATTCACATCCCCTCATCTCCTCTCAGTGGAACATCCTAACCCCTAAGACCTGAACATTCTCTTTCATCTGACTAGGTCTCCACAGCAAAACACTTTTCCTCTCCATTCTCACTGCACTCCACCCCCCAGGACACAAACACAACCAGCTGATCCCAAAACCAAAACACACAAACCTCTCTAGGATACCTCCCTTACTGAAGGACTCGTCGTCTCTTGGTCTCACCCCTTCCCTTGCACCCATCCTAATTCTCCTCAGTGAATCACTGGCATTTATTGAATGCTTACTATGAGTGGAACATCAGTACTCGACATTTGGGAAGGTACACTACAATAGAATTGATAGTCATGATCCCTGCCCATTTGGAAGTTACAATCTAGAGGGGGAGAGAAAATAAATTACAGACAGGAGAAATGGGAGAATACAAGCACTGTGGGGCTGGGATGACTCTCAAGTGTTTAAGGGATACAGATGCATTAGGAAGAGTGATTAGGGGAAATGAGGGCTAAGTCAGGGAAGGCCTCTTGGAGGAGACGTGATTTTAGAAGGGTCTTGAAGGGGTGGAAGAGTGGTGATCTGTTTGATTTGAAGGGAGAGCAAGTTCTAGGCTAGAAGAGAGGACTTGTTGGGCAAGGAAATGGCAGCAAGACAGACGAGATTCAGGTACAATGAGTAGGCTGTACCTAGGGCTGGGCTGTGGTAGGAAATCAGCAAGGTAAAGTAGGAAGGGGAAATTTGATCGAAGTGCTTTAAAACGGATGATAAGGAGTTTCTGTTTCATTCGGAGACAGACAGGCAAACCCTGAAGAGTGGGGAGATGTGGACTGAACTTTTTTTAGGAAACTACTCAGAGAATGTTGACCAAATCCCAAGAGTCGCTTCAAAACCACAAAAAACTCATCTTGCTTTTTGAATGTACGATTTACTTTCCAATTTGAGATGAAGATGACCCTCTATAAAGATGAAACAGTAATAGAGAGCAGCTGATGTTTGGTTTGTACAAATAGGAAGTACACCATTGGCATCACAAGTCTGGCCACCCTTCATCTCTTTTCCAGTTTTTCATTTTCTGAAGACTCAAATCAATACATCAATCAATTGCAGTTATTGAGCACTTACTGTGTACAGAGCACTGCACTAAACACTGGGGAGAGTACAATACAACAGTGGGTAGGCACGTTTCCTGCCCACATGGAGCTCATTCTAGAACTCAAATAATAAAAGCGCCTAGGTTTTCAGGAGTGTGATACTGGAACTCAGACTTAAGGTAGTCAAATCCATCTTCAGAAAACTTTCAGAATTCAGAGTGGAAGCACCTGAAAGGCTGACTGCCATGTTACTACTTCCCTTTTCCTTTCCCCAACACTGTGATGTATTTTTAATTGCCAGAGTTGACAAAATACTAAAACGTGTTCTGTTCTTGTATCTATAAAAACTATGCTTTTATTTCTTCAGGGAAAAATGGCATTAATAAAACGATGCACTCCTTCCACAAACTTCTGTTCTGTATGTGCCTCATACTTGGGGCTAGTGTCATGAATATGAAACGAGGTAAGTATTGATGATCTGTGAACAAATTGAGAAAACAGATACCAGTCTTTGCTTCAAAAGAAGGTTCCTGTATGAATAATAGAAGCTCATCTAACTCCATATTTTAATATAAGCAATCGCCATTCACTTTCCAAGAAGTCTTTAGAATGGACAAGACCCAACAACAGGTTTCAGTCGCATGGGAGAAACTACAATTCCATTTTAAAAGATAAGGGTGTGCAAATGATCAAA
Source organism: Ornithorhynchus anatinus (assembly GCF_004115215.2). Classification (NCBI taxonomy): domain Eukaryota; kingdom Metazoa; phylum Chordata; class Mammalia; order Monotremata; family Ornithorhynchidae; genus Ornithorhynchus; species Ornithorhynchus anatinus. Next base: position 23,685,592 of record NC_041738.1, on the reverse strand, counting down.
CTGATTTCATTAACTTACATCATATATGAGAGAATAGTCAAGAAACCACACTCATGTAAGAAAATGAAGACTTATAGAAATGCCGTGACTGCCAGGAAATGAAAGCACCAGAGTTTTCGAATTCACACTGTGCTTATATACTTAAGAATGCGAATAGTGTAATTCAAATTCAGAAAGACCAATGATAACTTCACGTTGTTCTACGTTCCTTAGAAGAAAAGGAATACATATGTACCCTGTTATCATCGGCAACTTCATCTCTATTTTTTTCAAAATCTAATTAAAACATATCTTCTCCCTTGCACATCAATTTCTCTATACTTTTAGACTGTCAGAGGCCTTAATTTAGACCAAATAACTCTAAAATGTTTCCCTCTTCAACCTCACACAATTATACCATCCACTGGCTTCAAACTCAAGGAAATATTTTCAGATAGAAGTTGTAGGAAAGATCTCATACATATGAACCCTGCACTGCATCATACACATGGAATGAAATTCCTGGGATCACAACAAAGAAATCTGCTTCATCAGCCACAGATGAAAAAACTGGTGCTGATATATGCCAAAATAATAACTGTGGTATTTCTTAAACACTGACTATGTACAAAGCACTATACTAAGCATTGAGGGAGACTAGACAATCAGATTAGTCACAAACCCTAACCCACCAGGGGCTCACTGCCTACGGAGGAGGGAATCGCCACTTTCCAGATGAGGAAACTGAGGCAGAAAGAAGTCACGTTTCTTGTCTAAGGTCTTGCAGCAGACAATTGCAGAGCTGGTATTAGGCCCCAGGTCCCATGGCTCCCAGGCCCAGGCTCCTTCCATTAAGCCAAGCTGACAATAAAAGAATTGATGAGATCGACTGAGTGTTTTACAGAGCACACTACAGTAAGTAGGCACAATTCCTACTCTCAAGAAGCCTCTAAGTCTAACGGGCAGAGCGACACTAAAATAGATTTCAGATAGGGGAAGCAACCTAGTATAAGGATATGGTCATAAATGTTGGGGGGGGGGTGATGTGCGGGAGGGGGAGGGGAGGGAGAGAAGTCAATGTCGCATTTGAGCGCTTACGGTGGGCAGAGCACTGTACTAAGCACATGGGAGAGTGTAATCTAAGAGTTGCTAGACGTGCTCCCTGCTCACTTTGCTCTCACAGTCTTGAGGGAGAGACAGACATTAATATAAAGAAATGTATGCAAGGGCTATGTATGGAGATGAGGGATGGAGGAATAAAGGGAGCAAATCCATGCGCAAGGGCAATGCTGAAGGGAGTGGGAGAAGAGGAAAGGAAGGCTTAGTCAGGGAAGGCCTCTTGGAGATGTGCCTTCTTTAAGGCTTTGAAGAGGGGGAGTGTCTAGGTGCTTAGGGGGTGGGACTAAGTGCATGGATGATGATGATGACTGTATTTGTTAAGCACTTACTATGTGCTAGGCCCTGTACTAACCACTGATGAGGCATGATATATGATTTGCATCACCCCACTGAGTTTATGGAGCAACATGTGGCCTCTTAACACAGTCCAGCAACTCCTGAAAACAATTAGATATGCCACTTGAACAGGATCTTCTGAAGTTACTGTCCCATACCTGCTCTCCAGCTCTCCATTTCTTGCTCTTGCCGCCAACCCCTTCTTCCTGGGAAGCCCTGCCCTTCTTGTCTCCTTATGCCTCCAGGTGGAACGCTTCCTGGTGAAGGGCCGGGGGTGGGGGTGGGGGAGGAAGGTATTTAAGAAAGAGGATGGTGACAAAAGCCATCATTTTTATTTGGGTGAAAGGAGGGTGAGGGCTTGGAATACCATGCAAAGTGAAGGAAAATAAAGGAAAGACACACAGGCAAGTAGGCAGCGTTGGAATGGAATAAATAAAATCTTTGCTGAAAGGGAAGACGTGAGGTAAAAAAAGAAGAGTAAGCAGACAAATAACTCAATAGGAGGGAAGGTGGGGAAGCAATAAAATGGGAAAGGACAGGATAGGAGGTCACCTATGGAGGCCACCTCCTCCAAAAATATCTTTAACCTAAAATAAAAGATTATGGACTCCCCCCAAAGGATCATATTCTAGATTAAAACATACTGAGACTGAGAAAAAGAGTTTGGTAAAAAGAAACTGTACCACTGAGTTGCTGTTCAAAGACAGTTCATGGACAGGTACTGGCCTGACAGCAATCCAGGGTTGGTTTGAGAGTCGGGGTGGGGAGGGGGGCACTGGGGGTGTGTGTATGTGTATACACACACGGGGGGTGGGGTGAGGGGGGAAGAGAGGGATGGAGAAAAGAGAGATTTTCCTGCAAAGTTCCCACTCTTTGGTTAAGGCTTTGAAGGTACTGAAGCAATGGGTTAAAAAGCCTACAGAAGAACCTTTTTTAAGTTCTGTAATGACAGTCCTACAGGCATCTGGATCCGATATCAGTGGCCATCTGGCATGGCTTCTTGCCCACCTTTGGAGAGACTACACTTTCACATGTACAAAGAGAAAGAAGAATTTGCTGGGGGGAAAAAGGGAATGGCAATAAGTCTCATCTGCTGGTTTCCTCTCTTCTGTCTCAAGGCTGACGATCTGAAGCACCACATGATACACATCACGGTGAGTTTTCAAAAGAGAGCCCCTTCGGGGTCTGAGTTACATTAAGAAGGCGGCTTACGCCCAAACCTGAAAGTCACTAATACGGTACCAACGTTCTGAAAACAAGCTATGACAACATCACATTTGGTCTTCAAAGTGGAACAGAGCCTTACCCTGAAAAGTTTGTATAAAAGAATATTCAGATACCAATCCTATTTTATATCTCGAGAATGGGAAACGTCACAGTTTCCATTAAAAGGGCTCCTACGATGATCAGAAAATGATTAGGTCTTTTCACCCCCTCTACACTCTAGGTCTGCTGGGTGACCTTGGGCAGCTCACTTCACTTCTGAGTCTCAGTTATCTCACCTGTAAAATGAGGATTAAGACTGAGAGGAGCCCTGTGTGGGACAGGGACTGTGTCCAACCAGACTAACTTGTATCTACCCCAGCGTTTGGCACATAGCCAGCGCTTAACAAGTACCATTCATTATTGTTACTAAGTCCTTGAGGGCAGGGATCCTGTCTCCCAATTCTATTGTATTGTACTCTCCCAAGGGTTCAGTACAGTGCTTTGCACACGGTAAGTGCTCAATCAGTACCACCGACTGATGAGCAGCTATAACAATGGTACTTACTGAGCATCTCCTGAATGCCCTGTGCCCTGGGAAAGGCCAACAGAAGGAAAAGACATATTCGTTGCTCCCCACCCAAAAGGAGTTCACAATCTAATGGGGGAGATGTACAAAATATTTACAGATAGCTGAAGCAGCAGAAAGAGCAAGGATCATGTGAAGTGCAAGAATGTGGCAGGATGAATTAGACTAACCTCAATTAATCAATGGCATTTTTTGAGCGCTTATTGTGTGTGGAGTATTGTATATATATAAATGCTGAGGTTGGGTATCAATTAATAATAATAATAATAATAATAATAATAATAATGATAATGTTGGTATTTGTTAAGCGCTTACTATGTGCAGAGCACTGTTCTAAGCATTGAGGTAGATACAGGGTAATCAGGTTGTCCCACATGAGGCTCACAGTCGTCATCCCCATTTTACAGATGAGGGAACTGAGGCACAGAGAAGTTAAGTGACTTGCCCACAGTCACACAGCTGACAAGTGGCAGAGCCGGAATTCAAACCCATGACCTCTGGCTCCCAAGCCCGGGCTCTTTCCACTGAGCCACGGAATTAGTGTCTTTGGAGTCAATTTTAAAAGCCCCCCAGGTTCCCAGATGTGTTAAGCGCTCTCCAGCAACGACAGAGTGAAGGGCTAACCGATAGGTAATTTAAATACGATCATGATGGAAGAAGGTTGAAAAAAACCTTGATTCTATTCTCTTAACTAGGAAGGCTCACTGGCAATTTAAGTTTCATATAAGAGCTTGGCATGGGAGTCTGAGTAGATTAAGGATCTTTCTTTGTGCATTTGTCAATCTTCTTTTAATAAGATTTTTGAGATTTTCAGAGATGCCTTCGATTTCCGAGGTTGGTTTTCGGGAATAAAGCAAATCTACATCTAAGCTTATTTTTCCCTCCCTCTCTCTACCATTGTCGTTATACTGTACGACTCTATAGACATACCTTAAGTCTTTCAGGACCTGGCCAATAGAACCTGCCCTTAACTGCCCAATTCTGCTATGCCTGCTTTGGTCAGATGGTTTCCTCCAACCCCTTGGGTCTTTATTCTAGTCTGCTGGCTGTCTTTGTCCCCTCTCCCTTACATTTCTGTCAACAAGATTTCAACAGCACCACCACTTCATAACACACACATATGAAAAGAAACTAAGCAATTTTAAAGTCCCTTTCCTTCCACTCTGTTTGGATGAAAACGCTTCCCTTTCAGTCTATCCATTCATTCATTCAATAGTATTTATTGAGTGCTTACTATGTGTGCAGTCTACATCTGCTTCTGTCAGATCGCCAGTTTGCTTCCACAAAACATTACCAGTTGTGCTTTGGCTTAGATGTCTCCCATTCAACTAATGGCACATGAAGGTGCTTAGTATGTCATTTAACTGATATGGCACAACAACTTGGGCCGGGCAGTTGCCTAGGGTCACCATTTCTAGGCTCCGGTATTCCCTCTGAACTTCAGCTGTTTCTCTGCTAGCAGCTGAGCTCCAGGTCCAGCTGGGGAGACAAAGCCATTCCTGGTGTTGGGGAGAGAGTGAAGTTCTCCTTTTATGTGTTTCCCTGCTCTTCTTCCCAAGGTGGAAGAGATTCCCACCCCCCTGCAATTTTAAAATAAGCTGGAAGCTCGGCAGAGAGTGGCAAGTTGAAGACCTTTTAACCTTTTCAAAATCAAAAGCAGAATGTCTAATGAAGAATGAGCAAGCGATAATTGTAAATATAGAGTAATGCTGATTATTCTGTAAGAGCATGGATTTGGTTAGCCCATATTTTCTGACCACAAGGACAGCAAAGGAGTATAGGCCATGGGATCCTGCCCGGAAAAACAAATGGGCCTTGGGTATTTGTTCTTTGTGGTCCAAGTTCAAGATGGAGGGATCCCACCCAGATCAGAATGGGATGCAGGAAGCCCCTCCAGTTCTTTTATAATTTGGGTATGTTATAATAAGGAGAGGATGCCGAGTCCCCACTTAATAATCAGACTTTTCAGTAAAAACTGGAAACGCTTACAAAAAGAACCGAAGAATATTTTGATTTCCTAGTATATGCAGGAGGGAAAAAAAAGGCATAAACACAATATAGGGGATGACTGGCTCTGAGTGTGTGACAGAGAAGGACACAATGAACTGCTCACTAACTGAACACAAACCAGCAAAAAGTTGACTAACGCTGTTGAAGCAACAAACAGGATATGGAGCTGCACAAATAGGAATACAGCACATTGCAACTGTGAGGTAATTTTCTTTTTTTATGTAGTACTGATCAGACCCTTATTACAACTGTGGCCGCTTCTGGGCCCCACCAACGTAAGAACTGCAGGAGGGACTTGCAGAAAGATCAATGGAGAGACCCGATCGTAAGAGGATTGGAAAGTTGGGACTTAAATGTAAAGACTTCAGGAACCAGGATTATTCTGCGTGACAGAGATGTCTGAGAGATGATCCAATAATAGTCCTCAAGCATATGATGACTTAATATTAAGAGGTGCCAGCTATTCACTGCCAAAGGGGGGGAGGGGGAGAAAGCCACAGGACTTAAACAAGCGGGAAAGATTCAAATTAGATACGAGAAGGAACTTTTTTCTAAAAGTAACACTATTAAACCCGCAAATGACTGGATCGATTGCTCATTAATGGATCCCATTCAAAATAGGATCAATACTGACTCCTCTGGGACAGCTTCAGCGTAGCCTTTCTTGACCGAAAGTGGGATGGATAAAATGACATCTCAAGGGCCCTGCCAGCCCCATCTTTCTTTAACTCTACAATTAAAGCCTTTTGGGGATGATCCACAGGTCAGGTAGACAGTCCTATTTCTAAAATGTGCAAAAGGGACAAGGTGCAGGAGGTATAGAACTAGTGAAGCTTCAAGACAACTACCAAGTTTTGGAAAGTAAACTGCCCAAATTCCAGGAGTGTCATTAATATTAATATTTGGACCCAGCCTCTTATTTATTTGCATGCCTCCCCAGTTCTGACCTAGGGAGACAAAACTTCCTTCAATGAGGAGCCCAACAAATGTTGGCTTAGTTCAACAGTCAAGCAAAATTACTACTTGTCAAATACTCTAAGACTCTCTGTGTTTGGCTTATTTCTTTCACATCTTCCTTCAAAACCTCTCTGCTTCCTGCTGCTGTGATTGCTAATTACACATTGGATTAAGGGGAAGAGGAAGATCCCCTTTCTCAGCCTTGATTTTTCATCTGCTTTATTTGTTGAGTCCTGCTGATAAGCACTTAGCCACATTTTTTCACAGAAATCCATCAACCTGCGTATTAGCCAGTTTTGCAGCTCTGATAAGGATACAGACTCACAAAGGCCCTACCAATACTAGGACACACCATATTGCACTCTTGGGAAATGAAATGTTTTTTTTTTTCAGGATATGTTCACAAATTGGGAGTTTTCTAAAACTAGTAAATTAAAAAAATTCCTTGATATGCAAAAGTGGCAAAAGGCAGCTTAAAATGTGTTTTTTCTGGACTCCTCCCCTACAAATCTGTCCTTTTCTCTGCAGATGAAGATCTTAAAAGCAGTCCCCAACTGATTCAGAGAGTGCTTTGGCGTGCTAGTTTATCAGGTACTTTGATGCTTAGTCTACAGTCAATTGCTCTGGGTAGTTGGTAGGGAGTTTAACAAGAGGTGGGAAACATACTGCAAAATAATCTACCTATGCACACACAAATACACGGCCAACCCAGCCTCACCTGCAACTATTAAGGTTTGTGCTATTAAGTGATCATTGCAAGGAAAGAAAACTAGAATCTTCAGGGAAAAATACCCTTCACCCCCATGAAGGGTCTAAGGGCTACACTTTAAAATCTTGTCACCCAACCCCACTTCCTCCAGAAAGCATTCCTGGGAAGCAGCATGGCTCAGTGGAAAGAGCCCGGGCTTGGGAGTCAGAGGTCATGGGTTCTAATCCCAGCTCCGCCGCTTGTCAGCTGTGTGACCTTGGGCAAGTCACTTCACTCCTCTGGGCCTCAGTTCCCTCATCTGGAAAATGGGGATTAAGACTGTGAGCCCCTTGTGGGACCTGATGACCCTGTGTCTACCCCAGCGCTCAGAACAGTGCTCGGCACATAGTAAGCGCTTAACAAATACCAACATTATTATTATTATTAATTCCCACCACCCCACACTGTGTGTCCCTAGCAGTCCCTTACCACTTTGTGTACGGATCTACACACACTACTCATTTGCTAATGGCCATCTCCCCCCGTAGTCGGTAAGTTCCTTGTGGGCAGGGCCTGTGCCAAGGAACTCTGTTACATTATTGTACTTTACCAAGCATTCAGTACAGTGCTCTGTACCCAGGAAGCACTCAATAAATACCAGGGATTGACTGATTTAGGCATTTAATCTGTTCATCTTTCCAGACCCTTGCTACAGCCAGTTCTTAGGTCTTGGGCCAACAACTGGTAAATAATTTGAAAGTGCTTGTCTCCCCTAGGGGATTGTAAACTCTTTGAGGACAGACACGTTCTCTACTTCTAGGGCACACTCTCAAGCACTTCATAGATCCAGATCTGCGATAACATGGGTTTCTGTCACACGGTTTGGAGGTAACATAATGGGAGAAATAGAGGACATTCTTCCCACAACACGAGCATGTTCTCGTATAACTCGATTTTCAAGTCGGCAGAAACAAGAAGAAAGGTCACGGATGTGTGTGGGACTGGCTCATGGTGTCCCGTTGCTGAACTTTCCAACCTCTGACAGTCTCGCCGTGCTGTGCCACACTGAGCTTTGTGATTCTTTGTGTTTCTAATACAGTAAAACAAAAGGGATTAGCAAAAATGTAAAGCATTCCCCTAGTGGGGGACATAATAATATAGGAGTCCATGTACCTTAAAACCACCTACCCTCTAGCCCATGAATTCCCCATAAATTAATGGTAATGATGGCGTGAGGTTCCCCAAGGACCCAACTCTCCCGTGGCAAGATAATTTCCTGTTCAGAGCTCTGCAGGCGGCAGATGCTCAATAAATTACTTCTGGTGGATTCGTCTGGAGGTTTCAGGAAAAGACACTGAAGAAACACCTTCACGACCTGCTCAAAAGAGAACCCGTCTGTAAACCTTGAAGAATACGTCTGCGAAAACCCACGGGGTCCAAATAATTTATCAGTGACCCTTCAAGTTGGGCAGCTATATCTAACCCTAGCCAACATTCACACTATGGAGGAATGGAATTCCTTCATAGCACCAGCAGGAATCTATTTACCTCCTAAATCAAAATTAATTGCCTCACCTACGGATACAACTACAAAGGTAATCCAGTCCTAATAGAACTCGCTCCTTTAGATGCACTTTTATTTCATCGCTTTCAAACACACCCATCATTCGCTTTTTCGCGCCACCCCTTATTCTAGTTAGCTGGGTCAGCAATCAAGGCGACCAAATCCTAAGGGTTCATCGGAAGAAGGCCAAATAGCAAAGGGAAGTGTGGTGACACCGTTGTAGGAAAGGGAAAGCTCCTTGGCCTCTCAGATTTGGGGAGTGGGAGGGGAAGAAAGGACATGAGGGGCCAAGATGGGAGAGGGGCTGTAGGGCAAGAGGGCACGCAGAGGAAAGGAAGGAGCCATGAAGCAGCATGGCCCGGGCCTGGGAGTCAGATGGTCACAGGTTCTGATCCCAGCTCTGCCACCCGTCTGCTGGGTGACCTTGGGCAAGTCACTTCACTTCTCTGTGCCTCAGTGACCTCACCTATAAAACGGGGATTGAGCCTGTGAGCCGCCCGTGGGTCAAGAGACTGTGTCCAACCCGATCTGCCTGTATCCATCCATCGCTTAGGACAGTTCCCGGCACATAGTACGCACTTAACAAATAGCATGATTATTATCATAACTGTACTCTCCCAAGAATGGTAAAGTGCTCTGGCACAGAGTAAGTGCTTAATAAATACCACCGGTGATGATGAGGGCATGGAGGAACAGGGGTGGGAGGGCAGAGAGGGTATGACGGCAGGGCACAGAGGGGAGGCCACAGAGCGTTGAGGGGTTGAGGCACAAGGGGAGGGAACTACAGGTGGACACGGAAGGGAGGGCACGGGAGCTCAGGAGGCGGGCACGAGGGCACTAAAGGGAGGGCACAGGATCTCAGGGGCGGGCACGGGACCTTAGGGGGAAGGCCCGAGGGCACTAAGGGGAGGGCACAGGAGCTCAGGGGGCAGGCCCGAGGGCACTAAGGGGAGGGCACGGGACCTTAGGGGGCAGGCCCGAAGGCAGTAAGGGGAGGGCACGGGAGTTCAGGGGGCAGGCCTGAGGGCACTAAGGGGGGGGCATGGGATGTCAGGGGGCAGGCCCGAGGGCCCAGTGGGGAGGGCCCAGAGAGGAGGGCACGAGGGCAGAGCAGAAAGCCTAGGAGAGGGAGGGCAGGGAGGAAGAGTAAGGGGGTGGAGGGAGGAAGAGTGCCGATGGCGGAGGGGGCGCGTCCCCCTACCCGTGTCCTCCTCCTCCTCGGGGCCAGACGTGCCCTGGGAGAGGGGGCTCGTACACAGAAGACACTGGGGAGACGATTGGTCCTGGGTGGGGGGCTTCCCGTGGGGACGCTAAGCCGGGCACGGGCGGGGGTGGCCAGGGAGGGCAGAGGGAAGGCAGGGGTGGGCAAGGGGTGGCCGGGACAGGCAAGGGGTGGGCTAGAGGTGGGCAGGAGGAAGGCAGGGGGTGGACAGGGCGGGCAGAGGGTGGACAGGGGAGGGCAGGGCTGGGTTGGAGGTGGGGGGGGCAGAGGGTGGACCGGGGGGACAGAGGGTGAACAGGGGGAGGGCAGGGGTGGGCTGGAGTTGGGCGGGGGTGGGTGGGGGGGCAGAGGGTGGACAGGGGGAGGGCAGGGGTGGGCTGGAGGTGGGCGGGGGACACAGGGCGGATGAGGGAGGGCAGGGGTGGGCTGGAGGTGGGCAGGGGGTGGACGGGGGGGCAGAGGGTGGACAGAGGGAGGGCAGGGGTGGGTTGGAGGCAGGCAGGGGTTGGACAGGGCGGGTAGAGGGTGGACAGGGAGAGGGCAGGGGTGGGCTGGAGGTGGGCGGGGGGGCAGAGGGTGGACGGGGGAGGGCAAGGGTGGGTTGGAGACAGGGGGTGGACAGGGTGGGCAGAGGGTGGACAGGGGGAGGGCAGGGATGGGCTGGAGGTGGGTGGGGGGCAGAGGGTGGACAGGGGGAGGGCAGGGGTGGGCTGGAGGTGGGTAAGGAGGGCAGCGGGTGGACAGGGGGTGGACAGGAGGAGGGCAGGGGTTGGCTGGTGGTGGACAGGGGGTGGACAGGGGGAAGGCAAGGGTGGGCTGGAGGTGGGCGAGGGGGCAGAGCGTGGACAGGGGGAGGGCAGAGGTGGGCTGGAGGCGGGCGGGGGGGCAGAGAGTGGACGGGGGAGGGCAGGGGTGGGCTGGAGGTGGGCAGGGGGTGGACAAGGCGGGCAGAGGGAAAGCAGGGGTGGCCAGGGCGGGCAGGGGGTGGGTGTGCAGGCCGGGGCAGGGCAGAGCGGGACTTCCTCACCGGCCCGCGCGGGCGGGCGCAGGGTAGCGGGGCCGTGTCTTCCCTAGGGAAGGGGGAACGAGGGGTCGGAGGGGAGGGGAGGGGAGGGGAGGGGAGGGGGGTCCCGGCTCGTGCTCGCTCCCGCGGCCCGTTACCTCAGCCGGCGGCGGCGGCCGGGCCCGGGGGCGCGCGATTCCTCCTGGCGGCTGGGCCTGCGGGCGGCCCGGGGGAAGCCGTCCGTCCGTCCGTCCGTCCGTCCGTCCGCGCTGTCCCCCCGGCCGGCGGGGCCCCTATCTGGGGCTGGGCCGGCGGGGCGGCCGCGGCGGGGCCATGGCGGCGGGGCAGGTCTCTCCGTCTCTCCGAGGGAAACGGCCCGGGGGAGTGGGGGGGGGGGGGGGGGGCGGCCCCGCGGGTGCGCGCAGGCGCGCGCAGGACTGGCCGGGCGGCGCGCGCGGGGCGGGGGGGAAGGTGAGCGGCCCCGCGGGTGCGCGCGCGCGCGCGCAGAGGGCTGGCCGGGCGGCGGCGGGGCGGGCACGCGCAGCGGGGCCCTCGGCAGGTCTCGCGGGACGCTGGGGGGGGGGGCAGGGGGGCGGGGGGGGGGCGGCCGTTCTCACTCCGGCCTCGTCGGGGCCGCGCCTGGGGGGGGCGCGCGCTTTGTTTGTGTCCCACAATGCCCCGCGAGGGAGGGGAGGGGCCCGGCGGAGGAGGAGCGGGAGGGAAAGCGCGCAGGCGCAGTGCGAGCCCCCGCCGGGCCGCCTGGTCCACCGTTGGTCGGAGCCCCGCGGAAGGGGACGCGCAGTTTCTTTCATTTCTTCATTCATTCATCCATCCATCCATCCATTCATCCATCCATCCAACCAACCATCCATCATCCATCCATCCATTCATCCATCATCCATTCATTCATCCATCCATCCAACCATCCATCATCCATCCATCCATTCATTCATCCATCCATCCAACCATCCATCATCCATCCATCCATTCATTCATCCATCATCCATTCATTCATTCATCCATTCATTCATCCATCCATTCATTCATCCATCCATTCATTCAATAGCGCTGTCACTTGTCAGCTGTGTGACTGTGGGCACGTCACTTCACTTCTCTGGGCCTCAGTTCCCTCATCTGTAAAATGGGGATTAAGACTGGGAGCCTCACGTGGGACAACCTGATTCCCCTGTATCTCCCCTAGCGCTTAGAACAGTGCTCGGCACAGAGTAAGCGCTTAACAGATGCCAACATTATTTATTAGTATTTATTGAGCGCTTACTCTGTGCAGAGCACTGTACTAAGCGCTTGGAATGGACAAATTGGTAACAGAGACAGTCCCTGCCCTTTAATAGTATTGCTATTTGTTAAGCGCTTACTATGTGCAGAGCACTGTACTAAGCGCTTGGAATGGATAAATCGGTAACAGATAGAGACAGTCCCTGCCCTTTAATAATAATAACATTGCTATTTTTTAAGTGCTTACTCTGTGCAGAGCACTGTTCTAAGCGCTGGGGGAGATACAGGGTAATCAGGCTGTCCCACGTGAGGATCACAGTCTTCATCCCCATTTTACAGATGAGGGAACTGAGGCCCAGAGAAGTGAAATGACTCACCCGCAGTCACACAGCTGATGAGTGGCGGAGCTGGGATTCGAACCCATGACCTCTGACTCCCAAGCCCAGGCTCTTTCCACTGAGCCATGCTAATGATGGCATTTGTTAAGCGCTTACTTTGTGCAAAGCACTATTCTAAGCGCTGGGAGATACAGGGTAATCAGGTTGTCCCACGTGAGGCTCACAGTCTTCATCCCCATTTTACAGATGAGGTCACTGAGGCACAGAGAAGTTAAGTGATTCGCCCAAAGTCACACAGCTGACAAGTGGCGGAGTCGGCATTCGAACCCATGACCTCTGATTCCCCAGCCCTTGCTCTTTCCACTGAGCCACGCTGCTTCTCTAAAAACAATATTGGTATTTGTTAAGCGCTTATTCGGTGCAAAGCACTGTTCTGAGCGCTGGGGAAGATACAGGGTCATCAGGTTGTCCCACATGAGGATCACAGTCTTCATCCCCATTTTACAGATGAGGGAACTGCGGCCCAGAGAAGTGAAGTGACTCGCCCACAGTCACACAGCTGACGAGTGGCAGAGCCGGATTTAAACCCATGACCTCTGACCCCCAAGCCCGGGCTTATTCCACTGAGCCACGTTGACGATTGCATTTGTTAAGCGCTTACTATGTGCAAAGCACTGTTCTAAGTGCTGGGGGAGATGCAGGGTAATCAGGTTATCCCACGTGAGACTCACAGACTTCATCCCCCTTTTACAGATGAGGGAACTGAGGCCCAGAGAAGTGAAGTGACTTGCCCACAGTGACACCGCTGCCAAGTGGCCGAGCTGGGATTTGAACCCATGACCTGTGACTCCCAAGCCTGGCCTCTTTCCACTGAGGTACGCTGCATGAATCCTTAATTAATATGAATGAGTGAATGAAGGGTGTGAATTCATTCGATAGTATTGAGCGCTTACTATGTGTGGAACACTGTACTGAGCGCTTCCAAGTGCAAGGGCAGCACAGAAGGGAATGGGCGAAAAGGAATCGAGGGCTTAGTCGGGGAAGGCCTCTTGGAGGAGTCGTGCTTCTGATGATAATAATTATGGTATTTGTTAAGTGCTTGAAAAGCCCTTTTCTAAGCGTTGGGGTTCATACAAGGTCAGCAGGTTGTCCCACGTGGGGCTCACAGTCTTAATCCCCATTTTACAGATGGGGGAACCGAGGAACAGAGAAGTTAAGTGACTTGCCCAAAGTCACACAGCTGCAGCTGATAAGGGGCGGAGCATGACCTCTGACTCCCAAACCCGGGCTCTTGCCCCTAAACCACACCGCTTCTCTTCTAATAAGGCTGTCAAGGTGGGAGAGTGATACAGGTCAGAGGCCGGTCGGGGGCAACAGGTTGGCGGCGAGATGGAGCTGTGGGCAAGTCACTTACCTTCTCTGTGCCTCAGTTACCTCATCTGTAAAATGGGGAATAAGACTGTGAACCTCACGTGGGACAACCTGATGACCCTGTATCTACCCCAGCGCTTAGAACAGTGCTCTGCACATAGTAAGCACTTAAATGCCAACATTATTATTATTATGGAGGAGATTGAGGTACGGTGAGTAGGTTGGCATTTGAGAGGGGTGAAGTGTGCAGGCTACGCTGTAGTAGAAAATCAGGGAGGTGAGGTATGAGGCACCTTCTCAGGATGGCACCTGGAGAGTTTCCAGGACTCTGTTTCGGTTAATGGAGGGGAATCAACAATAATAATAATAATGATGTTGGTATTTGTTAAGCACTTACTATGTGCAGAGCACCGTTCTAAGAGCTGGGGAAGATACAGGGTCATCAGGTTGTCCCACGTGAGGCTCACAGTTAATCCCCATTTTACAGATGAGGGAACTGAGGCCCAGAGAAGTTGAGTGACTTGCCCACAGTCACACAGCTGACAAGTGGCAGAGCCGGGATTCAAACCCATGACCTCTGACTCCCAAGCCCGGGCTCTTTCCACTGAGCCACACTGCTTCTCCAATCAAGCAGAGGTCTACTAGGATTGGGTATTCCATTCCTAGCTTGGGCAGTGGCTAGGGAGTGGCGGGAAACCTGCTACAAGTCAAAAGTCCTGGGCAGTAGCGGCATGGGAGAGAGTCAAGGGCGGAGACTCAAGTTTACTCCTCGAAAGAAGGCAATGATAAACCACTTCTGTATTTTTACCAAGAAAACTCTATGGATACACTCCCAGAATAATTGTAGATGGAGGTGGGGCCTTCTGGGAGAGAGGTGTCCATGGAGTCGCAATGGGGTGGACGAGACAAGGTAAGAGGGGTCAGGGTGATTGAGTGCTTTAAATCCTATGATATGGATGTGGATGGGAAATCACTGGAGGTTTTTGAGGAGTGGGGAAACATGAACTCAGTGGTTTTGTAGAAAATTGATGTGGGCAACAGAGTGAAGTATGGACACAAGCAGGAAGAGACCGAAGGCAGGGAGGTCAGCAAGGAGGCTGACGCGGTAATCAAGGCGGGATGAGTGCTTGGAAGCAGCATGGCATAATGAATAGAGCACGGGCCTGGGATTCAGAAGGTCGTGGGTTAATAATAATAATAATAATGTTGGTATTTGTTAAGCGCTTACTATGTGCCGAGCACTGTTCTAAGCGCTGGGGTAGACACAAGGGAATCAGGTTGTCCCACGTGGGGCTCACAGTCTTAATCCCCATTTTACAGATGAGGTAACTGAGGCACCGAGAAGTTAAGTGACTTGCCCAAAGTCACACAGCTGACAAATGGCCGAGCCGGGATTTGAACCCATGACCTCTGACTCCAAAGCCCATACTCTTTCCACTAAGCCCGCCTCCGCCATTCGCCTGCTCCGTGACCTTGGAAAAGTCACTTCTCCATGCCTCATCTTTTGAGACTCTCCGCCTCACGTGGGACTAGGACTGCATTCAACCCAATTTGCTGGTATCCACCTCAGCGCTTCGTACTGGGCCTTGCACATAGTAAGCACTTACCAAATATCGTTATTATTATTAACTTGATAGAAGTTTGGATGGAGACGAAAAGGTGGATTTAAGAGATGTCGTGAAGGTTGAACCAACAGGATTTAGTGCGACAGAGAGATTGAATATGTTTATTGAATAATACTAATAAATAATAATTATGGTATTTGTTAAGCTCTTACTATCTGCAGAGCACTGTTCTAAGTGCTGGGGTAGATACAGGGTAATCAGATTGTCCCACATGGGGCCCACATTTTTTAATCCCCATTTTTACAGATGAGGTAACTGAGGCCCAGAGAATTAATTAATTAATGTTGGTATTTGTTAAGCGCTTACTATGTGCAGAGCACTGTTCTAAGCGCTGGGGTAAACACAGGGGAATCAGGTTGTCCCACGTGGGGCTCACAGTCTTAATCCCCATTTTACAGATGAGGGAACTGAGGCACAGAGAAGTTACGTGACTTGCCCACAGTCACACAGCTGACAAGTGGCAGAGCTGGGATTCGAACTCATGAGCCCTGACTCCAAAGCCCGTGCTCTTTCCACTGCGCCACGCTGCTTCTCGTGAAGCAGAGAAGTTAAGTGACTTGCCCAAGGTCACACAGCAGACAAGTGGTGGAGTCGGGATTAGAACTCACGAACCTTGACTCCCAAGCCCGTGTTTTTTCCACTAAGCCACGCTGCTTCTCTATGAGAGAGATGAGTTGAGGATAACACCAAGGTCATGGGCTTGCGAGACAGGGAGGATGATGACGTTGTCTACAGTGAAAGTCAGTGGGAGGATGGATTTGGATGGGAAGACAAGGAGTTCCGTTTTGGACAAGTTAAGTTTGAGATGTTGGTGCGATATCCAAGTAGAGATATCCCGAAGGTACGGGGAGGTGTTAGGAGACCACAAAAGACTGCAGACAAGGAGAGAGATCAGGGCTGGAGATGTAGATTTGGGAATCATCCTCGTAGAGATGGTTGTTGAAGCCATGGGAGCAAATGAGTTCACCGAGGGACTGGGTGGAGATGGAGAACAGGAGGGGACACAAGAACTGCGCTTTGAGGGACTTTCACTGGGAGGCAGAGGAGGAAGCAGCATGGCGTAGTGGGTAGAGGACAGGCCTGGGAGTCAGAAGGTTGTGGTTTCTAATCCTGGCTCTGCCACTGCTCTGCTATGTGATCCTGCACAAGTCGCTTCACTTCTCTGGGCCTATTATTTGTAAAACGGAGATTGAGACTGCGAGCCCCACGTGGAACAAGGACCGTGTCCATCCCGATTTGTTGGTATCCACCCCGGCGCTTAGTACAGTGCCTGGCACAAAGTAAGGATTTAACAAATACCACAATTATTATTATTATTGAGAGCCCACAAAAGAGACTGAGAAGGAGTGGCCAGAGGGTAAGAGGTGAACCGGGAGAAGACAGTGTCGGTGAAGCCAAAGCTGGCTAATGTTTCCAGGAGAAGGGAACGGTCGACAGTGTCAAGGGCAGACGAGAACTTGAAGAGGATTAGGATGAAGTAGAAGCCGTTGGATTTGTCAAGAAGGAGATCATTGGTGACCTTTGAGAGGGCAGTTTTTGTAGAGCAGAGGGGAGGGATGGAAGCCAGATTGGAGCGGGTCAAGAAGAGAATTGGAGGAAAGGAAGTTGGCAGCAGTAATAGACAACTAGGTCAAGGAGTTTGAAGAGAAATGGTAAGGGGAGAGATGGAGTGATACCTGAAAGGAGCAGTGGGGTAAAGGGAAATATGAGACATGACTTTCCTCTCATTTGAGGAATTTCCTCATTTCATTTCCTCTCATTATGTTGAATGAGCTGCCACAGGTTAGGACAATGAGTTTAATTCAAGATGGTTGATGTTAATGTAGAGCTGGAAGTGGTGAACTGGATGTTCCATTTCACTCACACACACACACACTCATTCATTCATTCAATAGTATTTATTGAGCGTTTACTATGTGCAGAGCACTGTACTAAGTGCTTGGAATGTACAATTCAGCAACAAATAGAGACGATCCCTGCCCAATGATGGGCTCACAGTCTAAACGGGGGAGACAGACAGCAAAGCCAAAACAGAACAAAACGAAACCAAGACAACATCATCGAGATAAATAGAATCAAGGGGATGTACACCTCATTAACAAAATAGGATAATAAGTAATATAAACAAATGAGCACAGGGCTGGGGGGGAAGGGGGAAAAACAGAGGGTGGGGGGAAGAGGAGGGGAGGGGGAGCAGAGGGAAAGGGGGGGCTCGGTCTGGGAAGGCCTCCTGGAGGAGGTGAGCTCTCAGTAGGGCTTTGGAGAGGGGAAGAGAGTTAGTTGGTGGATGTGAGGAGAGAGAACATTCCAGGACAGCGGTAGGACGGGGGCCAGGGGTGGACGGTGGAATAGGCGTGAACTGGGGATCGTGAGGAGGTGAGTGGCAGAGGAACGGAGCCTACGGGGTGGCAGTAGAAAGAGAGAAGGGAGGTGAGGTAGGAGGGGGCGAGGTGATGGAGAGCTTTGAAGCCAAGGGTGAGAAGTTTTTGTTTCGTGTGAAGGTTCATAGGCAACCACTGGCGGGTTTTGAGGAGGCAAGTGACATGCCCAGAGTGTTTCTGTAGGAAGGTGATCCGGCAGCAGAATGAAGAATAGACTGGAGTGGGGAGAGACAGGAGGAAGGGAGATCAGAGAGGAGGCTGAAAGTAATCCAGTCAGGATATTATGAGAGCTTGTACCAGCACGATAGCAGTTTGGATGGAGAGGAAAGGGCAGATCTTGGCGATACTGTGAAGGTGAGACCGGCAGGTGTTGGTGACGGATTGAATGTATGGGGTGAATGAGAGAGTTGAGTTAAGGACGACACCAAGGTTGCGGGCTTGAGAGACAGGAAGGATGGTCATTCCGTCCACAGTGATAGGGAAGTCAGAAAGAGGACAGGGCTTGAGAGGGAAGATGAGGAGCTCAGTTTTGGACATGCTGAGTTTTAGGTGGCAGGCAGACATCCAGGTAGAGATGTCCCGGAGGCAGGAGAAGATATGAGCCTGAAGGGAGGGGGAGAGGACAGGGGCAGGGATGTAGATCTGTGTGTCATCTGCATAGAGATGATAGTTGCAGCCATGAGAGAAAATGAGTTCACCGAGGGAGTGAGTGTATATGGAGAACAGAAAAGGGCCAAGAACTGACCCTTGAGGAACCCCAACAGTTAGAGGATGGGAGGGGGGAGGAGGAGCCCGCGAAGGAGACCGAGAATGAATGGCCAGAAAGATAAGGGGAGAACCAGGAGAGGACGGAGTCCGTGAAACCAAGGTGAGATAAGGTGTGGAGGAGAAGGGGATGGTCGACAATGTCAAAAGCAGTTGAGAGGTCGAAGAGGATTAGGATAGAGTAGGAGCCACTGGATTTGGCAAAAAGGAGGTCATGGGTGACCTTTGAGAGGGCAGTTTCGGTGGAGTGGAGGGGATGGAAGCCAGATAGGAGGGGGTCCAGGAGAGAGTTGGAGTTGAGGAATTCAAGGCAGTGAGTGCAGACAACTCATTCTAGGAGTTTGGAAAGGAAGAGTAGGAGGGACGATAACTGGAAGGGGAAGTGGGGTCGAGAGACTGTCCTTGGTAGATTGATGACCTGAGGAGGTCTTGGTAGAAGGAATACTTCCATTTAGTCTTTCAATTAAATAGTTTAAAACACCCGGCAACAGTTCTTTTTCCCCCCAAGAAAGAGCTTTTAAATATTTCTAAATGCACATGATCTGCTCCACGCAGACAGGCAATCTGAATAATTCAAGGTGCCAAGTGCAATTTTTGGTTTGAATGATCACACTGGGCCAAGAACATGGATCATATTTCCACTTCACTTTGCTTACGAAGGGAGGCAGTGCAGGAAAAAGCACAGGTCTGGGTGTCAGAAGACCTGCTGTTAATTGTACATTCCAAGTGCTTAGTACAGTGCTCTGCCTACAGTAAACACTCAATAAATACTATTGAATGAATGAATCCTCGTTGAACAACAAATTTTGGGCAACTCAGCCTCTCTATTCCGCTGTTTCCTCATCTTTAAAATGGGTATGATATTTCCTGCCTTTCCCTTTCTCACAGAGGGATGTTATGAGGACACATATGAGATAAGTAATGGAGAAAGACTTCGGGAAAAGAAATTATTATATGGTATAAAATTTGCGTAGGCTTGTATGAGGACACATATGAGAGAAGTAATGTAAAAAGACTTTGGGAAAAGAAATTACATGGTATAAAATGCGGGTTGAGTTGCCAGCTATATCTTCCTGAATGGAGTCTGAGGGAGTGGAGCTTCACCACGGATCAAGTTGGGAGTGCGCTCCTCAGACGATGCCACAACCCAAGGATTTGGGAATGTCGAGGATGGGGTTAAGGCATACAAAATCAAGCTATTACTCTGTCTCTCAGGGATGTCAGATAAATGGCCCAAGGAGTTTTCTCACTAGAATTGCTTTTTTTTGAAATTCAGAGTTGTGCAAGTTTTAGGAACACTTGGATTTTCTTGAACATTACTAATACAATAATACCCACCCATTTTAGCCACAGCTGAGATAGTGTTTAGTGGACTCTCTTCTGTAAGTCTATTCTTTTCCATCAGGGACAGAACAGTGGTTTGAAAGATCCCACAAAGTGGCCCAGGTTCCTTGTCAGACCTGAAAAGGGTAAAAGGAATGGGAGTTGGGAAAGCAGGCTTCTGATCTTAGCCCTGCCACTGATTTTCTGTGTGACTTTGGGCAAGTCGCTTAACTTTTCTGCGCTTCAGTTTCATTTGTAGAAGGAGAATGGAAATACCCACTCTCCCTACCTTTTTGATTTTGAGCCCCGGGTGTGATAGGAACTGACCTGATGGTTTTGTACATATCCCAGCCTTTAGTACCGTGCTGGACACATAGTGCTTAATAAATACAATAATAACAATGATGAGAGCCCGTTGTTGGGTAGGAATTGTCTCAATCTGTTGCCGAATTGTACTTTCCAAGTGCTTAGTACAGTGCTCTGCACACAGTAAGTACTCAATTAATACGATTGAATGAATGAATAATGACAGCGATTGCCAAGAGTGCCTTGGCTTTGAAAGTGGCTATGGCTGAGGAAACGGGGGGCCTGAGACTTCAGGAGCATAGGCCGTAAGCTTGTCGTGGGCAGGGAATGTGTCTGTTGACTGTTACATCTTGTTCTCCCAAGCATTTAGAGCAGGGCTCTGCACAGTGTAAACTCTCAATAAATATGATTGAATGAGGGAATGAATAAACCTGAGTGGAGGAATCAATTATAATGATTTGCGCGGTGGCAATGGCATTCATATGACATGTTCCTTGTGGGGCATGGAGTAAAAAGAGCGAGCTGGGAGATGGGTGCTAAGGGACTCACGCGTGTAAGCTCGTTGTGGGTAGGGAATGTGTTGTGTTGTATTGTTGTGTTGTTGTGTTGTACTCTCCCAAGCACTCAGTACAATGCCCTGTACACAGTAAGCACTCAAGAAATACGATTACTTGATTAGGGTTAAGATTGTTATTATATTTGCTAAGTGCTTTCTGTGTGTCAAGCATTATTCTAAGCTCTGGGATAGATGCAAGTTAATCAGTTTGGACACAGTCCCTATCCCACTTGGGACTCACAGTCTAAGTAGGAGGGAATAGGATTTATTTATTTATATTAATGTCTGTCTCCCCCTCTAGACTGTTAGCTCGTTTTGGGCAGGCAGTGTGTCCGTATATTGCTACACTGTATTCTCCCAAGCGCATAGTACAGTGCTCAATAAATATGATATAATGAATGAATAAATGCATATAATACCTTTTTTCAAACAACAGAGAAGTTGTAAGTGACTTGCCCAAGGTCACCCAGCAGTTGGCTGAGCTGGATTAGAAGCCAGGTCCATTGACTCCCAGGCCCGTGCTCTTTCCTCTAGGCCACTCTGCTTTTCATTTACCTCCAAAGTGTCCATAGTTTATTGTTGATGCTGTGCCTTTGTGCCATGACCCTGCAGGCAATTGTCTTGGTAGCCACTGTGGTCTTCGCCTAGAGTGTGAGCCAACTATTTTTCAGGATTCCTGCTGAGCCAGTCCACCTCATGGAGTGTCCCGGATGGTTCTATGGTCCAAAGCCTTCACCACCGATGGCCTCTCCTTAGCCTTAGCAGGACCTAATAATAATAATAATAATAATAATAATGTTGGTATTTGTTGGTATTTGGTATTTGCCAAGCACTGTTCTAAGCACTGGGGTAGATACAGGGTAATCAGGGTTGTCCCATGTAGAGCTCACAGTCTTCATCCCCATTTTACAGATGAGGTAATTGAAGCACAGAGAAGTTAAGTGACTTTCCCAAGGTCACACAGCTGACAAGTTGCAGAGTCGGGATTAGAACCCATGACCTCTGACCCCCAAGCCCATGCTCTTTCCACTAAGCCACGCTGCTTCTCTAGAATCCAGGCCCAGTCTTCTTTCATCGGACCAACAGCCCGGGCTAGCGATGGCTCTTTCCCAAATGTTCCCCATGTGAATACCCCTACACTGTCCACTTCCCCACATGTAGTCGCACTGAAGGAACCTGAGGTCTCAGCGGTAACCCCAGGAAGAGTGTAATGGCAGAGCAAAGGAGCAATGTTCTTCCTCCCCTCTGCCCCTCCCAGGCTGATGGGAGGCAGGGTAGGAGGGCCTCACTGTGACTTATTTGAGAAGCAGAGGGAACCCCTGCTAGCTTGGGCCCTAGAACACAAAGTTCCAGGTAATCCCTGAACCCATAATAGTGACTTTAAACATCTTCAGTCCATCAGACAGCCAACAAGAACTTAGCTTCGTACCAGAAACCTGGGGCCTGTGATGAAGAGTCGACTTAGTTTCTATCCTCAAGAAATCTATCATAGGAATCACAGTACTAATACTACTAATGAGAATGTATTTGTTAAGCACTTACTCTGTGCCAAGCACTGTTCCAAGCACTGGGGTAGATACAAGGTAATTAGGTTGTCCCATGTGGGGCTCACAGTCTTTTTCCCCATTTTACAGATGAGGCAACTGAGGCACAGAGAAGTTCAGTGATTTGCCCAAAGTCACACAGCTGGCAAGTGGCGGAGCTGGGAGTAGAATTTACTACCTCTGACTCCCAAGCCCATGCTCTTGCCACTAGGCCATGCTGCTTCTCAAGACAGGCCAACATTCTATTAACACAAATGTGAACACGTATGCACTATATCGTGAATAGGGCTAGTCAGTTGGAGAGCAGGTAGGACAAATCAGGGAAAGTTTCCTGGATAAATTGTAATTTAAAATGGGGAAGGGAGGTAGTCTGCCAGATCGGAGCAGCAGTAAGTACTTAATAAGTACCACAGTAATTTGTATTATTTTTATAAGGAAAAAACAGGGCTGAAAAATAATTATTATGGTATTTGCTAAGCACTTACTATGGGTCAAGCACTGTACTAAGCACTGGGGAGGATACAAGATACTCAGGCCAGACACAGTGGCTGTCCCACATGGGGCTCACCGTCTAAGGGGGAGGGAGAAGAGGAATTTAATCCCCATTCTGCGGATGAAGAACCTGTGACGGTGAGAAGTGAAGTGACTTACCCAAAGACACACATCAAGCCATGGCAGAGCCAGGAATAGAACCTAAGTCTTCTGACTCCCAGGTTCATGCTCTTTCCACTAAGCCATGCTGCTTCTTGATATTTCCAGTCCGTCATGCCTCTTAATAAAATATTCCCTGAATGTTCGCGGAATGCCCGTCATCGTGCTGGGAGTGAGAGGGAACCCAAGAAGAGATTAGATGGAATATAACTTGAATCCTCTTCATGCCATGCTGTTTGACCTCCTCTATTCCCCATGAAGGAAGTAGGTTCTCCCAAGACCTCAGTTCAGGTCATTATCTCTCTATCTCCTTTTTCTCAGTCACCTCTCTCAATTGCGCTGGGCAGTGAATATTTAGAATCGACCAGATTCTGGCTCCTTGAGGCCAGAGCTATTGTGTACCAACTCATTCATTCATTCAATAGTATTTATTGAGTGCTTACTATGTGCAGAGCACTGTACTAAGCGCTTGGAATGTACAAATCGGTAACAGATAGAGACAGTCCCTGCCCTTTGATGGGCTTACAGTCTAATCAGAGGAGACAGACAGACAAGAACAATGGCAATAAATAGAATCGAGGGGAAGAGCATCTCATTAAAACAATAGCAAATAAGTAGAATCAGGGTGATGTATATCTCATTAACAAAATAAATAGGGTAATGATAAATAGGGTAATGATAAATAGGGTAATAACGCGATAGTATTATACTCTTCAATCGCTTAGTACAGTGTTCTTTGACCAGTAAGTGCTCAGTAAGTGCCACTGATTGACTGACTGATTGATGAGCAACTGGATTCAAGGGACCTGGGTTCTAATCTTGGCTCTGCCACTTGTCTCCTGTGTGGCCTTAGGTAAGTCACTTAACTTCTCTGTGTCTCAGTTACCTCCTCTATAAAATGGGGATGAAGACTGTGAGCCCTGTGTCAGACAGGTTTTATGTCCAACCTAATTAGCTTGTGTCTACCCTGGTGCTTAGTACAGTGGGTGGTACATAGTAAGTGCTTAACAAATAACATTAGAAAAATAAATAAACAAAGACCACTGCTTGAATGACCGATGGATTGAACTGTTCACTTCTCCCTCCTTGGCAGCAGAGATTCCCCTATTAATCAATCAATCAATCAATCAATCGATCCATGGCAATTATTGAGCACTTCCTATGTGTAGAACAATGTAGTAAGCACAATACAACTGAGTTGGCAGGCATGTTCCCTGCCCACAGCAAGTTTACAGTCTGGAGAAGCAACATGGCTTAGTGGGTAGAGTATGGACCTGGGAGTCAGGAGGACCTGGGTTCTAATCCCAGTTCTACCACTTGTCTGCTTTGTGAACTTGAGCAAGTCACTTTACTTCTCTGGGCCTCAGTCATCTGTGCAATGGGGAGTAAGACTTGAGGCCCGTGTGGGACAAGGACTTAGTCCAACCCGATTAACTCGTATCTACCCCAGTGGTTAGAACAGAGCTTAGCAAGTACCATAATAATAATTATTATTATTATCTAGAGGGATGGTCCCATCTGTACATCTACTACTATGTCAGTACTATATACTGATATTACTGATATTACTTCTAACAGTCTACTGATACTTATAGTACATAGTACTATATACTGATAAATGCTTCTCTGTGCCTCCATTACCTCATCTGTAAAATGGGGATTAAAACTGTGAGCCCCACATGGGACAACCTGATTACCTTCTTTCTACTCCAGTGCCTAGAACAGTGCTTGGCACATAGTAAGCGCTTAACAGATGCCATAATTTTTTTTAACTACTACTGATGGGATCATCCCTCTAGATTGTGAGCTCACTGTGGGCAGGGAATATATCTGCCAAATCTGCTAGAGTTGGTAGACACAATTACACTTAGGAGAGTGCTTTGCATACAGTAATTGATCAAAAACCATGATCAATTGATTTTTTTCAAGGTGTTTGTATAGTGCATACTGCCAGGCACTTGCACTAAGCACTGGGGTAGATACAAGCTAATCAGGTTGGACACAGTCCCTATCCCATATGGGCTTTACAGTCTTAATCCCCAATTTACAAAGGAGGAAACTGAGGCACAGATAAATTAAGTGACTTGCTCAAGGTCACACAACGGACAAGTGACAGAGCCAGAATTAGAACCCAAGTCCTTCTGACTCCCAGGCCTATGCTCTATCCGTTAGGCCACACTGCTTCTCAGATGTTCAATTTTGGGGGTTCAGTTGAAATCTTATTGGGGCCACACCAAGGTAGACTTGATTCTTGGCAGAGCTGTATTCCTGATGTCCTTCTCCTCCCACTCTGACACATAGCTCCTACCCCAAGATTTAGCTCCCATCTCCTTTCCCCTTCTTGATGTTGGAAATTTTGTACTCTCCCAAGGGCTCGGCGCAGTGCTCTACCCAGATCAAGTGTTTAATAAATGCCATTGATTGATTTTGTAGAGTTGTCTTTCTGTCCAAAGACCACACTGCTGATGAAATGATTGTATCCACGAGTCTGCATGTCAACCTGAGAATCCTTGCACAGTGACTTTTGGAAAATATAGTAGTGCATCTTTTCTAGCCCCTGGTCATTATAGTGACCTTTGTTCAGATATCAACGGTAAGGAGGAAAAGGTACCCTCTACCACCAGGAGATCATGGGTTTGATTGGTTTTGCAATAGAACTCTCCGTTTTTCCACCCAAACCCTGTCCCTGCATGACTTTTCCATCACTTTAGACAGCACCACCATCCTTCCTGTCTCACAAACCCATAGTCTCGGCATTAGCCTTGACTCATCTCTCTCATTCAACTCACCTATTCAGTCTGTCACCAAATCCTATCAGTTCTACCTTCACAACATTACCAAAATCCAGTTTTCCTCTCTATCCCAATTGTTACTATACTGACCTAATCACTTAACCTAACCTGCCTTCTTTACTGCATTGGCCCTCTTGCTGACCTCCTGTCTCTCACCTCTCTAGTTCAAGCTAGAATCTGCAGCCCAGATCATTTTTCTAAAAAACCGTTCAGTTCATGTTTCCCCCTTCCTCAGGAATCTTCAGTGCTTGCCCATCCACTTCTATATCAAACAGAAAGCACCCAATCACCTCATTCCTTCCTATCTTACCTCACTGATTTCCTACCACAAAGCAGTCCAGTTGCTTTGCTCCCTAAAACCTACCTATTCTGTGTATTTTGATCCTGTCTATCTTTCCACCTCCCCTTGCCCATGACTTCCCTCTGGCCTGGAACTCCCTCCCACTTCATATCTAACAGACCACCACTCTCCCAAATCACATCTCCCCCAAGAGGCCTTCCCCGACTAAGCCCAAATTTCCCCTATACCCTCTCCCTTCTGTGTCATCTCTGCACTTGGGTTTGTATTCTTTCATTCAATCTTATTTATTGAACACTTACTATGTGCAGAGCACTGTACTAAGCACTTGGGAAAGTACAATATAACAATAAAGAGAGACCATCCCTGCCCACAATGAGTTCAAAGTCTGGGGGATGGGGGAGACAGACGTCAATACAAGTAAATAGGCATCAATACAAATAAATACAATTACAGATATATATATATATATACATAAGTGCTGTGGGGTGGATCGGGGTGGGGGGGAAGAGCAAAGGGAGTGAGTCAGGGTGACACGGAAGGGAGTAGGAGATGAGGAAAAGTGGGGCTTAGTCTGGGAAGGCCTCTTGGAGGAGGTGTGCCTTCAATAAGACTTTGAAGGGTAATTGGTGGATTTGAGGAGGGAGGGCATTCCAGGCCAGAGATAGGACGCGGGCCAGAGGTTGGTGGTGACACAGGTGAGATCGAGGGACAGTGAGAAAGATAGCACCAGAGGAGCAGACTGTGCAGGCTGAGATGTAGTAGGAGATAAGGGAGATGAGGTAGGAGGGGGCAAGGTGATGGAGAGCTTTAAAGCCAATGTTGAGGAGTTTTTTTGTCTGATTCGTACCTTTTAAGCACTTGATATTCACCCCACCTTCAGCCCCCCATATCTCCCCCTCTAGACTGTAAACTCCTTGTGGGCCAGGAACCTGTCTACCAACTTGATTGTGTTGTACTCTCTCAAAGTGCTCAGCACCATGCTCTACACATAGTAAGCACTTAATAAATAACATTGATTGATTGATTGATTAATAGTGGTCCATCCACAATCTCTTGTCCACTCTCCTTGTGCTCAGTGGAACACATTAAGGGATAACTGATAGAAAGAATGACTACAGTTTGTGATTACAGTGGGAAGCATTTTCAGCAGAACAATCAAAGGCCAAGAATCAGTCTTCACATACATTTTAAAAGTGCCCAACTTCAAGTCTAGACTTTTCTTTCACCCTTACCTTGAGACTCTGGCAAATGCTTCAGAATCGCTTCCTCAGCACCATGGATCAATAATAATAATAATGATGG
Source organism: Ornithorhynchus anatinus (assembly GCF_004115215.2). NCBI lineage: Eukaryota > Metazoa > Chordata > Mammalia > Monotremata > Ornithorhynchidae > Ornithorhynchus > Ornithorhynchus anatinus. The sequence goes on along the minus strand of NC_041738.1, from coordinate 23,658,431 downwards.
CATTTATTAAGCGCTTACTATGTGCCAAGCACTGTTCTAAGCGCTGGGGGGGATACAAGGTAATCAGGTTGTCCTACATGGGGCTCACAGTCTTTATTCCTGTTTTACAGATGAGGTAGCTGAGGCACAGAGAAGTTAAGTGACTTGCCCAAAGTCACACAGCTGACAAGTGGCAGAGCTGGGTTTAAAACTCGTGACCTCTGCCAGAGATTTAGCCAGACTTTTTTTTCCTGTTCATTCATTCAGTAGTATTTATTGAGCCCTTACTATTGCAGAGCACTTACTAAGCGCTTGGAATGAACAATTCGGCAAGAGATAGAGACAATCCCTGCCCAATAACGGGCTCACAGTCTGTTATTTGTAAAGAGCTTACTATGTGTCAGGCACAGTAGTAAGCACTGGGATAGATACAAGATAATCAAGTTGGACACAATCCCTGTCCGACATAGAGCTCACAGTCTCCATCCCCATTTTACAGATGAGGTAAATGAAGCACAAAGAAGTCAAATAACTTGCCTGAGATTTTAGAGTAATTGACTGACAGAACCAGTATTAGAACCCGAGTCTTCTGACTCCAAGGCCTATGCACTTTCCACTAGGGCACGCTGCTTCTTCTGTGCTTTTGCTGGACCCCTAGTATGACCTGTGAACTCTAGACTGGAAGCTCATTGTGGGCAGGGAACATGGCTGCTTTTTGTTATGTCGTACTCTCCCCAGCATTTAGTACACTTCCCTGAATATAGTAAGTGTTCAGTAAATATTACCGACTGACCGACAGCAGTGAGATGGGCAAAGGAATAGGACTTAAATTGGGGCAGGGGGACTGAGGGGAGGGAACGTCTTTTCAGGAAGGATAGTCAACCAACCACATTTATTGATGGTCCAATAAGGAAGGAATGTTCAACAAACAAAGGATGGGAAAGGAGTTTAAATGGACGTGCCTTTTTCTGTGTTCCGGGTTCTTGGCTGTTGATTCTCAAAAGCTCAGATCACTGTCTGGCGGTAGGGAGGCAGGGCAGGTGGGAACAGTACGAACCTGCATAAACCTCTCTTTGCTGCAGTTCCCAAGCCCGTTTGGAAACCCTGTGGCTTCACTGGCCGCCGGCCAGCAGAGGGTAAACACAATCCTATCCGTGATGAATCTGGGCCGACATGGATGTGACACGACCTGGTGTTAACAGGAGACAGCAGCCCCAAGAATCGCCACAGCCTTGTGAAACCAGAAATAGCCAGGCACGCTGTGACGCAGCTGAGCACGTCTCCGTTAAAAGGAGCTTTGTTGGAGAGAAGCGAGTGTTATTGTCGAGGAACCCAATTAGAAATCGCTGAAGCGGTTGGATGACAGTGGAGAACAGATGAGGTTATGGAACGGGGCTGCATGCAGGTGGGGAATTGCATCAGGACCTGTTCCCAGCTGACATCATGAGGCAGCTGTGCTCGCATGCTTCGGATGGCTGGATTTGTCATCTGTGAGGGAATGGCTTTTGGCTCTTGAGAGGAGCTTGAGAAAGACCCAAACAGCAGCCACGTCTGGTGGTGTCTTGGTGAGAATCATGTGAGGCCACTGAGCAGGACTTCACCCCACCTTCAGCTCCATAGCACATATCTGTAATCAGTCAATCAGATTTATTGAGTGCTTAATGTGTACAGAGCAGTCAGTGCTTACTTGGTTCAGAACACCATACTAAGTGCTTGGGAGACTACAATAAACAGTATAACAGACGCATTCCCTGTCCACAACACACTTACAGGCCAGAGGGGGAGACAGACATTAACATAAATAAATAAATTACAGCTATGTACATAAGTGATATGGGGCTGGCTGGGGGGGAATGAATAAAGGGAGCAAGTCAGGGCGATGCAGAAGGGAGTGGGAGAAGAGGAAAGGAGGGCTTAGTCAGGGAAGGCCTCTTGGAGGAGATGTGCCTTCGATAAGGCTTTGAAGTGGGGGAGAGTAATTGACTGTCAGATATGAGGAGGGAAGTCATTCCAAGGGCCAGAGGGAGGATTTGGGCAAGAGGTTAGCGGCGAGATAGATGAGATGGAGGCACAGTGAAAAAGTGAGCGTTAGAGGAGTAGTAGGAGAGCAGGAAGGTGAGGTGGGAGGGGACAAGGTGACTGAGTGCTTTAAAGTCGATGGTGAGGAGTTTCTGTTGGATGCAGTGGTGGTTGGGCAACTCTGGAGGTTCTTGAGGAAAGTGTATAGTATAACAGAATTGATAGATACACTCCCTGCCTGCAAGAAGCTAACGGTCTAGAGGGAGAGACAGACATTCATATAAATAAATTACCAATATATGCATAAGTGCTATGGGGCTGAGGGTGGGGTGACTGAAGATGCAAATTCAAGTGCCAGGACAACACAGAAGGGAGAAGAAGAGGAAATGAGGGCTTAGTTGGGGAAGGCCCCTTGCAGGAGATGTGCTTTTAAGGCTTTGAAGGTAGGGAGAGTGATTGTTGGATATGAAGAGGGAGGATGATCCAGTACAGAGCAGGATCTCAGCAGTGGGTGTCCGTGGCAAGATAGACCAGATGGAGATACAGTTAGTGGGTTGCACTAGAGGCGGAAAGCTTGTGGGCTGGGTGGTAGTAGGAAATCAGAGAGGTAAGGTAGGAGGGGACAAGGTGTTTGAGTGCTTTAAAGCTAACGGTAAGGAGTTTCTGTTTGCTGTGGAGGTGGGTGGGCAATCACAGGAGAGTCTTAAGGAGTGGGGAAATCTGTAATTTATTATAATCTCTGTCTCCCCTTCTGGATTGTAAATTCCTTGTCGGCAGGGAACATGTCTACCAACTCTGTTTTACTGTACTCTCCCAAAGTGCTCAATGAGTACCATTGATTGATGGAGTTATTGACTACCGCTTTAACATTTCTAGCCCTTGCCACGCACCTCTAGCACTTTTTCTGATCCCCAGCACTCCCAGGGCAAAGATAGCAGTGAGTGGGGAGAGGGAATGGAAACTACAGCTCCTCACCCCTCACCTTTTGGTTGCTGGGAAATGGGCATTGCCGTGACCACTCCCCTGGCAAAAATACCAAGCAGAGCTCAGAGCATGTATGCTACATAGCTGAATTTGACCTCTCCAGAGAGGATGTGGAATTGCCCAGGAAGAAGCAGAGAAGATTTTATTCACCTTTCACAGAAACTTTCCAGAGGAGGGGTCTGGGCTGGAATGGGTCTTTGGCAAGGAATAAAGCTGGCTTACATATGTGATCATCAGTCCCCATCCCTCATGTGGCTAACAAGTCCAAGTTTAAGCCTCTGACACCTTGGCCCTTTCTCTTTTCACGAGGCCAAACTGCATCATCTCAGCCCCTTGATCCTTTTGCTCCTTTTAAACTAACCTTCTAACAGCAGTGGGGCTCAGTGGAAAGAGCACGGGCTTTAGAGTCAGAGGTCATGGGTTCGAATCCTGGCCCGGCCACTTGTCAGCTGTGTGACTTTGGGCAAGTCACTTCACTTCTCGGTGCCTCGGTTACCTCATCTGTAAAATGGGGATTAAGACTGTGAGCCCCACGTGGGACAACCTGATTCCCCTCTGTCTCCCCCAGCGCTTAGAACAGTGCTCAGCACATAGTAAGCGCTTAACAAATACCCACATTATTATTATTAACAGCTCCTAAAGCAAGTCCCTCACATCTCTTATCCACCATTCTTGCCTTTCCCACCATGGAAAAATTCCTCCCCACTCCAACTGGCCAGATCATGTCCCTCCCCATTTCCAAAGAGCTCCTAAAGGTCACCACCTCTAGGAGGCATTCCCCGATTGATCAAGTCACCTTGTCAGCCATCCTAGGACTCACGTGAATATCTGTTAATTTCAAGATTTTTTTTTATTGGCTACCTCTATTTTTATTATTTGTACCTATCCTCTTAATTTTTTACTTACTGTGTGCTCTCAATTACCCCCAGTAGATTATGAATTCCTCAAGGATGAGAATAGTGTCTTTTACTTCTATTGTATGCTCCCAAGTGAGTATCAGAATGCTCTGCACACACAATCGCTGGGTCCAGATGGTAATCCAGTTACCTCATGGCAGACCATCTCCTGACCCTCCCTAGATATCCTCTGCTCGGGACTTTTTAAGACTGTGCCCTTATTAGACCATTTCGAGATGGTCACTGTCCTCACTCATGAACAGAGGGTCAGGCTGGAGCTGGGGATGACTTGCAGTCTCCACCTCCTTCTTTCATTTCCCCAGTATTTCTCCACTCTGCTGTCCCTCCCCTCTCAATCCCCCTACAATGAAAATGGCTCTCTGGGATTGCCAATTTCCCTCCCTTCATAATAATAATTATGGTACTTATTAAGTACTTACTATGTGGTAAGAATGTTCTAAGTTCTGGGGGACATACAAGTTAGTCAGTTTGGACACAATCTTTGTCGAATGTGGGCTCACGCTCTTAATCCCCATTTTACAGATAAGGTAACTGAAGCGCTGAGAAGTGAAGTGACTTTCCCAAGGTCACACAGCAGACACATGGCAGAGTTGGGATTAGCACCCATGACCTTCTGACTCCTAGGCGCTCATTCTATCCACTAAGCCACTCTGCTTCTCTTGCTCCCTTCTGACTTCACCAGGCCCAGAGGTTGCAGAAAGCTGATTCGGAGAGTATAATGCCCTGAGGCTTGCGGGTAGTCACAGTCCCCAGGTTGTAGGCAGTGGCGGTTGCCAAAGGAAATGCCAAAGCAACAGGTACCAACAAAGAACCAGTCAAGCCACCTCAGCAAGGACAGGAAACAGAGGTTGCGAGGGCTCGTGAGGGAGACTGGCAGTTGCCTTCCCCATTTGGAAATCTCCCTTTGCCTCTCTGTAGGTCATATCCCATCCCTTGGATGCCAAGCCCCTTTTCCAAACTAAGAGGCAACCACCCTCTCACCCCTTCTCTCACCCCCAACCCCACCCCACCCAAGGTCTCACTGCCACCTCTTCACCATTGTTCTGTGACCCCAGCTCGGAGGTAGCAGTCAGCGGTCACCTGGCCGGTGGCCCCCCCTCCTAGCCAAACTTCTGAGTCCAGCTCCTTGCTCCTCGGAGGATGTGGAGCTCTCTTAGTGGACTGAGCATGTGCGAGCAGCAAACATGATGTAGTTGGGTGAGGGGGACATGTTTAGTCATGTAAGAGTGGCCAAAATGTCCCTGGAACAACCCTGGGCATGAAGTCAGCCCTGGGCATGCATGGCCGTCACCTTGTGACGGTTACGTCGTCAAGCATCACGTCAGGGACGGGTAGAGGCGGACTCTGCAACTAGCCCCCGCACTCAGGACAGGGAGGAGGAATGCCAGAAGAGATTCACTCCTAAGTGTCCATCCCTGAGAGAAGGTTAATCGGAGCAGGTATTAAGCCTCATGTGGTATAAACTTGAAACCTAGCAAATCAGAGGATAGTGTTGGGAAGATCAAAGGTAGTTGGGAAGCTTGGCCCTCAGTCTTTTGAGGGGCAGAAAGTTTAGAGCCGTGAATCTGGAAGGTTAGGATTCAGAGAAGGGCTGAGCTACGACCCTGGAGAGGTAGAGTACCCAGAAGTCATCATTTTTCCATTTTATCATTTATTCCTCTATGCTGTAAACTCGTCCCTCTAGACTATAAACTCACTATGGGCAGGGAATGTGTCTGTTTATTGTTGCATTGTACTTTCCCAAGTGCTTAGTACAGTGCTCTGCGCACAGTAAACGCTCAATAAATACAATTGAATGAATGAATGAAGTTCTAAGTGTCCAGAGAACAGGACTCCAGAGGAAAAAATCAAGACAACAGATACTGATATACTCCAGCATCCAAAGGACTAAGAGAGGGTGAGACTGAAACCCTGGACTCCTTGAGAGAAGCGAGGAGAGCACAGAGGAATGTGAGCCCGGGCACAGAAAGTAGAAGGGTCCTGGGGGATTAATGGTAGAGGAAGGGAAAGGCTATTTGGATCACGTTTCTGTTTTATTTGTCACCAAATGATGATGACGATGGTATTTGGTAAGCGCTTACTATGTGCCAGCCACTGTACCAAGCACTGGGGTGGATACGATAAACCAGGTTGGACACAGTCTCAGTCCCCATTTTACAGATGAGGTAACTGAGTCACAGAGAAGTGAATTGACTCACCCAGGGTCCCACAGCAGAGAAGTGGCAAAGTCAGGATTAGGCTCATTACCTTCTGACTCCCTGGCCTGTGCTGTATCCACTATGTCATGCTGATTCTCATTCATTAATGCCCTAAATACTACTACTACTACTAAACATACGGTGATCTCTGATCTTGGCATCGGCTGATGCTAGGGCTGGAGGAGAAACCCCGGTTGTTGGGGAGATATGTGGACCCATGACTCTGGGGAGGGGGGGGGCATGGGCAGGGAGGGCTTTCTCTCAAGCTTCCCGTAGCCAGTCTTGGAGTGAGGATGGTGTTTGGGGAGGGATGGGAACCTAGACCCCTGAATGGTGTCCTAGGCTTTGGGAAAACCCCTAGGCTTGAGGCAAGGGGTCATGACAGCGAAAGAAGGGGTACAGGAATTCATTCAATCGTATTGATTGAGCACTCACTGTGTGCAGAGCACTGTTTCAAGCACTTGATTTGGGGTTCATGCACTGGTATTTGTCCTTTTCCCCAAAATGATGTTTTGGTGAAGAGTCACCCAATCCCACCCCAACCTGGGTCATTTCTCTGGGGTACAGTAACCCCATAACCAGTTTTATAATGGGTTCACATTAATCTTAATCCCCATTTACAGATGAGGAAACTGAGGCATGGAGAAGTCGAGTGACTTGCCCAATGTCATACAGTAGCAAGTGACACAGCCTCAATTAGAACCCAGGTCCTCTGGCTCTCAGGCCCATGCTCATTCCACTAGGCCATGCTGATGCTTCTCAATTTTTTTTTTCGAGTGGTATTTGTTAGACATTTTTTATGAGCCAGGCACTCTACTAAGCACTGGGGTAGATACAGGCTAATTAGGTTGGACACAGCCCACGACCCACAGGTCTCACAGCTTTAATCCCCATTTTACAGATGAGGTAACGGAAGCAAAGAGAAGGTGAAGTGACTTGCCCAAGGACACAAAGCAGACAAATGATGGAGCTAGGATTAGAACCCAGGTCCTTCTCACTCCCAAGCCCATGCTCTTTCCACTAGGTGGCCATGCTGCTTTTCAATTGCTCCAGAACTATCGTATTCCTCTTCCAATCCCTCCGTACCTGTCTTCTGCTTATAGTACACAAAATCCTTGGAGGAGCAGATGAGGAGGGACACTTTTCAGAGAAAATAGAAACCCTGCCCATAAGGGCATCCATTTTCAAATCTATACAGGGCTGGGGACATACCTGCTGGAACCCTGACTTTCAGAAAAGTGAGTAGAAAACTAGCCAGCGTCTTGGGCTGCCCTGGTGCTAGAAGTTCCAAGGACATTTATCTACAGAAAAGGGCCCCAGGAGAAGAGCAAAAATTTTTTTGGAAGTTTAACAGCTGTGAAAAAGCCAGAAATTTTGGGGAAAACCAGAACAACGTTCAATCTAAATTTAACTCTAAGAATAGAAAATGTATTAAGTATAATCAATAGTTCACAGAGTTAGAAATTTTGACCTTCAGCATAAAAGTGTCCGAGTTCTATTCAGACAATAGCCTTTCTACATAATAATGATAATTATGGTATTTGTTAAATGCTTACTATGTGCCAGACAGACACTGGCACATAGTAAATAGAGTTGGACACGGTCCCTTTCCTACATGGGGCTCAAAGTCTCAATCCCCATTTTACAAATGACATACCTGAGGCACAGGGAAGTGAAGTGATTTGCCCAAGGTCACAGAGCAGAAAAGTGATGGAGTGAGATTAGAATCCAGGTCATCCTGACCCCCAGGCCCTATCCGCAAGGCAATGTTGCTTCTATATAAAATTCTACTACCATCCTTTCTCCCTGGTTCCATCCCACTGTAAAGCACACAGCTGTCCAGGCACCTGGGAGAGGAACAACTTAAAGCAATTGAGCAATAGTATGTATTTAGTAAAGCCCTTGGAGAGAACAGTAGAGATAAAGACACGATCCCTGTCCTCGGGAATCTTAGACTCCCCCAGGTTCTTCCAGAGACTCAATCCATTGACTTGTTTGGGCTCACTCTGCCCACAGCTGACCAAGCCATCCCTTTCCTCTTGACCAGTCAGGCCCATCCCTCCTGCTCCCCCCTCAACTCAGCTCCTGCCTCTGGGCGCCAGCCTGCACTCAATCACCTTGCCCCTTCCCACCTCACCTCGCTACTCTCCTACTACGACCCAGCCCCCACATTTTGCTCCTCCAGTGCTAACCTTCTCACTGTACCTTGATCTCGCCTGCCTCGGACAGCCCGCCCACACTCTACCAATATACTCAGAGCTCTCTTCCCTCCCCTTCCCCCTGGGGGGTCGGGGGAGAAGATTTTGTCACTCAAAGGCATCAGACACCAGTTCTTCAAGTTGTTTTTAATGGTACTTGTGCCAGGCACTGTACTAAGCAATGGGGTAGATACAAGATAGTCAGTCAATCTTATTTATTGAGCACTTACTGTGTACAGAGCACTGTACTAAATCCTTGGGAGAGTACAATATAACAATAGAACAAACACATTCCCTGCCCACAATGAGCTTACAGTCTAGAGGAGGGGAGACAGACAGCAATATAAATACATTATAGATCTGTACATAAGTGTTGTGGGGCTGGGAGGAGGAGATTCATTCATTCAATAGTATTTCATTCAATAGTATTTATTGAGCACTTACTATGTGCAGAGCACTGTACTAAGCGCTTGGAATGAACAAGTTGGCAACAGATAGAGACAGTCCCTGCCATTTGACGGGCTTACAGTCTAATCGGGGGAGACGGACAGACGAGAACAATGGCGATAAATAGAGTCGAGGGGAAGAACATCTCGTAAAAACAATGGCAACTAAATAGAATCAAGGCGATGTACAATTCATTAACAAAATAAATAGGGTAATGGAAATATATACAGTTGAGCGGACGAGTACAGTGCTGTGGGGATGGGAAGGGAGAGGTGGAGGAGCAGAGGGAAAAGGGGAAAAAGAGGGTTTAGCTGTGGAGAGGTAAAGGGGGGGTGGCAGAGGGAGTAGAGGGAGAAGAGGAGCTCAGTCTGGGAAGGCCTCTTGGAGGAGGTGAGTTTTAAGTAGGGTTTTGAAGAGGGGAAGAGAATCAGTTTGGTGGAGGTGAGGAGGGAGGGCGTGCCAGGACCGCGGGAGGACGTGGCCCAGGGGTCGACGGTGGGATAGGCGAGACCGAGGGACGGTGAGGAGGTGGGCGGCGGAGGAGCGGAGCGTGCGCGGTGGGTGGTAGAAAGAGAGAAGGGAGGAGAGATAGGAAGGGGCAAGGTGATGGAGAGCCTTGAAGCCTAGAGTGAGGAGTTTTTGTTTGGAGCGGAGGTCGATAGGCAACCACTGGAGTTGTTTAAGAAGGGGAGTGACATGCCCAGATCGTTTCTGCAGGAAGATGAGCCGTGCAGCGGAGTGAAGAATAGACTGGAGCGGGGCGAGAGAGGAGGAAGGGAGGTCAGAGAGAAGGCTGACACAGTAGTCTAGCCGGGATATAACGAGAGCCTGTAGCAGTAAGATAGCCGTTGGGTGGAGAGGAAAGGGCGGATCTTGGCGATATTGTAGAGGTGAAACCGGCAGGTCTCGGTAACGGATGGGATGCGTGGGGTGAATGAGAGAGACGAGTCAAGGATGACACCGAGATCGCGGGCCCGAGAGACGGGAAGGATGGCCGTGCCATCCACGGTGATAGAGAAGTCGGGGAGAGGACCGGGTTTGGGAGGGAAGATGAGGAGCTCAGTCTTGCTCATGTTGAGTTTTAGGTGGCGGGCCGACATCCAGGTGGAGACGTCCCGGAGGCAGGAGGAGATGCGAGCCTGAAGGGAGGGGGAGAGGACAGGGGCGGAGATGTAGATCTGCGTGTCATCTGCGTAGAGATGGTAGTCAAAGCCGTGAGAGCGAATGAGTTCACCGAGGGAGTGAGTGTAAATGGAGAACAGAAGAGGGCCAAGAACTGACCCTTGAGGAACTCCAACGGTTAAAGGATGAGAGGGGGAGGAGGCTCCAGCGAAGGAGACCGAGAATGACCGGCCAGAGAGGTAAGAGGAGAACCAGGAGAGGACGGAGTTGGTGAAGCCAAGGTGAGATAAGGTATGGAGGAGGAGGGGATGGTTGACAGTGTCAAAGGCAGCAGAGAGGTCAAGGAGGATTAGAATGGAGATGAATAAAGGGAGCAAGCCAGGATGATGCAGAAGGGAGTGGAAGAAAAGAAAAAGAGGGCTTAGTCAGGGAAGACCTTTTGGAGGAGATGGTTTTCAATACGGCTCTGAAGCGGGGGAGAGTAATCATCTGTCGGAAATAAAGAGGGAGGGCGTTCTAACCCAGAGGCAGGACATGAGCTAGAGGTCGGTGGCGAGATAGGCTAGCTCTAGGTACAGTGAGAAGGTTAGCGTTAGAGAAGCAAAGTGTGCAGGCTCAGGGGCAAGCTGATTGAGTGCTTTAAAACCAATAATAAGAAGTTTCTGTTTGATGTGGAGGTGAATGGGCAGCAAGTGGGCGTTCTTGAGGAGTGGGGAAACATGACCTGAACGTTTTAGTAGAAAAATGAACCAGATAGCAGAGTGGAGTATGGACTCAAATAGGGAGAGGTAGGAGGCAGGGAGGTCAGCAAGGAAACCGATATAGTAATCATGTTGTCCCACATGAGGTTCACAGTCTAAATAAGGAGGAGGAGTTAATTCCTATTTTACAGTTGAGGTAACTGAGGCACAGCAGTTTAGTGACTTGCCCATGGTCATACAGCATCTGTATGTGACTGCGATCTAGGTTTACAAAATTGAGAAAGAAGGGACTTTTAGAAAATAAGTTCAGAAACCTCCCCACCGCCTACTCCAGCAAAGGGCAATGGGAACAATGTGGAAAAATCTTGTCTGTCTTGCAAAGCATTTCATTCATCATTCTAAAAGAAAATATTGCATAAGAGGCTTTTCAGAGGTTTCCTCGATTGGCGCATGGAGGGGGAAAGTCTTGGATTGAAAATGTTTTTCCTTCCATGATTTTTCCAGAATTTTTTCCAGGTTTTTCCATCTCTTCCAAGGAGCAGTTTCAGGCCGGGACGATGAGTAGAGTGTCTCTGAGGAGTGGACGCTGTTTCAGGTATTCATTCATTCAATTCATTCAGTCATATTTATTAAGTGCTTACTGTGTGCAAAGCACACTGTACTAAGAGCTTGGATAGTTCAATTTGGCAACAGAGACAATCCCTACCCAACAACGGGCTCACCGTCTAGAAGATGACCCAGGAAGGATACGAGATGCTGAGGGAATCCTGCTCTATTTTAAAAATGGTATTTATTAAGCACTCACTATGTGCCAAGCATTAGGATCGATACAAGACAATCAGATCAGACACCGTCCTTGACCCACAGGGACTCGCCATCTAAGATGAAGAGAAAGCAGATTCCTTAGCTCCATTTTACAGATGAGGAAACTCAGGTCCACAGAGGTTAAATGACTTGCTCAAAGTCACAAATCAGACCAGTAGCAGAGTCGCTGTTCACCAATAGGCCACACTGTTGTCATGTTTGCTTTCTGTGAAATGCGTACCTGTAAGATGTTCCAGGAATTGGCCCTGGCCCTAGCCCAATTGCCCACAAATGATACCTTCTGGAGCAACTCTTCTGATCTCCAGCTTGACCCACAACCAATCTGGAAATTTTCCATTTTCCTAGGCCCAGGGTAATGGGATAAAGGGAGAGGAGACAGGTGGAGGGCTGTTTTCGCAGATGGCAATGGAATTCCAAGAAGAGGGCTCTTTTGAAAAATGCAAAAAGTAGCCGTAGGGGTTCTACTTGCCCTGGTGTTGGAGAGTGGCTGAGCCCGAGAAGTTGCCACAGTGATGGAGGATGGGACTGTGTCATGTAGTCCATTTCCTGACTCTTGCCAGTCAGATAAGGGGGAACAGCAACCAAACAATCAGTCAAGCAGTGGTCTTCATCGAATACTTACTCCCAGCTGAGCACTATACTAAACGATTGGGAAAGTACAACGGAAACATAGTACACGACCCCTGCCCTCAGACTACAATCTAAAGACCAACAAATATGATTTACATAGAATGGGAGCCAGAGAAAGAACAGGGATGAATTAGGAATTAGGAGCAGCGTGGCTTAGTGGGAGGAGCGTGGCCCTGGGAGACAGAAGACCTGGGTTCTAATTCCAGCTCTGCCAGTTGCCTGCTGTGTGACCTTGGGCAAGTTTCTTCACATCTCAGTGCCTCAGTAAAGTGGGAATTCAGTGCCTGTTCTTAGACTGTGTCTAATCTGATGAATTTATATCTACCCCAGCACTTAGAGCAGTGCTTGACACTTAGTGAGCACTTAACAAATTCAATAAATAATAACAGGATGCAATATCAGAATAAATAACTGAATGTTCTATCGACTATAAACATACACTGAATATTCAGTAACTGAACATTCTACATATGTGTAGTGAACATTCAGTAATTTACATATATATCCAGGCTGAGGATGGCTGGGGGTTGACACGACTTGGGGTGCTGGGAATTGATCAGGAAAGACTTTCTGGAGGAGGTGGGGTTTTTCGGAGGTCTGAGGATGGGGATGGCTGTGATCTGGGTGCGTGGCAGAGGAGTGAGCTTTCACCTTGGCCCAGTAAGGGAACGGGCTGATGGACAGGAACAGACTGGATCTAATTTGGGATCTTGGCTCTGTGGGGTGGGAGACGGAAGGCCGAAGCTCCCAGCTGTCCGTCACGCTCTTTCTCTGAGTACACACAGCCATCCCGGGCCTACGCTTGTCGAGAGCCCCTTTGGTGAGACGATTCCCAGCAACTGGGGGCCTGGGGATGGGAGACGGGATGAAGTTGGTTCCCGGGCACTGTCCTGCCTTGGCCTGTGGGTTCCTGGAAGGGCTGGCTCCGGGGGGAAGGGCTTGGTCTGGGAGAGGTGGGCTCCTGCCAGTTTCGGAACAGATGTTACACCCTCTCCCGGCCCGCACGGTGGCTGGCATGGCCCAGCCACCCTGGACAGCTCTTCGCTCTGGGCAGTGCCCGCTGGAGCAGCCCAGCAATCCTTCGGACCTCTCCGGCCCTCCCCTGTTCTCGGTTCTTCCGGACCGCGAGGCCTACTTCGTCCCTGCAGGCCGAGCTGCTCAGACTTTGGCAGCTGTGCGAGGCCAGGGCGGGAGTGAGTTCATCCTCTGAACATTTGCCTGGGTTTGCCAAGTCCGACAGGATTGAGCGGTGTGACACAAGGCTTTTGGTATCCACCAGGCGGTCACCCAGGGACATGGCCATTCCAGACCGTCCCTCACAGAGTCCAGCTGCTCTCCCCGGCAGCCGGGCCCATGTCCCTGGTGGGAGGAAGAGAAGGGGTCTGGCCAGTAGGGCTGGAGAGTGGATTTTGGATTTATTAGGTGTTTAGTACAATGCTCTGCATACACAAAGTCAGTGCTCAGCAAATACCATTGAATGATTGATTATGGGCTCTATTAAGCACTTGCTCTGTGCCAGAGCACTGTGCTAAGTGCTGGGGGACAGATAGGATGATCAGATCGGACACTGTCCCTGTCCCATACGGGACTCCCGGTTTAAGAGCTTCTGAGCTTGGTGTGTTTCTTCCCTCCCCTCAACCTCCCACTTCCTGCACTGATTTAATTCAGTGGCTGGAACCCACAATTTTCCCATTTCAACTTCCCTCATGATAATTATGGGAATTATTAGGCGCTTACTTTGTGCAAAGCACTGCAGGAGATACAAGATAATCAGACCAGACAGAGTCCCTGTGGTAGGAAGTCCAGAGAGGTTAAATGATTGCCCAAGGTCACACAGCAGGCCAGTGGCATTCACCTAGGTTTCCTGACTACCAGTCTCCTGCTCTCTCCATAAACCATGTTGGTTCTTCTGAATCTGGAACTGTCCACCTGGACCTATGCTGTGATTGTGTCATATTGTGTTGTACTTTCCCAAGTGTTTAGTGCAGTGTTCTGCACCCAGTAGGCCATAAATGCCATTAATCAATCGAATAGAAGATGCTGAAGTTAGGCCTTTAAAAGACCACAGCCCATTTCGTTTCGGGGAGATAAGACTTGGAAGCAGCTGATGAGCTTGGTTTTCCTGTACGACGTTCTCCGATTGCATATTATACATCAGCATGCTGCTCTTGAAAGAGACAATTGTCTAATGTTTGCCCATTAATTGGGAATAAACATTTCAGCTGCACAATGTGCATACCATCCCAGCTTGTCATCTCTCATCCAACAGTCCTCTATTGTCGTCTTTCTCGTAATGCTTGCTTTCAATCTGAAGCTCACAAATGAGCCCACTGCCTCCTAAATAATAGCCCCTCCTCACCCTGCTAGACATGAATCCACCCGGATTGAAAGGGTTTCTCTGATTCCCAGAGAACGATGTCTCAGAGTTTCCCGTTGTCTTCAAAGCAAAACAGTATTATCAGGACATTTATCAAATTAAGTGTTTACTACAGGTCAGGGCTTAGCACAGTGCTCTGCCATAGTAAGTGGTAAATAAATACCATTGATTGACTGATTGCCAAGCACCGTGCTAAATTCTGGGGTCGGTATGTAATAACCAGATCAGATTCAGTCTCTGTTCCACATGGTGCTCACAGTCTAAGAGGTTGGGTGAGCAGATATCTTACCTCTGTTTTACAGATGAGGAAACTGAAGTCCAGAAAGGTTAGCGACTTGTTCAGTTCAGCAGCAGAACTGGGGTTAGAACCCCGATTCCCGGCCCCACACTCTTTCCACTAGGCCATGGTGCTTCTCTAAGGACTTCGGGTAATTCACTCACTCTCTTCTGCTGATTGACCGACCCACACTCGCATTAAGGCAGAAGCCCGAATGGAAGAAATGCATCGAAAACCTCCTCCCGCCCCAACACCTCTGTAGTTGTTCACTTTTCCCTCTCCCATTTCCCTCTCCTCCCTCCAGGGGCTCCCACTCCATCTCTCTGGCCCACAGGGTTAAAATGCAATTCCAGAGAGGTAAGATGCTCTCTAAGACAGACATACTCCTGGTTCTAGACTGTCCTGCACCCTCTAGACTGTAGGCTCACTGTGGGCAGGGACTGTATCTATTGTTATATCGTACTCTCCCGATGGTTTAGTGCAGTGCTCTGCACACAGTATGTGCTCAGTAAGTACAACTGACTGTCCCCACCCGCCTCAACTAGGGAGGGAAGAGATGGAGGTGAATGAGAGGTTTGGGGCTAAGAAGGGATGTGATTTTCTGGGATTTCCAAAATCAGACCAAGAGTTCATCCACCTTTATGCTGGCAAGGTTTCAGAGGCTCTACCCTGACCTCTGCCCACTCTCACTCGTGCCCCCTCGGGAGGAAACTGGGAAGTGTGAGAAAAGTCTAGAGGAGATCATTCAAGAATTAGCAATGATTGGGGGAGCAATAACAAGCATTCCTTTGAAGATTGCCTCTGAATCTGTATCAGTAATGGCATTGCACTCTCTCTATAAGGACAGTAGGTACACACAATGTGTATATCTTATGCAAATTCTTCTAAGTCCCTTTAATCCTTTCATATCCTTGGCTCTGGGGAAAATCCTAATGGAGACCACCACTCTAAGGATCCACTGGGATCCACCTCCACATCAAGCAGAAACTCCACACCACTGGCTTTAAAGCACTCAATGACCATGGCCCCTCCTACCTCACCTCACTTCTCTCCTACTACAACCCAGCCTGCACACTTAGCTCCTCTAATGCCAACCTTCTCACTGTACCTCGATCTCATCTGTCTCCTGCCAACCTCTCGCCCACATCTTGCCTCTGGCCTGGAACGCCCTCCCTCCTCGTATCCAAAAGACAATTACTCTCCTCCATTCCAAAGGCTTATTGAAGGCACATCTCCTCCAAAAGGCCTTCCCTGACTAAGCCTTCCCTTCCTCTTCTCCCACTCCCTTCTGCATCACCCTGACTCGCTGCCTTTATCCACCCCTCTCCCAACCCACTTATGTACACATCTGTAATTTAGTTATTTATATTAATGTCTGTCCCCTGCTCTAGACTGTAAGCTCACTGTGGGCAGGGAATATGTCTATTTATTGCTATATTGTACTCTCCCCAGCACTTAGTACAGTGCTCTGCACACAGTAAGCATTCAGTAAATGTGATTGATTGACTGACTGACTAGGCCCAGGTTTCTCCTTCCAGCAGCCTTCCCTGCCTCACACAGGTGATAGGAAGCCTACCAAGCGGTTTGAGAGTTTTGGAGAGAGACATTGCAAGAATAGAGGAATTATTCGTGTTGGCAGATGGGAAACCCGAAGGACTTGGACAAGGAGAGAGGAGATGCGTGGCTATGTATTCGGACTCTCAGCATGGCATCCAGGCATTGGAATTCCCCTCCTGTAAGTTCTGTCTGTGGCCTGGCTGCTCCTCCCACCTCCTTGGTTCAGCCTTCCGAGCAATTGCCTTGAGGTGAGGGAGGAGTTTCAGAGTGTCCCGTGCTGCAGTGAGAATGAATGACGGGTTTGTGCCATTGCCATTGTTGTGTTGTTGTTGATGGTGGTGGTGTGTTTAGCTGGGGGTGGCATTTTCTGTGGCGTCTTCTGGGTCCCAGCCTTTTCTGAACTGAATTTTCAGCCAAACCCCAGATGCTGTGCTGGTGTTGGAGTAGCCAGTTTGCCTCCACAATTCTGGAGTGGAAGGATAAGAGAGAGGAAGGCAGAGACAGAGACAGAGATGGGGGAGGCCCAGGGGGAAGGAGAGAAACGCTAGTCTCCAATCCTACAAAGATCTTCTGCTCACCTAGTAGACTGTAAGCTCATCTCGAGATTGTAAGATCACTGTGGGCAGAGCATGTGTCTGAACTCTGTTGTACTGCACTTTCCCAAATGCTTAGTAAACCCATAGTAAGCGCTCAATAAATAACATGGACTGATTGGCAGTATTATTAGTTTTTATTATTACTATCCTTATTCTTATTTTAAGGAACATGATCTAATGGAGAGTGCATAAACCCGGGAATTAGAGGACCTGGGTTCTAATCCCGGCTCCACCACTTGCTAGTTGTGTGACCTTGGGCAAGTCACTTGACTTGTCTGTGCCTCAGTTTCCTCATCTGTAAAATGGGGATTGAACACTTGTTCTCCCTCATACTTTGACTGTGAGGCCCCTGTGGGACAGGGACTGTGCCCAATCAGATTAGCCTGTATCTATCCCAGGGCTTAGAACACTGTTTGGCATGTTTTAAATGTTTAGAAAGTACCAAGAGCGCTGGGTTAGAATTTGCACCTGTCTCTCGGGGTCTCCCAGTCGAAGAGTCGAAGTGGGGAGAAGGGATGGAAGACAGACACATCACGAGTGGTGAAGCATTAAAACACAACCCAGATGCACAGACGAGGCTCAAAGTCTCGGCGGTGATGGAAGAGTCCGAGAGCGTGCGGAAGCAGCTTTGTATCCCCAGCCTGATGTGCCCGGACCATGCCGGGAGCGGGGACCTTCGGTGAGGGGAGGGAAGGTGGGGGTTACAGGGTATTTTTCTTGTCTTCCCTTCTTCTGTGTCGGGGGCCCAGGTCCCCGGCTCTGGGGTGGGACAGCTGTTTTCCAGGCATTCCTGCCAAGGATTCCTCTCCCTTCGTGGGCGGCTTCCTTTGATGGAAATCTGGGTCTGTCCTGCGGCCTTGGGTCTGGTCTGGCTGTTCTGAGCTCTAAACGAGGGTTGGGGTGGGGAGTTCGGGAGGACAGGGAGGAGGGCACTGGAGGTGCTTGGAAGTGAGAGTCTGGAGAGCACAGACCTCTGAGCCGGGCATTTTTGGGGTGTGGAAGTGGACATGGGCGAGAAGAGCCCTTTGGCCAGCTTTCTTGAAATGCTTCAGACTGTGTGCTTGGGGTCCCGAGGAACTCTTCAGACGTCCCTTGCTGGCCAGCTGGTGGCAGTGCCTGGCAGCGCCTGGCAAGATGCCCCTGCTTCTGGGCAGCCTGGGTTGCCATCTGTTGCCAGCTGTTGCCAGCTGCTGCTCCTGATCGTCGGGGGTCAGGTGTGATGTGACCCCGTGATACTATTCTCTCCCGGGCCTCGGGGGACGGCTGCTGAGGGGTTAGACTGGGGCTTGGAACACCTCCATCTTATTTATCCACGTCCTACTTCTGGCCTGCAACATCCTCTCTCCTCATCTCTGACAGACAATTCCTCTCCCTCCCTTCAAAGCCTTGCTGAAAATGCATCTCCTCCAAGAGGCCTTCCCTAACTAAGCCCTCTTTTCCTTTTCTTCCATTCCCTTCTGTGTCACCCTGACTTGCTCCCTTTATTCATCCCCCTTCCCAGCCCCACAGCATTTATGTAAATATCTGTAATTTTATTATTTATATCAGTGTCTGTCTTCTCACTCTAGACTGAAAGCTCGCTGTGGGCAGGGAATGTGTCGGTTTAGTGTTATATTGTACTCTCTCAAGTGCCTAGTACAGTGCTCTGCGCTCAGTAAATACTCAATAAATACAATTTATTCCTGACTCTGTTCCTGGCCAGCCTAGCTCAGGCTGTCCTAATCTGAAGGCAGGGACCCCCATGTTTTCCTTGCCTGGATAAGTGCCTTGGCAGATTCCTGACTTAGCCCTAGACACGGCTAAGAGCCCAGATCTTCTCCTCAATCCTTTCCATGTAGGTCCCATAAGAATCTCTCCGAAACACTGGCTCCTTTCAGTTTATCAACTGATAGATCAGGCAGTGGTTCATTCATTCAATCATATTTATTGAGCCTTTACTGTGTGCAGAGCACTGTACTAAACGCTTGGAAAGTACAATTTGGCAACAATTAGAGACAGTCTCTACCCAACAACGGGCTCACAGTCTAGAAGGGGGAAGACAGACAACAAAACAAAGCAAGTAAACAGGCATCAATAGCATCGATATAAATAAGTAGAATTATACCTATATACACATCATTAATAAAATCAATAGAATTATAAATACGTACATGTATACGCAAGGGCTGTGGGGCGGGGAAGGAGGTAGAGCAGAGGGAGGGAGTTGGGGTGATGGGGAGGGGAGGAGGAGCAGAGGAAAAGGGGAGCTTAGTCTGGAAGGGTAAGCTTTCAGTAGGACTTTGAAAGGGTGAAGTGTGCTAGTTTGGCAGATGTGAGCAGGGAGAGCCAGAGTTAAGGGCTTCCAGGCCAGAGGTAGGATGCGGGTCAGGGGACGATTGGCGGGACAGGCGAGAATGTGGCACAGTGAGGAAGTTAGCACCAGAGGAGCAGAGTGTGCGGGCTGGTCTGTAGAAGGAGAGAAGGGAGGTGAGGTAGGAGGGGGCAAGGTGATGGAGAGCTTTGAAGCCAATAGTGAGGAGTTTTTGCTTGATACAAAGGTTGATAGGCAACCACTGGAGATTTTTTTTTGGAGGGAGGGGATATTTCTTTCTGTGCACAAAACACTGTACTAAACACTCAGGCGAATTCATTAGAGGAAGTAGACCCGATCTCTGGCTTCAAAGAGCTCACAATCTAGTGAGAGAGAGACATTAAAATAAATTACAGATAAAGGAAGCAGCAGATATAAGATATGTATGTAAGTGCTGTGGGAATGGAGATGGGGTGAGTAGCCAAACGCTTTGGGGAGGTGGATTCAAGTGCATAAGTGATGCAGAAGTGAAGGAGAGTAGATAGATGAGATTCATCAGACATTATTCATGTTAATATCTGCCTCTCCCTCTCAACTGTAAGCTCGTTATGTAAAGGGAACGTGTCAGCTAATTCTGTTGTACTCTCCTAAGCACTTAGTACAGTGCTCTGCACATGGAAAATACTCAATAAGTATTATTGATTGATTGACTAATTGAAAGGCTTCCTGGAGGAGATAATAATGTTGGTATTTGTTAAGCGCTTACTATGTGCAGAGCACTGTTCTAAGCGCTGGGGTAGACACAGGGGAATCAGGTTGTCCCACGTGGGGCTCACAGTCTTAATCCCCATTTTACAGATGAGGTAACTGAGGCCCAGAGAAGTTAAGTGACTTGCCCACAGTCACACAGCTGACAAGTGGCAGAGCTGGGATTTGAACTCATGACCTCTGACTCCAAAGCCCGTGCTCTTTCCACTCTATATCATAGGAGATATGATTTGAGTAGAGCTTTGATTTAATGAGATCTTTTTAAAGCGCTTGTTGAGTGCTTACTGTGTGCCAGGCGCTGTACTAAGCGCTGGAGTAGATACAAACTAATTGGGTTGGACACGATCCGTGCCCACACGTGGTTCGCAGTCTTAGCTCTCATTTTATAGATGAGATAATGGGGGCACAGAGATGTTAAGGGATTTGCCCAAGGTGACATAGCAGAGAAGTGGCAGAACTGGGATTAGAACCTAGGTCCTTTTAACTCCTGGGTCGTGACCTACCTCCTAGGTCATGCTGCTTCTCATGTAATTAGTTATGGTATTTGTTAATCATCTATTTTGGGCCAAGCACTGTACTAAGCACTGGGGTAGATATGGGATCATTAGTTTTGACAAAGGGCTCACAATCTAAGTAGGAGGAAGTACCAGTAATGAATCCCCATTTTACAGTTGAGGAAACTGAGGCACAGAGAGGCTAATCGACTTGCCCAAGATCATACAGCTGTCAAGTGGCAGAGCCGGGATTAGAACTCAGGTCCTCTGACTCCCAGACCCCTGCTCCTTCCACTAGACCATGCTGCTTCCACGCTACTTTGAAGATGTGAAGAGTGGTGGTCTGTCGGATATTCATTCATCCAATAGTATTTATTGAGCGCTTACTATGTGCAGAGCACTGTACTTAGCGCTTGGAATGTACAGATGGGCAACATATAGAGACAATCCCTGCCCAATGATGGGCTTACAGTCTAATCAGGGAGGGAGTCCTTTCTCTTCTTTCTGCTGGAGTTGTGCTTTGGCTAGAGCATGGGCCTGAGAGGCAGAAGGAACTGGGTTCTAATCCCACCTCCTCCACTTGTCTGCTGTGTCACCTTGGGAAAATCATTTCACTTCTCTATGTATGATTCACTCAGTTCCCTCATGTGTAGAATGGGGATAAAGACTGTGAGCCCCATGTGGGACCTGGACAGTCCAACCTGATTAGCTTGTATCTCTCTCAGTGCTTAGTACAGTGCCTAGCACATAGTAAGCGCTTAACAAATGCCCTTTAAAAAAAGGCTGAGTTTAGGCATTTTTGTGCCCAAGGCACAATCCTGATCTTATGCCCACTATTTCCCAAACTGCTTGTTGGAGGAGTGCCCATGGCATCTCCTCTCCTAGACTCCATCCTCTCCCCTCCCTCGCACCCATCCAACAGCAGAGATGGCAAGTGCCACCTTGCCACATCTTTGGCACGGCCCTGGGTTGGGCGGTTGACAGATTTGCCCTTCCAGCAAATGCCAGCACCTGCCTTCCCTGGATGCCGACCGTCTTCGAGCCAAAGGCTTCTCTGGGGGTGACCCAGGCAGCTCACTGGGTTCCAGAGACACCGCGGGGGTCAGAGAGACGGAGAGCAGCCCTGGCTCCGCCAACCAAGAGGGCTCTTTCAGCCCAGCCGAGAGAAAGCTTGACATTTACTCAGAGCACTGCGATGAGTCACTGATTAAAGGACTGGCAAACAGCAGGGTTCTACAGGCTCCACAGTGTGCTGGGTGAGCTTCGGTGAGGCACTTAACTTCTCTGTGTCTCCATTTCCTCGTCTGTAAAATGAGGTTAAAATATGCTCTCCCTACCTTTTGATTGTGAGCCCAGGATTGGGCCTGATCTGATTAAGCTGTATCATTCCCCGTGCTTTGTGCTTTTTTCTTTTAATGGTATTTGTTAAGCGCTTACTATGTGCCAGACACTGTACTAAGTCCCGGGATAGATAAAAGAATGGACACAGCCCATTTTACACATGGGGCTCATAGTCTTAGTCCCCATTTTACAGATGAGGTAACTGAAGCGCAGAGAAGTTAAGTGACTTGCCCAAGGTCCCACAAAAGATAAGTGACAGAACCAGGATTAGAAAGAAGGTCCTTCCTGACTCCCAAGCCCATGCTCTATCCATTAGGCCAGCACCTGTTGCTTAGCGCAGAGTCTGGCATAAATACTGTAAATCAATAAACCAACAAACTGTGGTCCAAGAGTGGGATTTAGCAGACCCTGGTCAATGACCCCTTCTCACATACTGGGTTCCTGTTGACTCTGGAGTAAGGGGGTAGGTGTGGCTAATGTTGGGCCCTCCCTCTTCCCCCAATCCCACCAGAAGCTGGACAATTCCTGGACCAGACTAGAACTGCAGGCCCTGCAAGTGTGGCCCTGACTCGGTGGCCCTGAAAAGGTGTCCGGGCTTTGGTTAGGATAGTTGGGGCTGGTCGGAGGGAAAGGCAGAGAAGGTACCATCTTATTAAGTGGTTTTCCCATGTCCTCTGGCTTTCCCTGGTGTGGGCCTGCCACCCAGCTCCCCCAATCTCTGGATCCCACCGCCGCCCCCCGCCCCCCCCGCCCAGCCACCCCCACCCTCCTATTCTGGGGCCTAGTGGATAAAGCCTGGGCCTGGGAGTGAGAAAGAAGGTCACGGGTTCTAATCCCGGATCTGCCACGTGCCTTCTGTGTGACTTCTCGGGCAAGTCACTTCACCTCTCTGGGCCTCAGTCACCTCATCTATAAAATGGAGATTGAGACCGTGAGCTCTGAGTGGGACAGGAACTGTGTCCAACCTGATTTGCTTGTATCCACCCAATGCTTAGTACAGTACCTGGCACATAGTAAGCACTTAACAAATACCACAATTATTATTACTGCTACCTGAGGTTAACCGATCAGCACGAACAGGCTCCTTCTACTTTGAGAATGGATTCCTCTGAACGCTTGGCCTCCCCAACGATCCCCGGGTTCTTTTCCCATGGAAACACAATACACTGCATCCAACACCACTTCCAGGAACACATGTGCTGAAGGGCCTTGAACAGGACAGGTTTATTTTATCTTCCTTGAATGTAATAGTTTACCGTGCCAGGGGTGGTTACACACACACACACACACACACACACACACACACAGACCTTATAGAGGAAGACATAATTCATACCCAGATTACTGAACCAGCTCCCTCTGTTTGCTACAAGACCAACTTTTCCCCTCTGGCAAGGGGTAGCACAGTGCTCTGCCCCTACACATGCTCCATCAATACTATTAAATGACTGATTGTTTGAAGGCTGATTGGGTGAGCAGGAAATCTGGCCACCATTGAATAGTCAGGGCCCAATCCCAGAGTATCTGTAATTTATTTATTATCATTATTGTTATGGTATTTAAGCGCTATGTGCCAAACACTGTTCATTCATTCAATAGTATTTACTGAGCACTTACTATGTGCAGAGCACTGTACTAAGCTCTTGGAATGTACAATTCAGCAACAGATAGAGATAATCCCTGCCCAATTGATGGGCTCACTGTTCTAAGCCCTGGGGTAGATATAATCAGGTTGTTCCACGTGGGGCTCACAGTTTTCATCCCCATTTACAGGTGACATAAATGAGGAACAGAGAAGTGAACTGACTTGCCCAAAGTCACTCGGCAAACAAGTGGCAGAGCTGGGATTAGAACCCATGTCCTGTAACTCCCAAACCCATGCTCTTTCCACTAAGCCATGCTGCTTCGTATTGTTGTCTGCCTCCCCGCCACCACTAGATTGTAACCTTGTTGCGGGCAGGGAATATGTCTGTTTATTGTTGTATTATACTCTCTCGAGTGCTTGGTACAGTGCTCTGTACAGAGTATGCACTCAATAAATGAATGAATGTATTTCAGTTTGGGATCCACTGATCCCAAGCAGCGTGGCTCAGTGGAAAGAGTACGGGCTTTGGAGTCAGAGGTCGTGGGTTCGAATCCCAGCTCTGCCACTCGTCAGCTGTGTGACTGTGGGCACGTCACTTAACTTCTCTGCACCTCAGTTACCTCATCTGTAAAATGGGGATTAAGACTGTAAGTCCCACCTGGGACAACCTGATTCCCCTGTGTCTACCCCAGCGCTTAGAACAGTGCTCTGCACATAGTAAGCGCTTAACAAAAACCAACATTATTATTTTTATTATTATCCACGGTCCAGTGATCTCTTGCCAGTCCAGATCAGCGACCCCACAGGACTTCTGAGCTCTCTCTTGATTATTCGTGGTTCTGGACTATGTGATGATCGGAATAGCCTTTGCCAGAAAGAATAGCACTTGCTTTAGTGGACACTGAACTCATTAGCTACAGAGCAGAGAATGCAGCTCTAAGCAAAAACCCATAAAACTGGTGGGGACAGAGGTCAGATACTCCACCTTCTGAAGAAGTTTTCTCTTTCCAGGGCAGCATCTCGTAGGGTTGGGTTTGCAATCAGACAATCCAAACCTCAAGCCTTACGAATTGGTCAGGGGACATCTCGTAATAGTAATAGTAGTAACAATAGAATTAATAGTTATAGTAATTGCGTTAGTAGTAGTAATGTAGTAATTAATTGTATTAAGTTGAATTAGGAGTAGTAATAATAATGTATATTAGTAGAAGTTCATTCATTCATTCAATAGTATTTATTGAGCGCTTACTATGTGCACAGCACTGTATTAAGTGCTTGGAATGTACAATTCGGCAACAGATAGAGATAATCCCGGCCCAATGATGGGCTCACAGTCTAAATGGGACTTCTTCTCCGGAGAAGCAGCGTAGCTCAATGGAAAGAGCCCGGGCTTGGGAGTCAGAGGTCATGGGTTCGAATCCTGACTCTGCCCCTTGTCAGCTGTGTGACTGTGAGCGAGTCACTTCACTTCTCAGTGCCTCAGTTCCCTCATCTGTAAAATGGGGATGAAGACTGTGAGCCTCACGTGGGACAACCTCATTCCCCTGTATCTACCCCAGCACTTAGAACAGTGCGCTGCACGTAGTAAGCGCTTAACAAATACCAACATTATTTTTATGTACAGAGCACTGTACTAAGCGCTTGAAATGTACAATTCGGCAACACATAGAGACAATCCCTGCCCAGTGACGGGCTCACAGTCTAAACGGGAGAGTTGATACCATGCTCTCCACTTTGTGCAGAGCATGGTACTAAAGAAATACACAGGTGAAAATTCGATATGGTCCCTGGCCCTCAAGCCACTCCCAGTCAAAGATCGAGGTGGCTGGAGAGGAGACACATAAGGAAGAAACACAAAAAACACACAAAAAATATTATTATCATTATTATTATGTGCCATCGAGTCGTTTCTGATTCATCACGACTCCATGGATATACTTTCTCCAGAATGTCCAGTCCTTTGCCATAATCCACAACCTTTCTAATGGTTCTTCTGTGATCGTTGTTATGGACTCTATCCATCCAGCGGCCTGTCTGCCTCTTCCATGTTTTCCCTGGACTTTTCCTAACATTAGTGTCTTCTCCAGAGAATCAGTCCTGCTGATTATGTGTCCAAAATATGCTCATCTAAGTCGAGTCATTTGGCCTTCCGAAGACCATTTTGGTTTAATTTGCTTCAAAATCCAATCCTCTGCCTGGGTTTTAATCCCAGCTCCACTACTTGCCTGCTGTCTGTGACTTGGTACAAGTCACTTAATTTTTTGGTGCCTCAGTTCCCTCAACTGCAAAACGGGGATTCAATACCTCTTCTCCTACCTACTTAGGCTGTGAGGTCTGTGTGGGACAGAGATTCTATCTGGCCTGATTAACTTGTATCTACCCCAGTGGTTAGAACAGTGCTTGCTGCAGAGTAAGTGCTTAACAAACACCAAAAAAAACGGGAAGACACACTGACTCAGCCTCAGCTTATGGAGGGTGGGCAAGTTTCCAATTGGCCCTTGGTGAGGGCATCAGGGGTCTTCTGTAGGAGATGGCCTTCACTGGCCAGAGAGTTGCCAAGAGCCCATATTCTCCACCCCAAGCCCCCCTAAATTTGGTGCTGACCCATCAACCCATGCGTTCTCATATGTTCTGGCAAATCACAATGCCTGGAGAGTCAGAGGTGGTGGGCAAGGTGGGAGTGCCCAAAAATCATGTTCTGGGCCAAAGGTTTTTCCTGTAGGTTAGAGAGCGATGTTACAACAATACAAAATGACACCAGGAGTGAGGTCCAGGAAACAGAGAAGTGAAATGCTGGCAGAGTCCCGAAAACAGGACAAAGGCAAGCGGGAACAGGATTAGCACCAACAGTGAAATTGAACTGTGCCCATCTGAAGCAAAGGGTGCAATGGAGACAAGGCATTTTCCTCTAACAATTGGGCTCAGGCTCAGATCTTGGGCAGCAGTGAAACTCCAGCTTGCTGCTAGGCATCTACAAGCTTGGGGAAGGGGCTGGGTGCCATAGTGGTGGGCGTGGCCTCGGTCCCAGCAGCTTGTCATCCCCCAGGGTTCTGGGAGTTGGATGTTATGTCTGGACAGGCCTCTGCTGAGCACTCTCTCCTGAAGAAACAGGCCCCGGGGAGCATACAACCAGGCCGTCTCCAGCAGCTCGGAGGCCTGGGGCTCACACAGAGACGTGGGCCTGACGTCAGTGCCATGGACCCTCTTCCTGAAATTGCCCAACAAGACGGAGAGGAAGGGGCAGTCCCATCTGAGATCATATGGCCTCCAGCAGGTCTTCCCTGATTAATACATAATCTCCAGAACCTTACTCCCCCAGTTGTCACTTCAGCTCTTTAATGCCATTTTTGCACCCCTTGCCCCACCATGACCCTTATCCAGTGGATAGATCACAGGCCTAGGAGTCAGAAGGACCTGGGTTCTAATCCCAGCTTTGCCACGTCTGCTGTGTGACCTTGGGCAAATCGTTTACTCCTCTGGGTCTCAGTTACTTCATCTCGAAAATGGGGATTAAGACTGTGAGCCCTATGTGGAACAGGGACTGTGCCCAACCCAAATACCTTGTATCTACCCCAGTGCTTAGTAAAATAGTGCCTGGCACGCAGTACACACTTAACAAATACTACAATTATTATTTCATAGCTTTTATCCTCTATTATGCTCCTATCTGTAATTTATTTAAGGGTCTGTCTACCCCACAAACTGCAAGCTCCTTGCGGGCAGAGATCAAGTATTCAAATACTTTTGTTCTTTCCCAAGTGCTTCTCTGCACATCGAACATGCTCAGTAGATTGATTCACTATTTGTAAACACACTTGGCCAGAGAGATCAGGACCAGAATCCTTTCCCAAGCAGTTCAACCCAATGTTAAATTCCTTCATCACAAGAAAAGAATGTATTGGCATGAATAGAATTAAACCTATTTGCTGCACATTACTACGTGGCTATATTTTTTTCTAACAGGAGGATGGACCAGTAGTAGTAGGAATAGGAGTAGTAATAGTGATAATATTTATTAAGCACATAATAATAATAACAAAGGCACCTGTTGAGCATTTACTATGTGCCAGACAATGTACTAAGCACTGGGGTGGATAAAACAAATCGGATTGGACACAGTGCCTGTCCCAAGTGGGGGCTCACAGTCTCAATCCCCATTGTACAGATGAGATAACTGAGGTACAGAGTAGTGAAGTGACTTGCCCAGGGTCACAGAGCAGACAAGTGGCAGGTCTGGGATTAGAACCCATAACCTTCTGACTCCCAGGCCTGTGCTTTATCTACTATTAATATATACAGAGTAGGGTAATTAGCACTGGAAGAGGCTCCACAGATGGGAATTAGACGTGGTCTTGTCCTTTGGGGAACTCATGATCTAAGGATAAACGTGAGGAAAAGGGACTGGAGACAGATACAGCAGAAATGATGAAAGATTAAAACATAGGACAGTCAAGTCAACAAAAACAAAATCAGCAGGTGCAGTTGCCGAAGGAGCAAAATTTCCGGCTTCTCAGGGCTCAGAGATCAGGGCACACCTGCAGACACACAGCGATGGCCACAGCAGCCACTGATCTTCCCCCGGAACTTGAGGAGGTCTCATGCTGTGACGTTTTTCTCTTTCTGGCCAGGGATGGTGCAAGACAGGATGGGTTGGAGTCTCCTCAATGGCACGGAGGCAGCGTGGTCAACTATCCGGTGTCGGGAGGGCTCCAAAAAGTTGATGGCCATCTCCGCTCAGTGAGATGACAACTGGAAAGGGGGAGGCAGAGAAATAGCCAGGCAGACAGAAGCACAAAATCTGCCAAAAACACGTAGAGCAGGGGACCAGGGATTCTTAAACTAGTAATAAGAGCTCTTGGGATTCCCAACTGGCAGTCAGTCAGTCATTATATTTATTGAGCGCTTACTGTGGGCAGAGCACTGTACTAAGCGCTTGAGAGAGTACAATATAACAATGTAACAGACATGTTCCTTGCTTCCAGTGAACCTTCTCTGAGCATTCATATTCAGAAGTCAGGACTGTGCCCCACACTAGGTGCGTTTAGGTGTTAAGCTGTTAACCCCCAGAAGTGAGTCAACAGCTGCTGGGAAGAATTCCTTTTTCAAGCTAGGACCTCATCTTAACTCTGTAGCTATGGAATCTGCATGGATCAAATTGTCATTCAAAATTAATTCCGGCTCTATGATGCAGTTGCAATATAGCAATAGCACTTATTAAGTCGTAACTGTGTACAGAACGCTGAACTAAGCACTAGATAAGCACTAAGCACTAGAACTAAGCATTAGATATCTAGCACTAGATATGGGAGAGAAATAGACATTTCTGTCCCTTCAGAGGCTCATGATCTTTGAGGGACGGGAAGGGTTTGGCAATGTCAACAGACACCAAAACTATAGAAACATAAAACCAACAGCAGCGTGGACTCTTGGATAGAGCAAAGGCCTGGGAGTCAGAAGGACCTGACTTCTAATCCAGACTCATCCACTTATCTACAGTGTGATTTTGGGCAAGCCACCTACTTATCTGTGCCTCAGTTACCTCATCTGTAAAATACGGTTTGAGGCTGTAAGCCCCATGTGGGACATGGACTTTATCCAATCTGAGTAATAATAATAATAATAATGATGATGGTATTTGTTAAATGCTTACTATGTAACAAGCACTGTTCTAAGCGCTGAGGGAGATACAAGGTAATCAGGTTGTCCCATGTGGGGCTCACAGTCTTCAACCCCATTTTACAGATGAGGTAACTGAGGTCCAGAGAAGCCAAGTGACTTGCCCAAAGCCACACAGCTGATGAGTGGCAGATCCAGATTAGAACCCATGACCTCTGACTTCCAGGCCTGTGCTCTTTCCACTAAACCAAGTTGGTATCCAACCCAGGGCTTACAGTGTCTGGCACATAGGAAGCGCTAGCCTGTGAGCTCGTTGTGGGTAGGGAATGTATCTGCTTACTCTGTTGTACTGTACTTTACCAAATGCATAGTACAGTGCTCTGCCCATAGTAAGTGCTCAATGAGCACCATTGATTGATGAACAAATACCTTAAAAACATAAAATGTATTGTGATTCTGAGTTGACACACAAGCACACACCTGTAACACCCTAAGAAACCCACAATGATTGCCTGTTCCAGAAATGATAGCATTTAGGCACATTTGTTTGTATCTGGCCCTTTTCTAATAAGTGCTTAACAAAGATCATTATTATTATTATTATTGTTATTCTAGTGACATATCACCCAATGCCATAAAGGACATTAATCCGGTGAAATTCATCGGGAGACCAGCAGGGGGCACTGAGTGCCCGGGCATTTGTAACTCTTTCCAGATGTGAATGATAATGTTTCATTCCAATCAATCAATCATATGTATTTATCGAACCCCTCCCGTGCGAAAACTATTGTGCCAAGTGCTTGGGAGAGTACAGTACAACAGAGCCTGTAGACACGACCCCTGTCCGCGAGGAGTTTACCGTATAGGGTCGGGATTCCCAATCCCCTGCAAATCTGGGCCATTTTAACTTGCCTAATAATAATCCAAGCACTGGATTACGATCTGGGATGGATACAAGCAAATCGAGTCGGAAACAGTCCCTGTTCTACGTGGGGCTCATGGTCTCAATCCTCATTTTACAGATGAGAGATCAGAGGCACTGAAAAGTGAGGTAATAATAATGTTGGTATTTGTTAAGCTCTTACTATGTGAAGAGCACTGTTCTAAACGCTTGGTTGTCCCACGTAGGGCTCACAGTCTTAATCCCCAATTTACAGATGAGGTAACTGAGGCACAGAGAAGTTAAGTGACTTGCCCACAGTCACACAGCGGACAAGGGGCAGACCGGGGATTAGAACCCATGACCTTCGGACTCCCAGGCCTGTGCCCTATCCACTATGCCATGCTGTTCAAGGTCGTTTCTCTAGTACACTCTATGTTATAATTTTAAAAAGTTGAGACTTTGCCATATTGGCATGGTGGCTGGAATACTGAGGCCTTGTAACACCAAAGACAGTGGAGGCGCTGGGGAAGGTGGAAGAAGCACAGAGGCTCATGGGAGCTGGCCATTTTGTCCTAAATCCCACAAAAATATCGGGAGATGAACTTCCCGACCCCTGGAAGTCTTGTAGCTGTAACAGAGAGTTCTAGAACCCTAAAGGTAGAAGGGACCTGGAGACATCGATCGGCAGGTCCAGCCCTCTGCTGCCAGACAGACAAATGACTGGCCCGACCAGGGCCGATGGATTCCTGATTCTTTTATCAGAAATTCTTGCACTTTCCCTGTAGACTACTGCAATGTATATTCATCACTTGATTGGGAAGAAGCACTTTTTTATTCAATGTGGCTTAGTGGAGGGAGCACGGGCCTGGGAGTCCAACAACCAGCTCGTTGTGGACGGGGAATGTGTCTGTTTATTGTTGTATCGTACTCTCCCAAGTGCTCAGTACAGTGCTTTGCATATGGTAAGGGCTCAATAAATACTATTGAATGAATGAAAGAGAAACTTCGTACCATCTGCTTTAAAGCAATCAGTTTGCCCCCTCCTAGCTCACCTCTCTCCTACTACAACCCAGCCCACACACTTTGCTTCTCTAATGCTAACCTTTTCACTGTACCTAGATCTTGTCTCTCTTGCCACCGACCTTTCGCCATGTCCTGCCTCCGGTCTGGAATGCCCTCCCTTTTCATATCTGACAGACCATTACTCTTCCCACCTTTGAAGCCTTACTGAAGTCTCCTCCAAGAGGGCTTCCTTGACTAAGCCCTCATTTTCTTTTCTCCCCCTCCTTTCTGTGTTGCTCTGACTTGCTCTCTTAATTCACCACCCTGCCCCAGAACATTTATGTACATATCCATACTTTATCTGTCTGTCTCCCACTCTAGACTGTAAGCTCATTGTGGGCAGTGAATGAGTTCATTCTATTGTGTTTTGTTTATTCATTCATTCATTCAATCGTATTTATTGCGTGCTTACTGTGTGCAGGGTGCTATACGACACACTTGGGAATATTGCTGTATTGTACTTTCCCAAGTGCTTAGTACAGTGCTTGAGTCAGAAGAGCCTGGGTTCTAATTCTGGCTTTGCCACTTGTCTTTTATGTGACCTTGGGCAAATCATTAACTTCTATGAGCCTCAGTTACCTCCTCTGTAAAATAGGGATTAAGACTGTGAGCCCAATGTAGAACAGGGCCTGGGTCCAACCTGATTTGCTTGTATCCATCCCAGCGCTTAGTACGTATCTCGGACTTAACCAGAGTTTAACAAATACTATTATTATTATTCCCACCTGAAATCTCTCCTTGTTGAATTCGCAAGGCAAGGAAGACATCAAAAGCCCTACCATAAAAGCCATCACACACTTGAAAACAGTTACTAAGTATTTTCTCAGCCACCTCATTGTCCTAGTTTTGCTCGCCTTCTCTCTGAGGACCTATTTCCTATCCCATCTTTCAATTTTTGTCACTGGGAAAAGGCTGGGTCTAGTGGAATGAGCAAGAGGCCTGGGAGTCAGAAGATGAGGTTCTTATCGCAGCTGTGTTACTCACTTAACTTCTCTGTCTCAGTTTCCTAAACTGCAAAAAGGGATCTCAAATACCCAATCAATCAATTGTATTTATTGTGTGCTTACAGGGTGCAGGGCACTATACTAAGCACTTGGGAGATTATAACAGAGTTGGTAGATATGTCCCCTGCCTACCATGAGCTTATCGTCTAGAAAGGGAGACAGATATTAATATAAATAATTCTGGATATATGCATAAGTACTGAGGGGCTAAGGGAGGGGTGAATAAAGGGGACAAATCCAGATCCAAGTGCTCATTATCCCTCCCTCTTTGTCTGTGAGGCCTGTGTGGGTCGGGGGCTGTGTCCGATCCGGTAATCTTGGCTCTACCTTAGTGCTTGGCACAAGGTAATCAATCACTTAGAGAATACTATCATTGCAATTATTCTCCTCCACATTGTCCTCAGGTAGAAGCCAAAGGAACAACGGACTCCAGATGATGGGATTTCATGGGAAGGAGAAGGCCCAGCTAGAGGTAAATGATGATCCCAAGAACCCTGAGCTTACTGTACCTTCACGGGCTGACCTTCAAAGCCCTTATGAAATCACATCTCCTCCAAGAGGCCTTCCCTGGTTAATCTCCCAGCTCCCCTCTCTATTTACCTTCCTCTTGACACTTCAGCGTTTTCACATCACCTACGCACTAGGGTATGCGCAAACCATCCACTACACCCATCGCATTTATGTAAGTATCATAAATATATCATATCATACGATCCTATTTATAAATGTCATTGTAATCTATTGCTTCTCCCTATCTGAAACTTATTTTAGTATCTGTTTCCCTAGGCTAGACTGTATACTCCTTGAGGGCAAGGACCTGAGTTCTAATCCCTGTTTTTGATCCTTTGCCTGCTGTGAGACCTTGGGCAAGGCACTTAACTTCTTCATCTGTAAATTGGGGACGAAGTATCTATTCTCTCTTCTACTTAGACCCATGTAATAATAATAATTATGGTGTTTGTTAAGCACTTACTCTGTGCCAAACACTGTTCCAAGCGCTGGGGTAGGTACAGCATAACCAGGTCGTCCCAAGCCGGGCTCAGGGTCTTAATCCCCATTTTACAGATGAGGTAACTGAGGCTCAGAGAGGTTAAGTGGCTTGCCCAAGGTCACACAGCAGATAAGTGGCAGAGTCGGAATTAGAACCCACCTCTTTTGACTCTCAAGCCTGGGTTCTTTCCACTAAGCCACTGCTTCTTGAGAAGCTCGTGGCTCAGTGGAAAGAGCACGGGCTTTGGAGTCAGAGGTCATGGGTTCGAATCCCGGCTCTGCCACTTGTCAGCTGTGTGACTGTGGGCAAGTCACTTAACTTCTCTGTGCCTCAATTACCTCATCTGTAAAATGGGGATTAAGACTGTGAGCCCCATGTGGGACAATTCCCTTGTGTCTATCCCAGCGCTTAGAACAGTGCTCTGCACATAGTAAGCGCTTAACAAATACCAACATTATTATTATTATTATTCTCTATCCCAGCACTTAGAACAGTGCTTTACACATAGTATACTCTTAAGAAAAAAAACAGGAACAACAACCATAACAATAGTAATAATAATGATGATATGCACCCACAAGATTGGTACAGTTTTCTGCCCGCAGCAAGAGCTCAATAAATTCTATTGACTGGTTGATTGATTTGACTGCTCTCTTCTGGTAGCAGTTTCTGATCATTCTTAATCTATAAGCCGGCGGCACAGTCATCAGCAGAGGGCTCTTTCAGCTTGTTAGCCACGGAGAAGGCTTCACAACTCTCCTCTGGAGGAGACACAACTCAGTTCTGCTCCGGACATCTGAGGAAAAGAAAACCCGAACGAACCCAGAAGACAGAAGACTTAAGCAAGAAAGTATTTGTCAGCGTTTACTTTAAGCAACACTGTTTAAATTCCTGGAGCAAGGTCAGCGTACTGTTTATCCACAGAGTTACACACGGCTATTAGTCTCTGGAGACCCAAGGAAGTACAGGACGCCCTGCCTTACGCCCAGATCAAGGAAGCCGCTGAGGGATGGGAGTGCTGACCTGTTCCTGAAGGCTTCCGCTCTGCTTGGAGCTGAGTCGTGGGATGGAGGGAGAAAAGCAGTGGCAGGCACTTGCAGGGAAGTCCTCTTGGTGGTGGAAAACCTCAGGTGTTTTGATGGGAGCTGGCTGCCCCGCTTCAAATGCTTAGGATTAATCACCTTCAGTACGGCCCAGTGGAAAGAGCACGGGTCAGGAAGTTTAGGAGATCTGAATTCTGGTCCTAGCTCTGCCTCTGGCAGGTTGTGTGACCTTGGGCAAGTCACCTAACCCCTCTGAGCCTCAATTCTCTCATCTGTAAATTGAAGACAAGATCCCTGCAATCCCTTGCTTATCGACTGTGTGTCATCTGTGGAACAGGGGCTGTGCCTGATTTGAGTCTCTCTCTCTCTCTCTTTGTTAAAAGTATTTGTTAAGCATTTACTATTTGCCAGGCCCTGTATTACCCTGATGGTGAGACCAGAGGCAATCTCTTCCCTCCTTTACTGCCTGCAACCAGCCTTGAGTTTTGGACAACTCTTTTAGCTTCAGTGGAGAGGTTGACCTTCCTGTCCTAGTAATAATAATTGTGGTACTTGTTAAGTGCTTACTATGTGCCCAGCACTGTTCTAAGTCCTGGGGAAGATACAAGTTAATCATGTTGGACACAGTCCCTGTCCCACATGGGGCTCAACACTCTTAATCCCCATTTTATAGATGAGGCAATTAAGGCCCAGAGAAGTGAAGTGATTTGACCAAGGTCATACAGCAGGCAGGTGGCGGAACTGGGATTAGAACCCAGGTGTTTCTGGCTCCCAAGTCCATACTCTATCCACTAAGCCTCACTGTTTTTCACAGCCATGCTGCTTCTCAAGCTGCTGCTTCTTAGTAGAGTGCCAAGCACTGTGCTGAATGCCGGGGTAGGTACAAGAATCCTCCCTTGACCCCATGGCTCCCTCCAGTTATTACCCCATCTGCTTCCTACCATTCCTTTCCAAACTCCTTGAGCAAGTCATCTACACCTGCTGTCTTAAATTCCTCTCCTTCACTTCTCTCCCTTAACCCCTCCAATTTGGCTTCTGTTCTTCACTCCACAGAAACCGCTTTCTCAAAGGCTTCATCCTAATCGTCCTCAACCTTTCATTCATTCATTCAGTAGTATTTATTGAACACTTAGTATGTGCAGAGCACTGTACTAAGCGTTTGGAATGTACAGTTCAACAACAGATAGAGACAATCCCTGCCCGATGACAGGCTCATAGTCTAAACTGGGGAGACAGACAGCAAAGCAACACAGAACAAAACAAAAACAAGACAACATCATCAAGATAAGTAGAATCAAGGGGCTGTACACCTCATTAACAAAATAAATAGGGTAATAAATAATATATACAAATGAGCACACTGCTGAGGGGAGGGGAAGGGGGGAGGAGCAGAGGGTGAAGGGGAGGGGGAGCAGAGGGAAAGGGGGGCTCAGTCTGGGAAGGCCTCTTGGAGGAGGTGAGTTCTCAGTAGATCTTTAAAGAGGGGAAGAGAGTTAATCTGGCAGACGTGAGGAGGGTGGGCATTCCAGGGCAGCGGTAGGACGTGGGCCAGGGGTCGACGGCGGGACAGGCGTGAACGGGGGACAGTGAGGAGGTGAGCCGCAGAGGAATGGAGCGTATGGGTTGGGGAGTAGAAAGAGAGAAAGGAGGTGAGGTAGGAGGGGGCAAGGTGATGGAGAGCTTTGAAGCCAAGAGTGAGGAGTTTTTGTTTCATGCGGAGGTTGATAGGCAACCACTGGAGGTTTTGGAGGAGGGGAGTGAATGCCCAGAGCGTTTCTGTAGGAAGATGATCCGGGCAGCGGAATGAAGAATAGACTGGAGTGGGGAGAGACAGGTAGAAGGGAGATCAGAGAGGAGGCTGACACAATAATTCAGACGGGATATTATGAGAGCTTGTACTAGCATGATAGCTGTTTGGATGGGGAGGAAAGGGCGGATCTTGGTGATATTGTAAAGGTGAGACCGGCAGATGTTGGTGGTGGATTGGATGTGTGGGGTGAATGAGAGAGCTGAGTCAAGGATGACACCAAGTTTGCGGGCCTGTGAGACGGTAAGGATGGTCGTGCCATCCACAGTGACAGGGATGTCAGGGAGAGGACAGGGTTTGGGAGGGAAGATAAGGAGCTCAGTTTTAGAAATGTTGAGTTTTAGGTGGCAGGCAGACATCCAGGTGGAGACATCCTGGAGGCAGCAGGAGATACGAGCCTGGAGAGAGGAGGAGAGAACAGGGGAGGAGATGTAGATTTGGGTGTCATCTGCGTACAGATGATAGTTGAAGCCGTGGGGAGCAAATGAGTTCACCAAGGGAGTGAGTATAAATGGAAAACAGAAGAGGGCCAAGAACTGACCCTTGAGGAACCCCTACAGTTAGTGGATGGGAGGGGGAGGAGGAGCTCACAAAGGAGACCGAGAATGAACGGCCAGAGAGATAAGAGGAGAACCAGGAGAGGACGGAGTCCGTGAAGCCAAGGTGAGATAAAGTGTGGAGAAGGGGATGGGCGACAGTGGCAAAGGCAGCTGAGAGGTCGGGGAGGATTAGGATACCAGCTGTGGGCTACCTCCTTCTCCTGGAAACGTTATCCAACCTTGGCTTCACTGACTCCATCGTCTGCTGGTTCTCCTCTCACCTCTCTGGCTGTTCATTTTCAGTCTCCTTCGCAGGGTCCTCCTCTGCCTCCCACACCCTAACTATAAGAGTCCCTCAAGGTTCAGTTCTCGGTCCCCTTCTAGTCTCCATCTACATTCACTCCCTTGGAGAACTCACTCCCATGACTTCAACTACCACTTCTTTGCAGATGATACCCAAATCTACATCTCCAACCCTGACCTTTCTCCCTGTCTCCAGGGACTCGCATCTCCTCCTGCCTTCATCTCTACTTGGATGTCCTCCCATCACCTCAAACTTAAATATCCAAAACAGAGCTCCTTATCTTCCCACCCCCCAAACCCTGTCCTCTCCCTGACTCTCCTTTCACTGTAGACAGCACCACCATCCTTCCTATTTCACAAGCCCGAAAGCCTGACATTATCCTTCACTCCTCTCTTTCATTCAACCCACGTATTCAATCCATCATTAAATCCTGTCGGTCCCACCTTCACAACATCACTAGAATCCACCCTTTCCTCTCCATCCAAACTGCTATCACATTAATGTAATCACTCATCCTATCCCTCCTGGATCACTGCATCTGCCTCCTCGCTGACCTCCCAATCTCCTGTCTCCCCCGACTCCAGTCCCATACTTCACTCTGCTGCCTGGATCATCTTTCTACACAACATACATCACCCCCTCCTCAAAAATCTCCAGTAGTTGCCTACCCACCACTGTAACAAACAAAAATTCCCCACCATTGGCTTTAAAGCAGTCCATCTCCTTGCCCGCTCCTACCTCACCCCACGTCTCTCCTTCTATAACCCAGCCCACATACCTGGCTCCTTTAGTGTTAACCTTCTCACTATTCCTTTATCTCACCTTCCTCACCGCTGACCCCTGGCTCAAGTCCTGCCTCTGGCCTGGAACACCCTTCCTCCTCAAATCCGACAATTACTCTCGCTCCATTTATTGAAGCCTTATTGAAGGCCCATCTCCTTCAAGAGGTCTTCCCAGACTAAGCCCCACTTTTCTTCATCTCCCATACCCTTCTGCATAGCCTTGACTTGCCCTATTTGCACCCCACCCCCAGCCCCACAGCACTTACTTGTGTATCTGTTATTTTATTTATTTATATTACTGTGTGTCTCCCCCAATCTAGACTGTGAGCTCATTGTGGGCAGGGAATGCCACTGTTTACTGTTGTATTGTACTTTCCCAAGAGCTTAGTACAGTGCTCTGCACACAGTAAAAGCTTAATAAATACGACTGACTGAATGAATGAATGATCATTTTGACACAGCCCCTGTATTTGACACAGCCCGTCTCACATTTCTAAGAAGGAGGGAAGGCAAGTATTTGATCCTTATTTTACAGGTGAGGGAATGAGGCACCGTGAAGTTTAGTGACTTGCTCCGGGTCACACAGCAGGCAAGTGACAGAGCCAGGATTAGAACTCAGGTCCTCTGACACCCAGGCTCATGCCCTTTCCACTAGGCATGCTGACATTTGTGCTACTACCTTGTTCTTCCTCCTGCTCCCACTCTTACATGTATGCCCATCTATCTGTCTCCCTCAGTAAATTTTAAGTGCCTAAAGAGAAGTGAATCTGTGTTTGGTTAAGAGTTCACAGTTAGTTGAGTGCTCTGCATCAGTAGGTGCTCAATAAATACTGATTTACTAGTGCATTTTTAATGGTATTTGTTGTGTTTATCACATACTAAGTGCTGGATTAGATCCAAGCTAATCAGATTGGAAGCAGTCTATATCCCACTTGGGATTCACAATCTTAATCTCCATTTTACAGATGAGATAACTGAGCCATAGAGAAGTGAAGTGACTTGTGAGAAGTGAGGTGACTTGCCCAAGGTAACATAGCATTCACGTGGCAGAGCAGGGATTAGAATCCAGCTCCTTCTGACTCCTGCGCTATGTCCTCTAGGCCACTCTGCTTTTTGTGGATCTGTTGGTTGCACACCATAACTTTCTTCAAGCCCATCCAAGAGAAACCCCTCTATCTTCCCCCTTTTCACATGTACTCACAAGTAGGTGATCACCATCACAGGCAGACAGACACTTCTCCATCCAAATGGCCACCACCCTGGTCCAAATGCTCATCCAAGTGCTCATCATATCCTGTAAGACTACGGCATCAGCCTCCTCACTGGTCTCCTTGACTCCAGCCTCTCCCCTTTCCAGTCTCTACTTCACTCATCTGCCTGCGTCATTTTTCTAAAGCATCATTCTGCTTCCATCTTCCCACTCTGTCAAAACTGGTTCCCATTTCTCCTTCATCAAGTAGAAACTCCCAACCACTGAGTGACCTAGTGGATAGAGCACGGGCCTGGGAGTCAGAAGGACCTGAGTTCTAATTCTGGCTCTGCCACTTGTCTGCTTTGTGACTTTTGGTGAGTCATGACTTTTGGTGAGTCACTTCACTTCTCTATGCCTCAGTTACTTCATCTGTAAAATGGGGATTAAGACTGTCAGCCCCATGTGAGACAGGAACTGTGTCCAACACAACTTGCTTGTATCCACCCAAGTGCTTAGTAGAGTGCCTGGCACATAGTAAGCGATTAACAAATACTGTTATTATTATTCAAGGCACTTTTCCAGATTTCTCACTACTCTCTTCTATTAAACCCACAGTTCTTGATTCTTGGTTCTTCTGAAGCTTACCTATTAACTGTGCCTCTTTTTCATCTCTTCACCCTTTAATCACTCCTTCAAGCCCTTCCTCCTGCCTGGAACTCACTTCCCCTTCAAATCCACCAGACCATAGCCTATCTCATCTTCAAAGCCCTTATGAAATCCCACCTTAATCCGAGGCCTAGCCTCATTAATTTTTCCTATCTTCCCATTATCAGCTCAATATTTTGGTGCCACGTCTATACTGAAGTAGTTCACAACCATTCGAAGCACTTCCGTAGATATCAATTTACATATTCTTCTCTTTATGTACTTCATGATCCACAGAGCATATTTCTATTCTCTTCTTCTTTCAATTTGTAAATAATGCTGTGCCGGTCTCTCCTGATAGACTGTAAGCTTGTTGAGGACAAGAATCACTGTTGTTCTTTGCCAAGTGCTTAGTAGAAGGTTCTGAATATCATAGGCATTCAACGAATACTATTGATTGATGGATTGATTTTTCCTCTAGACTGTAAGCTCCTTATGAGGAGGGAACAAGTCTACCAACTCTGTTGTACTATACTTTTCCAAGCATCTAGTAGAACGTTCTGCACACGTTAAGTACTAAATAAATGTCACTGGTCGATTCATAGATTGACTAGTATCCCCAGGAGCATGTCTTGCTGATCTACCTAGCTAGACCCAGAGAGATGAGCTGTTTCTGGCTGTTCTCTACAACCAAAGGTAGCCCGTCAGGTCAATCGATGGCATTGATTGGTCTCAGGAAATATCAAGCCCTGGGAAAAGTGCATGGATCTAGGGGGCAGGAGGCCTGGGTTGTTATTTCAGCATTGTCTCTGACCTGCTGGGTGACCTTGGTCAAGTCATTTAGGCTCTGTTTCAGTTTTCTCAACTGTAAGTGTGGAAACTGCTCAACTTGTAGGCACTGTGTGGGACAGAGACTGTGACTGGCATGGTTATCGTGCATCTACCCCTGTGCCCGGCACAATTATTATTATCCCCAGATGCAAGAGGAACAGTCTCCGGTCCTATGGGCCTCTTCCCCATAACTCCAGGGTTACAATATTCGTTCATCCTTTCAATCATATTTACTGAGTGCTTATTGAGTGCAGAGCACTGTACTAAGCGCTTGGGAGAGTTCAATATAACAATAGACACATTCCCTACACACAGTGAGCTTATAGTCTTGAGGGTGAGACAGATGCTAATATAAACAAATTCATTACTGATATGTACACAAGTGCTGTGGACCTGGGAGTGGGTTGAATAAAGGGAGCAGGTTAGGGTGATGCAGAAGGGAGTAGGAGAAGAGGAAAGGAGGACTTAGCCAGGAAAGATCTCTTGGAGAAGACATGCCTTCAATAAGGCTTTGAAGACGAGGGGAGTAATTGTCAGAAATGAGGAGGGAGGCAGAGACCAGAGGCAGGATGTGGGTGAGGGATGGGGGACGAGATAGATGATACTGAGGTATAGGGAGAAGATTAGCATTAGAAGAACAAAGAGTGTTAGTTGGGTTGTTGTAGGAGAGTAAGGAGGTGAGGTAGGAGGTGACAAGGTGATTGACTGCTTTGAAGCCAATGGTGAGTTTTTATTTGATGCAGAGGTGGATGGGCAACGATATCTAAGTTCTTCCCACCTCCCCTGCCTTACTTGGGTCCCATATGCTGAGCCTAAGCCTCTTCCCTGCCTCGCTTCCGGGAAAATTCATTCCACATGTGTCCAATCCATTCGTGTTTACAGTAACTCTTGGACCCAAAGAATCTTTTAAATGTTTTTTTTTTCCCCTTTCAGAGAAACGGGAAGTTGTATTTGGCTTGGGGCAAGCTCCTGCAAATCCCCCAGGCTTAC
Source organism: Ornithorhynchus anatinus (assembly GCF_004115215.2). NCBI lineage: Eukaryota > Metazoa > Chordata > Mammalia > Monotremata > Ornithorhynchidae > Ornithorhynchus > Ornithorhynchus anatinus. The sequence continues at coordinate 23,617,437 of NC_041738.1, read as the reverse complement.
AAGATGTTTGGCATGAGGGACTGTGAGGCCGGAAGGAAAATGAAACGCATTTGCCCCGTCCCGGCTCGGCCCACCTCCTGGCATCCTCAGACCCCTGGCAGCGGGCCAGATGAGCAGAATAGGGAATCGAAGACCAGGATGACCGTTCCCTTTTGGCAGGCTCAAGACCTGTGTGGGACAGGGCTTAATGATCCCAGCTCAACCTTTCCCAGCCCTCCTCGTTGGAAATTCATCACCTGTTGCTCTGGAAACTCCTTTCCCCAGCCTCGAGAGTCAGTTCCACCGCAGAAAACTCCTCCTCCTGTTTTCCAGTGACGGCAGTGGCTGAAGAATCCTGTCCCACCTCCTGGCCTAAAGCACTGTCCTTCCTGGTTTCCGTCTTCACCCTATCAGGATGCTAGACAGTCCTCTCTGAAGCAGTACATCTGGTCACCTTATATAGAGATTAAGGAGCTGGAGCAATCATGTGAGTTTATTGCAGAATGTACCACAACCCCAAGGCCTGGGTCTGCCAAGAATGAGCATCAACAGAGGCTAAGTTGGAGATTTTATACTTTTCCTAGATGGTTGGAGCATAGAATTTCATGTGATTTAATCACGCAATACTTCACAGCTCTTACAGTTCACTGGCATGGGGGCCTTCCATCACCATCTCCTTCCCCATGACGCAACTTGGGGTGAACCATCTGCCACTGTTCTGGCTGCCCCATGATCCCCCTGATCATTTCCATCCACCCTCAGTTCTCCCGAAGAACCTCCATTTCATCCCCAGGGCCTCCCTCCCTGCCACTTCCTCCTTTTCAGCATTTTGTTACCTCCGGCCACCAACCCCTTTCCAGGTGTTGATTTTCTTCCTCTGATATTCTAATAACTGGTGAACAACTTGAAATGCTCACTTTTTTTCATATTTCTTTTCTTCCTGCTGATACCTGGCTCTTGGAGGGTGGATGGGAAAGGGAAGGTTTGCAAGGCCTAGTTTGGGCCAGGTATGTGGTTTTGCACTTTATTTGGAAAAGCTGCTCTCTGAGATGTTCGTTAGTCCTTAAGGTAAATGACAGCTTTTGAGAAGGGGAATGGGTACCATGAGGTAATGCTCATCATGGGCAGGGAACACGTTGGACCACTCTGTTGTATTGGACTCTCCCAAATGCTTAGTATGGGCATCTGTACATAAGAAGCGCTCAGTAAATACCACTCATGACGATGAGGGAAGGAATTGATCTGGGGGTCCACTATGACCTGGGGGTGGAAATGGGAGTGGGGATCCAAGAGGGGTGGGCTGGAAATCGTTTGCTTGGGCCAACTCTAGCGGCATCTTGTTGTCAGTTGTTCCTGCCTAGCTGGGTATGGTGGTGTCCCAAGGCCAGCGCATATTCCTGCCCCACCTTGGAGGCTGCCCAAACCAGCCGAAATAGGGCCATCTGGTTTCTGGTTTCTGGCTTCTGTTTTCTGACAGACAAATGGGCTTTTTCCAGCCTCTGAGGGACTGTGGAGTGATACCTGGTCAAACTTGGAAATAAAGATGCTTCCAGAATGCTAGATATTCCGGGAACCTGGAAGCATCTGGCTGAAATGTGGATGCCAGAAGCTGAGATCTGTGTGTGTGTGTGTGTGTGTGTATGTGTGTAGTGTGGTTTTGTGGACTCCTAGGCCCATTTCTAGGCAAAGCAACAAGGCAAAAATAAGGATGCAGCATGCCCTGGTAGAAAGAACATGGGTCTGGGAGTTGGGTTCTAATCTCGGCTGTACCAGAAACTGGCTGTTCGTCCTTGGGCAAGTCATTCAATCATATTTATTGAGTGCTTACTGTGTGCAGAGCACTGTACTAAGCACTAGGGAGAGTACAATATAACAATAAACAGACACATTCTCTGCCCACAATGAGCACCTAACCTTTTTGGGTCTCCCATGGGATAAGATACTTGTGCTTCCTAATTCTTCCAGTGTGAGTCCTGTATGGGACAAGGAGGGACTGTGCCAAACTGATTATCCTGTATCCATCCCAGTGCATGGCCTGATATAAGCAGCACGGCCTAGTGGATAGAGTACAGACCTGGGAGTCAGAACATCTGCAAGATCCGCCCTTTCCTCTCCATCCAAACCACTATCATGTTAGTACAATCACTCATGATATCCCAACTGGACTACTGCATCAGCCCCCCTCTGACCTCCCAACCTCCTGCCTCTCCCCATTTCAGTCAATACTACACTCCGCTGCCCAGATTATCTTTTACAGAAACATTCAGGGCATGTCACCCCCCTCCTCAAAAATCTCCAGTGGTTGTCTATCAACTTCCATATCAAACGAAAACTCCTCACTATTGGCTTTAAAGCTCTCCATCACCTTGGCCCTTCTTACCTCCCCTCCCTTCTCTCCTTCTACATCCCAGTCCAACATACTCTGCTCCTCTGGCGCTAACCTTCTCACTGTGCCTCCATCTCACCTGTCTCGCCGCCGACCCTTGGCCCACCTCCTATATCAGACTTGGAACGCCCGCCCTCCTCAAATATACCATTCACTCTCCTCCTGTCCCCCAAAGCTCTACTGAAGGCACACCTCCTCCAAGAGGCCTTCCCAGACTAAGCCCCCCTTTTCCTCAGCTCCCTCCTTCCACGTCACCTCAACTAGCTCCCTTTGCTCTTCCTCCTCCCTGCCCCACAGCACTTATGTGTATATGTATATATCTATAATTCTATTAACTTATATTGATGCCTGTTTACTTGTTTTGATGTCTGTCTCCCCCCTCCAGACTGTAATCCCATTGAGAGTAGGGATTGTCTCTCTTTACTGCTGTATTGTTCATTCATTCATTCATTCAATAGTATTTATTGAACGCTTACTATGTGCAGAGCACTGTACTAAGCACTTGGGATGAACAAGTCGGCAACAGATAGAGACAGTCCCTGCCGTTTGACGGGCTTACGGTCTAATCGGGGGAGACGGACAGACAAGAACGATGGCAATAAATAGAGTCAAGGGGAAGAACATCTCGTAAAAACAATGGCAACTAAATAGAATCGAGGCGATGTACAATTCATTAACAAAATAAATAGGGTAACGAAAATATATACAGTTGAGCGGACGAGTACAGTGCTGTGGGGATGGGAAGGGAGAGGTGGAGGAGCAGAGGGAAAAGGGGAAAAAGAGGGTTAAGCTGCGGAGAGGTAAAGGGGGGATGGCAGAGGGAGTAGAGGGAGAAGAGGAGCTCAGTCTGGGAACGCCTCTTGGAGGAGGTGAGTTTTAAGTAGGGTTTTGAAGAGGGAAAGAGAATCAGTTTGGCGGAGGTGAGGAGGGAGGGCGTTCCAGGACCGCAGGAGGACGTGACCCAGGGGTCGACGGCGGGATAGGCGAGACTGAGGGACGGTGAGGAGGTGGGCAGCAGAGGAGCGGAGCGTGTGGGGTGGGTGGTAGAAAGAGAGAAGGGAGGAGAGGTAGGAAGGGGCAAGGTGATGGAGAGCCTTGAAGCTTTCCAAGGGCTTAGTACAGTGCTCTGCACACAATAAGCACTCAATAAATATGATTGAATGAACTGAATGAATGAAGGTCATGTGTTCAAATCCTAGCTCTGCCCCTTGTCTGCTGTGTAACCTTGGGGAAGTCACTTCACTTCTCTGTGCCTCAGTTACCTCTTCTGTAAAATGGGGATTAAGACTGTGAGGCCCATGTGGGACCAAGACTGTGCCCAACCTGATTAGCTTCTATCTACCCCAGGGCTTAGAATAAGTGCCTGGCACGTAGTGAGCACTTTACAAATACCACAGTTATTATTTTCACTTTGTAGAGGTGAAAATGGCATCTCCCATCGAGGGCACGAGACAGACCTTGGCCCTGAAACTTCACAACCAAGAACTGTGTGAAGTGATTTACTATAGCATCCTGGGTCAGAGATGCCACGAGTGAGTAGACGGGCAGGGTTACAGTATTGTATAAAATCTTTGACACTCAGGACCCACTTATGGCTAAAATGGCCACTGTAGCAAGTGTCGCCATTGCCTGTTGGATATCTGGGTACCTCTGGATATTGAGAACCCGTATGGCGGAGTGGCTAAGGCATGGGCTTGGGAGTCAGAGGTTGTGGGTTCTAATTCCCTCATCTGTAAAATAGGGATTAAGACTGTGAGCTCCATATGGGACCACCTGATTACCTGGTATCTATCCCAGTGTTTAGAACGGTGCTCGGCACATAGTAAGTGCTTAACAAATACCATAATTATGATTATCATGATTATTATAATATCTGTGGTAGCCTTTGAACTTAATCCACGCTTCATCAACAGCATGATTATTCACATGGCTCTTAGCCTGAAAAGTCTGAAGCAACCGTCTAAACCGTGCATCCATTTTGGAACGTATCTGGGAGAGTCACAAGACTCAGGCTGAGTACCGTAACTTCTGCCAAGCCCGAGGCGGTGGGAATTGCTCACTGAGAGGCACCTGTGCCGGGTTCTATTAAAACCTAGTGTCTTGGCTAGAGAGAGCGGAGGAAGGAGCCCACCTGGAAAACCACCCCCCACCCCCAACCTCCTCTCCACTTGGAGGGTGTCCTGGCTGCAGGAGGGTTTCCGTGGTACTTTTGATCCAGCTGAGCCGTCCTGTGGGTGTCTCTTCGTTGCAGCTGTTGGATTTCCAGACACAAACAAGCATTTATCCCGTTAGCCCCGCTGAGCCCACACACTGAGGGGAGAGCCAGGCTGAATTCCTTTCGAGTTTGCACATCATCAGTCCAATTGCCAGCTGAATTCCAGGGGCAGAATCCCTGATGGATAACTATGTATGAAGTAGAATTGCCCCAGCTGGACCAGTGGACACCAGCGGTCATTGGAGGTTGATGACCCTCCTCAGTTATTTTGGGGGAATCATGGAGAGGAGGGAGAGAGGGGCTGAGGGAGATAGAGAGATAGAGAGAGAGAGGGAGACAGCCTTGTGATGACATCCCTAAGGGGTCAGTTTCCCAATCATTTTCAGCAACGTTAACATCCGGAATGCTGGTATCCCTTCTACATCCCCCAGTCTGGGTTGGATGGGGCTCTGGTGGCTTAGTGGAGAGAGGATGGACTTGGGAGTAGAGGATGTGGGTTCTAATCCTGCCTCCACCACTTTTCGGCCATGTGATCCTGGACAAGCCACTTAACTTCTCTGTGCCTCAGTTACCTCCTCTGTAAAATGGGGATTAAGACTGAGCCTCACGTGAGACAACCCGATTACCTTGTATCTACCCCAGTGCTTAGAACAGTGCTCGGCACTTAGTAAGCACTTAACAAATACCTTCATTATTATTATAATTATTATTATTATCCCCCATTGGCCACCCGACCAGAGCGAGAGGGGTCGGACCAGAAGGAGGTCAGGAGATTTATGAGCTCAATAAATATAATGGATTGATTGATTTAAAAAGAGCAGGCAATCTGGTGGACTTGACCCGGGATGCTAGGCTCAGAGCAGCATGAAGCCCCGCAAAGCCACTGCTTCCTGGTATTCCTAGTATTCCCCACCCCAACCCTCGCCCCGAAGGAACGAGGAAGTGATGGAGCCCTGGAGGTAGCACTGTGGAAACATGGACTGAGACTTCTGGTTTGCCGGTTCTGTTTGGACCTGCTTACTTTCCCCCTTCCTCCCCTGACTCTTCCCTTGTTTTGCACTTCGGGTACGGGCTTGCTTTTGGTTTCTCCTCTCATTCCTCTCCTTGCCCTCCGCCCCCAGACACTTTTCCAGAAAAATGTTCTCTCAAAATCACGTGAGTATTCAGGTGCTGTGTTAAGGGCTTAGAGCATAAAGACATGCCTTATGAAGAGGTTTTCCCAGGCCAGATTAAATTGAAAGTTTTATGGTTATTTGTCAAGAGCTTACTATGTACCAGGCACTTGTACTAAATGCTGGGGTAGATACAAGGTTGGACACACGTCCATGAACATGGGACTCACATTCTTAAACCCCATTTTACAGATGAGGTAAATGAGGCCCAGAGAAATGAAATTACTTGCCCAAGGTCACAGAGCAGGCAAGTGGTAGAGCCGGGTTTAGAACTCAGGCCCTTCTGACCCCCAGGCCCATGCTCTATCCACTCGGCCATGCTGCTTCTCATCACTAGGCTTCACCGTGTTCTCAGTGACTCACCATTCCTCTCACCAAGTCTCCAAGGGACTGTTTTGCTCCTACCTGGGGGTGCTAGGCACTGGATGCATCATGGATGAGAGGGGGATCCTGGGAATCTGGGGAGCCATAAGACAGTGAAGGAGGGAGGATAACCCTAACTTTGGCCTCCTCCACGCCTGTCAGAATTCCCAGATCTATAAAAGGATTTTTTTTAACGGCATTTCTTGTGAGCACTTACTATGTGTCAAACACTATTCTAAGCACTGGAGGAGACACAAGTGAATTAGGTTCATCCATTCATTCATTCAATCAATCATATTTATTGAGCGCTTACTGTGTGTAGAGCACTGTACTAAGTGCTTGGGAGACTACAATATAACAATAAACAGACAACGTTCCCTGCCCACGACGAGCTTACAGTCTTGGATAGAGTCCCTGTCCCACATGGGCCTCACAGTGTAAGTAGGCGGAAGAACAGGAGAACTGAAGCTTGGAGAAGTTAAGCGACTTGCCCAAGGTCACACAGCAAGCACTTGGCAGAGCTAGTATTAGAACCCTGGTCCATGTTCTGTCCGCTAGGCCACATTGCTTCTTAAATATTAGCATGCCTAAATACTCATTTGAAATTGGTATTTTAATGACTTGAAGATCATTTTTGTGCTCTCTGGGGCCCCAGAGTAAGGTTCCCCTCTGCCTAAAGCCAGAGCAGGAGGTGGTTTTCATTAGAGAACAAATGACCTCATGCCTTCAGTGAGTTTCTTGTTTTTTCTCTCCCCACTTATTTTGTACAAATGTTTGCTGATCGCTGCAGGGCAAAGGGAAAGACACTAAAGAGACTTCCCTTCAAGCACAAAGGCACCAAATCAGGAGCAGACGGCGCACACAATCACAGGGAGCTGGCTCCCGTTCACTGAGGATCATCGAGGTGAATTTCCAGGGTAGGATTCTGGGGCCTCTCCCGACCCCACACTCTCTTCTGGGTGGGGGAACTGGAGGATCCTCTCAGCATGACTGTGTTGGGAGACCATCGGCTTGTCTCTTGCTCCGAGGAGGTCCGCCGTGGGGTGGGCCAGGACAGTGTTTGCTTCTGTGTTGAAGTTGAATTAAGCCTTGGTGGAGGTCATACCCAGAGAGAGTGGACTCTGCAGTCCTACAATGGCTATAAGGGCTAAGAAAGCCTTCTAGGCCATCAATTTTGGAGGGTTTTTGGGTCCACAGATCCCACTGGCCAATTGGCATCTCATCAGGAGTCACCTTAATCCGACCTTCTCTGCTGTTCTAAACTCCTGATATTGACCTTTGCTATTGTCTTCCTGGGAAGGTTTGGTGTTATCAGGCTGAAGAGATTCCACACCCATATACCCCCACACACCCCCTTCCCATGTGTCCAGAGTTCCTGGGGGACAGAGGAACCTGAGAGGTGACAGACCCCATCCCACAGGTCAGAGACCACCTACAGGAAAGGAGACAAGACATAGAGGGAAAGTAAAAGCCAGCTTCAGGGTTGGATGCTATGCCAGAGGTGCTCGTTAGAACGCTCCCCAGGTGGTTGAAGTAGTTAGAATGCTCACAGATTTATTTGCTTGTCATTTGCATATAATTTACATGGTTCTCCAGCATCTGGACAGTCTGTTTTCGGGCATTTCTCAAGTGAAAATCAGAAAATTACTTTCCAGTAAGGTTGTCATTTTTTGAGTTCTACTTTTCTTCTCTGTTCCTTACTATTCTGCGTTAGGCAGAGAGGAGGGAGATGTAAAGAATCAGGGCAAGAGGGAGTGGGGTGGGTAAGGGCTGCCCAAGGGAACATGGAACGTGGAGAATCACCAACGTTATTAGGGGGAGTTGGGTTCTGTTGATCGGGAAGATGATGTTCTCTGGGGTAGCTTCAGGCTGACGCTGCCATATCCTTGTTCCTCCTCCTGTTTCCACTCTGCAAATAATTATAGTCCGTCTGTCTCCTCCAGTAAGTTGGAAACTTCTTCGGGACAGGGATTTGGTGTCTTGCTCCTGCTATATTCTGCCAAGGACTTAGTGACAGGCTTAAAACTCAATAATCAATCACTCAATCAATGCTATATAGAGCAATGTACTAAGCCCTTGGATGGACACAATACGAAAGAATTGGTAGATACAATTCCTGGCCTCAAGGAGCTTACAGTCTAATGGACTCAGTGGATTCCGCAGGTGCTCAATAAATACTATGGATTTCCTGTGGACCATTACCATAACCCAGCCTCTCTCCCATTACTGACTCGAATAGTGACTCCATGTGAGATGGCAGGAGGGTGGGAGAGGAGCATCGAGAGATAGTGAGAAGGAGCTGGAGTGAGAGGAAGAACAATGGAGGATGAGCTAGCCATTTCTAGATATAAATAAATCTATGTAGAATCTTAGCAATGTAATAAAAGAACAAAAAGAAATGTCACTGCTGGGGCAGGCCTGAATCCTTCCAGCCCAGTCCAGGAGTCTTTTGCTGATAGAGGCAGCAGGATTCTTGGCGTAGTGGTGTGATGGCTTTCCTCCTGGATGTCAGGAATGGACCATCTAACATCCAGAACTTTCCTTCTGGACCATGTCTGGACCACTTGTCCTCGACTGTATCCAAACCCTTTTTGAACTGTAACACCAAACGGGAAGGTGAAAACTAAAATGAAAACATAATAAAATGGTGTGTAGCCAAGAGGGCCAGTCCTCAGGGATTCTGGGGAGAGCCCAGAGCGGATGGAGAGCTCAGAGAAGCCTCCAACCCAAACTACTCCTCTCCCATAAACACCTCCCAACTCACTCCCCACACCGAATAACTAATCTTTCTTTATGATCCGCTCACTCCCCAGTATCCCTCTGTTTCTGTACTCCTTCTTAGAAAGCCCAGTGGGAAATCTGGCTATGCCTGGAAGAGTTGGAACCCGCACAGCTGTTCCTCTTTCCTTCCAAACAGCCTGGAAATATCACTGACCATTGGGTTCTTTTCAGTTTACAGCGTGGTTGGGAGGCATGGGATGAAGGAGACTAGGGATGGGCTGCTTAGACAAGAAAAAAGTCTGAGAACCTCAGGTCCAGTCCAAGAGGTTCCAATCTAGCAAACGATTCTTGCCGCTCCCCTTCAGAGAGGAGTTCGAGAACCCCGGAGTTTAAATGGCCTCTCTTCCTGCCCAAGGAGAGAGTCCTGCATGCCAGGGTTGGGCTTGGGGCGGCGGAGAATTTGAGCACTGACTGCCATTGACCCACTTCTCCCTCCCCCCATGCCATACCCTCCTTCTTGCCCGAGGGCCTCCATGGTCTGGGAGCCATGGTGGCAGTGGTTGGTGGAGGGAGGGAGTGGGGGTCACCATGCCCATGCATCCCCTCTCCTCCTTGGCACTATCTACATGGCCATTCTGCTGGGAAGAGGGCCTAAAAAAAGTGGACAAGGGGAGGAGAGGGAGGAAAGCCAAGAGGACTACACTCTGAACACCGAAAACTGCAGGCACCACCCTGGCTTTGAGCACACCTCTCCGCTCTTACTCCAGGGGCTTTCTGACAAATGGACTTCAATCACGAGGATGTCAGCAGCACCATCCTTTCAAAGGCAGCTCAAGAGGCTCCAGCTAGAGCCTTTGCTGTAGAATTTGTCCACGTTTCCCTTCCACTGTGCCTTCCTTCCCTCTGAGGTAGATTTTCTATTGGGGGAAAGAAAGCAGCCAAGAGAAGTTAATTCTTCCTCCTTCCACTTTGCTAATCTATGCATCCTTGGCCAATGGGTTGTTGTCTTGTTTTCTATTTTCGACTTTGGCCTTTAAACCCACATCCCTTTCTTGAATCATCAAGGTCAGGTCATCTTAGGAGTTGTCTTTGCTGTCTGCCCTTCCTCGCTGCCCTGTCCTCTCGCCTCCTTCTCCAGCTCAGTGTCCTTGCGGGGCACAGGGGGACAACAGGGGGCTCTGGGCCTCTTTGGTGCCACTTTCTGTCCAGGATGGGCATTGTAGGTGACGCCCTTGACCCTACCCTGTCACCGCGAGTCCGTGAGCAAAAGGACCGCGGCCTCAACTCTCACAGGGCACAGGGGACGTGGCCACAGGGCTTGGTGTCCTCTGGCTTTAGGGTTTTGTCACAGGTGGCCAAAGCCAGGCCTGCAGGGCCCCTGCACTCTACTGTTCGCCGCTGCCAGCCGGCCCCACAGGTCTGGGAACATTCACTCCAGTCTCCCAGGACCCACTCCACGGTGTTCAGGGGCTGGATGACATTGGTCGGCTTCTTGTCTTTGGCCTTCTGCTTGCCGAAGGCCACATCCTTTGGCACGAAGAAGGTATACTTGACTCTGGGCGGGAAGGCCTCGCCGGACACGGTCAGCAGCTGGACCGTCAGGGGCTCGGGCAGCGGACGGAAGCTCTGGAGCCGCTCCAGGGCGGCGATGGAGCCGCTGTATTTGAGGATGGCGCCTTTGACCAGGATGTCCTGCTCCATGGCCGAGATGGCCAGGTCCCCGTTGAGCAGGTACCGCCCGTCGGTGGTCTTCACAGCCAGGTAATTGCCGTCGTTTCTGACCCCGCGGTGACTCCGCTGTTTCACATCAATGTTGGTGGCCCCAGCGGGGATGGTGACGATGTCGTTGTAGCCGTACCTAGGAGACAGAAGAGGGCACAGGTCTGGGCCTGAGACTCCAGCTACCCCCCAGCCTGATGTTTTTGGAGCTAGAGTGGAGATTCCGGGGGCCAAAACCTTGGGGGTGGCCAAGGACCTGATATTTTCTGACTTTGTTGCGGCCACAATCTTACTTACACCGGAGGGAGATGGGTCTGCATCTCCCTCCGGTGTAAGATTGTAAATGAATTCCATCCCAGGAACGAGCATTGGACTTTGGCCACAGAAGCTCATGGAGTTAAAACTGAAACAGAAAAACTCATCTTCCTGAGCCAGGGAATTAACTGTTAGGATGGAAAGAAATCTCATTCCTCCCTTCTAGGTGAATCTCCATGGAGCCTGGATAGATGCCACTTGGTCTGTTTGGTCTCAAGTCTGCGAGATAAGATCATTTCAAGGAGGCCCCTGGGATTCCAGGAGGGCTTTAAATATATGGAAGGCTGTAACCAGTCAGATTTGGAAAGGGAGGGAGCTACAAAATGGGCAAACAGGGTGAACATGGGAATAGAGATGGAAGAGTCGGGAGTGAGGTGGCAGTGAAGGAGAGAAGAAGAGGGGATGATTGCTTTTATGAGAGAAGAGGGATAGTCTCAGAAGCGCAGGGGGAAGGGGTGAATTTAGAGAGTGGGGGGGAGATGACTTCTTGAGAAACAGCAGGCAAGAAGGAGGAAGCAGGCAATTCCTCTAGACTGTAAGTCCTGTGTGGGCAGGGAATGTGTTTACCAACACTCCTATGTTGTACTCTCCCAAGTGCTTAATACAGAGCTCTGCACATAGAAAACTCAATCAGTGCGATTGACTGATTGATTGAAAGAGTAGGAGCAGGCAGCAGAGTGTACTAGACTAAGCTAGCGTGGCTCAGTGGAAAGAGCACGGGCTTGGGAGTCAGAGGTCACGAGTTCGAATCCCGGCTCTGCCACTTGTCAGCTGTGTGACTGTGGGCAAGTCACTTAACTTCTCTGTGCCTCAGTTACTTCATCTGTAAAATGGGGATTAACTGTGAGCCTCATGGGGGACAATCTGATTACCTTGTATCTACCCCAGCGCTTTGAACAGTGCTCGGCACATAGTAAGTGCTCAACAAATACCAACATTATTATTATTATTATTATAACCCTGTCGTATTGTACTGTCCCAAGAGCTTAGTATAGTGCTCTGCACACTGTAAGTGCTCAATAATTTGAGTGCTCAGTAAAGTGCTCAATAATATTGATTGATCGATTAGAGTAGTGAAAAGGTAATGGAAAAACGTGAAGTTCTCGCCTGATGGTTTGAAGCCCTTGGGAAAGTACAACGGAAGGATGAAAAATGCCCCCAGGCCACAAGGAGCTTTGTACTCAAATGGGGGAGATGTCCTAGGATCCGGTGGGGCATGCTCCGAAAATGATAATTGTGGTATTTGTTAAGCGCTGATTATTTGACAAGCTCTGGGGTGGACACACTCTAGTTAGAGTGTGCAAGGCTCACAGTCTAAGGGAGAAGCAGCGTGGTCTAGTGGAACGAGCACAGGCCCGGGAGTCAGAAGACCTGGGGTCTAATCCCAGCTCCACTATTTGACTGCTGTGTGACCTTTGTCAAGTCGCTTAACTTTTCTGTGCCTCAGTTTCCTCAACTTTAAAATAGGGATTAAATACCTGTTCTCTCTCCTACTTCGATTGTGAGCCCCATGTGGGACAGGAACTGTGAATAAAATGATTAACCTGAAGCAGCATGGCATAGTGGAGAGATCACGGGCCTAGGAGTCAGGAGGTCATGGCTTCTGATCTCAGCTCTGACACCTGTCTGCTGTGTGACTTTGGGCAAGAAGCAGTGTGGCTCAGTGGAAAGAGCCCAGGCTTGGAAGTCAGAGGTCATGGATTCTAATCCCACTCCGCCACTTGTCCGCTGTGTGACTTTAGGCAAGTCACTTAACTTCTCTGGGCCTCAGTTCCCTCATCTGTAAAATGGGGATTAAAACTGTGAGCCCCACGTGGAACAACCTCATCACCTTGTATCTCCCCCAGCGCTTAGAACAGTGCTTTGCACATAGTAAGTGCTTAACAAATGCCATCATTATTATTATTATTACTTTACTTCGCTGGGCCTCAATTACCTCATCTGCAAAATGTGGAATAAGAGTGTGAGCCCTTAACAAATACCATCATTATTGTTATCATTATTATTACCCCAGAACTTAGAACAATGCTTGACACATAGTAAGCACTGATAAATGCCTCTATACCGTAAACTCATTATGATCACGGAACGTGTCCATAAACTCTGTTGTATTCTCTCAAGTACTCAGTACAACGCTCTGCTCACAGTAAGTGCTAAATAAATACCATTTATTGATTGATTGATGGATTTTTTTTAAAAGGAGAGAACAGGTATCGAAGTACCATTTTGCAAATGAGAACACTGAGGCACAGAGGAGTTAAGTGAATTGTCCAAAGACACAGAGCAGGCCAGTGGCAGAGCTGGGTTAAGAGGCCAGGTCCCCTGACTCCCAGCCAGGTTTTTTCCCTATGACACACTGCCCACAGTGAGGCCCCAGGGCCTGGGATAGAGCCATTCAAAATGGCTCTGACTTTCTCCAGACATTCCTCGTTTTTCCTCGGGGACTCTTTCAGCCTGTGACAGAACTGGCCATCCTGAATAATAAGTACAGTGCTTGGCGCATAGTGATCACTTAGAAAGCATTTGCTATTTATTTATATTAAGTATTATCATATTTATTATTTATTTATTTTAGTGCTCACAATTATATTGGCTATATCTCTCAATTATATCATTATATATCATTTATTTATTATAAGTATTCATTATGCTATTTATTTATTTATATTAATGTCTGTCTCCCCCTCTAAACTGTAAACACAATTAATTAATTAATTAAGGTATTTGTTAAGTGCTTACTATGTGCCAGGCCCTATACTAAGCGCTGGGATAGACAAACAAGCAAATCGGGTTGGCTACAATCCCTGTCCCACGTGGGGCTCACAGTCTCAATCTCCACTTTACAGTTGAGGTAACTGAGGCTAAGAGAAGTGAAGTGACTTGCCCAAGGTCACATAGCAGACAAGCTGTGGAGCAGGGATTAGAACCCATGACTTTCTGACTCCCAGGCCTGTGGTCTATCCATTACGCCATGCTGCTTTCAGGGAATGTCTCTACCAATTCTGTTATATTGTGCTCTCCCAAGGGCTTAGTACAGTACTCTGCACACAGAAAGCGCTCAATAAATAACGACTGATTGATTGATTGATTGACTGAAGAAATACCCTAACTGTGCAGGGAGGGCCAATGCCTCACAGCCCATTGCTGGGCAGCGTCAGCCCCTGGTGGACGACGTCTGAGGACGTCACTTCTCGGCCAGTGGGCTGGGAGCTGTGGCCCTAACTCACTGGGGGCCCTTGGGAGGGTTTCACCCCTTCTCAGCCTCAGTTGTCCCATCTCAAACTGCCTGCCCCTTCCACTGAGCCTGGCCGAGAGACGGAGCAAAGGGCTCCAGAGAAGGAGGCTAGAGACACCACAGAAGGAGGTTAGAGACACCTCAGGTTCCCGAGCTCCCTTCCTCTTCTCACGGCACCCAGCTCAACCCTGGGAAAGCCTTCCCCCCCTCCTCAAACTCCCTCCCTCCATCTGGTCAAACCTGCCTCTTCTCTCCTGCCAACTACTGACCTGGGGCCTGGTCCTCTGGAGAGACTCAAGAGACAAGCAGCATGGCCTAGTGGATAGACCAAGGCCTGGGAGTCAGAAGGACCTGGGTTCTAATCCTGGCTCCGCCATGTGTCTGCTGGGTGACTTAGGACAAGTCACTTCAGTTCTCTGCACCTTGGTTACCTCACGTGTAAAAATGGGGATTAAGACTGTAAATCCATGTGAGACAGGGTCTGTTTCCATCCTGGTATCTACCCCAGTGCTTGGGGTACAGTGCTTGACACATAGTAAGCACTTAATGAATACTATTAAAAAATAAATAAAAATGATCACTCTCTTAGTTCGAGGACATGTCATTTCACAGTCTGACCACTGAATCATCCTCCTCACTGGTCTCCTCACATCGAGCCTCTGTTACCTTCAGTCCATAGTCTACACAGCTGCTTGGATCACCTTTCTGAAACGTTGCTCAATACACGTCTCTCCATTCTTCAAAAGCCTCTAATGACTGCTCATCTCCCTCCACCTCAAACCCCACTGGCTTCAAGGCCATCCGCCGACTACTTTTGTGTTCCATTTAAGTTCGCTTGACCCACTATTCCCCAGTTGACACTCTTTGAAGCAGTGTGACTTAATGGATAGAGCACGGGCCTGAGAGTCAGAAGGACATGGATTCTACTCTCACCTCTGCCAGGCGCCTGCTGTGTGACCTTGGGCAAATATTTAATTTCTATGGGTCTTAGTTATCTCACCTGTAAAATGGATATTAAGAGTGTGAGACCCATGTAGGACAGGGACTGTGTCCTACCTGATTAATTTCTATCTACCCCCACGCTTAGAACATTGCTTGGCACACAGTAAGTAATTAACAGGTATCATAATTATTTTTATTATGATTTACTCTTTCCACACTCACTTTCAGCTCCACCTCCCATCCCTTGCTCACACTTTCCATGCAGCCTGGAACTTCCTCTCTCCACAAATCAGCCCTCAGCTCTCCTCATTTTCAAAGACCTTTCAAAATTCTGCCTCCTTCAGAAAGCTTTCTCGATGAATTCCCAACATCATTATATCAACCCAACTGCCTCCCTTAGCACATATGTATTTAGAATCATGTTCCGCAGTGTCAGAAGCATCGTGGCCTAGTCGAAACAGCTCGGAGCCTGAGAGTCAGAAGACCTGGGTTCCAGTCCTGGATAATAATGTTGGTATTTGTTAAGCGCTTACTATGTGCCGAGCACTGTTCTAAGCGCTGGGGTAGACACAGGGGAATCAGGTTGTCCCACGTGGGGCTCACAGTCTTAATCCCCATTTTACAGATGAGGTAACTGAGGCACCGAGAAGTTAAGTGACTTGCCCAAAGTCACACAGCTGACAAGTGGTAGAGCCGGGGTTCGAACCCATGACCTCTGACTCCAAAGCCCGTGCTCTTTCCAGTGAGCCACGCTGCTTGTATGCTGTGTGACCTGGGACAAACCACTTACCTTCTCTGTGCCTCAGTTTTCTCATCTTTAAATTGGGGATAAAATCCCTGTTCTCCCTCATGTGAGCCCCACCTGGGACAGGGACTCTGTCTGCTCTGATTGTATTGTCTCTGCACCATACTTAGTACAGTGTTTGGCCCACAAGATATGCTTACCAAATTCCAGTGTTATTATGACATACGGGTAGATATGTATTCCTCCAATGTGCATTCACTGATTTTCTGGATTCTGATTGAATTCTGCAATTCCATCATGGCAAATTCAGTCTACTGCTAAATTGACCCTTCTGCTTCCTTCTGCTTCTTTCTGTTCCCGCTATCTATAAGCTCATTCAATTGCTTTTATTGAGTGCTTACTGTATGCAGGGCATTGTACTAAGCGCTTGGAAAGTACAGTTCAGCAACAAATAGAGACAATCCCTGCCCAACAATGGGACCACAGTCTAGAAGGTGCAAATTATTTTGTCTGTTTCACCCAAAATATAAATTATTTATTTTTATTAACATCTGTCTCCCTATCTAGGCTAAAAGCTCTTCGAGTGTGGGCAGGGAACATGTCTACCTACTCTGTTTTATTGTACGCTCCCAAACACTTAGAACAGTGCTCTGCTCACAGTAAGCACTCATTCAATACTATTGATTAATTGTTTGAAAGCCCCTCCTGTGGGCAGGGACATGCGCTTGACTCCCGACATACTTTCCCAAGCACTTAGCATAGCGCTCGCCGATCGATCGACTGATGGTTGGATTGACTCACTTGGAGCGGTTGAGTGATCCAGAGATCTTCCTGCACGAGGAGCCGCTGCCCCCACAAACGCCACACTTATCCAGTTTCCGGGTCGACCCGAGCACGTGGTCGCAGCCAGCCTTGATGCACTGGCCGTGGACGCAAACGGACAGGGTCTCTGGCCCACACAGGGTCCCGTCGATCACCTGCAGGGGCGAGAAGGGCCCAGCAGTGAGAAGGCCGCCTGAAATGGTGGGGGTGGAGGAGAGCGGGGAGCTCCAGGAATGGGGGGAGGCTGGGATGGGGGGGCGCGGGGAGATTCTGGACCCTCTGTGCAGCTCTTACTTTGGCTTCAAACACTTTGAACTCGCTACGTCCTCGGGCCCGGCAGAAGAGCTTGCATCGATCCCGGGGGGACACCCCTGTGAACTTGGGCACCCACTGCATCAGGTTTCCGTCCTTGTCCGTGTAGTTGTAAGCGTTGTATTTCTCACACTGCTGCTCCCGGAAGCTCTTCCCTGCAACGAATGATGGTATTTTTTCAGTGCTAACTATAATAATAATGATAATTGTGGCATTTCTTAAGTGACTACATTGGTGCCAGGCCCTGTACTAAGCGCTGGGGTGGATACAAACAAATCGGGTTGGGCACAGTCCATATCCCACATGGGTCCAGACGAGTTAACTGAGGCACAGAGAAGTGAACTGACTTGCCCAAGGTCACCCAGCAGATAAGTGGGAAAGCCAGAATTAGAACCCACGTCCTTCTGACCCCCAGGATCGACCTCTTTCTTCTAGGCCATTCTGGGCTAGATAGATTTAAGATAATTAGATTTGGCACAGTAACCTATCCCATAGGGGACTCACAGTAGGAGAGAGGGAAGAAGAGGACATGTTTTATACCCATTTTCCAGATGAAGAAACCGAGCCACAGAGAGGATAAGTGATTTGTCCAAGCTCACTTAACAGGCCAGCTGATGAAAACATAGGTCTTCTGACTCCCAGACCCCTGCTCTTTCCACTGCTACTACTATTAATAATAGTAGAATTTAAGTATTAACTCTGTGACAAACCCTGTGCTAAGTGCTGAGGTAGATACATTATAATCAGATCAGACAGTCCTGGTCCCATATGAGCCTCTTAGTCCAAGGGGGAGGAAGAACAGGTACTGAATCCCCATTGTACTGAGGCATGGAGAACTTAAGTGATTTGTCCAAGGATATACAGTGGGCATGTGGCAGAACCGAGAAGGGAAGACTGCTCTCCTGACTCCCAGGCCCGTGCTCTTTCCACTAGAGCCCAAGGAGAAACCAAGAAGAATAGAGCAGTTACAGACACCCAAGTCAAAGGAATTTGGGGTGTGGAGGCACCTGGGCCCTCCCCTCCACCCCCATCTGTCTCCCCCCTCCACCTCCGGCCCCACAGAACTGAAGCCAGTCTGGTTCCAGACAAGCCCCCGGGACGCGGTCTGAGCCGGGACCCCTGAATTGGCCAGAAGCCAATTCCGGACTGGACTCCGGGTCCTCCCCCTGCTCACTCTGATGGAGCTGGACCAGAATCAGAGGGGCTCGGGGATGCTCGTCCAGGAGTTTGGCACTTGGTTGGTCCCGCACCAACCCCCGCCCATGCCCAGCAGCTTACCATCCGGCGGGCACTCCTCCGTGTGGCACGACTGATACCTGGCCCTCTGGCCCTCGCAGTAGCGGCCTCCGTTCTGTGGCTCGGGCTCATTGCAGTCACGGTGGGAGTACTGGACGCCCCCGCCACAGGTGCGCGAGCACTCGCCCCACGGTCCCCACGGACTCCAGTTTCCATTCACCACAGGCTGCAAAACACCACTCAGGCTGGGGAGTTGGCCGAGATGGACGGCTGCCCTCGGGTCATGACCTTTAACCTCCCATCCTTTCCCATGCCGATCGTCTTTTACATCAGCAGACCCCCAGCAGGTTAATTTCATGAACCACGCATGAAAGTGCCTCCCAACCACTTTGTTTGACCCTTCTCAGGTACCATGAGCAGAGCCTGGTGATTCAAGACTTGACATTCATAATTGGTTACTGGCATAATTTTCTCTTTATAATAATAATGACAAAATGTAATAAAATATAATGATGAAAACAACAATGATAGTACCTAGTTCATTGTAAGTGGGTTTATTTTTCCAAAGCCCTTTCCCCATTAATTATCTCATTTAACCCTTACTACATCTTTGGGAGGTAGGGAGAACTAGATGTTCTTATCTTCATTTTACATATGAGGAAATAGAGGCATAGAAAGGTTAAGTAACTTGTACTTTTTCTTAGTACAGTGCTTTGCACACAGTAAGCGCTCGCTCAATCAATGCGATTGAATGAATTTTCCTTTCTCGTGGTCTCAAGTGCCAGAAGAAATGGCAACTCAAGCCTTTGTCTTCCCTGTTTCCTGCTCCCTGCTCCTACAGGATGCAGGAAGTTCCTAGAAAGTAAAGCTACTGCTATGGCCAGCCCTGAATTCCCAAGTTCCACCTTTGCTTTATGTTGTGTGTGTGTGGCGGGGGAAAAGGGGGGCGACTGTCTGGCTCCCGAGTGCTTTGTTGTTTAGGAAAAGACTCTAGGCCTTTTATTTAGGAGAGGAGTCCAGAGGATTGATATTTCCTCATCCTCTAGACTGTAAAGTCATTGTGGGCAGGGAACATATCTACCGACTCAATTATACTGTACTCTCCCAAGTACAGTGCTCTGCACACAGTAAGCGCTTAACAAATACAAATGATTCACTGATCCTTGCGATACAGATAACAGTAGTCCAAATTTGCCTAGTATTTCTATAAATTTGAATACAGTCTAAAGGGGTCCTGACTCTGAGGCTTTGGAGTCAGAGGTCATGGGTTTGAATCCTGGCTCTGCCACTTGTCAGCTGTGTGACTGTGGGCAAGTCACTCAACTTCTCCGTGCCTCAGTTACCTCATCTGTAAAATGGGGATTAAGACTGTGAGCCCCACGTGAGACAACCTGATTCCCCTGTGTCTATCCCAGCGCTTAGAACAGTGCTCTGCACATAGTAAGCACTTAACAAATACCAACATTATTATTATTAACTCAATGTTAACAGTTTGAAATACCACAGCGTTTAAGCCGAAGGGTCTGAAAAAGGGCAGTTTGCAAGCATGGTGGAGGTAGTATCTGGGAGCCTGGGGGTAGGACTCGCCCTATACTGGGGTTCAAAACATCCTCATAAACCCCATAATAGTAGTAGTATTTATTTATATTTATATTAATGTCTGTCTCTCCCTCTAGACTGTAAGCTTGTAGTGTGCAGGGAACATGTCTGTCCCAGGCACTCAGCACAGTGCTGTGAGCATAGTGAGTGCTCAATAAATACCATTTATCGATTGATAGAGTAGAAATAGTAGAAGTGATAATAGTGGTAGAAACACTTAGGGAGGGACTATTTGGTATGGTGTGTCCATACGAGGCAGTTGGGAAAAACAGAATAAAAAAGTGACACGCTCCCTGCCCACAAGAAGTTTACGCTCTAATGGAAGAGACAACCAGAAAGATATTTTCTATTATAAATATTATTACTACTACTAATTATGGTATTTGTTGAGCACTTACTATGTGCCAGGCACTGTACTAAGCGCTGGGGGGAATTCAAGCAAATGGCATTGGACACAGTCCATGTTCTATGGGGCTCATAATCTCAATCCCCATTTTACAGATGAGGTAACTGAGGCCCAGAGAAGTGCAGTGACTTGCCCAAGGTCACACAGCAGACTAGTGGGAGGGTCAGGATTAGAACTCATGACCTTCTGACTCCCAGGCCCATGTTCTATCCACTATGCCATTACCCCTAGAGAGGTCATAATCCGTAGAGTGCTGAGAAGGGTGTGAATAGATTCCTAAGTGCTAGAATTGGCTGAGGGGATGATATGGCTCAGGGTGCTAGGAAATCAATGGGGAATGTTTTTTTTGGGGGGAAGTGGGATTTTAGGAAGGATTTGAATGTGGGGAGACCAGAAGTCTGATCTGGAGTGGGAGAGAAGGAGTGACTTTCCATCTCGCCTAGGGACAGACCCTGGGGGACAGCTGGGGGCTCCTTACCTTGGGTTTCACCACTTCCTCTTGTGCCAGGCAGATGCCATCCCAGCACAGGCGGTCGGCACCACAGGGCGTCCCGTCGGCCCAGGGCAAGCTGCCATTCTTGGTGTGGCACAGGGGCTCAGCCAAGTCCACGCGGCACCACAGCTGGGAGCAGAGGTCTTGCTCCGAGGTGTTGGGGCAGTGGCGGAAGCCCGGGCCGAAGATCTGTTGGCACTGGCGGTCCAGGTCGTATAGAGTCGCCTGGCCCGGGAGGTCAGTGGGGAGGGGGAGGGCCGTCGCGGGGGCATCCAGCAGACAGTCGCCTGGTCAGAGGGCAAGGGTAGGGAGATTAGAGGGAGGCGGTACCAATCAACACCTCCAACTCCTCACTTCCCTGAGGACTCTCCTTGCCCAAGGAAGAAATCCCCCAGTTTGTCTGCATGGGGCTCACAGTCTCAATCCCCTTTTTACAGATGAGGTAACTGAGGCACAGAGAAGTGAAGTGACTTGCCCAGGGTTGCATAGCAGATTAGTGGCAAAGCTGTGATTAGAATTGACTCCCAGGCCCATGCTCTATCCACCAGGCCATTCTGCTTCCCCACTACGCCATACTGCTTCCTCACCTTCCTCTTTCTCTCGAGACACCCCCACCCCTAACCCCCGGACTTCTCTTGGGGACTTTTCCCCAATCCAGTTTGGGAGCTCCTGGAGGGACAGGGGCCCCTCTTGTTCCTTCTGAAGAAGAATAATAATAATTGTGGTACTTAAGTGCTTACTATATGCTAGCCACTGTACTAAGCACTGGCGTAGATAAAAGGTAATTGGGTTGGCTGCAGTTCCTGTCCCATGTGGGGCTCACAATATTAACCTCCATTTTAAAGATGAGGTAACTGAGGCCCAGAGAAGTGAAATGACTTGCTCAAGGTCACAAAGCAAACAAGTGGCGGAGCTGGGGTTCAAACCTAAATCCTTCTGACTCCCGGCCCCATGCTCTATCAGCTAGGCCACACTTCTTTGTCAATCGACAATATACAGAGAATCGACAGGCTGGGTCGTTTGGCCTCATCAGGGAGCCAGAATGAAGAGGGGTGAATTTTCACCTCCTGAAGCCCTCCCATCCCCTGCCACCCCGTCTCCTTTCCAGAAAAGGCCAGGGGTCCCCACCCAAGGAAAGGAGAGAAAGCCGAGAGGCCGCGCACCGTGGCCGCCGTCCAGGAACTCCGTGACGTACATGGCGCTGCAGGGGGACCAGGGCTGAGTTTTGTTCAGGTGGACGAACAGGGGGGCCATCATATGATGCTTCCCTATGGGCCCGAAGACCCGTTCGCAGGTCTTGGAGTCGTCATGGGGCATGCTGAGGACGTGACCTGGAAGAGAAGTTTTGCTTTAATTTGCCCTCAAAATTCTTCCAACTTAAGCACATGATGATATGCATGTAGACTGTAAGCTCCTAGTGGGCAAGGATAGCATCTACCAGCTCTATTACATTGTTCTTTCCCAAATGTTTAGTACAGGGGACTGCAAACTGTAAGCACTCAATAAATACTGTTTACTGATTGACATTAAAACCACTTAAAATTGCAACATCTTTTCTGGATTTTTCCTACCCTTCTTTCTTCCTGTGCTATAGCTATCTATATCTTTTCATGTCCATCTTCAGACTGGCTCTAAAATCTTCCTCATCTCATTCTCCCGGAAAATTTAAATCCCCAACGCGAGTGTCAGTGGTAGGTCGCTGTTCTTAATCAGTCAGTGGTATTCATTGAGCACTTACTATGTGCAGAGCCTTTGGGAAAGTACAATACAACAAAGTTGGCAGACACATTCCCTGCCCAAAAAAGAGCTTAAGGTCTAGAGGGGAAGATCTAGAGGGGAAGACCGGCATTAATGAGGTATAAATTAATATTATAATATAAATTAATCATTTAAATATGTAATTTAAAGATATGTACGTAAGTGCTGTGGAGTTGACGGTGCCCAGAGTCTTAGTTTTGTGTAGCTTTTTCTTATGGGTTAAAAAACCCGAATTTGGGTCTGGCCCATTTCTTTAACCCTAGCCCTCCAGAAATCTCCTGTCATGTGGCATTGCTTGATATTTCACCCTACTCTCAGTTCCAGAGCAGTTATGTACACATCCTCACACCCTGCCATTTCCACTATCTGTAATTTATTCCGATATCTGTCTCCCCCTCTAAACTAAGCTCCTCACAGGCAGGGATCTTGTCTACAAAATCTTATTGCATTGTACTCTCCTGAACACTTAGTGCAGGGCTCCATGCATCGTAAATGCTCAGTAAATGCCATTGTTCGTTTGTGACTTTGAAACAGTAGGTGCTCTGTGTTTTAAGCCTATTAAGTTCTTCTTTGGACCTATTTGATTGAAACAAAAACTTAATAGTATTTGTTTGAACTCTCAATTTGCCTGTCATCCCCATCCATATCCCATTGCTTTGCCTCACTCTCAGGTTTAACTGCGAATCATTCCTTTGGTTTCTTCTACAGGACCCTCTTCCCATAGCACCCAGTGATGTTGGTTAACATTTCTCCAGCTAAACATGACCTTGCTTTCGGTTCTAACTGGGCCCTGGACATCCCCCATTTCCTGCCAATGCTCCCCTTGGGCAGTTTCTTCTAATTATAAAAATTGTGGTGTTCATTAAGGGCTTACTTTGGGTGAAGCACCGTTCTAAGCCTGGGGTAGATACAAGCTAATCAAATCAGACATCGTCCCTATCCCACATGGGGCTCACGGTCTAAGTAGGAGGAAGAACAAGAATTGAATCCCTCTTTTACAGGTGAGGAAACTGAGGCGCAAGACACACGGCAGGCAAGTGGCAGAGCTGGGATTAGATTCCAGATCCTCTTTCCACTAGGGCAAGCTGCTGTCAGAGCTCCCCTTTGCCCCCAGTTTTTCCTTTTCTGCAGCGCTAAGCCATCCCACCAATTAACTAGCTGCTGAAGGTTTCCATTAAGACTCTATTGCCACTCTCTCTCTCTCTCCATCTTCTGAACATTGAAGTGCATTAAAAAATTAGGCAAGCAGCATGGTCTAGTGGAAAGAGCCAGGGCTTGGGAGTCAGAGGACCTGAGTTCTTATCCCAGCTCCACTCTTTATCACTTCGTGACCTTGGGCATGCCACTTAACTTCTCTTTGCCTCAGTTTCTTCATCTGTAGAATGGGGATCAAATCCTCCTCCCTCTGACTTAGACTGTGAGCCCTGTGTGGAACAGGGACTGTGTCCAACCTGCTTATATTGTACCTACCCCAGTATTTAGAACAATGCTTGACACATAGTAAGAATTTAACAAATACCATAAAAAAAGACCTGGGAGAGAAATCGGACCATTAGCCAGCCAGCCACCAATCAGACCTCCTCTTCAGGTCAAGAGAAACAAAGCTAGAGTGCTTACTACAGGGCTCTGCACACAATAAGCACTCAATGGAGACAACTGATTGATTGATTGATTAAGTGACCTTGAAGTCATACTAGGGGAATAATAATAATGATTGTCATATTGATTGAGGAGGAGCATGGCCTGTGAGTCAGGAGGTCAAGAGTTTTAATCCCAGCTCTGCTGTGTGAGTTTTAATCCCAGGTCTGCTGTGTGGCCTTGGGCAAGTAACTTCCAATCTCTTTGCCTCAGTTACCTGATTTGTGAAATGGGGATTAAGAGAGTGAGGCCCATGTGGGACAGGGACTGTGTCCAACTGGATTAACTTGTATCTATCCCAGTGCTTGGCACACAGTGAGCACTTAGCAAGTACCATTATTATTATTATTATTATTTGTTAAGTGCTTGCTATGTTCTGAGCCCTGTGCTAAGTGTGGGGTAGAGACAAGATTATTAGGTCAGACATGGTCCTTGTCCCAAATGGGGCTGGCAGTCTAAAGGGGAGGGAGAACAGGTATTTAATCCCCAATTTACAGATGAGGAAACTGAGGCACAGAGAAGTTAAGTGACTTGCCCAGGATCACGTGTGCAGGCGTGTGGCAGTGCTGGGATGAGAACCCAGGTCCTCTGAGTCCCAGGCCTGGGCTCTTTCCACTAGGCCATGCTGCTTCTCAAGAAGGAAGTTGGGATTGGAGAGGGGTCAGGGTAAATAAAAAAAGAAGCTGGTGAATCCTCTCTTCCCATTGAAGTTGGGAGGCCTGTGATCTGTAGTTTTGGAGGAGAAGAGAATTCCAGGCTGAGGGGCAGGATAAGTGAGTGGGGCAGAGGCAGGAATGGCAAGAGCCAATAGAGGGTATGTTTGGGAGGGACAGTGTGTGCAGGGGAATAGTGGGTCAAGATAACTGATATTTAAGCAGCGTGGCCTAATAGAAAGAGCACAGACCTGGGGATCAGAAGACCTGAGTTCTAATCCTGGCTCTGCCACTTGCCTGCTGTGTAACCTTGGTCAGGTCACTTCACTTCTTTGTGCCTCAGTTTGCTCATTTGTAAACTGGGGATTAAACCCTACTCCCTCCTTCTTCGATTGTGAACCCAAGAGGGACAGAGACTGTGTCCAACCTGATGGTACTGTATCTTCCCCAAGGCTTAGTACACTGCTTGGCACATAGTTAGGACTCCCCTCTAGGCGGTAACCTTGTTGTGGGCATGGAACGTGCTCATTAATTGTTATTTTATTCTCTCCCAAGGGCATAATGCAGTCTACTGCACACAGTAAGTGCTCAATAATAATAATCAGTATGATTATTATTGCTGGGTGAATTGGTGGAGAGTCTTGATGTAGTGGTAAGTTGTTCTTGTTTGAAGCAGCAGGTGCCTGGAATCAGCCCCTGGGCTCAGCCACCCCTGGGAAGGACCTTTCCCAGGATAAGACTCACCCAGCTCGTGGGCCAGGGTGTAGGCCGCCTGCAGCCCCTCGTCCTCTATGACGGAGCAGCTCTTCTTGGGGTCACACATGGTACCGATGTCTGCCACGCCCAGGGTGTCACAGCTCTGGTGCCCACAGAAGTCCTGCCAAGGAGGGGAGAGGTGTGAGGCAGAGCCCTGTTGAGCTACTCAAGGGCTCTTTCTCCAGCTGCCTGGATAGTTCACCCTGCCCAGAGTGTCACAACTGGCCAGGCAGACTTGGGGGTGGGGGACTTCAAGACATTTGGCTTCCTGATTTATTAGATTCCAGCATTCCACTATATCACTGGCAATCCCGGTTCCTCACTCACAGTGATTCCCATACTCTCCCCTGATTTCCTAGCTTCTTAGAACCCCAGGGCGAAGTGGGCTAAAGTGGTCATCTGGTCTTTCCCCTGCCTCCAGCAGGCCCACCGCGAAACCAGCCCGGGGGGGTGAGAACCCCGCCTGTTTGGGACGAGAGAGGGATTCCCCAATTTCTCTCAGTTCCCCGCTTACAACCCCCAAGATGGAGAAGTCCTTCCTTATGGCCAACCTCACGTTACAGTTGAAGTTTTCCTTGTCCTGTTCTCGATGATGATGGAGAGCAGAGTCTCTGCTTCCTGTGGGCAAATCCCCTCACCCTCTCCATCCCAGCCACCCTCCTCACTCCCTCTAAGGATGCAGGCCACCTTTTCCACTGGGATTCCACACTGCCATGAGGTCAGAGGTTAGGTATGTCCCTTCTGACTTCCTCCAGCCTCTTCCCCAAATTCCCCGCTTGCCGAAATGTAAGACACTTCCCCGGTTGGATCTTTCATCCGTTTACCTCCTACTCCCCCCATGAAACTCCCAGGGGCTCATGGACTCAGGGCACAGACCTGCCGTGTGAGTAGGATGGCCGTGTCGTAGTGTTCGGGGTGGCGGTCGCTGGCGGGATTGAAAGCCTGCTGCCAGCTGCAGAAGTTTCTCAGGGTGAGGCCTCCGTTGTCCGACACTTCCGGCCCCCTCTCCTCCTCTTCCACCACCAGCATCTTGACCACCACCAGGTTGATGGAGTTCTTGAGGCTGGGGTGCTTGTAGATCCGGGAGGCCACGGACATCAGCGTGAGGATGTGATTCTGCAGGGAGGCAAGGAGTCAGGCCAAGGTGGAATCCAACAGATGTGGTGGGGGAACCCTAGCCTTGACAACCAACACAGCGTGGCCTAGTGGAAAGAGCATGGGCCCGGAAGTCAGAAGGACCTGGGTTCTAGTCTTGGCTCCGCCACTTGTCTGCTGTGTGACCTTGGGTAAGTCATTTCACTTCTCTGGGCCTCAGTTACCTCATCTGTTAAATGGCAACCAAGACTGTGAGCCCCACATGCTCTCCCTCCCCATCCCCCTGCCCTAGCCCCACAGCATTTATGTATATTCCTGAAAATTTTATTTATTTGTATTGATGTCTATTTATTTGTACTGATGTCTGTCTCCCCACTTTAGACCGTGAGCTCATTTTGGGTAGGGATTGTCACTGTTTATTGTACAGTACTTTCCCAAGTATCGTACTTTCCCAAGTGTTTAGTACAGTGCTCTGCAAACAGTAAGCCCTTAATAAATACAATTGAGTGAATGAAAGAATGACGGGGACTGTGTCCAACCTGATTATCTACCCCAGTGCCTAGAACAGTGCCTGGCATATAGTAAGCACTTTACAAATACTATTTAGAAAATAATGGCACCAGTCAAGTGCCTGGCATGGAAGAGAAACCTGAGCCAACTTGAAGGGAGAAGGTGGCCCAGGGCTGCCCATTTCCAGCCCCTCAGAAGCATCATTACTCAGACACCCAGACACTGCCCAGACAGTGCCCAGACAGTGCCAGCATTCCACGGGGATGCCAACTGCCGCTTTAGAGTGAATGATCGGAATGGGGCCTCGGTGCCAGTTTCTCAACAGGGAAGAGGAGGGGGCCTGATGGTCTCACGGGTGAGGAGGGAGAGCCCGAGGGGCGGAGTGAGTCAGACGAGCCCCTGGGGCTAGAGCCTAAATTGGACCTGGGCACCCGGCTCCTTGGACCAACACCACCCCAGCTGCCTCGGCCTCCCGTCACCGCCCCATCTCTCCCCGCCCCCGCCGCCTTTCGGGTACAGCTGAGCCCAGCCGGACGGTCATTCCAGCGTCCGGCGCTGTGGGGTGGGGTGGAGGGGTTCTCCACATATCCGGCTCCTTGTGAATGGGCTCGCCCCGCCGCAGGGGGCAGGAGGTCACTTGGCGTGTCAAGCACTCCGGCAGCGTTCGGGCTGATGTAAACATCTTATCAGCAAGCTGGAACTTGGCACCTTCTCCTGGATTGGGGCTCGTGAGAAAAGTACAGTCATTACTCAACTAGGAGGAAGCTCACAACCGGTGAGCTGCTTCCCCGTGAGGCTGGATCCCGCTTCAGGGTGACTCACCCCCCTTTTCCAGGAAAGAGAGGGTCTTGGGGTTACAGGCTGCTCTTCGAGTTTCTGTTCCAATTTTTCTGGTGACTCATTCATTCATTCAATCATATCTATGGAATGCTTACTGTGTGCAGAGCACTGTACTAAGCGCTTGGGAGAGTACAATACAACAATAAACAGACATATTCCTTGTCGTAATGAACTTACAGTCTACAGAGGGGGAACCAGACTTTAATATAAATAAATTAGAGATATGTACATAAGTGCTCTGGGGCTGGAAGGGGGGAAGAACAAAGGGAGCAAGTCAGGGTGACACAGAAGGGAGTGGGAGAAGAGGAAAGGGGGGTTTAGTTAGGGAAGGCCTCTTTGAGGAGGTGTGCCTTTGATAAGGCTTTGAGTGAATGGGGGGAGAGTAATCATCTGTCGGATTTGAGGAGGGAGGGCGTTCCAGACCAGGGGTAGGATGTGAACGAGAGGCCAGGGGTAAGATAGACGAGACTGAGGAATGGTGAGAATGTTAGTACCAATGGAGCAAAGTGTGCAGGCTGGGTTGTACTAGGAGAGTAGCGAGGTGAGGTAAGAGAGAGCAAGGTGATTGTATTAAAGCCAATGATGAGGAGTCATATAAGGGTGGGCAAGGAGGAGGGGTAGAGGTATTTATTGAGCACCTCCTGAGGGCAATGCACTATACTGAACATTTGAGAAAAACAGAATTTATTTCCTTATCAATCAATCATTTTTATTGAGTGCTTACTGTTTGCAGAGCACTGTACTAAGTGCTTGGGAGAGTATGGTATGATAGAGTAGGTTGACATGTTTCCTCCCCACAATGAGCTTACAGTATGTACCTCATACTCTGCTGATTCCCCTATCTGAAAAATAAAAGTAAGCTATTTTCATGTCCGTTTCCCCCATTAGATTGAAATATTTTTGAGGTCAGGGATTCAGTCTACCAACCCTGTTGTACTCTCCAGAAACAACGTGGCCTAGTGGAAAGAGCACAAGCCTGGGAGTCAGAGGACCTGGGTTCTAACCTCAGTTCTGCCTCTTGTCTGCTGTTTGAGCTTTGGCAAGTCTCTTCACTTCTCAGTGCCTCAGTTTCCTCATCTGTAAAATGAGGATTATATGCCTGTCCTGTCTCCTATTTAGACCATGAGCCCCATGTGGGACAAGGACTGTGTCTAACCAGAATTGCCCTTTGACTCCCACTACCTGTCAGGCCACTATAGCCTGTAAAGCCTTGCTGCTGCAGTGCCACTGTTCCCCTCTTCACCCCGTGGAACTGGTAATAATAATAACAATGATAATGATAATAATAACGATGGTATTTAAGTACTTACTCTGTGCCAGTTACTATACTAAACATTGGGGTGGATACAAGCCAATTAAGATGGACAGTCTCTGTCTCGAATGGGGTTACAGTCTCAATCCCCATTTTCCAGATGAGGAAACTGAGGTCCAGAGAAGTGAAATGACCTGCCCAAGGTCACACAGCAGATGGCCCTGTCCTGGAGTTGAGACTATTCAACAGCTCATTCATGCACAGCGTGCACACTCCAGCTGCAATGCTACCCCAGTTCTCCAGGGGACTCCTACTGGCTGTTTCTCAGAAGATAAAATAATAATAATAATGTTGGTATTTGTTAAGTGCTTACTATGTGCGGAGCACTGTTCTAAGCGCTGGGGTAGATACAGGGTCATCAGGTTGACCCACGTGAGGCTCACAGTCTTCATCCCCATTTTACAGATGAGGGAACTAAGGCACAGAGAAGTTAAGTGACTTGCCCAAGGTCACACAGCTGCCTATTGACAGAGCCGGGATTTGAACCCATGACCTTTGACTCCCAAGCCCGTGCATCACAATAAGGATTGTGTTGCTCATTCAGCACTTACTTTGGACCAAGGAAATATAATTTAAGCAGGTGAGATACAGTTGCTATCCCAAATGGGGCTCGCACTCTAAGGAAGAGAGAATACATCCCCAGGTGTTTACAGACAACTAGCTGAAGAAGCAAGGGCTGAGCTGGGGTCGGAACCAGGATCTTCTCATTCCCGGGAGTCCAGAGCTTGCCAGCCGGCACCACTTCAGATCCAGCACCTCCCTGGTAGTTGAAATGTGAGCAAGGCATTTCCTCAAACCTAGCCCTAGGGCAGCCGGAATAAACTGTAGGCAGACAGCAAGGTGAAGCCCCTGGGTGCTGTCTGAAAGCATCTCAGCTGCTTCTGCTGGTCCCCGTTCTGATGCTCCTTCCTCTGGCTTCTCCTCTGTTCCTTTTCTGGGTTCCTATTCTACCTGCACAGGTGCAGAGGGGCTAGAGGAAGAAGGTCAAGGAAGGTTTCCCCTCCATTCAGTTCCCTGGCCCCAGGCCTGTCTGGGAAAGGACAAGAGGGGAGGAAGAAGTGAGGATCCAGCTTACTGTCTCTCTCCATGGGGTTATACAGGGTTTCAAGTCTCCCTCCTGGCCTTCCCTGCTCTGAGCCCGAGAGACACTTCATTCGACCGAGCAAAGTCCAAACAACAGAACTGGCTCTTCACTGACAATAGGACATAGGTTAGAGAGGCAGGGTAGCCTGGTGAAACAAGCACGGGGCTGGGAGTCAGGAGACCTAGGTTCTAGTCTCTACTCTGCCTGCTGTATGTCCTCAGGCAAGCCACTTTAACCTTTCTGAGCCTCAGTTTCATCATCTATACCCCGGGGGAGAAGATACCTGCTCTGTCCCTCTTGATGATTAATCTCGAGTTGGTCAGGGTCTGGGTTTCATCTAGTAGATGAGACCCAGCTAACACTTAGAACAGACAGCTTGGTAGCTGGTAAGTGCTTAATAAATACCGTAACAATAATGAGAAGCAGCATGGCACAGTGGATAGGACATGGGTCCGGGTGTCAGAAGGTCATGGGTTCTGATCCCAGTTCTGCCTCTTGTCTGCTGTGTGACCTTGGGCAAGTCACTTCACTTCCTCTGTAACTCAGTTACCTTATCTGTAAAATGGGGATTGAGACTGTGAGCCCCACGTGGGACAGGGACTGTGTCCAACCTGATTTGCTTGTATCCACCCCAGGGCTTAATACAGTGCCTGGCCCATAGTAAGCATTTAACAAATACTATTATTATTATTATGTCCACTGCCAACTGAAACCTCATTGGTGTCTTTCTGGACCACCATCCTGTCATACCTGTTCCCTTTCCCCCCTCTGTCCTCCAGACTTACAGCAGCTCTGCATACAGACCTCCATGAAGTAGAATTCAATATTTGCCCCACGACTTCTCCTAAGCCTCTCCCAGGCCACTCCTTGTGGGCAGGAGGTCCGGGGCCTCCCATTCCAGGTTGATTTCAGACATAATTTCCAGGTGGACTTTCAATCAGGGGTCCCAGGACTCCTATCTCTTCCCCTCTCCAGTTTCACCCACGGGCCCTGTTCCCAGGAGCCGGATGTGGCCCAAGTGAATTGAATCTTCCCAGGTGGTCCCCTCCCTTTCAGAAAGACCCCTTCACCCGGGCCCCTTAACTCTGAACTCTGATTGCAGTGGGGTTGGCTTCTTTTTGTCAAGGGATTAGGGGACTTGACTGGGAGCTCTTTGTGTGCCTTGGAAAAACATCCCCGAGCCCAGAGTCAGTTGAAGACCTGATGAGCTCCCGGAGCCTGCTGGGAGAGGGATGGCCTGGTCGGCACTTGGAGCTGGAGCCAGCAGCCCCCTCGTCACCGACAGCAGAGTGCTGGCTGTCAAGGCCTCTAGAGACCGGACCTCCCTGCCTCTCCATCAAACCAGAGCTTGGACTGTAACTGCACCTTACCTCCCCTCAAGTGCTTCACCCCAGAGGGAAGAGCTGGGGGGCAGAGGAAGTGGGTAAGTCATGGGTTCTAATCCCAGTTCTATTCCCGGCTCTGCCACTTGCCTGCTGGGTGGCCCTGGGTAAGTCACTTCGCTTCTCTGGGCCTCAGTTACCTCATTTGTAAAATGGGGATTAAGACCGTGAGCCCCATTCGAGACAGGGACTGCGTCCAACCCGATTAGCTTCTATCCACCCCAGCACTTATTTTGGCGTCTGACACATAGTAAGTGCTTAACAAATACCACAGTTATTATTACTACTAATAACGTTAAGTGGTTGGGAGGGGTCCAGAAAACTCTCTGAAAAAGTGTTTCAAGAAATGAAGTTTTATAGGAGTGGTACTGAGGCTGAGCAAGGAAACCATGAACTTTCTAGAGGCTGCTCTCTTCCCTGGACTGGACAAACCAAGAGTTATTATTATGGGATTTATCAAACACTAACTCTCTGCCAAAGCACTGTGGTAGATACAAGGCAGACAGCCCCTATTCCACAGGGAACTCTCAATCTAAAATGGGGGACAAAGCAGGGATTTTGTACCCCTTTTACAGATGAGGGAATGGGGGAACAGAAGTTAAGGTCACAGAGCAGTTCTCCTTTCAGGCTCAGGCTCTTTCCACTAGATGACACTGCCTCCCAAGCGTTAACTTCTGTTTGCCAGCGAGAAGGGGCTGGGCAGAGACTAGAGTCTTTTCAGTCATGGCTGCCACTGGTCATTCAGTTCTGGATGAGCCCAGGGATGAGGCTAGATGAAAGGTCCCACTGTATGGGTGGGGGTGGGAAGCTGAGCTTCAGTTCCCTGAAAATAGGGGTGGAGAAGGAGGGGAAAGACATACTGTCACGAAAGCTGGGCAGGGTGGAGGGAGGAGGGCAGCTGAGAAGTCGGGCTCTTTCCTGACTTGGTTCACTGGCAGCCCCCAAAGATGATTCCCCAGAAAGAGAAAAGGCACATTTTCCCAGGGCTCTGATGCCAATTCAGGCAGGAGGCAGTTGGGAACAGAAGGGAGGTCTCCAGAATGTATGGCAAAGCAGGCATGCCGGTTAGCACTCGCCCACCAGCCAGCACCGAGCGAGTTACCCTACAGTAGCTGAAAGTATCCAGGTTGTTGGCCTCAATTCCTGGCCTGAAGCAGCTACTGTGTCTGGGGCTGCTGGTCATCTCCCCTGGACACCCCCTTACGGCTTGTGATTGAGAACCTGAAGACCTTTTCAATGCTTAGTGTTCTGAGAGCTTGTATTATTTATATAGAAGCAGTGAGGCTTAGTGGATAGAGCACGGGCCTGGGATTCCGAAGGACCTGGGTTCTAATCCCAGCTCGGCTACCTGTCTGCTTTGTGACCTTGGGCAAGTCACTTAACTTCTCTGCTTCAGTTACCTCATCTGAAAAAAATGGGGATAAGAGGGTGAGCCCCATTTGGGACGGGGACTGTGTCCAACCTGATTAACGTGCACCTACCCCGGCGCTTAGAACAGTGCTTGGCATATAGTAAGTGCTTAAAAAGTACTGTAATTATTATTATTATTATTATTGTTATTATCATATGTTCCCCTCTAGAGAGAAGCATGGCATAGTGGATAGAACATGAGCCTGGGAGTCAGAAGGTCATGGGTTCTAATCCTTGCTCCACCACTTGTCTGCTGTGTGACTGTGGGCAAGTCACTTCACTTCTCGGTGCCTCAGTTACCTCATCTGTAAAATGGGGATTGAGACTGTGAGCCCCACCTGGGACAGGGACCGTGTCCAACTCGATTTGCTCGTATCCACCCCAGCGCTTAGAACAGTGCTTGGCACAAAGTAAGCGCTTTACAAATACCATCATTATTATTATTTTGGGCCGGGAACATGTCTACCAACTCTGGTGCATTGGAGTCTCCCAAGCCCTTACTACTGTAAATACAGTGGATTAATTGATCAAGAATAGGTGTTTGGGAGGGAGTGTGAAGTGGCAGTGGGAGGAGCGAATGGAGAGGAGAAAATGTCTCTGGTGAGGGGATGATTAGGAAGGATGGGGGTGGCCTGGCGGCAGGTAGGAGGGAACAGGATGAAGGTGGAGTGGCGAGTGGGCTGGGAGAGACTAGTGGATATTACTGGGAAGGCATTGTGCCTACTGGGTTAAAGGGCCAGTTTCTTGTCATTTCTATACATCTGTCAGTCAACCAGAAGTCTGGGTAAGAGCGTAGCCACTTTCCTGCTGTGTGATCGGGGGCAAATCATTTACCCTCTTTGGGCCTCAGTTTCCTCATCTGTAAATGATGATAAGACACCTGCTTCTCCCTCCCTTTTTAGACTGGAACCCATGAGGAAAAGGAACAGTGCCTGATCTGGTTTCCCTGTATCTACCCCAGCGCATAACACAGTGCTTAGCACACATAAAGTCCCTTATAAATGCCATCATTATAGCCATTGGGAGAGGTCGCCCAAGGGCAAGGCACCTGTTGCCCTCTGCCTTCACTTGGGATCAGTTTTCAGTCTAGTCACTAGGTCAGAGGCAGGGGGGAAATGGAAGGTGGGAGGGGAAGGGGGTGTGCCTGGTGCTGGAGCTGGCGAGAGTGCCCAGGCAGTTGTGTGCAGCGGTGCGTGTGCATGGACGTGAGCTGGCCAAGGTCCCGAGGGTGCATGAAGCTGCCACAGAGCGAGGGTCCCTCGCGTATGCTCCCTCGCCATCCCCCTTGCCCATGGAAAATCTTCCTTGGCAGATGGTCCACCAAGAAGGCAAATCTACTACCGTCGAAGGAGGAAGTACCCCCCGCCCAACACGTGGGGCTCTGATTTCTCCTCTCCCTCCAGCTTGGATTTGGAGGCTAATGCCAGAGCTGGGATTAAAAGGGACAGGGAGACTGGGGCTTGGGGAGCACAGACTTAAGTGGTCTTATTTCCTGTTTCCTTAAAGGAACCTTCCTTCTTCTCCTCCTCCTCTTCCTCCTATTTCTCTCTTTCTCCTTTTCCCCCACTTCCTCTCTTCTTGTCTTCTTCTCTGGCCCTCCTCCTCTCCTCTTCTTTTTTTCTCAATCTTCCTCCTCTTTTTCTTCCCCTTGCTCCTTTTCTTTCTCCTCCCTTTCCTCTTCCCACTCTCCTCCTCCCAAGCCTCTTTTCCTCCTCTCTTCTTCCTTCTCGTCTCTCTTCTCTTTCTTCTCCCTCCTTCTCCCCTCTTTCTCTTCCTTCTCCCCTACTTCCCTTTTCACCTCCCTCCCGCTCAGGGCTCTGTGCCATGGCCTCTCTCCCAGGGAGAGAGAGGAACTGGCAAGGCTGCTGAGAGAGAGCTGGCAGCTGCCACTGCTTCCTGGCCAGGATGGAAAACGCTCCAGGAACCTAAAGCCAAACCCAAGCCCCCACAGAGCCTCCTGGGCAAGGAGTTGCTGCCCTCCAGCACTCAGAGAGGAGAGGCCTAAGGGAGGGGGTGTGTTCGGCTTGTTGGGGCATCCCAGTGATCAAAGAACAAGTCAGGTCAGCCCAGGAGGCATCTCCTTAGGACGATGAGGGGACGGTTAGGGGAGAAAGCGGAAGTGAGAACTTTGCCCTGGACCCTGCTCAAAAGGAGTTTTCCCCCTGGAGTTCTTTAAAGAATGAATGGGTGCCCAAGACATTCTCTAACTGAAGAAGAAAAATCCTAGGGCAGAGGAAGCACAAAGTCTCACTGTCAGTGTGCAGGACTAGAGTCAGGAATCCTGGGTTTTCACCCTGCCCCTTCCCCTGACCTGTTGAGTGAACTGGGGAAAATCACTCAACCTTTCTGGGCCTCAGTCTCCTCTTCTGTAAAATGGGACTAGTTATTACTAGCTTCTCTCCACCTCACGGATACGTTACGAGGTTAAAATTAGATTGGTACTGTCAAAGTGCTCTGGGAACATAAACAACAGCTTGACAAACTCTGAGCGTTATTATAATAATGATGGCATTTGTTAAGCGTGTACTATGTGCAAAGCACTGTTCTAAGCGCTGGGCACTGTTCTAAGCCCTGGATAACATCCCACCCTGCTCTAGGAGGCTGTTTGGCCTCTCCTTCCTCCTCCTGCCTCTTCAGACAGGTGCGGTGTAGACGGGGAGAAGGGATATAGGCAGAGGGCTGGCTTCCTGGGAGGGCCTGAGGGTGCTAGCTCTTTGCAGCTGCCTCTCCTTCCCCTGTTCCCCAGCCCAAGTGATTCAAGAAGGAGAAGCTCCTGGTCAAGGTATGAGCAGTGATCTGAGCCAACCCCTGCCCCTGGCTTTGCTGATCACCCACCAGGGAAGAGGGTCCAGATGGGGCCCTGCCGCAGAGATGGAGACACCGGTGCCCTGCTACTTCACCCTCATCCCTCCGCCTGCCCCTTCACCCCTTCAGGGAGCTGCCAGGTCATTCTAAGCCTGGGGTGCAAAACCCAGCAGAGGGGTCCTTGGATCTGACGGGGGCCCAGGTCTGAGTGGGTGGGGGTTCATCCCGACCTGAGTGGGTTGGGAGAGTTTCCTTACGAAGTCTGGGCTCCGTTCATGCATCCCAGTGTTAGCCATTAGGCGAGGACCAATCAACCTCCTTGCAATCCCTCTTTTAAACTGCAGGTTAAAACCCACCTCCTCCAGGGAGCTTTCCCTGAATGATCTCACCCCATTCTCCCAGCCCTCCGGTACCATCCACCACCCTCTCATTCTTGGCAGCCCCGTATACTGATCGCATAGATGGAAATGATTTGCGGGCCTGTCCCGTCTCCCTTACGAAGCTGCAGGTCCCTTGAGGGCTGGCACCTCTCCATAGACTCCAGGTGCCCAGGTAAGACGGTGCCCGACCGAGGGTCTGTTGGGCAACAGTGTCCGGGCTCAAGGCCGATCCCCAGATCACAGTCGGAGCCAAGAGATGGGAGTGTGTGACGGAGGAGGCTGGAGAAGGGAGAAGGGTGGGAGGGGGTGCCAGACCCTCAGGGGAATTCAGGCAGGGGGGAAGTGAGATGAGATGAGATGAGGGCAGGGCGGGAGATGTGGGAAGGAAGGAGATGAAAGACTTTTTCTGAGCTCAATATGGGCGGATTGAGTGGGGAGGTCGGGGAGAGAGGGGGCATATGGGCATGGTGTAGCGGATAGAGCACTGGCCTGGGAGTCAGAAGGTCATGAGTTCTAATCCCGGCTCCTCCACTTGTCTGCCGTGTGGCCTTGGGCAACTCACTTCACTTCTCTGCGGCTCAGTTCCCTCGTCCGTAGCCTGGGGATGGAGACTGGGAGCCCCACGTGGGACAGGGACCGTGTCCAACCCGATCTGCTCGTATCCACCCCTGCGGTTCGGACAGTGCCCGGCACATAGTCGGCGCTTAAGGCACGCCGTAATAATAACAGTGATGAGGATGATGCTGCGGGGAGGGGAGTGGGAAAAGGCGGGAAGGAGAAATCTGCAGGACCCGACGGGGCGTGGGATGAGGAGGAGGGCGTTGATGTGGCGGTGGGTTAGGATGGGGAGAGGGCAGGGAAGGGGAGCCGGAGGAGACGGGCCGGGGCTCCTACCTGCAGGTCTTCTCCGTAGAAGCGGGCCATGGAGGCGTCCGCCACCAGCAGCGTCTCCACGTAGCGGGCCTCGGACACAAAGCGCCTCGTTCTGCTGCTGGTGGTGTTCCCGCCGCCGGTGGTGGAGGTGGTGCTCGTGGTGCTCGTGGTGCCCGTGGGCCTGCTGGTGGATTCCGGAGGCGGCTCGAAGGCTCCTGGCTCCTCGTCGTCCTCCCCGTCCTCCCGGTCCCGCCGGCGGGGGCCCCGGGGCCCGGTCCCGGCCCAGCGCCGCAGGCGGTGCGGCCGGCCCAGGGGGTCACCCCGGGGGTCAGGCCCCAGGGGCTGCACGGTGAAGCGCTGGCCGGCCAGCAGGAAGGAGCCGCTCAGCCCCCCGCACAGGCTGACCGCCGCCAGCGAGTCCGGCCGCGCGTTGACCGTGCCCGAGTAGAAGCAGCGGCGGCCCCAGGCCCCCGGGGGGACCCCGGCAGGGCCCCCCGCCTCGGGCCCCCCGTGGGCGGCCAGCCGCTGGACCCTGAAGGCGGGAGCCAGGAAGGCGTCGTCGGGCAGGAGCCGCAGGTGGAAGGTCCTGCCGAAGGCGGACAGGTGCAGCGCGGCCTCCCCGGGCCCGGCCGGGCCCCGCACGGGCACCACCAGCTCCTCCGACGGCCCCGGCCGGCCGGGACGGGCCAGCGCCGGGCCCAGCGCCGCCACCGCCGCCGCCACCACCACCACCGGCAGCAGCGGCGAGGGCGGCGCGGAGGAGGAGGCCCGGGGACACCGGCGGCGCAGCGCTGGGAGGGGAAGGGGCATGGGGGGGCCCGGACCGAGCCTACGGCCCAGCAGGAGCCACGAGGAGGGTCACCGGGATCGGGATCGGGATGGTCCCTGCCGCGGGGACCCGGGCGGCGGAGAGGGGCGAGGCCGCCGGTCCTGAGCGGACGTTCGGCCCTGCGCCCACCGCCCTGCTCGTCTTCGAGGACCGTCGGCCCGTCCCCCGGCCGGCCTCCCCACCCGGGCCTCCTCCTCCTCCTCCTCCACTGTCTGGGAAGCACCCGAATGGGCCTCGGTATTTATACCGCCTTCCCCCGGCTTTGACATAAGAGGTTTATTTTTGATCTCTCACTATTCCAGTTTCCCCTCCCCTGGGACCCGGAGAGGGAAAGCTGAAAAGAGGGAGGGGGGAGGGGAGGGGAGGGGAGGGGAGGGGAGGGGAGAGGAGGGGGGAGAAAGGGAGAGGAGGGAGAGAAGGAGAAAGAGAAAGGGAGAGAGAGAGTTTGGATGAAAGTTGGGGATGAAACGTAAAGCCAATCAGGAGGCCGAGTTCCGCCCCCGGTTTGTGTCAACTCCAAGCCCTTTTTTTTCCTCCCCTCGCTCTCTCTCTCCCTTTTACTCGCTTTCCCGTTAACCCTTAGGGAGACAGCAGGACTCCCCGAAGCCCTCGCAGACCCCCCCGAGCCCTTCCTGGGAGCAGCCCAGCCCCGCAGGAGCCCGGTGGAAGCCGGCCTCCCTTCCCCTCCTTTCCCCGTCCCTTCCCTTCCCTCCCCTTCCTGGTCACCGGCCACGGCTCTGTCTTTTATCGCAAAATCCCCGGGGACCGGCAAGCGACCTCCCCCCCGCCCTCCGACCTGCCCCGTGGGACCTGGGCAGGAAGGCCCTGAACTGCCAGGCTGACCCTCCCCCTGCTCCCCCCCCCCCCGCCATTCATTCATTCATCCAATCGTATTTATTGAGCGCTTACTCTGTGCAGAGCACTGTACCAAGCGCTGGGAAATAATAATGATGATGGTATTTGTTAAGCGCTTACTATGTGCCAGGCACTGTTCTAAGCGCCGAAAGTACAATTCGGCAACAGATGGCGACAAGCCCTACCCAACCTCGGGCTCAGAGTCTAGAAGGGGGAGGCGAACGACAAAGCAAGTGGACGGGCATCGCTAACCTCAGAATAGATAAATAGAATGATAGATATATATACACATCATTAATAAAATAAAGTAATAAATATATACAAATATACACAAGTGCTGTGGGGAGGGGAAGGGGGTAGAGTGGAGGGAGGGAATAGGGGAGGAGGGGAAGAGGGAAAGGGGGGCTCAATCTGGGAAGGGGGCTCTGCCCCATCTGGGGGTCCCCCCCGTTGTGATTTCATTATGGCTTTGAAGGAGGGGAGAGTGGTGGTCTGTCAGATGTGTGAAGGGGGAGGGAGTTTCAAGCCTACTCACCTGGGGGAATCTCACTCCCTGGGGTCTCAGAAAATCCCCCTCCCTGTGTCTCGTGTCCACCGATCCTGGCAGAGGCGGTGCTGGCGACTAAACACTTGGAGCAAGTGGAAGGGCAGCTCTTCATTCCCTGCCCTGCTCGTGCCCCAGCAGCCCTCTGGGGAATCTTCCAGAGAGATGGTAGCAGCACTCACTGCTGCTCTCAGATTTAGGCCCCTGCCCCTGAGGAGCATGTTTTCAGGAGATCGAATTCCTCATCTCTCATCTATAAGCGCTTAGTGCAGGCCATGAGCTCAGTCCAGTGCTCAGCCGTTAGTTCAGAAGCAGAGTGGCTTAATGGAAAGAGTGTGGGCCCGGGAGTCAGAGGTCATGGGTTCTAATCACTTGTCAGCTGCGTGACTTTGGGCAGGTCGCTTAATGTTAGAGTGCTTAGAACAGTGCTTGGCACATAGTAAGCGCTTAACAAATACTATTATGATTATTATTATTGTTGTTGTTACAGTGCTTTGCACAGAGG
This sequence comes from Ornithorhynchus anatinus, assembly GCF_004115215.2. NCBI lineage: Eukaryota > Metazoa > Chordata > Mammalia > Monotremata > Ornithorhynchidae > Ornithorhynchus > Ornithorhynchus anatinus. The sequence continues at coordinate 23,577,548 of NC_041738.1, read as the reverse complement.
AAGCACTCAATAAATATGACTGAATGAATTAATCTTTTCAGTCCGGCTGACCTTTGGGCTATCTTTCTCAGGAGAGGGGAAGTAGGGCCGGATTGTCCAGGGCACCTGCCTGGGACAAGTTAAGGGGAGGTAGAAAGATGGACCATATGGTCTGAAGGCGCTTCCACAATGCCAGCCAGAGCCAGAGGCCAGAGGGATCGGGGTGTTTTTGGGGACAGGATGACCAGGGGCCAGAACGAGGAGAAATTTGTTTGTGTCTCCACGTCCACATCGTGGCCAGGATCCAGCATCAACTTTTCTGCTTCTTAATGTCCTTTCTGTTCACCTCTTCCTGACCTCCTCTCTTTGACTCAAAAACTCTGGGGATTAGCAGTAACTGCCCTTTACAGGCTGTTCATATTCTCTATGGGCATGGCTAAGCCTGAAGGGATCATAACCAATCAATCGTATTTATTGAGTGCTTACTGGGTGCAGAGCACTGTCCTAAGCGGTTGGGAGAGTACGATGCAACGAAGTTGGTAGATATGTTTTCTGCTCCGCAAGGAGGGGGAGTCAGGCATTAAAATAAATTCCGGATATGTACGTAAGTACTGTGGGGCTGAGGGAGGGGTGAATAACAAGTGCTTAAAGGATATAGACCCAAGTGCCTAAGTGGTGCAGAAGGGAGAGTAAGGTGAGATGAGGGCTTAGTCAGGGAAAGTTTCTTGGTAGAGATGTGATTTTATTAAGGCTTTGAAGGTGGGGAGAGTGATGATCTGTCCGAGAGGACGGGGGAGGCAGTTCCAAGTCAGAGGGAGGAAGGGGTCGGTGGCAAGACTGAAGAGGCTGAGGTACAAGTGAATAATCAATCAATCATCTGTACCTATTGAGTGTGTACTGTGTGCCCACCTCTGGAAGGGGAAGAGACATTACTGGCCCCCATTTTGTAGTTGGAGGAACTGGAGGATCAGACGCAAATCCAAGAGCCACAGAACTGCCCAGTGCTTGCAGATCCCTGCAGGGACAGAGCAGCAAGTTGGGGGTGGCTCTCATGGACCTTTTTTTTTTTTACTGGTGTTTGTCAATCACAGGGAAGCAGCATGGCCTGGTGGAAAGAGCACGGGCCTGGGAGTCAGAGGCCCTGGGTTTTAATCTCAGCTCCACCACTTACCTGATGTGTGATTTTGGTAAGTTTATTCACTTCTCTGAGTCTCAGTTCCTTCATCCATAAATTGAGGATTCAAAACCCGTTCTCCCTCTGCCTTACTATGCCCGGATGGGACCTGATTATCCTGTATCTACGCCGGCACTTAGTACAGTGCTTGGCACATAGTAGGCGCTTAACTAATACCACAGTTACTTACGGAGTGGCAGGCACTGAACTAAGCACTGGGGTAGATGCAAGCTAATCGGGTTGGGCACGGTCTTACTTCACGTGGCTCACAGTCTCAATTCCCATTTTACAGATGAGGCTAATGGGGCACATAGTTGTTCAGTGACTTGCCCAAGGTCACACAGCAGGGAAGCGGTGGAGCGGAGATTAGAACCCAGGTCCTTCTGAGGGCCAGGCCCGTTCTCTAGCCACTAGACTGCATGGCTCCCCCTTCTTAGATTCTCCTCCAAAAATGATCAGTGGTATTTATTGAGCACCTATTACGTGCAGAGCACCGTTCTGAGTCCTTGGGAGACTACACTGAACTCAGAAGCAGCGTGGCTCAGTGGAAAGAGCCCGGGCTTGGGAGTCAGAGGTCATGGGTTCGAATCCCAGCTCTGCCACTTGTCAGCTGTGTGACTGTGGGCAAGCCCCTTCACTTCTCTGTGTCTCAGTTACCTCATCTGTAAAACGGGGATTAAGACTGTGAGCCTCGCGTGGGACAGCTTGATTACCCTGTAAATTTATCCCAGCGTTTAGAACAGTGCTCTGCACATAGTAAGCACTTAAATACCAACATTATTATTATTATTATTACACAGTATGAGAGAATTAGCAGACCCGTTGCCTGCCCAGAATGAGCCTAAAGCGAGCGGCAAGAATTTGACTCTGGATGACTGTTTCTTCCGCTCCGTGTTCCAGGGAATCAGTGGGATCTTCCCGCCGGCTCTACCCCACCCTCTGGGTCGCCCCCAGCCCCCAACCTATCTCTTCCTCCACCTCCCTTCTGGATTTCCTCAAGATTTTAGGGATCCAGGAATCTTCCAAATCAACCACGAGGTGGCAGCCTCGTCTCGGTTTAGCTTTTGAAAAGCGAAGTAAGGGATTGAGAAGAGGAGGAGGAGTCAATTATTCAATCCATCAGTAGGATTTATTGAACACTTACTGATTAATAATAATAATAATAGTGTTGGTATTTGTTAAGCGCTTACTACGTGCCGAGCACTGTTCTAAGCACTGGGGTAGATACAAGGTAATCAGGCTGTCCCACGGGAGGCTCACAGTCTTAATCCCCATTTTATGGATGAGAGAACTGAGGCCCAGAGGAGTTACAGCGTGGCTTAGTGGAAAGAGCCCGGGCTTGGGAGTCAGAGGTCATGGGTTCTAATCCCAACTCCGCCACTTGTCTGCTGTGTGGCCTTGGACAAGTCACTTAACTTCTCTGTGCCTCAGTTACCTCATCTGTAAAAATGGGGATTAAAAACTGTGAGCCCCAAGTGGGACAATCTGATTACCCTGTGTCTACCCCAGCGCTTAGAACAGTGTTCTGCACATAGTAAATGCTTAACAAATACCATAATTATTATTATTAAGTGACTTGCCCAAAGTCACCCAGCTGACAGGCGGCGGAGCCGGGTTCAGAACCCATGACCCTGACTCCCAAGTCTGTGCTCTTTCCACTGAGCCACGCTGCTTTTCTACGGTGCACTGTACAATTAGCTGGGGAGAGTACAATACAACAGGGTTGGTAGACATGGCCTCTGCCCATAACAAGTTTACAGTCTAAAGAGGAGGAAGAGAAATAAAAATGTTGTGGAGGTACACATGACATATCCTGGAACGGGCCTTTCCCTCCTTAATGGATGCACAGTATCTGCAGCAGCCATTTAAATTAGAACCAGACCAGAAAGAACATGGGGCCTGAAAGAGAGGTCAGGTATGAGGAGAGCAGCATGGTGTAGTGGCTAGAGCCCGGGACAGAAGAACTTGCCACTTTTCTGCCGTGTGACCTTGGGTAAATCAGTTAACTTCTCTCCGCCTCAGTGACCTCAACTGTAAAATGAGGATTAAGGCTGTGAACCCCATGTGGGAGATGGGTGGTGTCTAACCTACTTAACTTTTGTATCCACCCTACCTGTTTGTTCAGCGTCTGATTCATAGTAAGTATTTAACTAGTCCCATACAAAAGAAATGAGGGAGTGGGCAAGGCAGATTCTTTTTGGGAATGAAAGTATTAGAATTCAAGATGCTTCTGTTTCCTGACATTTGTTGCATCGTTGTCCTGGTATTGGGAAGTTTGGGAGGAGTTGGGGAAAAATTAGCTGGCTGGAAAAAAAATTATGGAAAGAGAATTTGTGTGCAAAACTGATAGGTAACATTTTGTTCTTTCAATCATATTTATTGAGCGCTTACTGTATCGAGCACTGTACTGAGTGCTTGGGAAAGTACAATACAGCATTAAAGTCACAATCCCTGCCCACATTGAGGACACACACACACACACACACACACGATTTGGTAAATTGAGGCTTTAAAACACAGTTTCTCCTGAATACTGAGGCCACAAAAAGCCCCCACACATTTACCTCAAATATTGGGACATCTGAGGACAAAGGGCACTTTTTGAGCTGGAATTATTTGATAATTGCACCTGTAGAAGTAGCCATAGTATGCGTACACAGATGAGCTTTTGAAAGTGGGTTCAATGTGTCTCCTAAAGGGAAAGAGGGAGTGAGGATGTGTGAGTGTGTATGTTTGGGGAGGGGTGCATATTTTAACTATTTAAATAATTTGTTGATCTCAGCCCTGTGTGGACTTCCTATCTAGAAGGTTCCAAACCTCTTGATCTAGTAGTTAATTACTCCCACAGTCAGAAGTCCTTTGACATGTCAGACTTAGGGCTTACGTGTTGTAATTAAATCACATTTTCTCTAGATCCATTGTTGGATCCTTTATTAATCATAATATTTATTGAGTGCTTGCTATGTGCAGAGCTCTATACTAAGTCCTTAGGAGAGTACAACAGAATTAGTAGACATGTTCCCTGCACAACTCGATAATAATTCTGACAATAGATTTCAAACCTCATCTCACTTTTAGTCCTCAATTAATTTGTTGTGGTATTTATTTAGCATATACTCTGTGCCAAGGGCCAAACTATGCACTGGGGGGGGGGGGTGCATCTCTATCCCACAATGGGGTTCATAATCTAAGAGGGAGGGAAAGCAGGTAAAATCCTCATTTTACACATAGAAACCTGAGGCCCAATGAGGTTAAGTGATTTGCTCAAGGTCAAAAAGCAGGTTAGTGACAGAGTTGTGATTTGAACTTGGGTCTTCTAACCCTTTGTTCCATGATCTTTCTCCTAGGCCTTTCTGGCCTCCATCTCCCGGTACGGACTACTTTTCAGCTATGTGGTTACTTTGCTCTGGATCCATTCCAATTTCTCCATGTTCCTTTTAAAATACAAGATCGAACTGAACCCCATAGCCTAATAAGGGCCTGATGAACATCCCATATCTTGGAAGAATGAATTCCAGATCTTGCATATCTCACTCCTGTTAATACTTCCCAACAGCACGTTTAAATAGCAACACTTGCTTTCTGTGAACCTATAGTCCACTATGACCACCCCCCTCCAGCTCTTTTTCCACAGTACCCATGTCTAACCAGCTATTTCCTGCCTTGTATCTGCCTAATGAATTTGAAGTCTGAAGGGCTCGCCTTTCCTCAAGAGCCTTTTGAAGGGTGATTTCTCCCCCTCTCTGCGTCACAGAGGAGACTTCATCCCATTCTGCCTTTCACCACGCCAGTGGGAAAAAGAATGACACCCTCTGCATGAGCCCTTCACAAAACCTGGAGAAGACTGGCGAATGCTGGAGCAGTTGCACTGGGTATACCCTAGACTCTGAGCCATGAGGAGCCTGAAATTCAGCTCCTCCAGACACAGTACCCTACTGGTTTTTGTTTTTATTTTGCATATTTGTCCTGGACTTTTATGTTGATTTATTGTTTCACTACTCCTGATGAGTCTGTCTCCAGTCCCCTCTTTCCCTTTTTATTTTTAGACCGTGAGCTCCCCTAGGGTCAGGGACTGTGTCTGTGTATTCTTGAGAAGCAGCATGGCTTAGTGGAAAGAGCAGGGGCTTGGAAGTCAGAGGTCGTGGGTTCGAATCCTGGCTCCACCACTTGTCAGCTGTGTGACTTTGGGAAAGTCACTTCACTTCTCTGGGCCTCAGTGACCTCATCTTTTAAAATGGGGATTAAGACTGTGAGCCCCACGTTGGACAACCTAATTACCTTCTATCTACCTCACCACTTAGAAAAGTGCTCAGCACATAGTAAGCACTTAACAAATACCATTATTATTATTATTCCTTTCCAGGGCTTAGAACAATAGTCTGCCCATGGTAAACACTTAATATTACTACTATTATTGCTATTGTTTTTAACCTGTCAAGATCACTTGAGTTGGGAATCCTATCTTCTGCATGGCTTAGTGGAAGGAGCCCGGGCCTGGGAGTCAGAGGACGTGGGTTCAAATCCCGGATATATATATTTATATACTATAAAAGTATTTACATAGCAGTAGCAGCATGACTCGGCAGCATAAGACAAGCAGCAGAAAGAATAAAGATCAGATCCTGGAATATGCCAGGTTAAAACATCAGAAGAAATCTGAAGGAAAAAAATGAATGGAGATTTGATTATTTGATTATGCACACACTCCCCGAGGATGGGTATAACTAGACCCATATATGCTAGGGTGGTTTTTGGGTTGATATGACATGAGGTATTAGCAACAATCGAACTCAATGCAGCATCATACCAATCATATCCATCAGTGGTAATAATAATAATAATGTTGGTATTTGTTAAGCGCTTACTATGTGCCAAGCACTGTTCTAAGCACTGGGGGAGATACAGGGTAATCAGGTTGTACCACGTGAGGCTCACAGTTAATCCCCATTTTACAGATGAGGGACTGAGGCACAGAGAAGTTAAGTGACTTGCCCACAGTCATACAGTTGACAAGCGGCAGAGCGGGGAGTCGAACTCATGACCTCTGACACCGAAGCCCAGGCTCTTTTCCACTGAGCCACGCTGCTTTTAGTGCTTACTGTATGCAGAGCACTGTCCTAAGCACTTAGGAGGGTACAATATAATGGAGTTGGAAGATGCGATCTCTTGCCCTCAAGGATCTTACTGCTTAGAGGGAGCTTGCAGTTGGCAAAAAAAAAACCCTGTAGACGGTAAACTCACTATGGGCAGGGAACGTGTCTACCAACTCTGTTATATTGTACTCTCCCAAGCGCTTAGTATAGCGCTCTGCCCATCCTAAGTGCTAAATAAATACCTCTGATCGATTGCTTGAGAAATGAAACATGACAAATGAAACAGCCGTTCCAAGAAGGAAGCGAGTCTTAATTTTTTTTTTAATGGTATTTGTTATGTGCTTACTATCTGTCAAGCACTGTTCTAAGTGCTGGGGTAGCTACAGGTTAATCAGGTGGGACAAAGTCCCTATCCCACAAGAGGTTCAAAGTCAAGTAGGAAAGAGAACAGGTACTGAATGCCCATTTTCCAGTTAAGGAAACTGAAGACACAGATCCTGCTGTTAGGCAGAGTCCTCCAAGACAGATAAGATTTTGCAGAACCTTGGGGGGCATCTGTTATTGGTGGGGTCGAAAAAGAGTGAGACTGTACCATTGACATGACCGAGGTGAATGTCTGTGGCTTCTCTGAACCCAAATTTCCCTGGCTCAAAGCAGACAAGAAAGTAAACATTGCCCCCTTCTGTCAAAGCCCAAAGGAAGCCAAGCAGCGGGACTAAAAGCAGGGGAAAACATTGCCTCCTCTTTTGTTTAGTATTCACGACGTGCTTAATAAATACTGTCATTATTAAGAAAGAGAAAGGCTGAGGGAACTTAACAGAGGACAGAGGAGACTCTTGGCACCAGGTTCGTGCTAATGCCTTCATTTATTTTTCGCAGTATTTGTTAAGTGCTTACTGTGTGCCAGGCACTGTATTACCGGCTGGGGCAGATACAAGCAAATCAGGTTGGACACAGTCCACGTCCCACATGGGGCTCACAGTCTTAATCCCCGTTTCCCAGATGAGGTAACTGAAGCACAGAGAAGTTAAATGACTTGCCCAAGGTCATCCAGCATACAAGTGACAGAGTAGGATTAGAACCCAGGTCCTTCTAACTCCCAAAGCCTGTGCTGTATGCACTAGGCTACTCTGATTCTCTTCTGAAGCCTGTTGTGGGCAGAGATCGTGTCTTCTGACTCTGTTATATTGTACTCTCCCTGCTCTGCAGACAGGAAGCGCTCAGTAAATGTAATTGAATGATTGATTGATTTTTAGGTAGATGTATCAGGCCACTTGGTTGGTAGTCAGGCAGTCCTTTACCGTGACCTCTGGAAATCCTCTTCCTACCATTAATTTTGGTTAGTGACTGCCTCATGTTAAATTATAAGCTCTTTGAGGCTGGGGGTCCTGCTAGTTCCACTGTTGTTTCCCAAGCTCCTAGTAGAGCGCTCGGCATACACTAGGAGCTCAGCAGTGTGGCTTAGTGGCAAGAGCCCGGGCTTGGGAGTCAGAGGTCATGGGTTCGAATCCCAGCTCTGCCACTTGTCAGCTATTTGACTGTGTTCAAGCCACTTAACTTCTCTGTGTCTCAGTTACCTCATCTGTAAAATGAGCATTAACTGTGAGCCTCACGTGGGACAATCTGATTACCCTGTATCTACCCCAGGGCTTAGAACAGTGCTCTGGACATAGTAGGCGCTTAACAAATACCAACATTATTATTAGTAGTAATAGTAGTAAATACTATGCATCGACTGACTGGGTATTCAGATATTTATTTAGAGAATCCTCAGGTCACTAGACAAATCACAACTTGAATTAATATCTATACATTATATATTATAAATTATTTATTTTTATTAATGCCTGTTTCCCCCTCTAGACTGTAAGCTCTTTGTGGGCAGGGAAATTGTCTATAACTTTGTTGTTTTGCCCTCTATCAAGTTTTAATCCAGTGCTCGGCACACAGTATGTGCTCAGTAAATTCCACTGATTGATGGATGAAGCGCTCAATAAATGCCAATGATAATGATGATAATAGTGACGATGATGATGACTTTAGATAGATGGCCAAAGCCACCACACGTTGTACTAACCAGCAGGTGTCAGAATTGTCTCAGTGTTTTTTCCTTTCTTTTCTCCAAAAGTCCATTCTGAACTCAGTAGGTGTCGCACCCTCCAAGCCAGAGGGGACCTGGAAAAAAGGGGCTCCTTCCCAAGCTAAAGATAACGTATGGATTGGCGCTGCAGTATAATTAACCCCTTCTATTAACGAGTGAAAGTTCGTTGTGGGCAGAGAATATCCCTGCTCACTCTGTTGTATTTTCTCAGGTGCTTAGAACAGTGCTCTGCCAACAATCAAGCCATAATACTTATTGAGTGCAGTGTGCAGAGCAGAGTACAAAGAGTTTGGGAGAGTACAACATAACCGAGTTGATGAATATGTTCCCTGCCCACTAGGAGCTTACAGTCTAGAGGGTGAGACAAACATTAATATAAATGATTACATTAAAGACAGGTACATAAGTGGGGCTGAGGGTGAAGTGAAAAAAAGGGTGCAAGTCCAAGTCAAACGGCGATGCAGACGGGATCAGTCAATAAACAGTAGTATTTATTGAGCACTTACTACGTACAGATCATTGTACTAAGCATTTGGGAGAGTATAATATAACAGAAATTAGCAGACCCGTTCCCTACCCATAACAAACTTACGGTCTAGAGTGGGGAGACAGACATTAATAGAAGTATATAAGTAATTTATAATATATTATTTAAAGATATGTACATAAGTGCTGTGGGATTGGGGTGGGTGGTGGGGCAAACATCAAAAGCCCAAAGGTCACAGATCCAAGTGCACAGATGAGCTGGAAGGGAGAGTGAGCTGAGGAAAAGAGGGCTTAATAGGGAAGACCTCTTAGAGGAGATGTGACCTTAATAATGTTTTGAAGGTGGGGAGAGTGGTTGTCTGGGGTATACGGAGGGTGGGGAGAGTTCCAGACTAGGGGTAGGGTATAGGAAAAGGGTCAGGAGTAATATAGAGGAGATCAGGGCACGTGAGTAAGCTGGTGCTAGAGGAGTGGAGTGTGTGGGCTGGGCTGTAGAAAGGAGATCAGGGAGGTGAGGTAGGATGGGGTGAGCAGATGGAGTGCTTTAAAGCCATTGCAAAGACTTTCTGTTTGATGCGGTGGTGGATGGGCAACCACTGGAGGCTCTTGAAGAGTGCGGAGACATGGACCAAACGTTTTTGTTAAAAAATGATCCATGCGGCCGTGTGAAGTGTGAACTGGGATGGGGAGAAAGAGGAGCCTGGGAGCTCAGTGGGGAGGCAGTTCCAGTAGTCAAGTTGGAATAGGATAAGTGCTTGCATCAATGTGGTAGTTTGACAGGAGAGGGAAGGGCGATTTTACTGATGTTGTAAGGTTGAACTGACAGGATTTGGTGATGGACTGAATATGTGGGTTGAAAGAGCTGAGAATAATGTGAAGGTTATGGGCTTGTGAGATAGCGAGGATGGTAGTGCTGTCTACAGTGATGGGAAAGTCAAGGGCAGGGCAGGGCAGGGTTGGGATGGGAAGATGAGGAATTCTGTTCTAGACATGTTAAATTTGAGAAGTCAATGGGATGCCCTGAAGGCAAAAGGAAATGAGAGACTTCAGAAAAGGAGAATGATCAGGCCTGGAGATGTAGATTTGGGAATCATCCACATAAAAATGATAATTGAAGCCATGGGAGTGAATGAGTTCTCCAAGGGAGTGGTTGTAGATGGAGAATTGATAAATAGCATAGCCTAGTGGAGAGAGCACCAGCCTAGGATTCAGAAGGATCTGGGTTCTAATTCCATCTCCGCCACTTGTCTGCTGTGTGACTTTGGACAACTCACGTAGCTTCTCTGAGCCTCAGTTACCTCATCTGAAAATGGGGATTAAGACTATGAGCCCCATGTAGGACAGGAACTGTGTCCAACTGGATTTGCCTCCTCTGAAATCTGGACTCTGAGTTGGTCAAAGGACTCATCCAGGATGGGTGAAGGAGGCTCGGTCCCCAACCAACTGCTTCAGAGATCAGATGTATGTATACAGGCTGTTGGCGAACTCGCAGGTTTGAGTAGGCAGCTGGGTACAGAGGGTATATTTGGCATGCTGATATGTTTGCCCGTTGAAATCAGTGCTTGTCTTAGTTTTTGGGTCTGTAGATATCTATTAGCTTCAGCATAGCCTCCCAGATGTGGTCTTGAGTTGATGAAGAGGGTTTCCATAGACTGCATTTGGTTGAAGCTGTGGGGAGAGGGGGTGGAGTGGAAAGTCCTAATGTAGATTGGCTTTAGGAGAAATGGTTCTCTGTAATTGATTCTAGAGTGTTCGACGTATGTGGATATCAGTATATGTGACCACACGGGTGTGGATGTCAGTCTGTGTGTCAGTTTAGATGGGTGCATGTGAGTGTGGAGTGTTTGATCAATCAACCAACGGTTTATTGAGTGCTTACTGTGTGCAGAGCCCTGTACTAAGCATTTGGGAGAATACAATATTATAGAGTTAGTAGACATGAACCCTACCCTTGAAGAGCTCACAGGTGTGAATGTATATGAGTATTGATGTGTGTGTGTGTGTGTGTGTGTGTGTGTGTGGATGTGGAGAAGATGGAAGACATAGAAGTAGAGCCTAGTAAGCTGAAACAGCAACCTAACTGTGCTTCCTGCAGGCAGCCCTGATTGTAATGCAACCCAGCTCAGAAGCCTCTGTCTTCTTGGGTAGGCTAGTGATGAGATGGGCAAAGTGGGGAGGACCAGGATAAGGAAACAGGAAACTCTCCTGCCTCTTAGATTGCCGACAACAAAAACCTGTTGTTGCCCTCACCCCCATCACTCTGACCCCCACACAGTCTGTTCCATTCTCTCTTCCCGTATCCACCAGCTCCCAGCTCCACCCCATCTTCCCTTGGCTTTTCCCCAGGCAGCTGGGAGTCCAAACACGAACACTTCATTCATTCATTCATTCATTCATTCATTCATTCATTCAATAGTATTTATTGAGTGCTTACTATGTGCAGAGCACTGTACTAAGCGCTTGGAATGAACAAGTCGGCAACAGATAGAGGCAGTCCCTGCCGTTTGACGGGCTTACAGTCTAATCGGGGGAGATGGACAGACAAGAACAATGGCAATAAATAGAGTCAAGGGGAAGAACATCTCGTAAAAACAATGGCAACTAAATAGAATCAAGGCAATGTACAATTCATTAACAAAATAAATAGGGTAATGGAAATATATACAGTTGAGCGGACGAGTACAGTGCTGAGGGGATGGGAAGGGAGAGGGGGAGGAGCAGAGGGAAAGGGGGAAAAGAGGGTTTAGCTGCGGAGAGGTGAAGGGGGAGTGGTAGAGGGAGTAGAGGGAGAAGAGGAGCTCAGTCTGGGAAGGCCTCTTGGAGGAGGTGAGTTTTAAGTAAGGTTTTGAAGAGGGGAAGAGAATCAGTTTGGCGGAGGTGAGGAGGGAGTGCGTTCCAGGACCGCGGGAGGACGTGGCCCAGGGGTCGACGGCGGGATAGGCGAGACCGAGGGACGGTGAGGAGGTGGGCGGCGGAGGAGCGGAGCGTGCAGGGTGGGCGGTAGAAAAAGAGAAGGGAGGAGAGGTAGGAAGGGGCAAGGTGATGTAGAGCCTCGAAGCCTAGAGTGAGGAGTTTTTGTTTGGAGCGGAGGTCGATAGGCAACCACTGGAGTTGTTTAAGAAGGGGAGTGACATGCCCAGATCATTTCTGCAGGAAGATGAGCCGGGCAGCGGAGTGAAGAATAGACTGGAGCGGGGCGAGAGAGGAGGAAGGGAGGTCAGAGAGAAGGCTGACACAGTAGTCTAGCCGGGATATAACGAGAGCCTGTAGCAGTAAGGTAGCCGTTTGGGTGGAGAGGAAAGGGCGGATCTTGGCGATATTGTAAAGGTGAAACCGGCAGGTCTCGGTAACAGATGGGATGCGTGGGGTGAACGAGAGAGACGAGTCAAGGATGACACCGAGATTGCGGGCCTGAGAGACGGGAAGGATGGTCGTGCCATCCACGGTGGTAGAGAAGTCTGGGAGAGGACCAGGTTTGGGAGGGAAGATGAGGAGCTCAGTCTTGCTCATGTTGAGTTTTAGGTGTCGGGCCGACATCCAGGTGGAGATGTCCTGGAGGCAGGAGGAGATGCGAGCCTGAAGGGAGGGGGAGAGGACAGGGGCGGAGATGTAGATCTACGTGTCATCTGCGTAGAGATGGTAGTCAAAGCCGTGAGAGCGAATGAGTTCACCGAGGGAGTGAGTGTAAATGGAGAACAGAAGAGGGCCAAGAACTGACCCTTGAGGAACTCCAACAGTTAAAGGATGGGAGGGGGAGGAGGCGCCAGTGAAGGAGACCGAGAATGACCGGCCAGGGAGGTAAGAGGAGAAGCGGGAGAGGACAGAGTCCGTGAAGCCAAGGTGAGATAAGGTATGGAGGAGGAGGGGATGGTCGACAGTGTCAAAGGCAGCAGAGAGGTCAAGGAGGATTAGAATGGAGTAGGAGCCATTGGATTTGGCAAGAAGGAGGTCACGGGTTACCTTAGAGAGAGCAGTCTCGGTAGAGTGGAGGGGACGGAAGCCAGATTGGAGGGGGTCTAGGAGAGAATGGGAGTTAAGGAATTCTAAGCATCGATTGTAGACGACTCGTTCTAGGATTTTGGAAAGGAAGGGTAGTAGGGAGATAGGGCGATAACTGGAGGGGGAAGTGGGGTCAAGAGCGGGTTTTTTAGGAAGGGGGAGACGTGGGCATGTTGAAGGCAGCGGGGAAGGAGCCATTGGAGATTGAGTGGTTAAAAATAGAAGTTAAGGAAGGGAGGAGGGCAGGGGTGATGGTTTTAATAAGGTGAGAGGGAATGGGGTCCGAGGCGCAGGTGGAGGGGGTGGCACTTGCGAGGAGGGAGGAGATCTCCTCTGAGGATACTGCAGGGAAGGATGGGAAAGTAGGGAAGAGGGTTGGTGGGGGGGAGGGGAGAGGCGGAGGGGTGACTTTGGGGAGCTCAGACCTGATTGTGTTGATTTTCGTGAGGAAATAGGTGGCCAGATCATTGGGGGTGAGAGATGGGGGAGGGGGAGGAACAGGGGGCCTAAGGAGAGAGTTAAAGGTCCGGAACAATCGGCGGGGGTGACGGGCATGGGTGTCGATGAGGGAGGAGAAGAAGTTTTGCCTGGCGGAGGAGAGGGCAGAGTTAAGGCAGGAAAGGATAAATTTAAAGTGTGTGAGGTCAGCTTGGTGCTTGGACTTTCGCCAGCAGCGCTCAGCAGCTCGAGCATAGGAGCGTAGGAGACGGACAGAGGAGGTGATCCAGGGCTGTGGGTTAGGGGAGCGAGAGCGGCGGAGGGAAAGGGGGGCGAGAGAGTCGAGATGAGTAGAGAGGGTGGAGTTGAGAGCAGAGACCTGATCATCGAGAGTGGGAAGTGAGGACAGGGCGGCAAGGTGAGGAGAGATGCTTCTGGAGCCTCATGCTGGGGAGGATGCTGCTCAAGTCTTCCTCCTGAGCTGACTGGAGTGTCCATAGCTGGGCAGCCGCCCAGGGCCCCAGCACCCACCCGAATGGAAACAAGGGGGATAATAACTAATTAACTCCACCTCAATGCAGCTCCACCTTCTGCCTGCTCATCCCAGTCTCACTCAAAGGCTAATTTTAAACTATTTTTTTTTTAATAGTTAACTGAAGTGCAATTGTGAAGTGTTTACCAAGTAACAGGCACTGTACTTAAAGTGCTGGGGTAGATACAAGACTGTCAGGTTGGACACAGTCCCTGTTCCGCATGGGGCTCACAGTCTTAGTCCTTATTTTACAGAGGAGGGAACTGAGGGACAGCGAAGTGAGTGACATGCCCAAGTTCACACATCAGACAAGGAATGGAACCGGGAATAGAACACAGATCCTTCTGACTCCCAGGCCCGTTCTCTATCCACTAGTTTTATGTATATATTTTATATATATACACATATAAATATACACATATAAATATATGCATTATATATACTTTTTCATGTATATATATATATATATCTATATTTCTATGTATTTATGTTGATGCCTGTTTACTTGTTTTGATGTCTTTCTCCCCCCCCAGACTGTAAGCCTGCTATGGGCAGGGATTGTCTCTCTTTTTTTCTGTATTGTACTTTCCTAGCACCTAGTACAATACTCTGCACACAGTAAGCACTCAATAAATACTATTGAATGAATGAATGAATGAATGAATGAATGAATGATTTTTTTCTATCATTCTCCCTTCCTCTTGGTCCCCCCAATCTGGCCTTTCTGTAGTGTCCCCGATGAGCAGGCTTACACCTCTGTCTCTTTCAGACAGGACAGGAGCCCAAGAGCTGCTGAGCTCTGGCCAGCCTGGTTGGAGAGTGGCCCCGGTCGTCTGTGGGAACACCAGGCCCTGGCCTCCCAGCCCCTAACAGGACAGGCGCTTGGGACTGCATCTTCTCTGGGACTCTACTAGGTGGGATCTGCCTTCAGGAAAGGTTTGGAACTTCATGGAAAGAGCCTAGGATTGGGAACCTGGACTCAGAAGCTGTTCCCAGTTTTGCTACAGGCACACTGTGTGACCCAGGGCAAGTTGCTTAACCTCTCCGAGCATCAGTTTCCTCATCTGTAGAAGGAGGATAAGATACCTGCCTTACCTACCTTTTAGACTGTGAATTCTGTATGGAATAATAATGTTGGTATTTGTTAAGCGCTTACTATATGCAGAGCACTGTTCTAAGTGCTGGGGTAGATACAGGGTAATTAGGTTGTCCCACGTGAGGCTCACACTTAATCCCCATTTTCCAGATGAGGTAACTGAGGCACAGAGAAGTTAAGTGACTGGCCCACAGTCACACACAGTTTACAAGGCACAGAGCTGGGATTCGAACACATGACCTCGGACTCCCAAGCCCGGGCTCTTTCCACTGAGCCACGCTGCTTCTCTAGGGACTGTGTCTCATCAGAGTACCTTAAATCTGCCCCAGAACTTGGCTCAGTGTGTTAGATACCATAACCATAATGATTATTTTAGGGCTCAGTCCTTAGGAGTAATGATATCTTGTATTTCTTAGAAACTAGACTCTCCCCACCTTCTGGTTTGGTTTAAGGGGCAGCCTGCCTGGAGACAGGGGCATAATAATAATAATGATAATTATAATATGGAACTTGTTAAGCACTTACTATGTGTCAAGCACTGTTTTAAGCACTGGGCTAGATTCAAGAAAATCAGGTTGGACACAGTTCCTGTCCCACATGGTCTTAATCCCCATTTTACAGATGAAGGAACTGAGGCTCAGAGAAGTTAAGTGACTTGCCCAAGGTCAGATAGCAGACAAGTGGTGGAGATAGGATGAGAACACAGGTCCTTCAGATTCCCAGGCCCATGCCCTACCCCACTAAGCCACACTGCTTCACCCAGATGGACTGAGTGACCTTCACAGGAAACCCTCAGGGAAGGAAAGTGACCTTGATTAATGACCCCGATTCGGGCATCATGCCCCCACTTTCAAGACCTGGACCTTGTCACCTGTGACCGGGGAGCCTGGCGAGGTCTGGTGCTCCGACCTCTGGAGGAGACACAGCTGAGGGGGCAGAGTGGATGGTACCCCAGGAAACCCAGCACCCCACCTGCCAGAGTGGCAGGTCAACTCCTGGCATGAATGTCCCCTGGTTCCAAGGCCCCGAAACAACCTCAGGACCCTCTCCCACCTCCAGGCTGAGCTCCCCCTATCCCATGACCTGTTCTGGGGGTAGAGACCCCTCCAGCCTGAAAGGACTGTGCTACTCCAGGTGGAGGCCGAGCAGGTAGAGTTGGTGAAACAGACCAACTGGGTCCGGGCTGCTGCTGAGGGGGTGGGAGAGGGCTCCAGGAGACAGAAAGGGCTCAGAAGGAGCCCACCAGGGGAGAAGCTCTGGCTGATCATAGTCCCAAAACTACCCACTCTGCCGGGGGCAGTGGCTAGAAGGTCCCTGCCCCTCGTGGCTGCACTGAGGGCACACTCCTAGATTGGCCCTGAGCCCTCGAGGTGGGGCGCGGCTCGGCCAGAGGAAGCCGCCAGTGGTTGCCCGCCCCCTACCCTTCTCTCTTCTCCCCTCCTTCCAAGCCCACACTCCTGCTGTCCTCTGAGACCAGGAGCCCCTTGTGCAGCTCACTAGCAGGGAGAGGGACAGGAGTGGCTTTTCTTTAAACATTTGGCCCCAGAGAATAAACAGAGCGGGTGTCTGAGATAAAAAAAGAACAGTGTTCGAAATCCCTTCTGACTGTGAGCTAATGGTCCCCGGCCCAGACTGGCAGGGGTGGGCCCACAGCAGGATTTCCAGCCCGCTGGGGGAGGAGGTGGTTCACGGGAAAGGAAGAAGGGGCAGAGACACACCCAGCCCCTGGATCTAGGTGTGGGTGCCGCTGGGCAACTGGGCAGCAGGGCAATCTCCTGCCCAAAGGTCTCTGGGAACCAAATCAATTGCTCTCAGGTTGTGGCCCTGAAGGTTTCTGGTTGCTGTTTATTTCTCCTTTCCCTTCTTTCTCTTCCAACACTCCCTCTAGTTTTGGAAGGGGGAAGGAGGGGAGAGCAGGGGATGGGGGAGGTTTCTGAACGGGTTCTCTTCTTACCTTTCTGGCCTTTTAAGCTCCTTGATGGCAGGGTCCGTGTCTACAAATACGTTGTACTCTCAATCTCCTCCCATAGGTTTTTCCTCCCATTCCCTATCTGTGGGGGTGCCTCAAGGTTCTATTCTTGGCCCTTTTCTCTTCTCGGTTTACTCTAACTCCTGCAGAGAGCTCATCTGCTTCCACGGCTTCAAACATTAGCTCTATGTGGTTGACTCTCCAGTCTATCTCACCAGCCTGACCTCTCTTCTCTGCACTCTCACATTTCCTCCTGCCTCCAGGATGTCTGTCTATGGCTGGCCAGTCAGTACCTCAAACTCAATAGGTTCAAAACCTATCTCCTCATCTTTCTCCCCAAATCCTTTTGTCTACCTCATTTTGCCTTCACTGTTGATACCACCGTGATCCTTCCTGTCTCTCAAGCCCACAACCATGGCCTTTTCCTTGACTCCTTCCTTCCTTTGAACCCCAACATCTAGTCCGTTGCCACATTTTATTGGTTTTTCCTTCATAACATTTCCAGACTCAGCCTCTTCTTATTCTCCTTCATCCATATGGCCATCAAGCTGAACTAGGCACTTGTGGTTTCTTGCCTGGACTACTGTACTAGCCTCCTCGCTGACCTCCCTACTTCCAGTCTCTCCTCTCTTCATCCCTTCCTTCATGTGGCTATCCTGATTTTTCTAAAATCTCATACTGCACTCATCTCCCCACTCCTCAAAATCCTCCAGTGATTACCTCTTCACATCAAGCAGAAACTCCTGATAAGTGGTTTTAATCAGTACCCAATAATGAGTGCTTGCTCTGTGTGGGGTAATATAATAGTGGTCTTTAAAACAAATACTGTACTAAGCACTGGGGTAGGCTGTCCCACTTGGGGTTCACAGTTTTAGAAGGAGAGAGAACAGAACTAAGCATGTGCTTAGTCAGGATCCCTTCCCCTGTAAGTTTAAAGGGAAGGCAAACACTAAAATAAGCTACTAGTGGTTGAAATACAGAATTTAAAGGTATGTACATAAGTGGTAAGGTAGTGAGGGGGTTGTTCGTGGCCTAGTGGATAGAGCATGGGCCTGGGAGTCAGAAAGACCTAGGTTCTAACCCCGGCTCCGCCACTTGTCTGCTGTGTGACCTTGGACAAGTCACTTGACTTTTCTGTGTCTCAGTGACCTCATCTGTAAAATGGGGATTAAGACTGTGAGCCCCATGTGGGACAGGGACTGTGTCTAACCTGATCAGCTAATATCTACCCCAGTGCTTAGTACAGTGCCTGGCACATAGTAAACACTTACCAAATTCTATTTTTTAAAAAAGTGCTTAAGTGACCTGGGAGTGCTATAGTACTCAATCAGTTCTCTCCCTCCTTCTTTACCCACTCTTCTCCCCCACTCCACCCCAGGTCTCAATATTTGTTCCTCTCACAAATACCTATTCACTGAACCCTTGTTCTCTTCTCTCCCACCTCTGACCTCTTGGTCACACCTTCTCCCTTTCTCAAAACCCCTCTATCTCTTTACATTTGAGAGATTACAGCTTTCCCCATCCTCAAAGCTCTTCTGAGATTTCATCTCTCTCAGAAGGTTTTTTGGGAAGCACTCTCTTATCTCCCTACTTTATACCTCCACCTAAGCACTTGATCTGGCAACTCCAAGGTTAGTTTACAACAATCAGTGAATGGTATTTATTGAGCACTTACTGTGTGCAGAGCACTGTATTAAGCACTTTGGAGGGTACACTATAACAGAAATGGTAGACTTCTTCCCTTCCCACAAGGAGCTCTCAACTTTGGCAGGAGAGACCGTCATTAAAATACATAAGGTATGTGTGCAGAGGTGTTGTGGGACTGAAGGTGGGGTGAATATCAAGTGCTTAAAGGGTACAGATCCAAGTGCATAGATAGGCAGCCCAGAAGGGAGAGGGAGTATGGGAAATGAGGGCTTAGGCAAGGAGGGAAGGCCTCTTAGAGAAGATGTGATTTTCCTAAGATTTTGATGGTGGAAAGAGTGGTGGTCTGTCATATCTGGAGGGGATGGGAGAGGTAATTCCAGACCCAGAGGGAGGACTGGCTAAGAGGTTGACAAGGTTGAGGGTTCCTTTAAAGGAGCGAAGTATGCAGGCTGGGTTGTAGTAGGAAATCAGTGAGGTAAGGAGAGAGCTGATTGAGGGATTTATTGTCTATTACTTCCCCTAACTGTAATTTATCTAAGCTAACTGTAATTTATCTAAGTGTCTGTCTTCCCCTGCTAGACGTAAATTCCTTGAGGACAGGAATTGCATCTTTCAACTCCTTTGTATTCTCCCAAGCACTAAGTAGAGTGGTTCTGCATAGGTAGCTCAATGAATGGGATTGGTTGAATGAAGTGGGGCCAGGAGGGGGAAAGGAAATGGGGAGGGAGAGGTTGAGGTGGGAAGGAAGGCCTAAATGTACTTATATTGCACATATTACATTAGGTTATATTGTCCTCTGCCAAGTAATTAGTAGAATGCTTTGCATACAGTAAGCACTCAATAAATACATTGATTAACTGAGTGAAGCATCCCCCCCCCCCATTAGTGCAGTTGGCAAAAGTGCAGTTAAATAAATAAATGAGGGATATGTGCATGCATTCTGTAGGGCTGAGGGAGGGATGAATAAAGGATAAAGTTTAAATCTGTGAACTCAGCTCAAGACACCCAGAGGACCATGATCAATTCTTGATGAGAATGGCAACAGGGACCTTGCTTCAACCCTTACAGGGTGCATGGCCAAGGTGGTGGCTTTCGTTAAATGATGATAATGATGAAGCTGCTGATAATCCCTTTGTTGGCTTATCCAGGCCCTTTGCTTCCCCTCTCGCTAACTTCCCCCCTCCTGCCAACTTCTCACCCTTCTTGTGGAGGGTGAGCAGAAGAAATAAGACAGATTGAAACTCAAACCAGTCCTTTTGGCACCTCTGTGAGCAGCTCTCCTGAAAGCCGTGAGGAAGGAGGGCAAGTCACTTGCCCTCAGTTTCCTCATCAGGAAAATGGGGATAATAGTTCCTGCTTCTCCCTACCTCAAAGGGATGTTTTCTGGATAAAATGAGGCAATTGCTGTGAAAGTGCTTTGGAAGAATAAACAATCCAAGGAATTATTTAAGTTATCCTATCCCTCCAATCAATCGATGATATTTATTCATTCATTCAATTGTATTTATTGAGCGCTTACGGTGTGCAGAGCACTGTACTAAGCACTTGGAAAGTGCAATACAGCAATAGAGATAATCCCTGCTCACAAAGGGAGCACTTACTGTGTGCAGAGCCCTGAACTAGGTGCTTAGGAGAGTACAAGACAATAGACGAAATCCCTGCCCTCTAAGGAGTTTACAATTTAGCGGTATTTGTCAAGCACTTATTGTTTACCAAGCACTGTACTAAGCGCTGGGGTGGGTACAGGTAAATCAGATTGGACACAGTCCCTGTTCCATGTGGGGCTCACAGTCTGAACCCCCACTTTACAGATGAGGTAACTGAGAGACAGAGAAGTAAAATGACTTGCCCGAGGTCACACAGCAATCAAATGGTGAAGCCAGGATTAGAACCTACGACCTTCTGACTCCCAGGCCTGTGCTCTATCCGCTATGCCATGCTGCTTCTCCAACAGATGATTGAGTGGGCTCCTTGGATTCAATGGGGTGCCCTCTTTTCCAGTCCATCTCCAGGGCTTTTGACACATAGTAAGTGCTTCCTAACTGACTCGGCGAGTTTCTGGACACTCAGGCTTGGGAGTCTTTGTGGCCAGGTGATGGGGAAGTTGGATGTCAGCTGGTCAGGTTCACCCTCCTCCTGGGTTGCCCTATCTGGTGGTCTTTTCGACACCCAGAGGCCTGGCAAACCAGCTCCTCTGCGGTCAAAACCTTTTCTACCCAGGGAAAGCAGAGCTAGTGTCTTTAGCAACCTCATAACAACTGAAGGCAGTCCTATTTTTAATTACAGACCCTGGATATACTCGCCCTCACTCTGGCACTGACCATCTGCCCACAGATACCCACTCCCTCCCACTTAGAATGAACGGTATCTCACCCTCACACTAACAAGGTTCTGGGTGAACTATGCCCTCAAGTCTCCCCTCCTGCTCTGATCTCTTCCAGTCAATCAAAAATCAATCAGTGGTAATTATTGAGCTATGTGCAGCTCACTATACCAAGCGCTTAAAAGAGTAAAATGAACAGAATTAGTAGACACTTTCCCAGCCCATAAGGATTCTCTAGACTGTAATCTCCTCCTGAGCTGGGAATGTGTCTGAAAATTCTGTTGTATTGTGCTCTCCCAAGGGCTTAGTACTATGCTCTGCACAGAGTAAGAACTTAGTAAATACCGTTGATTGATTTATCATTTGATTGATCCACTGGGGGGAACAGAGGGGTCTGCTTCCTGCAGAGGGTCCCTGGACCCAAGGAATCCACCTCTACCCCTCCTGAGGAGGGCAGCAGGGGGCTCTCTTGGCAGAGAAAACCACATCAATTCTCTTCTATTCCTAACTCACTTCAAAACTCAACAAGACCCTTGCAAAAGACTAGGAGGGTCTGGGGCGTCCCCATCTCTTCTCGAAAATCACAAGGGGGTCCAAGGACTTGTGGCAGCTGGAGACCCCCAGCCCCCTCTGGGGGCGTGTGCACACCCGAGACCACCATCAGCTACTACTGTGGGCGGCAAGGGGGAAGATGCAGGACCCGGTGTTGCGGTGGGTGGCCGGGGTCTCCGCAGCCCAGGATCCTGCATCTTGGAACTTTTCCTAAGGTGTGATGAGGTTGGGGGAAACAAGGGATGAGTCTTTAAGATGCAACTGCCTCCACCCCCCACCCCCCTGATTGCAGGCTCCTGCCCTTTGCCTCCGAGACAGCTCTTGAATATAAGGTCGTTCTGGGCAGGGAATGTGTCTGTTCATGCAATCATTTATTGAGCGCTTACTGTATGCAGAGCACTGTACTAAGTGCTTGGGAAGGTACAATACAGTAATAGTGATAATCCCTGCCCACAACGAGCTCACAGTCTTGTATTGTACTCTCCCAAGAGCTTAGTACAGTGCTCTACACATAGTAAATACTCAATATATGTGATTGAATGACTGCCTGACTCTTGCCCCCCTCTCCCTCCCCCCATGTGGCTCTAAGCTCGGGAGGCAGTATGGTGTAGTGGACAGAGCACGGGCCTGGGAGTCAGAAGGTCATGGGTTCTAATCCCGTCTCTGCCACTTGTCTGCTGTGTGGCCTTGGGCAAGCCACTTCACTTCTCTGGGCCTCAGTTCCCTCATCTGTAAAATGGGGACTAAGAGTGAGTCCTATGTGGGGCAGGGATGGCATCCAAACTGATTCGTTTGCATCCAACCTGATTTGCTTGTATCCTCCTCAGTGCTTAGTATAATCCCTGGCATGTAGTAAACGCTTAACAAATACCGTAATTAATATTATTACCTGAGAACTGCAGCCGCGCTAGAGGCCGGGGTTCTGCAGGCTGGAGCTCGGGGAGAGGGACAGGATGGTGTAGCGGATAGACCACGGGCCTGGGAGTCAGAGGGTCGGGGTTCTAATCCCGGCTCTGCCACTTGTCTGCTGTGTGACCTTGGGCAAGACACTTCACGTCTCTGGGCCTCAGTTCCCTCATCTGTAAAATGGGGATCGAGACGGTGAGCCCACCTGGGGTACAGGACTGTGTCCAACCTGATTTCCTTGGATCCATCCCAGCGCTTAGTACAGTACCTGGTACCTAGTAAGGGTTTGACAAATACTGTAATTATTCTTATTAGAAGAAGAAAGAGGGTGGGGTGGGGATGGATGGGGTGGGATGGGGAGGGTTTGGGGTGGGATGGGGTGGGATGGGGAGAGATGGGGAGGGTTTGGGGTGGGATGGGGAGAGATGGGGAGGGGTTGGGGCGGGATGGGGTGGGATGGGGTGGGATGGGGAGGGATGGGATGGGATGGGGAGGGGTGGGGAGGGGGTGGGTCAGACTTCGGGCTGCTCCTAGCGGCGCGGGCCCTTTAAGAGCATCTGGGCTGGTCCTGCGGCTGCCGGAGCGGCCGCGGCCTTTCCAATCAGCGGCCCCGCGCCTCCCCGCCCGCCCGGCCCCGGCCCCGGCCCCAGCCCCCGGCCCAGCCCGCCCCCAGTCCCAGCCACAAATCTTCCGCTTTGCACTTGACAGCGCTTATATAAAAGGGTCCGGGAGCGGGCGGCAGCCGCAGTCCAGCAGGTAGGAGTCGGGCCGTCTTTTCCTCCGCTCGCCTGGCTTCGCTGCGGGCCCGGGGCGGCCGGCTGGACCCCAGGACCCCGACACCTTCGGCGGGAGGGTCGTGGGGCTGCTCAGGGCCCGGGGCGGGGGCTGCACGGACGGACGGACGGACGGAGGGACGGAGCGGGGCGTCCCCGGCTCTGGCGGCTGGGCACAGCCGCGCTTCGTGTCCCTTTCCAAGCCCCGTCCCGGCCTCCCTGCCTCCCAGCCTCCCTCCCTGCCTCTCTCCCTCCCTCCCGGCCTCCCTGCCTCCCTCCAGGTCTTCCTCCATCCATATCTCCCTGCAGCTCTCCCGGCCTCCCTGCCTGCCTCTCTCCCTCCAGACCTCCCAGCCTCTTTGCCTGCCTCCCTCCAGGTCTCCCAGCCTCCCTCCAGGTCTCCCTCCCTCCAGATCTCCCTGCCTCCCTCTCTGCCTTTCTCCCTCCCGGCCTCCCTGCCTCCCTCCAGGTGTCCCTCCAGGTGTCCCTCCAGGTCTCCCTCCAGCCCTCCCTGCCTCCCTCCCGGCCTCCCCGCCCCCCTCGCCCCCCTCCCCATGCATCTGCTGGCGCTGGGGGTGGTGGCCCTGGCCCTCCTGGGGCCGGCCAGCCGGGCGTCGGGGCCGGAGCAGGAGGTGGTGGTGGTTCCCATCCGGCTGGACCCGGACATCAACGGCCGCCAGTACTATCGGCGGGCCCCGGACGAGGCCGGCGAGCGGGGCCTCACCTTCCAGATCTCCGCCTTCCAGGAGGACTTCTACCTGCACCTGGCCCCGGACGCCCGGTTCCTGGCGCCCGCCTTCTCCAGCCGGTACCTGGGCGCGGGGCCGGGGGCCGAGCCGGCCCCGACCCCGGCCCCGGCCCCGGCCCCGGCCCCGGCCCGCTGCTTCTACTCCGGGGACGTGAACGCCGAGCGGGACTCGTTCGCCGCCCTGAGCCTGTGCGGGGGGCTGCGCGGGGCCTTCGGCTACGGCGGGGCCCGCTACCTCATCAGCCCCCTGGGGAACGCCAGCGCGGCCGGCCCGCGGCGCCCCGGCCAGGGCCCGCACCTCCTGCGGCGCCGCGCCGCCCCGGGCCGGCCCCCGGGGGACCCCGCCCCCCGCTGCGGGGTGGCCTCCGCCTGGAACCCCTCCATCCTAAGGGCCCTGGACCCCTACCGGCCCCCGCGGGCCGCCCGGAGGGCCAAGCGCTTCGCCTCCGTCCCGCGCTTCGTGGAGACGCTGGTGGTGGCCGACGAGTCGATGGTCAAGTTCCACGGGGCCGACCTGGAGCACTACCTGCTGACGCTGCTGGCCACGGCCGCCAGGCTCTATCGCCACCCCAGCATCCGCAACCCCGTCAGCATCGTCGTCGTCAAGATGCTGCTCCTCGGGGAGCGCGACAAGGGGCCCAAGGTCACGGGCAACGCGGCGCTGACGCTGCGCAACTTCTGCGCCTGGCAGAAGAAGCTCAACAGGGGGAGCGACAAGCACCCCGAATACTGGGACACGGCCATCCTCTTCACCAGGCAGGTGAGTCCGGCAACCCTCGCCCTCTCCGCTCCTCCGGCCCGGGCCTCCGGGGCTCCCCGACGGCGTCGCTTCGCGCCCGGCCGGTTTCCCGCCCGTCCCTCTCCCGCCCCGGCGCACGTGCCGGGGGCGCCGCGGGCGGGGCGTTGGGCGCTCTGGGGAGGCGTCGCCCGCCGCGACCAATCGGCCTCCCGCCCGCCCCGGGGAGCGCCAATCGGCGTCTCCGTCGTCCCCGGGAGCGCGGAGGCGGGAAGTCGCCGACCCTGGACGGGCGCCGTAGGGGGCGCTCGGAGAGCACGTGGGTGCGCCGCTTTGCACGCTGGAAGCGCTCCGTCCGTACTGGAATGGATTGCGTGAATGAATGGATGGACGAATGCTCTGGGCACGCTGGGTGAGGGCGGGGGCGCCGCCGGCTGCGTCACTTGGCCCCGGAGACCTGACCGGCGTGAGCCGGGTGGCACCGTCCCGCCTGCCGTCGGTCCGGACGGAGGGACCGCCGGCCAGAGGCGTCCGACCTCCTTGGCTCCGGAGGACGGGAGAACGGAGGGGATCCGATGCCTAACTGACTGCAACCCCAAGGCGCGAGCCATTTTTTTCTTTTTTCCTACGACCCCTCTGCCCTACCTTACTCTCTTCTCCAGCCGCTTACCGATGGGCAGCCTGTCCGGAGACGGGAGCCCGCCTGGGCCTCGGGCCGGCGGCTAGGCAGGGCGAACGGAATCCATCGGTTCATCGCCGGTTGGGGCTCGGCCCGGAGGCTAGGACGGATGGACGCCGCCGGTCCGTCGCCGACTTCCGTGGGGCGGTTGTCTTCTGTCCTTGTGCTTTTGCCCTGTTTCCTCCGTCTAGGTGGATGTTCTCCCTGTCCCCGATTTCCATTCGTCCCATTGTTTAATGGGTTGGGTAACTTTAGGGCACTGTCGCCTGCCGCTTTCAATTTTCAGGAAGCTTTCCCCCAGCGCCGCTTCCGGACTGGAACCGTGAAGGCTGGGCCTCGGTTCCTCTGGCTTGGGGAGTGCACGTTGGTGGGGCCGGCTGGCGGGCCAGTTCTCTGACTTTAACAGGAGAGGAGCCCTGCCTTCCAAGCCACCTGACTTACAGCTATAAACTGGGGGAGGAGCCCTCCATCCTCTGGAACGGCAGCCAGGATGGAACCCTTGCTTGACTTCCTCTCTGATGTCTAAGGTGTTACCAAGACCTGGCCTTCTTTGCAGGTTCCTAGTGGTTAGGACACGCAAGTCTGAGGTCGGGATCCAGGAATCAGTCCTGGGTTTCCCTGACATTGGTCTTTTGTGAGTCAATTTTTTTTCCCCTTAAATTCAGTTTCCCCGTGGCATGCAGCAGAGCTTTTAAAAAGGACTTGAGGGTCAGATCTAACTTTTGCTCTGCAAACAGTGTTCCCTCTCAAGGCCGGGCAGCTCTGTAGAAACCAGAAATGACGAGCCAAGCCGCTCTTGTCCTCTTTGGCTCTCTCTCTTTCTCCCTTTCTTCCCTCAAGCACCCCCCTCCAACCCCTTTCCCATTCTTGCCGATGGCCAATATGTCTGATCCCAAGTTGAAGCTCCTCCTTCTGTCTTCCAGCCTTCCCTTCCCACCTGACTTCTCGGGCAATTGTGGGGTTGTTTCCCTTAGGATTTCTCCCAAGGGCTCCGCTGCTGTTTGTGCTGTGCTCTAGCTGCCTTGAATAAATCATTCCCCGAAGTGGAAGCACCCAGGACGGGGTACCTTCCCCGTAGGTGCCGAGAATCTCGGGAGTCCACCGGGTGAGGAAGACAACAACAAAAGCCAGGAACATGATACCTTAATGGGATTGGGTAGCCCACTGCTCTCTGATCTCAGAATGACATCCCAGTGGAGGTCAGAAAGTCATTTGACGCAGCCTCTGTGGGAGCAGAACGTAAAGGGGAACCAGGTCCGAGTGACGGAGGTGGGATCGTGGCCTCAGAAGGGAAAGAAATCAAGTGGAGTTGGGGGTTTACTTTTGCCAGCGATGTGTGCCACCCTCGGGACGTGACCCCTGACCTCCTAGTTGACCTTCCCAAATGGATACAAGATGCATGACCGCTCTGACTCTATTCGACCCGCCTGGTGTGGCAGGCTGACCTATCGAGACGGAGCTCTCCGCAGCCACGGTACCCTAGAAGGCCGGCTGGCGGGCTGATCGGTCGAGGACTTGGCGTCGGAGAGTGGAGAGGCTGAATTGGCTGCATCCTCATCAAGGTCTGTGCCTCCTGTAAGAGAAGACCACAGAGCGCAAACTGAAGGATGCACTGCATTTTTGCAGCATTACCAGACCCTTATCCTTGCATCCCTGGGGTCTGTACAGTATGAGAGAAAAGCATCAACACACAGCTGCTCTTTCTGGACTCCTCCATCTGTGGTCTCCAGATACCAAAGGATGGATCACCTTGCCAAAGCTCTCAAACGGAAAAGTAACTCTCCTCCCCCTCCCTTGGAATGGATCGCCGTATTCCTCATGTTCCAAGTGGAGGGCTGGTCCACCCAGTCAGGTTAGAGCCCGGAGCTTCGCCTGCAGCCCCATTCACTGAGGCACCGGTTGAATTGGATGGACGTCCGAGATCTTGGCTCCCGTACGACCCTTTGTATGTTTAGGCGTGGTCTCATCCATTTCTTCTTTTCCCTCTGGACTGGGATTTGCTTATTTCTTTGATTTGTTCCATTTCTCTGACATGCTCCAGGTGCCTGCTCTAAGCAGACTAGGGATCATTTCCATATCGACGACGACAGTCCCCGCCCCGTGACTGACCAGGATGCTCTGCTGGGCGTTTCGTAGGCTGGGTAGCGTATAACTCTCCCTGGCTGACGGAAGACAGTAGGCGGGTAGAGGTTGCCCAAGCAGGCCGATTTAGGGTCTAGAGGGCAACCTCTGGTGACTGGCCTTAGAAAATGGCCGACACGCTAACATTAGGAAGCGGGGAGGGAGGAGGGATGCTGGATCCATCCGTTGTAGCTTCAATGACTGAGCCTGAGAGTTGCCCCGGTCCCTGATCTTTCCACGCCTGGGGACGAATCCTAAAGAAGAATTGGTTTTTCCACTGGTCTTCTCCCCTTCGGGATCTGCCTCAACTATTGGGCATTTCCAGCTAAGGTAAGTCCTGCTCCGGGTAGCCCGAAAGGGGCTCGGGCCTACTTTGAAACTAGGTGTGGAGCGGAGTTGGAACAATTCTAGATGGAGACTTCCAAAAGGGAGCTTGGAATTCATCAGTCAGTCAATCCTAGGCACTTAGTATAGTGCTCTGCATGTAGTAAGTGCTTAATAAATACAATTGAATGAATACTAAATGC
Organism: Ornithorhynchus anatinus; assembly: GCF_004115215.2. Classification (NCBI taxonomy): domain Eukaryota; kingdom Metazoa; phylum Chordata; class Mammalia; order Monotremata; family Ornithorhynchidae; genus Ornithorhynchus; species Ornithorhynchus anatinus. The sequence continues at coordinate 23,549,669 of NC_041738.1, read as the reverse complement.
TTACTTTGTGTAGAGCAATGTACTAGGCACTGGGGAGAGTACAGTATAATAATAGCAGTCTATCACATTGCTTCTCCAGTATCATCTACTCGTTAGTGTTAATTGAGTGCCTGCTATATGCAAGAGTGGTAGAGAAGAGTGGAGCGAATGATAAATTAGTCACCAGGCTGGGCCTTCACAGGTGTTGACAGTCTACTGACATGGAGTGGGGGAAGTGAGAGGTTCACAAGGAAAGAGTGAAAAACAAATAAGCCTAGGAAGATGCTGGCAACAGTGAGAGCTAATGTGAGGTGCTGTTGATGGAGCTGCTTCCGGTCTCTGGACTGGCCTGCTACAGTGATGAGTCCAGCAGCCCCGGCCTTCCCACGGTTCAGAATGCTTGCTCAGCCCACAGCCCTTCCCTCACCCGCATCTCCCTCCACCTGCCAAACCGTATGACTGATGCCATGTCTCATAAGCATCAGGCCCTTGCCAGCCAGTGGTGCCAGGAACCTCTGGCGATCATGAGTGTTGCCGAGGGAAGCCCCAAGAAGGGGGAGAGCTGCTCTGATTTGATCTTCAGCCCGGCCAGGTTGTCTGCCATTCGGGACAACTGGATCCAGGGATTGACTCTGACGAGGAAATACGTGGTGTCCTCTGGCTCCCTCTTCTTCCTCTTCTTCCTCCTCCCACCTGGTTCTGTCATCCTTCCCCTCCACATTGTTCATTCATTTTATCTCCCCCCCCCTTTCTAGCCTTTCTGTCTCCTCTTTCTTTTCTTTCCTTTTGATTACCTTTCCTCTGCCCATTCTCCCCACTTCTCTTCTTTGCTGTTCCTTTTCTCATTCTCCCTCCCACACGCTCCCCCCGTTCCTTTCCCCTCCAGGCAAACGAGTACTTCCTCCCCCTTTAGTATCTCGGAGGGAGGGATGTCTTTCTCGTTCTCTGGAGCTGTGCGGCCCCTCTGGTTTCATCATCAATAGTATTTGAACACTTACCGCATGTAGGGCACTATGTTAAGTGCTTGGAAGAGTGTAATACGACAGAGTTGGCAGATTAGTTCCCTGCCCACAATGAGTTTATAGTCAAGATGGGAAGATGGACATTTATATAGATGTGTGATATATAATATAAAGATATGTACATAAATGCTGTGGGGTGGGGGATGGGGAGAAAATCAGATGCCCAAAGGTCACAGGTCCACATGCCTAGATGACAGAGAAGGGAAAGGGAGCCCGGGAGAAGAGGGTTTAATTGAGGAAGGCCTCTTGGAGGAGATATTTCTCGTGCACTTCCCCCCTTCCTCATCCCTCCCCAAGAAGAATTGTGTGCCTTATCACCCACCTTTCTGGGGTTCTGATTCAGCCCATTGGGCTTGGAGGCTTAGAGTCTCCTGGTTTCCTCCTGGACTCCTGGTATGGTGCCATGGTGGTCTGCTCTAGGGCAAAGAGAAGGGTGAAGAAGGGCATCTTGCTAATTCATCTCCCTAAGTCAGCAGACAAAGCTCAGGGCAGGAACCAGGTCAGTGTGTCAGTGCAGGTGTTGGGCCTGGAGCCCAGGATTTGCTCAGCTGGCAAGGAAACGGTTGCTGTTACAAATCAAAGGGGAAGACACTTAAGTCCGGGCTGCACCTTCCTTAAGACCCGCTGGGAGCTGAAAACTCTCTGTTCAGCACCCTGTAAATGCGGAAGGGCTGGGCCTGGTGTCCCCCTGCCCCCTCCAATCTTCCACCCAGACCCAGGAAAAATATTGCACTTCCTCCATCAGCATCTCCATGGATTCCTACCCATCTCTGGGAGACAAGGGGCACGGGACTACCTTGCCCTAGTGTAGCTGGCAATCTGAGACCCCAAGTTCAGATGGAATCTCAGTTTGGAACCGTGGGAGGGCTGTCTGTTTCGCCACCCCGCCCCCGCCCCGGCCGAAGCCCTAGTTTGAACATCATCAGGGACTTGATTTGTGTAAGCCCGGAGTGGGTCAGCCGAGCTCTAGCAGGGACCACTTTCTCCTTTTCTCCCTTTCCCCCACACTGTGATCGGTACCTCTCCCATGCCCTGAGCTCCCAGATCCATCTTTTCCAGTGGGAGCAGAGTTCTGCCTACTGGAGATTATAAAAATGAAGGAGACTCGGCTGCTTGACTCGCATGGGGACAAGAGAAGATGCCAATCAGAAATGTGGGGTGGATGGCTTGATTTGGCATGGAAGGTGCCTGCCTTGCTCAGATCCGTGGCTACATTTGATGGACCCTCTTGGCATCTGACTCTCCCCGGGGTCCTCGGCCTCACTGAGCAGAAATATTGTCGCTTCCGAGAGATGCTGAGTCGAGGGCCAGGTTGTAGCAGAAGGGCTCACACCCTGAATTGGAATTGTCCATTAAAGGGGAAAATCCTCCTGCCTCCCCTGTCAATGCCATTGGCTCCTGTGGGAATCCTGGGGAAGATGAGTGATTTGTGGGAAGGAGGCCATGTTATTGGAACAAAAGAGAAAAGCCTATACAGACTTTTTATTTCCTTCTCTATCTTTTCCCCTCCTTGGCCCTCAGGGTAGTCATCTTGCAAACAAGTGACACCTGACAACCATTCTCCAACCTGTGGGGGGACCATCTTCACCCCCGCCCAAGGAGCACCTTAGAAGAAGGGGATCATTTGCTTGGACCAGAGTGGAGTGGTGGTGTCTCCAGCTGAGCTGGGAAAACCTGTCTTGTCCGTCGTTCCCCCACCCCCGTTCTGAGCAGGAGAAGGGGAGGAGGCAACAAGCAGACCCAAAACACAGACCCATGAATCTGTCCCTCTTTGGGACAGCAGAGTGATTGGGGTTAATGAAGTCCTGGGGGTCATGGGGGTTCATTCCAGCTGGGCGGGGGCAGCCCCCTCTTTGGAGGAGAACTAGCTCCAGATGCTCCTTGGCCCGGTATGGCCCCCATAGGCAGCCAGAGCACATAAGGTTACGGACTTCACCAGTCCAGTCCCCAATGCCTGGGGAGGGCCGGACTTGTGGGGGAAGGCTAGAACTCCTCACCCCAAGCAGCTGCAGTTCCACATGATGAGGATGTTGTTCAAGACCAGGGTTTCCAGCTCCAGCCTGCCCAGCTACACGCTGCAAGGGAAGATTGCCACAGCCTCCTGGCTCTCACGCTCACTGCTTTTTGGTACGGGGCCATGTGTCCAGCTGGTATGGCCGCCCTGCTGGGATGTCTGCAAAGGTGCTTGGAAGGGTTGGATCTGCAGGTGGGACAGAGGGGAAACTTTGCTCCTTGTGTTTTTAGGGGCAGAGTGGCATAGGCTGGGGCGTCAAACAGCCTGCAAAAAGACAACCAGCTGTGGGAGCCGAGAGCTAGGTGACTCCTGGTTTGCTTTGCTGCCGCTGCTCACTTCTGCCAGGCAGGGCAGATGTTGGGGATGGGCTGGCTCTGAATCTTATGGATTGGGCCCTGAGGTAGCCAGTGTTCTTGTTAGGAGAGAATTACTCTGGGGGTTGGAGGGGAGTGAGGGCAGCGCCCAAAGTGGCAGGTGGACAGTATTGGGTTGCAGGAAGGAATATCCCCAGCCACTCTGGCGGGTACTTCCCCTGGAGCCGGGAGCGAGGCAAGGAGTGGATCCTTTCTCTGCCAGCAGAGCAAACAAACCAATCTCTGGCCCCGCCACCCGGGACCAGACTTAAGGATATGGTGAACAAGTGCTTAAAAGAGCTGAGCAGACCTCACTGTCCTGGGGATCGGACACCCCCTCCCCGCACTGGCAGCTCCTTGCATTTCCCCCTCCTTTCACCTTCAGGTAATCTGCTGGACAGGGGCCCTGGGGGTGCCCAGCAGTGCAGGTCACAAGAAAGGTACCTTTTGTAAGAACTAGCTTTAGGGATGACTCGATGTAGGTCTGTGCCCAGCTCCTCCCATCCACCTCTCGACTGGACCGGGTTGGACTCTGCAGAAACCTCACGTCCCCTTTCCCTCTCAGCGCTTCCCTCCATCTCTCTGCGGTGGCCTTGGTCACAGTCACCTGTTATACCTCCCTGGTGTGAGCTTCAGCCTGTGGGAGGCAGGAGTTCTGGGGGACTGCTGGGGAGGGGCAGGGGGAAGCAGGCCAGAGCTGGGTCTCCTACATACTGCTGGTAACTCCATTCTGGTCCTCCCAAGTTTCTTGAGTTAGTCCTGCTCTCTGTTTAGCCAGAGAGATTTTGCCATCAGTGAGTGCAGTTGAGGATTACCACCAGAGTGTATCAAACCACTGGATGGGAGATGGGAAAGCATGTTGAAACTCACTTTCAAATGACTTGGAGTAACACTGATATTGACTTCTAGGCGAGGGGAGTCCACTGGGCTAGTGGGAGTGAACCCAGAGGTGTGGGTGGGAAGGGAGAGCGATTGTGTGTGTCTGTGGATTGTGAGTACCTGTGGTTCTCTAAACCATCTGATCACCTCACAGTTGTTGTGCTGACAATGCAGGGACTCCCTGAAGGGTGCCCACTCCTTGGCACTGTGCTGCTGGTACCCCCTTTTCCAGAGGGCAGAGTGCGGGACTGGTTGGGACCTTGTGCCAGACACTCTGTCTTCCCTCCCGCTTCCCAGGCTGCACAGTGGCTCCCTTTCACCCGGGTCCCTGGGGCACCTGGAGCCCATCCAGGGACACAGCCCACCTGGGGTGCTTCCCCCACCTTCTATACTGTGGGATCTGGCCCAGGGTTGGATCAGAGCTCTGAGGGCCAGCCAGGGTGAGCTCCTGTGGCCAGACGAGGCCCATGACCTGGCCCAAACTCAAAACTCTCTTGGCCCACATGGGAGTCTGTTGGCCGGAGATCTGTCCAGCCTGTGGCCATCTGGGCTAAGCGATGATGGGAGGGGTCCTCTGCCTCCCTCCCACCTGCCAGGCCAAAAGCAGCAGCTGCCTCCGCCTCTCCCAGGATCGGCCATGCTTTCTCCCAGCTCCTGGGGTTCACTCCCTGGGCAGGAGGTATAAAGGGCCGAGGCCCTGCTGAGTTGTTTTGGGGACCCCAATTTCTTCCCCTTGATTGCTCCAGGCAGGATTTGGGCCAAGGCTTCTGGTTTTCCACGGGCCAGGGTTCCCCCCTCGTCCCCTGGGTTTGGCAGACGGGAGGCTGGGAAAACTTGGGAGACAGTGGAGGAGACCCCCCCCCCCCCAGGTTCGGGCCTAAACAGGACTGCCTCCTTCTGCCTCTTCTAATGCTGGGAACTTTGCCTGCTTCTTCCCCACACCCAGGATCTGTGTGGCGCCACCACCTGCGACACCCTGGGCATGGCTGATGTGGGCACCATGTGCGACCCCAAGAGGAGCTGTTCGGTAATTGAGGACGACGGGCTGCCATCTGCCTTCACCACTGCTCATGAGCTGGGTAAGGGCAGAGGCTTTGGGGGTTTTCTCAGTTTGCCTTGGGGCTGAGCTTGGGGAGGGGAGTGGGTATGGCATGGTTTAGTGGATAGAGAATGGGCCAAGGAGTCAGAAGGACCCATATTCTAATCCTGACTCTGCCATATGTCTGCTGTGATATTGGGTAAGTCACTTCTCTGTGCCTCAGTTACCTTATATGTAAAATGGGGATTAAGACTGTGAGCCCCATGTGGGATAGGGACTGTATCCAACCTGATCAACTTGTATCTGCTCTAGTGCTTAAAAGAGTACTTGGCACATAGTAAGTGCTTAATAAGTTCTTTATTATTACTACTATTCTGCTCCTGTCTTGGAGCACTGGCTGCCATGCCCACTCCCTCTGCCAGCAATCCCATCCTGACCTTCTGCCCTCCAACCATCCATCCAGCGTCTTCTGCTCTCAGCTAGCCGCACCCGGTACAACCTCTGCCTACTGCTTCCAGCACGCTGCTTCCTTGACCTGTTCTCTGCCTTCTGTGCCAACCCTGGCCTCTCCTGACCTCTTGAACAATGGCACTTGTTGAGAACCTACTTAGGGCAAAGCACCCTTCTAAGAGCTTGGGAAAGAACAGCAAAAGCAGGGCACCCATTTCCTCCCCTCAAGGAGCTTACAGTCTCAGAGGAGAGGAGGAAGAGGAGGAAGGTAGGAGAGCTCTCCCACCCCTCCCTCTCTCACACACACTCTTCGAGAGGTGGTTTTCACCCCACCGATACTGCTAGGTGTATCCTGGCCTACGGAAGCCATGATCTCTGGGTTCTCAGCTCCCTGGCCCTAAGGAAGCCCATGACCATCCCTGCCCCAGGTACTTCATTGGGTACTTCATTGGGCTGAGTGTCTCTCAGCCTCAGTTGGAGAATCTGAGCCACAGAGTTCATACTAGCTGGTGGACAGGGTGTATCTGGCTTTTCCAAGCTAGATGAGCCGCCTGCCTCTACCTCCCTCCTGCCCTTCCTTCCCAGTCTTCCAAATCTTCTGTGATGCCAGGAGGCAGGCAGAAAGGGGGTATGTGTTATTTTTAGTGGCACAGGGCTAGGGATCCAAGGAGTCGTGGGATGGAAATGTCTGGGAAACACTGGTCCTCCGTTAACTCTCAGAAGCTGGAGTCTGATGTAAAAATAGCTTCTGCCCAGTCTAAAGAGAGGGAAAGGGGCCCAGCCAGCCAAAGCCACTGGGCTTGAAATAATAATAATAGCAATAATGATAATAGTAATAGTGATATTTGTTAAGTGCTTATTATGTGCCAGTTACTGTTCTAAACACTGGGGTAGATACAAGCAAATCGGTTTGAATGCAGCACCTGTCCCACATGGGGCTCACAGTCTTCAACCCCCCATTTTACATATGAGGGAACGGAGGCACAGAGAAGTAAAATGACTTGCCCAAGGTCACATGGCAGACAAGCAGCTGGGGAGGGATTAGAACTCAGGTCCTTCTGAGTCCCAGGCCCCTGCTCTATCCATTAGGCCATGCTGCTTCTCTAAGGGCCGGAGTCTTCATCCCTGTGGATGTGGACAAGGCAGTGGTCTTTGGTATATATTAAATGCTTACCCAGGGTAGGGGTCTACTAACCACAGCAAAAAAAAAAAAAGTGAAAATAAGACACAGTCCCCAGTTTCCAAAAGGCTCCCAGCCTAAGAATAAGGGGGTGCAAAGGGAGAAGAGTGACATCCTCCCAAGGAAGGATTGAAAGACGAGAACAATGATGACTGTGACAAGATGAGGGGAGTTTTGGGCTCCTCACGGCTCAGAGTCCGACAGTAATGGCTGCCACCCCTGCCTTCTTCACATTCTAAAGGTTGAGGTGGCCTCACGGTGCTGCCGCTGCCCCTCAGCCTCCTACCTGGGGAAAGAGGTCACCACTGGGAGGCTTGGACTGGAGGAGTGAATTTTGGGCAGCCAGGAGAGTGCCACAGAGTTGATAGCCACAATTCTTGCCCTCAAGGAGCTTACAGCCCAGCAGGAAAGAGACTTGGTTTCCATAGCAAAGGAAACTTAACAACACAGGAAACCCCTTATCAGCCACTCTCCATCAATTTCCTCCCTCTCTCTTCATGAACCATCTCTCTTTATCTGAGCCATCTCTCTTTATCCGGGCCTGGAGACAAGGGCATCTGATCTGCACAAGCTACTGGTTAGGCCTGTTGTGAGTCGGGCCCGAAATGTGACCCCATTCAAAAAGTGCACCAGGCTGTGGCATTTGCTTAAATCAGAAATGATTGGTCTGGAAATGGTTTCTGTTTAACTGGGCCCAAAGACGCAGAATTGCCTAAAGGGAAAAGCAGGGATCTGGGATTCTGGAGGCCAGACTTGTCTGACTGTGCCACTGGTCTGCTCTCTGGCCTTGGACAAGTCACCTAACCCTTCTGTGCCTCAGTTTCCTCAGCTGTAAAGTGGGGATATCATCCCCGATCTCCCTCTGTCATTTCCAGGTCTGCCATTTCTGGCCTCTTGTCAAACCTAAACTGATGTCAAGATAATCACTGAGTTTCTCTCCCACCCCCCTCTCGCCTTTTTTTTTCTAATGGAATTTGTTAAGGACATATGCCAGATAATGTCCAAAGTCCTGGGGTAGGTACAAGATAATCAGGTTGGATACAGTCCCTGTCCCACATAGAGTTTGCAGTCTTAATCCCCATTTTCACAGATGAGGTACAAGTGACTTGCCCAAGGTAATCCAGACAAGTGGCAGAGCAGAAGTAGAACCCAGGTCCTCTGACTCCAAAGCCCATGCTCTTTCCACTAGACCACGCTGCTTTTCCCTCTGTTCCATAAGCTCTCTTTTACACCATTATAACAGTTCATTCTACTTTTTACTTTTTTGTGGTGGTGGTGGTGTTTGCTAATGGTATTTATTAAACACTTACCTATGTGCGAGGCACTGGGCTGGATACAAGTAAGTTGGGTTGGACACAGTTCCATTGCCATGTGGGGCTCAAAGCTTCAATCTCCATTTTACAGATGAGGTAACTGAGGCCCAGAGAAGTTAAGTGACTTGCCCAAGGTCACACAGCAGACAAATGGCAGAGCTGGGATTAGAATCCATGGCCTTGTAACTTCCAAGCCTGTGTCCTATCCACTATGCCATGCTGCTTCTCAGGCCCCACCACTTCTCCCACCGACTTAGACTGTGAGCCCCATGCGGGACAGGGACTGTGTCCAACCTAATTAACTTGTATTCCAGATCTTAGAACAACATTTGACACATAGTAAGCACTTAAACAAATGCTATTTAGAAAAAAAAAGGGAAACGGTCTTGAGATCTGCTCCTTAAGCTGGAACTGAATTGAGTCCTAGGCCTGGGGTGGATTCTGTCTTTGGGACGGACTGGTAGATCCGGCCCGGCTGGATCCAGGTGGGGTGCCCACGGCTCCAGGAGGGGCCTCCCTCTCTCACCCCTCCTCCCCTTCCCTATCCCCTCACAGGCCACGTGTTCAACATGCCCCACGACAACGTGAAGGTATGTGAAGAGGTGTTTGGGAAGCTGCGGGCCAATCACATGATGTCCCCCACCCTCATCCAGATTGATCGTACCAACCCTTGGTCAGCCTGCAGTGCCGCCATCATCACGGACTTCCTGGACAGTGGGCACGGTGAGTACCAGCCTGTGTCCCTTCGGCCTGTCCGCCTGACTGCCCGTGAGTGTTTGAGACTGGACTTGGGCCTGGCCTTTCCTGGGATGGTCTTGGGATGGGATTAGATTTCTCCCCTCCTCAACACCCCCAGCCAGAACGTCCTCCTGGGCAGCAGTGGAAACTCCTTCTTCCTTAAAGGTCCAGGGGAAGACCCACCTGCCTGGGGTGGGATGGGCAGGGTTCCAGGGCTCCTGGGTCCTCCCTTAGTCCCTCCTCAGACCTTGGAGTTGGAGGCTTGCTCCTTATGGTGCCCTTTCCCCTCGCTACCCCCATTGCCTGTTTGGGGTGGAATGGAGTCAGCCCCCACCCTCCAGTCAGTAGTATTTACTGCGCATCCACTGTGTGCAGAGCACCACACCGTACTCTTGGGAGAGTAGTCGAACAACCACACATCCCTGCCCTGCAGGACTTTCCAGTCTATCGGGGAAGAGAGACGCTAAACTAAGCGCAGGCTACCAATGGGAAGGGAAAAGGGGAGAGGTACAACGGTGAGGCAGAGAGTCTGTAAGTAACTCCAGCCTGGCCTGCTCACGGGGAGAGGGGATGGACTCCTCCTCCCTGGAGGGATGCCGAGAGCAGTTCTCACCGCTGTACCCCTCATGTCCCCTGCAGGCGACTGCCTCCTGGACCAGCCCAGCAAGCCCATCTCGCTTCCTGAGGCCGACCTGCCCGGCAGCAGCTACAGCCTGAGCCAGCAGTGCGAGCTGGCCTTTGGCCTGGGCTCTAAGCCCTGCCCCTACATGCAATACTGCACCAAGCTGTGGTGTACGGGCAAGGCCAAGGGCCAGATCGTGTGCCAGACGCGCCACTTTCCCTGGGCGGACGGCACTGGCTGCGGCGAAGGCAGGTTCTGCCTGAAGGGCGCCTGCGTGGAGAGGCATAGCATCAGTAAGTACAGGGTGAGTACTGCTTGCTGCCCACCCAGGGAGGTTCCGGGGGGACCGGGGTGCAGAGAGGCGGCAGGCAGGGGGACTTGGCCGGGAACCAGGGAAAGCGGGTGCTCGTCTCTGGGCCTGCCAGCGGTGGGCTGGGCGGTCTCAGGCAGGTCCCCGTCCCTCTCTAGCCCTCCATTTCCTCATCTGAGAAATGAGGGAAGAGAATCCTTTGTTCCTGCCATGCTTCCAAGGAAGGGGCAAGGATGGAGTGGAAGAACACTTGTGTTCTCCACAGAAGGCAGGGTTTCAGGCCTCCTGGGTTCTCCTAGTCTGATCCCTGGGACCGGAAGCTTCATCCTCACAGCACCCTCCCCACCCTCTATCCCCATTTGCTATCTGGATTTTAAGGCCAAGCTAGGTGATCCCAGAGGGAGAGGCAGTAGGGTGCTTGCCTGGGGAGATGAGCAGGCCGTCCTCCTGGTTGGGCAGGGGTGGCCTGGGTCCTGGGGTGAAGAAGACCTTTGGGACGCTTGACTCTGCACCTGTGCCCTCCTCCTCCTCTCCCCGCTGCAGGTGGATGGCTCCTGGGGGAAGTGGGAGCCCTATGGGCCATGCTCCCGGACCTGTGGCGGTGGCGTGCAGCTGGCAAAGAGGGAGTGCGACCACCCGGTCCCCGCCAATGGGGGCAAATACTGCGAGGGCATCCGGGTCAAGTATCGTTCCTGCAGCCTGGACCCCTGTCCCAATGCAGGTGAGGAGGGTCAGAGACGGGGACCAGGAGGAGTGGGGCGGGAGGTCCCCGTGGGGGTGGAGCCAGTCACCCTTTGCACCCAAGGGAGCGGCGACCAAACCTCCCTGCTGGTCACTGCCTCAGAGTAGGACATACAGTCTTCCGCTCACAGTAAAACCCCAGAGGTCATCTTGTTCTCCTCTTGCCTCCAGGGGGACAGTGCCTTACCTGCAGGGGTGACAAATTCTCCCACCCTCACCCTGGCATGGGCTTCCTTCCCTCCTAACTGCTGGCTCAGAGTGGGACCCCAGGGGGCAGGGGGAAGGCCCTCGGAATCCGAATCGTGATGTCCTCTGGTGTGGCCTCTTCCGGGATGGTTGCCCCCACCGTCCCCACCCTCCCATCCCATCCGCTGAGGCAGCCCCAGTGGCAACGGCTCACTGGGGCCCGTCTCCCCTTCCCCCACAGTGCTGGGCAAGAGCTTCCGTGAGGAGCAGTGTGAGGCTTTCAACGGCTACAACCACAGCACCAACCGGCTGACGCTCGCCGTGGCCTGGGTGCCCAAGTACTCCGGCGTCTCGCCCCGGGACAAGTGCAAGCTCATCTGCCGTGCCAATGGCACGGGCTACTTCTACGTGTTGGCACCCAAGGTGGGCCAGACTCCGGGGAGGGCAGAGGGAGCTGGATAGAGTTAGACAGAGCCAGCCCAATACCTAGCGGGTGATTGAGTGCTGGCAATGGGCGGGGATGCTTACAGTAGGGGAGACTGTAAGCTCCCTGAGGGTAGGGAATGTGCCTCTTACCTCTGTGGTACTCTACTTAGTGCTTAGTTCAGTGCTCTGTGCTCAGTGGACTGTCCGCTGAGAACACTGGGGTGATTCTGAATCCTCTGGCCCAAAGCCCTGGACCCTACCTCTTGACTTCACCCAGGAAGGAGGCCCCCCGGGGGAAGGCCTTGGGGGAGGGAAAGGGAAGGTGGGCTGGAGGTGGCGGTGTTGGCTGAAAGTTCAGAGAGAACTGGTTCTTCTCCCAGCTCCGCCTCATTTTTCCCATCTATGAAATGGGATCAGCCAACCCAGCATTTTCTGGCCTCCCAAGAATGAGAGGTTGGAGGTTGAGATGGGGCAAAAGCCAGAGGCTTTAGTATGTCAGATCTGGAGCTGAAGAAAATCCAGTGGGGTAGGTGTTGCCCAAAAGACCGGGGTCAAGGAGGACATAGAGTGATCTCTGGGCCGTGTTGGTCTAGGGGCGCCTGGAGAGAGAGGCTTTGGGATCTCGGATCCCAGCTGGGGAGTCTGGCCCAGCTGTCGTTTCCTCTTTAAACTCTGTTGCTTCCCCTGGCCTCTGCTCTTATTTTAATATCTGCTTCCCTGCTAAGCTTGTAAGCTCCCTGAGGGCGGGGATCATATTTACTAACTGTTATACTCGAGCGCTTAGTCCAGGGCCCTGCACAAAGCAAGCACATAGTAAATATGAGTAACTGATTTGGTGGGGAGGTTGCAGGGGGTGTGTACCCTTGCAAGCTTCCCGCAGGGCGGAAGGTGCAAATGACCGGGGCCGGTGGCCCCTCTCTCTCTCCCGAGGTGGTGGACGGTACCCCGTGCTCTCCCGACTCCACTTCCATCTGCGTCCAGGGCAAATGCATCAAGGCAGGCTGTGACGGGAAGCTGGGCTCTAAGAAGAAGTTTGATAAGTGCGGTGTGTGTGGAGGAGACAACAAGACCTGCAAACGGGTCACAGGCCTCTTCACCAAGCCTATGTGAGTGCTGGGCTCAGGACGATGGGACCCTCCAGCTGGCCACCGACCTGGGGCTGAGAGGGCTGTTGCGACGGTGGGGGTCAGGCAGCTCCTCCACCCCTTACCTGAATCTTTAGCCCCTGGGACATGCCCAAGTCTCTGCCCCAGGGCCTAAATGGGGCAGTAGAGGGTTCGACTTGAAGGGCCCCTGCCTTGGGCTGGATTCTGCAGCTGTGTTCCCTCCGGGATATACGAAGATCAAAGACGGCGGGTGGATTTGCCTGAATGTGTGCCTGAGGTTGTCGGCTGGCCTGCACATACCCACCCCAGGTCCCCTCTCTGGTCCTGGACCGAGGGCAGGGAGCCCAGGGAGCCAGCCGGGGTCGTTGTTTCGAGAACTTAGTGCTAGGCCTTCTCAGGACGCAGGGAGAAGCAGCGCAGCCTAGTGAAAAGTTCCAAGGCCTAGGAGTCGGAGGACTGGGTTCCAATCGTGGCTTGCCACTTGTCTGTTGAGTGACCTTGGGCAAGTCACTCAACTTCACTGCACCTCAGTTACAGATTTTACAGATGAGATGAAATGGGGATTAAGACTATAAGCCCTGTGTGGGACAGGGACTGTGTCCGAACCGATTATCTTGAATCTATCCTTGCACTCACTACAGTGCCTGGCACATAGTGAGTGCTTAACAAATACCATAAAAAAGTATATAGGCCTGTGTTTCTGGAAGGGCTGACTGATGACATCGGGGTGGAGGTAGGAGGTGCTCCCTGGCAGAGCAGGACTGGAGCTTCCTGAACCCATGAAGGTGTTTTCTGCTGCCATGTTCTTTCTCCATCCTGCTCCCATTACTCCTCTCTTGATTTCAGAGCTGCCATGGTAGACTGTCCATCCTTGTCTATGTCTTAAAGGTGCTGGGGTCCCCCCACTCCCTTCCTCATTAGCCCAAGTCGGAGCTCAGCCTGCTCACCGTGGGAGTTGGGTGCCTCCTAAACTGAGGTCCAGGTGTTGGTAGCTCCTGCGGGATCACCCCCCTGCAGGGGTGGGAACAGAGTGCTGTCATCTGCATCTGTGCCTCTACTACCCTCCCCTAAGCGGAGGGCGGCGGCCGAGGAGGCCGCCCCGCTCTGGTCGGGGCCCCCCCGTCTGCCTTCCCTGCCCTTCTCGACACCTCCTCTCTCCTCATTTCCCCAGGCACGGCTATAACTTTGTGGTGGCCATCCCAGCCGGGGCCTCCAGCATCGACATCCGGCAGCGCGGCTACCGAGGGCTGATCGGCGACGACAACTACCTGGCCCTGCGTAACGGGCAGGGCCAATACCTGCTCAACGGCCACTTCGTGGTGTCGGCCGTGGAGCGGGACCTGCCCGTCAAGGGCAGTCTGGTACGCTACAGCGGGACGGGCACGGCCGTGGAGAGCCTGCAGGCCTTCCAGCCCATCCAGGAGCCCCTGACGGTGGAGGTGCTGTCGGTGGGCAACATGACGCCCCCGCGGCTCCGCTACTCCTTCTACCTGCCCAAGGAGAACCGCGAGACCAAGCCCGCACGACACCCGGACGTCCACGGCCCCCCAGCCCCGGGCCTCTCCAACCGCGTGGAGCAGCCGGACTTCGGGGCGCGGCCCCCGGCCCGCTGGGTGGCGGGCGGCTGGGGCCCCTGCTCGGTCAGCTGCGGGAAAGGGCAGCAGAAGCGACCCGTGAGCTGCCACCCTGCCTCAGGGCTCCCCGGCCCAGCCGCCTGTGCTCTGGAGCAGCGCCCGGCTGAGGCGCGGCCCTGCGGGGAGCCTTGCCCCTCCTGGGAGGTGGGCGCCTGGTCTCCCTGCTCCAAGACCTGCGGCCGCGGCTTCAAGCGGCGGCCGCTACGCTGCCTGGGTCAGGGGGCCCGCCTGCTGCCCCGGGACCGCTGTAATCCGAGGCAGAAGCCTCAGGAGCTGGACTTCTGCACCCAGAGGCTGTGCTGAAGGGGCTCCTCCCTCCGCCCCGGGAGCGCCCCTGTATGCTCTCCCACCGGCCGCCAGCCGAAGGGATAGGCCATGGGTCGGCTGAGGGCTAGCAGAGACTAAGGACTTTGGAACGGGAGTCAGAACCTCCTCGCCCCAGGTCTTCCTTCAGGGCAGGGGCCCAGCACACTCCGCGTCTACCTCGCACTGCTGCCCGCTCACTCAGTCTGGGCCCAGGAGGCGCCGAGCAGGGGTCTAGGGGAGCAGGAGACCTGGCCACCTGTCTTTGCCACCTGTCCTCGCCTTCATGGACGCTGGCAGGAGGGGCCTCCCTCTGTGGTGGGCTCTGGGCTTGGAAGGGGCAGTCCTGCCGGTGGCCTTCACTTGTGGGCCGCATCTGTCTGTGGCAGGGTTTGTTGGTGCTGTCGACTTCTCTGTCGGTGCTGTCCACCTCTCTGTTCCCCCGGGCTCCCTCAGGCAGGGAGGGGTGGCAGAAGGGGAAGGGCTCTGGGCACCAGGCCGTTCCCCAGAGGGGCTGGAGAGGAGCAATGTGAGGGGCTCATTTACCTGTGGCACCTTGGGTGGGAGTGGGGCCCAAGGGCCCGAGCCCTGCCTTCTTGCCCCCATGCCAGCTCTGCCCTAGCCCTCCTCCCGGTCTGTCCTGCTAGCCAGGCCTCAGATGGAGTCACGTGTTGGAGGAGTACCACCGTGAGCCCCTGCATAAACCTAGAGTGGGTGGGCCGCTGGGCATCTTGGCACCCGGGTCCTCCCTGTATTTGGCTGGCACCACGCTGGGAGACTTGGACGAATCACTTTGCCTCCCTGTGCCTCAGTTTTCCCCACCTGGGAAGCGGGGCCATCAGAGCTACCTCAGGTTGTGATTTCTGCCCCGGTGCTATGCGGTTGTTCGGTGCTGGCCCCAGGGATGGGCCCTGTCCCATGTCACTTGTCCCTGTCACTCATTCTCAGGCCCCAAGGCCCACATCTGGCTAAAACCTCCGGGGACTGAGCCCAAGAACAGGATAGACAAGCGAGGGAGTTGGTGGGGGTGAGATTATGCCAACCAGAACTGGGTGCTGACCCGAACTGGGCCTCCCTCCCCTACCTCTGGGACTTCCCTCCCTTCTATCCTGGTGCCGGGAGGGATGGAGCTCCCTGCCTTACCCCTCGTGGCCTGCCTGGCCCCATTCCTGCCCCTCCAACCCGGCTGACCAGCAACGGGGGCCACGGAGGAAATGCAGGGGGCTCTGTTATCCGTCTTGACCGGAGGAGCAGGGGGAGCTTGGATCGCGGAAGCTGAGATGAAACGAGCAATCTGGTTTCATCCGGTTGTTGTGTGGCATTGGTCCCCCTCCCCATCCCGGTCTGCTGCCGCCGGGACCTTCTAATGAGTTAACGTTGACAGGAGGGAGATCCCACCTCCCCTCCTCTTGCATTTCCTCCTGTCTGCCTAGGAAATGGCCCCTGGAAAAGCTGGAGCCAAGAAGAGAGGAGAAGAGTATGGGTAATCCACATCATGAATAAGGGGGTTGGTGTTGTGTTCTCACCCCTCCTTGCCTATTTCACAGAGGTGGCCGCGGGCCTCCAGTCGTCTGTTTTAGGCTATCAGGTTGCTTATTCCAGGAAGAGGGTTTGATCAGGCCTGAAAAGACCCCAAATGGTCAGTCAGTTCTTGGGCTAGTCTTTCGGAGGCATCCCCCCCATCCTGCTCCCACCAACCTAAGGTCTCCAATTGGCCCCTGCACTCACATGAAAAGCCAACACCTAGGCCTCCACATACAGAATGAGTAGATGCCTGGGTGTGAGTACCCTCGCCTCGCCATCCCCACCCTCTACTAGCCAGCTGGGTTCTGTTTCCCTTCTACTGATACGTTGGAGTGGGAGGGAAGTGGGGGTAGAGAAGGGATGGCGGAGAAGGAGGTGGGGGTCCTGGTGCCCTCACTGACATCCTGGCACCAAAGTGGTAATGTGAAGCGGGAAGGGTCCCAGCCTCCGTCTCTCATTGCCTTTGGGTGAGAGAGAAATAGTCACAGGGCATCAGGCCTGGAAGCTAGGGCCTCAGCAAGTTGGCACCTGTCCTGTGAGTTGGCTGGTCAGCCTGCAGACCACAGGAGATTGGCTACTCCCAAGTTGTAGCACGAGTGGTGCGATTGTGGTTGGCCTTGCAGGGCTGGGTCATGCTGGCACCAAGATGAATCTGGTTGAGGTCAGAGTCATCCCTGTGAGCTCATCTTTCCTGGCCTCTTTGCAAGGTTTCAGTTTGGATACTGTGGGTCCCAGCAGGGAGGATCACTCAGGTGGCATTACCCTGGACCGATGGGACTACGGCTCCCACCAGGTCAGGGGCAACTGCCTGAGTGCAGTAGGGATGTCTGAAGTGACCTTTCTCAGAAGGCTTCTTTGGTGCTAGGCACTCCTTTGGTGGTAAGGTGCTAAGGGAGCTGGGCAGAGCCTGGGCTGGGATGAGCAGAGACCAGGTGGCAGAATGCCTCCACAAGGCTCTGCATGGGAGGAGCCTAGGTTGGTTTCCCCAGAGGAACTGGGGATTGTTTCTGCCAGTCACCTGAACCTTCACTGAGCCATCTGACCCCAATTGCCAAGGTCTGAACCCGTAAACCCTTCTTCCCTCAGGGAGGTCTGAAACCACCTGGCGCAGTAAACCGGGGGGGCAGAGAAGGGTGAAGGAGCTTGGACTTCTTCCAGCCCTGGCCCAGCTGAGAAACAAGCTGTCTTCCCCGCCCCCCCGTGTCTTCTTCTCCTCCTGCCGGCCAGACATCCAGTTGGAAGAGCCTCCGGAATGCAAGGGCCGCTCTGAGCAAACCCCTTCTTGGGGACCCTGCCCTGCCAGGAGGAGCAGCAGAAGCATGGGATGGGCAGACCGGGCAGGGGGAGAAAGTGACGGTAGGGCTTGGGCATCTGACCTGGCCACAACCTCTCAGAGAAGACACTTTTCCAGCAAGCAATTTCTAGCAGGACCCTGACTTCCATGTCTATTGTCCTGAGTGAATCTTTCATTTTCTATTCAAAAATACGGCACCCAGAATTCCCGACAGGATAAGTGTGGGCCCACCGACCCTGTGTTCACTCTACTGCGCTCCTCCGTGGATAGGGTGGAATGGAGAGGTCCCCAGCGTGTCCTAGGGAAAACCAAACAGGAAAAGGAGCCCTCGGGGGCTGTGAAAATTCAGCATGCTCTCATGTGGGGTGTGGACAGGGAGGGAAAGGGTCTTGACCTCTGATCCCCCTGTCCTGTGACTGCACTGATGGTGACATTTGGGCCCAGGAACATCTCCCTCCCCACACCCAACTTGAACCGACGGAGCTTAGGCCTTGGGGCCTGGCTGATCTCCCTCCTGGTCCCAGATTCCCAGAGCCACTGGGAATTGTTGTTGTCACCCGTGGATTTATTTTATTTTGTTTCTGCGGTGTCCTGCACCCTGTGTACTGCAGGAGGACTGTGTACCGACTGTATGCGTATACTGTGTATACATGGGTGTCAGCTGTCGATGTGTTGGCAGCCAGCCCCTAATAAAGTTGTATTTAAAGCCCTCGCTCTGTCTCCTCGCTTTCATCGTTCTCTGGGAGGTTGGCCTGGGGTTGGAGAAGTGTGAAAAGTAACCCCAAGGAGTGAGTCAGAGATGGGAGACCCAGGCCTCCTGCCCTCGAACTGATGGCCCAGTCACCAGCTTTGGCAGGTGGAAGCAGAGAGCTCCCTTCAGCTTTTCGAGCCTGGGCCGGAGCTGGCCACGGACAAAGAGAAAGTGTTGCCCTCTGCTCTATGGCTGTCAGCTCTGCTTCTGGGGCTACTGAAGGGAGAAGACCGGGCTTTTGCGGTAGAGCACTTTAAGGATGTGGGGGTCCTGGTCTTCTGCAGAGGTGTGGCCACTGGTCCGTTCGGGACCTGGGGCATGGCGTAGCAGAGAATCAGTGCATTCTGGGACAAAGATGTTTCCATCACCCCCTATCGGGGGAGAGAATTGGCCTGAATATGGAGATATGTGGGCCAACTGAAGGCAATCTCAGGCATGTCTATCCATCACAGAGGACAAAGCTGGAAAAGAACCCGAGAGGTTATAATAATAATAATGATGATGATGATAATGTTGGTATTTGTTAAGCACTTACTATGTGCAGAGCACTGTTCTAAGCGCTGGGGTAGATACAGGGTAATCAGGTTGTCCCACGTGAGGCTCACAGTCTTCATCCCCATTTTACAGATGAGGTAACTGAAGCCCAGAGAAATGAAGTGACTTGCCCACTGTCACACAGCTGACAAGTGGCAGAACGGGGATTCAAACCCATGACCTCTGACTCCCAAGCCCGGAATCTTTCCACTGAGCCCTGCTGCTTCTCTGATATCTGGTCCAGCCTCCAGGTGGACACAAATCAAACCACTCAAGCATCCCTCTGTTAGACTGCGCAGCAGATCCCATCGACCCCTGGCTGTGGCCAAAACTTCAGTCCGCTCCTGGCACAGTTGGGTAGGACAGATGGGTGCATGGTTTTGGAGATCTGTTTGTGATTGTCCAGTTGCCTCCCCATCCTGTCTTTTCCCCTTACCCCATCTGTGACAGACAGGCTCATGGCTTCTCTCCCTCTTGTTTTCTCCTGAACTCTGGCCATTTCTGCCCACGGGACGTCGGGTTCTGCGAGTCCAGTTTGTAAACCACATTCCTAACGTAGACTAGAATGTTGTTGACGAGCGAGATAAGAGTCTCTGGCGGGCTAGACACATTCCAGGGAGAAAACAGTCCTAAGTTATTTTTCCACTTTGGGTGGAGACGAGAGGGGGCGGTGGGAAAGTGTTCTTTGATGGAAATGGGATCCGGGAAGAGCCTTGATGATTGTCCAGAATTCAGTCAGGAGGGACCGGACTGGCCATCCTGTGCCTGTTCTACAAAGTGGGCACTGAAGCAGTTAGTCGCTTGGAGGAGAAAAGAAAAAAGTTGACTCCTGACCCCTCTCTCTTTCAATCTGTCTAATCAGTTAGTGGTCGAATCTTATTGGTTCTTCCTTCACAACATCTCCAGCGTCCGCCCTCTCCTCTCCATCCAAACTGACACCGCTACTGGCCAAGCACTTGTTGAATCTCATCTCAACTAACTCATCAAGCCTCCTCGCTGACCTCCCCTGCCTTCAGACCTCTCCCCTCTTCAGTGCATACTTCACTCTGCTGCCTGGATCATTATGCCAGAACATTGCTTTACACATATCTCTCTGCTCCTTGGGAACCTCTTTCAACATGAAGTGCAAACTCTGGGCCACTGGTTTTAAGGAACTCAATCAGCTGTCTCTCCACTTCTTATCCTCCTTCCCTCCTCTCTCCCTACAACCCAGATCTCCTGCTTTGCTCCTTTTAAACCCACCTAACACTTGGCCTTGTTCTGGTCTCCCACTGGCAAACTCTTGCTTCCCTTCTTTTGTACTGTACTCTCCTAAGCACTTAGTTCCCTCTCAGGATTGCATCTGGAGAGTTTCCTGTACTCAACTACTCTCAGCTACGGGAGGGAGAGTCAAGCAGAGGCCTACCCATTCCACTCCTAGCTTGGGCAGTGGCTAGCGATTGGAAGGCAATCTGCTACAAATCAAAACTCACCTGTGCCTTGGCAGGAGCAGCATGAGAGAGTCGAGGGCGGGGACTCTAGTTTACTGCGTAGAAGGCGGCAATGGTAAACCACCTCTGTATTTTTACCAAGAACACTCTATGAATACACTACCAGAACGACTGCAAGATGGAGTTGGGGTGTTCCGCAAGATGGGTCTAGGGGGTCGCTATGGATCGAAGACAACTCAACAGCATGAGATGACAAGCACTTAGTACAGTGTTTTGCACATAGTATGCGCTCAGTAATTACCATTGATTGATTGGTTCTTCCCGGAACTTCCTCTCCTTCCATATCCTGCAGATCCCCACTCTCCCAAACTTCAAGGCCTTCCTCAGACCACATCTCCTTCAGGAGGCCTTCCCTGACTAATCCCTCATCTCCCTATCCTATTCCCTCTCTCCCCCCACCCGCCGTGTGCCACTTCAGCCCTTCTGTGTCACTGAAGCACTTGGGTATTTTTCCCCTTTCCCACAGTTGTTCTCATTTATATATGTTAAAACTGTTGCTTCCTTCTACCTGTTATTTATTTTAGCATCCATCACCCCCATTAGACTGTGAGCATTTTGAGGGCAGGGATCATGTCTGTTAGTTCTATTGTGTGCTATCAAAAGCTTAGTACAGCTTGAGGAAAAGCATGGCCTAGTGGAAAAAGCATGGCTCTGAGCGTCAGAAGACCTGAGTGCTAATCTCGACTCTGCCATGTGCCTGCTGTGTGACTTTGGGCAAATCATTTAACTTCTCTGTGCCTTGGTTACCTCATCTGTAAAACGGGGATTCAATACTTGTTCTCCTTCCTATTTTGATTGTGAGCCCCAAGTGGGACAGGAAGTGATTATTTGGTATCTTCCCCTGTGCTTAGAATGGTGTTTGACACATAACAATAATAATAATAGTTGTAGTATAGTGAGTGCCTAAAAAATGCCACTATTGTTACTACTACATTGTTCTGCTGTAAGCCCTCAATAAATACTAGTGATTGACTGATTTCTCTCCAGAAGTAAAAAAGCATGGGCCCTGGAGTCAGAGGACCTGCGTTCTAATCCTTGCTTTTCCTGCCTGCTGTGTGACTTTGAGCAAGTCACTTTGACTTCACTTCCCCATGCCTCAGTTTCCTCATCACTAAAATGGGGATTCGATGCCTGCTATCCCTCCTATTTGGACTGGAGACCCCATCTGGACAGGGATTGTCTTTGACCTTATTCACTTGTATCTACCTCAGTCCTCACTCTCTCAGGATCGGTCCTGAAGAGTTTCCAGTACTTTATCAGTCTCAGCTTCAGGAGGGAGAGTCAAGCAGAGGCCTACCCATTCCAGTCCTAGCTTGGTCAGTGGCTAGAGAGTGGAAGGCAGGCCATCTGCTTCAAGTCAAAACTCACCTATGCTGGGCAGCAGCAACATGGGAGAGAATTGAGGGCAGAGACTCAGGTTTACTATGCAGAAGAAGGCAGTGGTAAACCACTTCCATTATTTTATCAAGAAAACTCTATGGATATATTACCACAATGATTGCAGATGGAGGTGGGGGGTTCCAGGAGAGATGTGTCCATGGAGTCTGTGAGTCGGAGACAACTCGACAGCATAAGGCAAGACCCCATTCTTTAGTACAATGCTTGAATAAGCCCCTAATAAATACCACAGTTAATAATAAACAAGCCATACTAGGCGCTGGTGCTCCATGGTCTGCCCAGAACTGCAATGGGGGAGAGCCCCCAGTGGGCTGGGGGAAATGACTTTCACTGATGGCTGGCTTCTGGCAGTTTATGCTTCAAAAAGATCACCAAACACAGATCCTAATGGCCCCAGTCGCATTTAGAAGGGAAGCAGTGTAGACTAAAGGAAAAAGGCATTGGCCTGGATATCGGAGGACCCGGGTTCAAATCCTGGCTCCACCACATAAGTTCATCCTCTAGACTTTCAGCCCGTTGTGGTCAGGGAATGTGTCTGTAATATTGCTGATCTCTCCCAGTGCTTAGTACAGTGCTCTACGCATAGTAAGAGCTCATTCAATAGTATTTATTGAGTGCTTACTATGTGCAGAGCACTGTACTAAGCGCTTGGGATGAACAAGTTGGCAACAGATAGAGACAGTCCCTGCCGTTTGATGGGCTTACAGTCTAATCGGGGGATACGGACAGACAAGAACAATGGCAATAAACAGAGTCAAGGGGAAGAACATCTCGTAAAAACAATGGCAACTAAATAGAATCAAGGCGATGTACAATTCATTAACAAAATAAATAGGGTAACGAAAATATATAC
The DNA here is from genome assembly GCF_004115215.2 of Ornithorhynchus anatinus. Taxonomy (NCBI): domain Eukaryota; kingdom Metazoa; phylum Chordata; class Mammalia; order Monotremata; family Ornithorhynchidae; genus Ornithorhynchus; species Ornithorhynchus anatinus. Next base: position 23,527,530 of record NC_041738.1, on the reverse strand, counting down.
AGTTGAGCGGACGAGTACAGTGCTGTGGGGATGGGAAGGGAGAGGTGGAGGAGCAGAGGGAAAAGGGGAAAAAGAGGGTTAAGCTGCGGAGAGGTAAAGGGGGGATGGCAGAGGGAGTAGAGGGAGAAGAGGAGCTCAGTCTGGGAACGCCTCTTGGAGGAGGTGAGTTTTAAGTAGGGTTTTGAAGAGGGAAAGAGAATCAGTTTGGCAGAGGTGAGGAGGGAGGGCGTTCCGGGACCGCGGGAGGACGTGGCCCAGGGGTCGACGGCGGGATAAGCGAGACTGAGGGACGGTGAGGAGGTGGGCGGCAGAGGAGTGGAGCGTGCGGGGTGGGCGGTAGAAAGAGAGAAGGGAGGAGAGGTAGGAAGGGGCAAGGTGATGGAGAGCCTCGAAGCCTAGAGTGAGGAGTTTTTGTTTGGAGCGGAGGTCGATAGGCAACCACTGGAGTTGTTTAAGAAGGGGAGTGACATGCCCAGATCGTTTCTGCAGGAAGATGAGCCGGGCAGCGGAGTGAAGAATAGACCGGAGCAGGGCAAGAGAGGAGGAAGGGAGGTCAGAGAGAAGGCTGACACAGTAGTCTAGCTGGGATATAACGAGAGCCCGTAACAGTAAGGTAGCCGTTTGGGTGGAGAGGAAAGGGCGGATCTTGGCGATATTGTAGAGGTGAAACCGGCAGGTCTCGGTAACGGATAGGATGTGTGGGGTGAACGAGAGAGACGAGTCAAGGATGACACCGAGATTGCGGGCCTGAGAGACGGGAAGGATGGTCGTGCCATCCACGGTGATAGAGAAGTCTGGGAGAGGACCGGGTTTGGGAGGGAAGATGAGGAGCTCAGTCTTGCTCACGTTGAGTTTTAGGTGGCGGGCCGACATCCAGGTGGAGACGTCCCGGAGGCAGGAGGAGATGCGAGCCTGAAGGGAGGGGGAGAGGACAGGGGCGGAGATGTAGATCTGCGTGTCATCTGCGTAGAGATGGTAGTCATAGCCGTGAGAGCGAATGAGTCCACCGAGGGAGTGAGTGTAAATGGAGAACAGAAGAGGGCCAAGGACTGACCCTTGAGGAACTCCAACAGTTAAAGGATGGGAGGGGGAGGAGGCTCCAGCGAAGGAGACCGAGAATGACCGGCCAGAGAGGTAAGAGGAGAACCAGGAGAGGACAGAGTCCGTGAAGCCAAGGTGAGATAAGGTATGGAGGAGGAGGGGATGGTCGACAGTGTCAAAGGCAGCAGAGAGGTCAAGAAGGATTAGAATGGAGTAGGAGCCATTGGATTTGGCAAGAAGGAGGTCACGGGTTACCTTAGAGAGAGCAGTCTCGGTAGAGTGGAGGGGATGGAAGCCAGATTGGAGGGGGTCTAGGAGAGAATGGGAGTTAAGGAATTCTAAGCATTGATTGTAGACGACTCGTTCCAGGATTTTGGAAAGGAAGGGTAGTAGGGAGATAGGACGATAACTGGAGGGGGAAGTGGGGTCAAGAGCAGCTTTTTTTAGGATGGGGGAGACGTGGGCATGTTTGAAGGCAGAGGGGAAGGAGCCCTTGGAGATTGAGTGGTTAAAAATAGAAGTTAAGGAAGGTAGGAGGGCAGGGGAGATGGTTTTAAGAAGGTGAGAGGGAATGGGGTGCGAGGCGCAGGTGGAGGGGGTGGCACTTGCGAGGAGGGAGGAGATCTCCTCTGAGGATACTGCAGGGAAGTATGGGAAAGTAGGGGAGGGGGTTGGTGCGGGGGAGGGGAGAGGCGGAGGGGTGACTTTGGGGAGCTCAGACCTGATTGTGTTGATTTTCGTGAGGAAATAGGTGGCCAGATCATTGGGGGTGAAAGATGGGGGAGGGGGAGGAACAGGGGGCCTAAGGAGAGAGTTAAAGGTCCGGAACAATCGGCGGGGGTGACGGGCATGGGTGTCGATGAGGGAGGAGAAGAAGCTTTGCCTGGCGGAGGAGAGGGCAGAGTTAAGGCAGGAAAGGATAAATTTGAAGTGTGTGAGGTCGGCTCGGTGCTTGGACCTTCGCCAGCAGCGCTCAGCAGCTCGAGCATAGGAGCGTAGGAGGCGGACGGAGGAGGTGATCCAGGGCTGTGGGTTAGTGGAGCGAGAGCGGCGGAGGGAAAGGGGGACGAGAGAGTCGAGATGAGTAGAGAGGGTGGAGTTGAGAGCGGAGACCTGATCGTCTAGAGTGGGAAGAGAGGACAGGGTGGCAAGGTGAGGAGAGATGCTATTGGAAAGACAAAGAGCTCTATAATCACGATTGATAACTGCTGTGTGACTTTGGAAAAGTCACTTAACTGCTCAGTGCCTCAGGTTCCTCAACTGTAAAATGAGGATTCAATACTTATAGAAGGTAAGCTCGCTGTAGGCAGTGAATGTGACTGTTTGTTGTATTGTACTCTCCCAAGCGCTTACTACAGTGTTCTGCACACAGTAAGTGCTCAATAAATACAATAAAATGCATTAGTGAATGAATGAATGAATGAATACCTGTTCTCCCTCCTAGACTGTAAGTCCCAAGAGGACCCTGATTATCTTGCATGAAGCAGCGTGGCTCAGTGGAAAGAGCCTGGCCTTGGGAGCCAGAGGTCATGGGTTTGAATCCCGGCTCTGCCACTTGTCAGCACTGTGCCTCAGTGACCTCATCTGTAAAATGGGGATTAAGACTGTGAACCTCACGTGGGACAACCTGATCACCCTGTATCTCCCCCAGCGCTTAGGACAGTGCTCTGCACATAGTAAGTGCTTAACAAATACCAACATTATTACTATTATTACCCCAGTGCTTAGCACACAGTATGCACTTGAGTACCACAGTGAGTGGTTATTGTTTAGACTTCCAGGCTTGGAACATGCACAGCGATCACAGGGTCTTTCCAAGGGGCATGCTCTGTTTCTCCGCATTCCCATTCCTTACGGGGGGAGGGATGTGGGCTGGGACACTGGATGGAGGGGGGAGAGGGGCCATGCCAAAACTCTGGCTCCAAGGTACACTGTCCCTTCCCCTTCTCCAAGGGAGCAGACCTTGGCCTTGACCAGAACCTGGCTGACCACCAATGGTCCAATCTTTTGCGAAGATGGTCAGGGAATGAAAGCACCATAGACATCCAAGGAGGCTGTGGGTTAAAGATTAAACCAAATCAGTAGAAATCCCAGACTCTTCCCCCAGGCAATGGAACCAAGAGATGTTGTTGATAACCCTTGGCCTTTTTGCTTTTCTAAGATTAAAAAGTAAATAAAATGATGCTACTTCTTAAGCACTTCTTTTGTGCCAAGCACTCTTTTTAAGCTTCCAGGTAGATAGAGTTAATCAGGTTGGAGCAGTCCCCCTGTCCCACAATAGGCTCACACTTTTAATTCCCCTTTTTCACATGAGAGAACTGAGGCCCAGAGAAGTGAAGTGACTTGACAGCAGACATGCGGCAGAGCCAGGATTAGAACCCAGGTCTTTCTGACTCCCAGGCCCGTGTTCTATTCATAAAGCCACACTGCTTAGGATCACTCATCGTCGTACAGTCTCTAACTTCACCAATGCTGAAATCCCACACCCTCCTCACCTCCCTTCTCTCCCACCGTCCATTATTCTCTGCTTCCACAGACATTCTGCTCTCTAGATCCTCCTCCACTTGTCCCAGAATATCGAGCTCCACTTGGACTCCCTACCAGACCTCCCCACCCTCTCTGCTGACCTTGACTCCCTTGCCTCCCGTCCCTCTGCCAGTCACGCACTGCCAAGCCCTTGCCCAGGATTACTTCCACAGAACATGGGCTCTGCTCCAGTACCTATGCCAAGGAGCACTGTTGGTAGGAGCCCATGAACAGTCTTGGGCCTCTTCAAAATCATCCTTGCTTGTTTCAATGCTGGTCTCTTCCGCTTGGCAGCTTCTCCTCCACTGATCTCCATGCCCTTCACCCCTACCAATTAGTCCAGAACTTAAACTCCGTCCTGAAGCCCCCTTCACCGTTACTTCCCCCTCTCTCTTAACCCCTGATAATCTGGGAAACTACTTTGTTGGCAAACATCAAAACCATCAGACATGAACTCCTCAAAATCTTTTGACCCCACCTACCACTACCTCATTCTCTCAGCCATTTCTCCAAGTGTGATCTCTTGCCTGCTTTTAAAATCTTCTCCTTCTACCAGGGCTCAGGCCCCAACTGAGAAGTCATCTTCTCAGAACACTTGTACCCACTCCTCTTCCCTCCCTGACTGCCATCTTCAACCAATACCCTCCGATAGCTCTTTTCCTTCTGCCTTCAAACATATGCTCATCTTCCTGGTCCTAAAACAATCTTCTCTGGGCCCCACATCCCTTTCTAGCTATTGACCCATCTCTCTCCTTCCCTTCTTGTCCAAACTCATCAAATCGTTTTTTGTACACCTGCTGCCTCCACTTCCTCTCCTCCCATTCCCTCCTTGCCCCATTTCCAATCTCTTCACTCCACTGAGACTGCTGCCTCCAAGGTCACCGAAGACAGCCTCCTCACAAAATCCAATGGTCTCTATAATAATGGGATTTTAAAAAATGCTTACTCAATAGGCCATGAACTGAATTAAGCACAGATACAAGGTAATTGAGTCAGACACAGTCCCTATCCCATATGGAGCTCACAGACTAAGAGGGAGGGCAAACAGGTACTTTAGTCCCATTATACTGATGAGGAAACTGAGGCACAGAGAAATTAAGTGACTTGCCCAAGCTCATCCAAAAAGGCCACAAGAACTTCTGGGTCCTGGTGGGGGTATCTGGTCAAGTCACCTTCCCTCGGGCATCTATGATAGATGGAGGGGATCCAGTGGTTTAGCTCCCTGCTGCTGCTGCTGTGATGTAGCACTGTTTTTTTTAATGGTATGTGTTAAGTGCTTTCTATGTGCCAGGCACCATACTAAGCGCTGGTGTAGATACAAGCTAAGCAGGTTGGACGCAGTCCCTGTCCCACATGAGGCTCAGAGTCTCAATCCCCATTTTACAGATAAGGGAACTGAGGCACAGAGAAGTGAAGTGTCTTGTCCAAGGTCACACAGCAGACAAGTGGCAAGGCCAGAATTAGAACCCAGATTTTTCTGACTCCCAGGCCCAGGCTCTATTCACTAGGCTAAGCTGGTTCTCATTTTTGAAATGGGAAAGGGAACAGGACAGTTGGAGAAATCAGGCTCCAAATGACATGACGTAAGGGTGTCCCCTTCCCCTGTGTGCTGGAGCCTGGACTGTCATTGTCATCCCAACCCACCATTTCTGGACTTTAGTGCAGCCACTGTCACCCTGTCCCTCTGCTCCTGCCCCTCATTCACTGTGATGTTTGTTAAACACTTACTATGTGCCAAACAGTGAACTAAAAGCTGGGGTAGAAGCAGCATGGCACAGTGGATAGAGCATGGGCCTGGGAATCAGAAGGTCAGGGGTTCTAATCCTGTCTCCACCACTTATCTGCTGTGTGGCTTTGGGCAAGTCACTTCACTTCCCTGGGACTCAGCTACCTCATCTGGAGAATGGAGATTGAGACTGTGAGCCCCATGTGGGACAGGGACTGTGTACAACCCAATTTGCTCGCATCCACCCCAACGCTTAGTACAGTGCCTAGCACATAGTAAGTACTTAAATACCACAATTATTATTATTATTCATTCAGTCAGTTGTATTTATTGAGTGCTTACTGTGTGCAGAGCACTTTACTAAGCACTTGGAAAGTACAGTCTAGATGGGGGGAGATAGTCTACAAGTGGGGAGATCATATATTATTTTAATATGTAATATACAATATATTATATAATATATAAATATTATACATATAACATAATATATTATCAAAACGTGCTAATCAATTTGGACATGGCAGTCAAGCTTGGAGCCCTCGCTATCCCAAGAACACAGAAAGGAGCAGGGATTAGACTCCCCATTTAAGCAGGCATCATCCCACACCTGATGGTAGATCAGATATAATTATTGTTTATAACACTGATGAGAAGCAGCATGGCCTAGTGGAAAAAGCACAGAATTGGGAGCCAGGGATAATAATAATAATAATAACTGTGGTATTTGTTAAGCACTTACTATGTGCCAAGCACTATTCTAAGCACTGGGGTAGATATGAGGTAATCAAGTTGGACACAGTCCATGTCCCTCATGGGGCTCACAATCTTGACATCCATTTTACAGATGAGGACACTGAGGCACAGAGAAGTGAAGTGACTCGCCCAAGGTCACACAGCAGAAATGTGGCAGAGCTGGGATTAGAACCCACGACTTCTGACTTCCAAGCTTGTGCTCTTTCCACTGGGGCATGCTGGTTCTTCGGGTACACTGGGGACCTGGGTTCTGATCCCAGGTCTGTCGCTCGAGCAAGGCACTGAACTTCTCGATGCCTCAATTTCCACGAGGCTCAATTTCCATAAGAGGCTTAAATGCCTCTTCCCCTTTCCCCTTAGACAGTTAACCCCTTGGGGAACAGGGACTGTCTGATTGTTTTGAGTCTACCTCAGGGTTTAATGTAGTACTTGGCAAATAGTAAGGACTTTAAATACCACAATTATCATTATTATTAACCTACGTGCAAGGGTATAGTTCTGACTGGAGGCTGGAGACTAGCCTCTATGACCTCTCAAGATTATCTGATTTGACAATGACTTGGAGGGAAATTTCCCCCTTCCCCATCCAAACCGCATGCAGCAGGTGACACAGGAAAAAAGATGGAGAGTGGAGAGAAAAAAGACAGAAAAATGGCACGCTGCGAAAACCACTGCTTTGGACCACTCTATTTCAAATGCATTTCAGCCTAGGTCATATAAACAGGCTTATTTTTTAATATACCCCCTGTATCTTTCAATTAACCATACATTGTGCATAATATATTTTTATGACCATATTTCAAGACATGGATAGCAGAAACACATGTTAACAAACTCATACTAGCTCCAGGGACAGGATCACTGGGTTACGAGATATTATGACTCCATATGTTTCAGCCACATACGGTCCTCATAACAGGATCTTGGGCTTTAATTCATGACGTCTTCTGGGTGGGGATTACCTAAAGGGATGGAGATCACAGAGAAGGCCCAGGATCTCTGGGAGACAAAGATTTACACGCTGGGTTGGCAATGAAAGTTCATTCTTCAGGGCTGGGCCTGTTCTCTGGCAAGCTCTTGGTTCTAATGTTCAAGCTCCAAAGATTTCACCACCATCCACCCATGCAATGAAGGGAAGATATTTTGGCAAGACTAGAACAGGAGTTGGTGTAGGTCTGCATGGCCTAGTGGAAAGAGCACAAAGGTGAGAATCAGAGGACCTGGCTTCTAATTCTACTCTGTCGCTCGTCTGCTTTGTGACCTTGGGAAAGTCACTTACCTTCTCTGTGCCTCAGTTTTCTAAAATGCAGGTTAAGACTGTAAGCCCTTTGTGGGCTAGGAACTGTGTCCAACCTGTTTATCTTGTATCGATCCCAGTGCTTAATATAGTGCCTGGCACATAGTGAGCACTTAACAAATACCACAATTATTACTATTATTATCATTATTTTTATTAGTGCTGCTTATGAAGATGTTGGGGGTTCTGGGGTTTGGCTCTGGCTACCTGCACCCCCTAGATGTTCCCAATCTTCAAGCAGCACCCGGAGGGGTGGATTTTAATGAAATATGTGGTTGATTCAAATCTCAGCAAAATTAGAACCAACAGAAACAAGGATTCATTCAATCGTATTTATTGAACACTTACTGTGTGCAGAGCACTGTACTAAATGCTTGGGAATTATAATTCAGCAACAAATAAAGTTGGCATATTATCCAACCTTGTCCAGAGCCAGAGTGAGTCAGATCCATCGCCCATCCAGTCCAGGTCTGTCCCCAGCAGTCAGTGAATCAATCAATCACTGGTATTTATTGAGCACTTACTGTTTGCAGAGAAGTGACAACTGAACCCTTGAAAGAACCATATGACTGATGGTTGCCTTCTGGAATAACCATCCTCTTGGTTATGGAGGGACCATCTATTACCTCTAACTTTTCCCCTAGAATAGTCCTTGGGGGATTTGCTTTAATCCCTCTGCCTCCATTTCCCTCATCCACAACTACAAAAGGGAAGGGAAGAAGATACTCTAAGCTTTCAAATTCCTTTGTTGACCCATCACTTTCTTCTAATTCTACCAGCGGGAAGCAGCATGGTCTAGTGGAAAGAACATGGGCCTTAGTGTTAGAGGACCTGGGTTCTCATCCCAACTCTGTCACTTATTTGCTGGGTGATCTTGAGTGAGCCACTTAACTTCTCCGTTCCTTTGTTCCCTCATCTTTAAAATGGGGAGTCAATCAATCATATTTATTGAGTGCTTACTATGTGCAGAGCACAGTACTAGGTGCTTGGGAGAGGACTATATAACAGTATAATAGAGTGGAATACATGATCCTTGCCCACAGTGAGCTTAAAGTCTAGAGGGGGAGACAGACAATAATATAAATAAGCAAATTATTGACACATGCATAAGTCCAGTGGGGGTGAGGGAAGGGTGAATAATATAGTGAGTCCACAATAAGCTGCCTATTGATGACTGTTTGCTATCCCACAATCAACAACAAGGAAGAGACTGGCAAAGGCACTGATGGGCTTTATTGGAGACAGGTGATTGTGGGCCTGTCGGGGAGGATCATGGAGGGAGGCAGGGCTTTCTCTCCCTGTTCTACCCAGTAACAGGCCTGGGCCAATCAATGACTATCATCTAGAGCCCCAGTTGGGATGCCTAAGACAGATGAAAGGCAGTCAGTGGTTTTGAATAATGAGGGGCAGCTGGAGGCATGAACAGAGAAAGCAGCAGAAGTATGCAGACAAGCAAGGAGGAAGGGTGCTGAGATCAGCACTTGGAAGCAGAAAGGAACATTTGCCGAATGGGCTCCTTTGACTCCAGACTGGTATGGGACCCTTAGTGGAGTATGTGGGTGTATGTGTCACTTGCTTTCATGTTGGTAAAACTAAGTAAAAAACATATCACAGTTCCCTGGTGCTCAGAGGTTTGGTTTGACTTCTATTACATGTCAAGGAAGCTCCTCTGGTCCTGGTTGGTATTGGGGCTGGGAGCTTGTGACACAAAAGTGAGCAAACTCAAGTGCAAGGGTGGCACAGAAGGGAGTGGGAGAAGAGGAAATAAGGACTTAATCGAGAAGGAGGATATATGCCTTAGTAAGGCTTTGAAAGTGGGGAGAATAATTGTCTGTTGGATATGAAATGGGAAGAAGTTCCAGGGCAGAGGCAGGACTTGGGTGAGAGGTCATCGGTGAGATAGATGAGATCAAGGTACAGTAAATCAGTTGCTGTTATTGGCATTAGAGGAGCCGAGTGTATGGGCTGTATTGTAGATGGAGAGCAATGAGGTGAGGTAGGAAGGATTAACTGTTCTAAAGCCAGTGGGGAGGAGTTTGTGTTTGATGGGGAGTGGGATGGGCAATCACTGGGGGTTCTTGAGGAGTGGGGAAATACGGACCGAATGTTTTGACCAAAAAATGATCTGGGCAGCAGAGTGAAGTATGGGTTGGAGTGGGAAGAGACAGGAGGCAGGGAGGTCAGCAAGGAGGCTGACACAGTACTCAAGGCAGGATAAGTAGGATAAGTGCTTGGAATAACATGATAGTTTGGATGGAGAGGAGAGGGCAAATTTTAGTTATTTTTTTGTGACAGGATTTAGTGACAGTTTGAATATGTGGGTTGAAATGATTCAATACCTGTTCTCCCTCCTGCTTATTCTGTGGGACCTGATTATCCTGTGTCTACCTATGTCTTAGTAAGTGCTTAATAAAAAAATCCCACAATTATTATTATTCCATTTTGGTCCAAAAACATCTGCTATTTCTGTGGTTCCAAAATACCAGAGGGAATCTACAGCATTCACCCTCACCCCCTTTCATCCTCTTGGGTGACACATAGAGCCGTGTTCCTTTGGGTAGGATAGTCTGGGAGGCAGGGGTTTTGGAAAACTCTTGCCCTGGTCTAGAATTAAATGGATTTTCTTACTCTGAGGCCCTGGATTGAGTGAACTTGTGTGGTGATAGAGGAGGTGGTTTTGTGATAGTCATAATAGTAGTTGTAAAAATGAAAGTATCAATTAACCAACCAATAAGTGGCATTTATTGAGTACTTATGTGCAGAGGTCTGTACTAAAGGAACATACAACAGAGCTAATAGACACATTCCTTGTCCACTAAGAGCTTACAGTAGTGACACACTGTTACTATTGACTACAACACACAGCAGAAATAAGACACATTCCCTGTCCACATGGAACTTAGGTTCTAATGGGATACAAGGAAGGAACAGTGGGAAGAATAAATCATAAATAGGACAGTAGTGCAAGTATACAAGGATAAGAACAGAATAAATGATATACAATTGAATATAAATATGCATATAAATGCCGAGGATGGGTATAAATACATAATAATAATGATGGTATTTGTTAAGTGCTTACTATGTGCCAAGCACCGTTCTAAGCACTGGGGGGATACGAGGTAATCAGGTTGTCCTACATGTCCTACATGAGGCTCACAGTTTTAATCCCCATTTTACAGATGAGGTAAGTGAGGCACAGAGAAGATAAGTGACTTGCCAAAGTCACACAAGTGACAAGTGGCGGAGCCGGGATTAGAACCCATGACCTCTGACTCCCAAGCCTGTGCTCTTTCCACTGAGCTACGCTGCTTCTCTAAGTGCTCAAGTCTCACATAAGTGCTTAAGGTTGCTGTTGGTTCGATACAACAGGGTGCTGTGTGCTACAACTCAGAAAAGCAGCATGGACAACTGGAATGAGCAGAGGACTCAGAAGACCAGGGTTCTAATTCCGGTTCTGCCACTTTCCTCCCTTGAGGCCTTGGTACAGTCATTTAACTTTTCCGTGCCTTAGTTTCTTCATCTGTAAAGTGGGATGAGAGAGATGTAGGAGAGGAACTATGTCTCATTTGATTCTCATATTTTTTCCAGGGCTTGGTCACGTAGGAAGCACTTAAACACCAAAACTGAAAAGTGGGAGTTCATCTGGTTAGGCTTTCTGGAGGAGGAGGTGGAATTTTAGGAGAGCTTTGAAGATGAGAGCTGAAGTCTGGTGGATTTGGAGGACAAGGGAATTCCAGGCTGGGGGATCAGCATGAGCAAGGGGTGGAGGTGGGTGAGTGGAGAGTGGGGTAGAGTTGGAAGTTGGATTTGCATGAGAAGCAGTGTGGCTTAGTGGAAAGAGCACAGGCTTGGGAGACAGAGGTCATGAGTTCTAATCCTGGCTCCGCCACTTGTCAGCTATGTGATTTTGGGCCAGTCACTTCACTTCTCTGTGCCTCCGTCACCTCATCTGTAAAATGGCGATTAAGATTGAGTCCCATGAGGGACAACCTGATTACCTTGTATCTACCCCAACACTTAGAACAGTGCTTGGCACATAGTAAGTGGTTAACAAATACCATAATAATTATATTATTATTATGAGGGCATGAGTTGCAGTCTTCTCCATGTTCCACAGATTTTCTTTTGATCTGTGGAAACTTGGGGGGCTTTGGGAGGTGTGGAAGGGAGTGCAGGAAGTTTCTTCTGGGAAATGTAGCTTATAACTGAGCTCTCCACCCTCCAACCTGGGGAAATCTCACACTCACTCACAAACACACACTTGCACACCTTCATTTAAGAACTGGAGGCTGTTTGTTGACAGGCCCAGAAGTGAATGTGTGTGTGATCATTCTTTCAATTATATTTATTGAGCACTTACAGAGCACTACGCTAAGCACTTGGTAAAGTACAAAATAATGATAAACAATGACATTCCCTGCCCACAACTAGCTTACAGTCTAGAGTGGGAGAGACAGACATCAATATAAATAAATAAAATTGCAGATATGTACATAAATGCTGTGGGGCTGAGGTGGGGAAGAGCAAAGGGAGCAAGTCAGTAAGACGCAGAAGGGAATGGGAGATGAGGAAAAGTGGGGCTTAGTCTGGGAAGGCCTCTTGGAGGAGGTGTGCCTTCAATAAGGGTGGAGAATCATTGTCAGATTTGAGGAGGGAGGGCATTCCAGGCCAGAGGCAGGATGTGGGCTAGGGGGTCAACGCTGAAACGGGCGAGATAGAGGCACATTGAGAATGTTAGCATTAGAGGATTGAAGTGTGCAGGCTGTGGTGTAGATGGAGAGAAGTGAGGTGTATCTGTGTGTACACGCTTATGCACAGGGATTATCTGGAGCATGGAGCTCTGAGCTATTTACCAACTGATGAGCCTGTCCCATCCCTACGCTGGCTCCCCATGTCACTCTCCCAGCCCCTCCTGGGACTCACCACTACAAGAGTCTCCGAGTATACTTCTGGGGTAACTCCCATCAATAATTGTAGGTTCTCCTGGGCCTATTAATTAGCAAGTGCTAATGGGACCGTTAGCATGGTTGGTTCTCTCCTAGTCAAGGACTTTTGTGAAGTCGGGGGAGGAGAGGCGAAGGGTTGATTCTCAGTCCCCACTCCTCTCCCTGTGGGATTGGGACTTCTTTCCCTTACCTTAATGACTAAAACTGAGCCTCTGTTTCCCTGAGCAAGGGGTGGCCAGGGCTGCAGCTCCCAGGCTGCAGGGACGGGGAGGGACGGAATTCCACTAAAGAAGGAAAAGCGTGGTGTAGCATGGATAGAGCACGGGCCTGTGAGTCAGAAAACCCGGGTTCTAATCCTGGCTCTGCCTCTTGTCTGTGTGATCTTGGGCAAGTCACTTCATTCCTCTGGGCCTCAGTTACCTCATCTGAAAAATGGGGATTGAGTCTGTGAGCTCCACATGGGATAGGGACTGTATCCAACTTGAATTGCTTGTATCCACCCTGGTGCTTAGTACAGTGCCCGGCACATAGGAAGCACTTAACAAATACCATCATTATTATTTGCACAATTGAGGGTGGTCTTCAGTGGGGCTAGGAACAACACACACCCTGGGCCACATCCTCCCGCGGTCCTGGAACGCCCTCCCTCCTCACCTCCGCCAAACTAATTCTCTTCCCCTCTTCAAAACCCTACTTAAAACTCACCTCCTCCAAAAGGCCTTCCCAGACTGAGCTCCCTTTCTCCCTCTACTCCCTCTATCACCCCCCCCTTCACCTCTCCACAGCTTAACCCTCTTTTCCCCCCATTTCCCTCTGCTCCTCCCCCTCTCCCTTCCCATCCCCTCAGCACTGTACTTGTCTGCTCAACTGTATATATTTTCATTACCCTATTTATTTTGTTAATTTTGTTAATGAAATGTACATTGCCTTGATTCTATTTAGTTGCCATTGTTTTTACGAGATGTTCTATCCATTGACTCTATTTATTGCCATTGTTCTTGTCTGTCTGTCTCCCCCGATTAGACTGTAAGCCCGTCAAACGGCAGGGACTGCCTCTATCTGTTGCCAACTTGTTCATTTCAAGCGCTTAGTACAGTGCTCTGCACATAGTAAGCGCTCAATAAATACTATTGAATGAATGAATGAACTGGAGTTTTAGGGCCCCATTAGCCTGGGGCCCCTAGATTCCAATCTCATGAACCCTTACATTAATCTGGCCCAGAATCCCTCCACTCTCCTGCCATGGAACACTTCCCTTCCTTTAGAACTAACATTGAAAGGGGTCCAGTGATCTGAGGAGAAAATATTTAGGAAGTTCTGGTGTCCGTCTCGCTATCAGAGAACAATGGATTCTCTTCTGGGCTAATGTTGCTTTTCCTGCCCCAAGGAGCAGTCTTGTGTATCACTGTGAAACATCAGTCCCCCTGCAAAATGGCAAGCTTCCGCTGCCGCTGGCCATGGCATTCCTCAACAGAGAATTATTCCAGGAGGGATATAGCAATAACAATAAAATTGTTAGGAAAACATGACTTTCCAGGAAATTTAGGTTAATTTCTGTATTCTTGAAGACCTCACTGAAGGAAACAAAAAGATGGCTCTTCCCAGACATAAATAAAAGACAGAGCTGGGCCCATAGGTTCCATCTAGTCAAGAGCTTCTCAACTTGCTTCCAAGTGAGCATCAGGGCTGGCTTCCTTTAAGCCGTCTGCACAACAAAAGGTCAGCTGTGATCTGAAAAATAGACCAGACAAGCCATGAGTTGGGAGGGCAGAGAGCCAACCTGGCCCAGGAATTAATTTGTGATGAATTACTTAAACAAACTAGAATCTCCAAGCCCTGATGTTCTGAACCTTGGAGTGCTTCAGTCACTGGTCAGAGGTATCACAGATCCACCAAGCTATCATTCCTAAGAACACACAGAGTACAGAAGACTGGAAAAAAGCCCAGCTTCTTAAGGAAGGGAGAAAAAATAATCCTGGTACTTACACACCAGTCAGAAATCTGTACATCATTAAGAAGAGCTTCTTCCTGCAGGACCTGGACTGAGAGAGGACAGTGGGATGTCACAATTTCTGAAGACTACAGTCAATCTATCATTCATTCAATGGTATTTATTGAGCACTTACTGTATGCAGAGCTTGTTCCAAGCAGTTGAGTGGGTACAATAAAACAGAGTTAGCAGACCTTCTCTGCCCACAATGAGTTTACAGTCTAAAGGGGGAGAGTGCCATTAAAATAAATACATCATTTGCAGCTACGTACATAAGTGATGTAGGGCTGAGAGTAGGGTGAATATCAAGTGCTTAGGGTACAGGATAATGCTTATCCTGAAATCCCACCTCTTCCAGGAGACTTTGCTTGACTGATTTTTCTCTCCAACAGATCACATCCTCTAATCTATCATCTCAGCACTTTTACACACTTTGGCATTTAAGCATTCACAACCTTCCCTAGCACTCTAGAACCTCTCGATTTACCCATTCTACTATGAAATAATCAATCAGTAGTGTTTATTGAGTGCTTACTTTGTGCAGAGCACTGTACTAAGCATTGGGGAGAGTAGAAAAGAAGTGGTAGACAAGTTCCCTGCCCTCAAGGAGTTAACAATTTAGTAGGGGAGAAAGACATTTAGTTGTGGGGATGGGAGTTGGGTGAGTATTAGAGTGCTAATTAAGCACTCCTTCCTTCTATCTATCAACTATGTTGTGTCTTTCTCCCCCATTAAACTGGAAGCCCATTGTGGGCAGGGAACATGTACTCTATCTCTATTGTATTTACCCAAGTGCTTAGTCCAATACCCAGTACACAGTATGCATTCAAATAATTCCATTTATTAGGTACTTACTAAGTCCCGAGGTAGTTACAAGATCACCATATCCACCAGAGGCCCTGCTGCACATGGGGTTCACAATCTATCTTACCCCGATTTTTCAGAGGTGGACATTGCGGCCCAGAGAGCTCAAGTGATTTAGCTAGCCAATGTCACCCAGCAGGCCAGAGGCAGAGCTGAGACCAGAACTAGGCTTCTGGCTCCTACTTCTGTGCTTCTTCCACTAAGCCACTAAACCTTGATTTTTTGACTGAATGCAACTCAAGGTGTGCTGGTGCCTGGCAGATCCACTGCCCCACACTGACCTCCCATTGGCCACACCTTCAGTGTGCCCTGGTGGTTTTGTTCTTGCTCCTCCCTTCCCAGCTTCCTTGGGTAGCCAGTGATGGCACTCCAGGAAACCGGACCCTGAGACCAGATGACATCACTCACATACTACACCAGCACTCAGCAGGATGCGATGAGGTGACATGACTGCTGACATCTTGGTAATCTGCTTGATTTGGCCCAAACTACTCTGAACCTGGATCACTTCTTTGGGGTTCCCGACCCCTCCCAGTTATTTTTCTTATAGTATTTGTTAATCACTTACTATGTGCCAGGCACTGTACTAGGCGTTGAGGTAGGATTCAGGTTGGACTCAGTCCGTGTCCCACCTGGGGTGAACTGTCTTAATTCCCATTTTACAGATCAGGTAACTGGGCCCAGAGAAATTAAGTGACTTGTTGTCTAAGGTCACATAGACAAGTGGCAGAGCTGGGATTAGAACCCAGGTCTTTCTACCTCCCAGCCCCACCTCTAGCCATGAGCCCATGCTGCTTCCAATTCTTTCAGACCCCCTGCCTTTCCTCCACCCAGACCGAGTAAGGCCTGGGGTCACGTCTGAGCTGTAGAATTCAGTGTCAGAAGTCTCAACCAAAGTATTCGTTCATTCAGTCAATTGTATTTATTCTGTGCTTACTATGTGCAGAGCACTGTATGAAGTGTTTGGGAGAGAACAAAATTACAGTAAACAGGCACATTCCCTGCCCACAGTGAGCTTACAGTTTAGAGGGAGAGACAGACAATGAAAATAAATTACAGATATGTACAAGTTATATGAACAGCAACAGCTTCTGTGTTTATTGATCACTCCCTCCTGCTCCCACGGCTCCCCAGGCGTCTTCCCAGCTCTGGGAGCTCCTCCCTCAGTTGCTACTGCAGGTATATCCCAAGATCTGGAATCTCAACAATGTTCAGTGGTCTCTTGATAATAAAACCCAATCTGTTTCAAAATATCTTTCCCTGGATCTAGTACTTTCTCTGCCTCCCCTCTGTACCGTCTCGTGATCCACCCTTTACCCCTTCAAGCCAGATGAAAAACAGACTGTCCAGTACAATGTCAGATGACTGGCTGGCCTATAGCCTTCCTTGTCGGCCTTTCCCTCTCCCCAGCCCCGATCCTCTCTACCCGAGGACCGGAAAAGTCTGTGGAATGGGGATTTGGTGGCAGAGGAGACTGCCCTGGGCGAATGATAGCTTTCCAACTGATCTCTGGGCCCATCCCAGCAGCTCTCACAGTCTTGGGGCTGCTAAAATAGATAGATATCAGGCCAACCTCATCCACTTCAAGTTTATCCTTGTGTGATTGAACTCTGCCCTCCTCTCTGCCCAGCAAAATTATTTCTCCATCCTTATTGGCACCCAAGCCATTGCCCTTGCCGGTTGTTCCAGATGTTTAACTCCCTTCTCAAACCCCCCGTCCGCTCATCTTCTCCATTTCTTGCCCCTAGTGACCTGGCCACTTACTTTACTGAGAAAATTGAAACTGTCAGGTGTGATCTTCCTAAAATCTACTCCTCTTCTCCCCAGTCACTCCCTCCTCCTGCCCCTTCTTCAACTCTCCCATCTTTCCCAGCAGTATCTCAAGAGATCTCCTGACCTCTCAAAATCCACTCCTTCCACCCGTGCAACCGACCTCATTCCTTTGCACCTTATCAAAACCTTTGCCCCCATTCTTCTTCCCTCCCTGACATCCATCTTCTACTGTTTGCTCTCCAATGGCTTTTTTCCACTGCTTTCAAACATGCCCATCTTTTCCCTATCGTAAAAAAATCCCTTTCCTTGACCCCATGCCTCCCTCCAGCTATAGCCCCAACTCCCTGTTACCATTCCTCTCCAAACTCCATGAGTGAGTTTTCTACACCTGCTGCCTCAAGTTCTTCTCCTCTAGTCTGGCTTCCAACCCTTTCACTACACAGAAACAGCCCTATCAAAGTCACTAATGATCTCCTTCTTGCCAAATCCAATGGTCTTTACTCCATCCTAATCCTCCTTGACCTCTCAACTTCTGAGTCTGCCTTTGGCACTCGAGTATCTCCTTCTCCTGGAAACATTATCCAACCTTGCCTTGACTGACAATGTCCTATCTTGGTTTTCCTCCTATCTCTCTGGCTGTTCATTCTCAGACTCTTTCGGGGGCTCCTCTGCCTCCCACCCCCTAACTATGGGGCTTCCACAAGATTCAGTTCTGAGTCCCCGTCTATTCTCTATCTGCATCCACTCCCTTGGAGAATTTGTTCTCTCAGTTGGCTTCAACTTCCACCTCTATACAGATGATTCCTAAACCCACATCTCCAGCCCTGATCTCTCCTCCTCTCTGCAGTTTCACACATCCTCTTCCCTTTCAAACATTTCTACTTGGGTGTCCTGCCATTACCTCAAACTTAACATGTCCAAAACAGAATGCCGTATCTTCCCACCTAAACTCTGCCCTTTTCCTGACTTTCCCATCACTGTAGACAACACCACGATCATTCCTGACTCATAAGCTTTGGCTTTATTCCTGACTCTTCTCTTTCATTCAACCCATATATTCAATCTATCACTAAATTCTGTCAGTTCAGCCTTCACAACATTGCTAAAGTCCTTCCTTTCCTCTCCATTTAAACTGCTATCATGTTAATCCAAGCACTTATCCTATCCAGCCTTGTTTACTGTAAAACCTCCCTGCCTGCTGTTTCTCTGCACTCCAGTCCATACTTCACTCTTCTGCCTGGATTATTTTTTCTACAAAAAACCTTCAGTCCGTGTTTCCCCACTCCTCAAAAACCTCCAGTGGTGGTCCATCTACCTCTGCATAAAACCGAAACTCCTTACAATTGGCTTTAAAACTCTTAATCACCTTGCCCCTTCCTACCTTACCTCACTACTTTCTTACTACAGCCCAGACCGCACACTTCGCTCCTCTAATGCTAACCTTCTCACTGTGCCTCAGTCTCATCTATCTGACCGCAGACCTCACCCACGTCCTGCCTCTGGCTTGGGTCACCCTCCCTCGTCATACCTCTCCCCTCTTCAAAGCCTTACTGAAGGTACATCTTTTCCAAGAGGCCTTCCCTAACTAAGCCCTCTTTCCCTTTTCTTCCACTTCCTTCTGCATCACCCTGAGTTCCTCTCTATACTTATCCCCCACCGTCCGGCCCCACAGCACTAATATACATATCTGTAATTTATTCATTTATATTAATGTCTGTCTCCTCCTCCAGACTGTAAGCTCATTGTGGGCAGGGAACGTGTCTGTTTATTGTTGTACTGTACTGTCCTGTCCCAATCACTTAGTACAGTGCTCTGCACACAGTAAATGCTCAATAAATATCGAATGAATGATGGGCGCCCATACATCCTGATGATCAGTCTGCAGTGGTCCCTTGCTGAGCCTTTCCTTCCCCATCAATCCCGGGAATTCTTACTCCTCCACCCCCAGCCCTCAGAACCTCTCCCTGACTGATCACATCAGCTTTGGGTGGACGAACCAGCACCTGGGCTCATGTGGAGAGCAATCCAGGCTGCCTGCCACCTCTGCTCCCATGTTTACTCACACTGGAGTTGCTTAAAGCCAGCCTGCCAGGAAAATGAATGACTATTTTGGTTATGGTGCTAGAGGACACTATGTTCTCGCCGTTTCCCCTGGCTCCTCCTCGGGGGACGGAAGTTGCTTGGATCTGGGGGGAGGGTAGTCCTTCCATGAGAACCCAGGTGGACAAGGCTGGCGTTCTGTTACGATCCATAGGAAAGGGGTCAGAGATGGGAGGCCTTCCTCTCATTTCTTCGTGTTACCGAGGGAGATGCCAGTCCGGTGCGGCTGCGGGTGGTAAGCCAGTCCTGGGAAGTAGGGTGGCCTGGGTTCTAGAGAGAGGCCCTGGACTAATTCTTTGTTCTTGGGAAATCTCACATTCCTCTCAGAGTCCAGTGCCTTTGCTTTTGTTGGTGTTGCTTTTGGTTAAGGTGGTGTCTCTGTTGGCCAGTGACGGACCAGAGCCTAGGTCAGCTCACAAAGACTTTGGGATGGAGAATCTGCATGGTGGGGTGAATTATCATGAAAGCAGGTCATGCAACACCACACACACTCACTCTCCCTGCCGGTCGTGTTGTGCCTTACGCCCTGGTGATGTGCACTCAAGGATCATCTAGGGAAGACACGTTTACAGCACAAGGAACCACAGCCTAGACCAGCAGGTCCTCGCCAGGGGAGCTGCTGTGGCATTGGCAATGCGAGGAGCCAGCTACTGTAGGCGTTGATGGCGGACAGTTTGGAGGGAGCGAAAGAATCAAGTCAGCCATGACAAGCCAAGATCAGTGACAAAAGGGCTGGAGTTTCCATCCAGGATAATGGAGGCAGAGGGGTGGATGAAGGAATGAAGAAAGAGACTTCCAGAGGGTGTTCAGATGATCCAACCACCAAAGTCTCAAGAGTTCTGCCTGAGCCAATATCCCCAGGGGCCCCAAGGTAAGACTGCCACAGCCCTGTGAGGAGGTCCTGGCCTCTGTCTTGCTCCTTCAAAATAGATCATGGCCCTCCATGACTCCTGGAGCTCTCTTGGGTGAATGTATGGGGAGACTGAGATTGGAGGAGAGAAACAAGATCTGGATTTCTGAGGAGAGCAGTTAAGCAAGGAGACAACAAGTGGAGAAGGTAAGTTGAATGGATTAGTGGGCGGGGTCTCTTAGCAACATGGGCTGGAGTTGCTCTGTGCCTAGCCCTGATGTCAAGGAGAGTGGACTTGGCGTATCTGCCAGGACTCTAGGGGGCTCCCCAGAAAGGCCTGCCGCTCTGGTCAGGCCTGGGCATAGGGAATGAGAAGCTTATGAAGCAATGGACTATGGGAAATTATTTGATCCATTTGTCCCTCTTCCCATCCAACATCATTACCAGTTGAGAAAGACCGATCTAATGCTTCCCCTCTCAGGTCCCATGCTCTGGATACTTGAGGGCCAAAGGCCCAGGGGGGCCTTGTCATCTGGCCCCTCCCCACTCCTTCCCCATCCTGCTGCCTCCTGTGATGCTGAGGCAGCCAAGGAGACCTGAGGTGAACATTCCCGCTACAACTGTGTCATCACCTGGGCTTCCAGCAAGGAAGAGGCCCAGGGTGGGAAATAGGTCTCCACATTCCAGGAGGAAGGAGGAAAGGGTGATTTGTGGAGTGGAAGGATCAGGAAGTGAGGCGAATCTAGTGACACAAAGAGTCAGTAAGGTAAATCAGCTCCGTCCTAGCCTTTCCAGATACCGCCCCTGCCCAGCTCTGAAATGACCTGGACATGCCTGGCCCTTATGTCCTTTCAATGGGGTACAGGAGACCACCAGAGAATTTAGTAGCATTTATTAAGTGGTACTTTCAAAGCACTGTGCTAAGAGGTGGGGTAGATATAGATAATCAGACCAGATACAGTCCCTTTCCTACATGGGGTTCACAATCAAGAAAGCGGGAGAGCAGGTTTCAGTAAGTTCACTCTGGACAGGAAATGTATCTGTTTATTGTTATATTGAACTCTCTTAAGTGTTTAGTACAGTGCTTTGCACCAGTAAATGCTCAATAAATATGATTGAATGAATGACTATCTCATTTATCAGATGAGGGAAATGAGACTCAGAGAGCTTCAGGACCCTGCTCCAAGTCACAGAGCTGGGAAGTCTCAAAGCTGGGGTTAGACCTGCATCTCCTGCCTCCAAGTCCTGTAAATCACTCCTGTCCACACTCTGAGGTCACAGATAAAATCCAACCCCTGAATGGTTTGTATCGAGTGTTTTCTTGGGAGAGTACAGTACAACCAAATTAGCAGACATGTTCCCTATCCATAACAAGTTAACAGTCTAGAGACCTGAGTGTGCAGAGCCCATTTAATCCCATTCTTCATTGAGACCAACTAGGAACTAAAATGATTTCTTGCAAATAATTTTTTAAATGTTATTTGTTAAGCACTTACTACGTATCAGGCACAGAAGTAAGTGCTAGGGTAGCTACAAGATAATCAGATTGGACATAGTCCATGTACCACATGAAGCTCACAGTCTTAATTCCCATTTTACAGATGAGGTAACTGAAGCAAAGGGAAGTGAAGTGACTTGCCCAAGGTCACAGATCACACAAATGAGGGAGCGAGAATTGGAACCCGGGACTTCTGACTCACAGACCCATGCTCTTTCCACTAGGTTCTAATCCTGGCCCTGCCACTTGCCTGCTGTGTGACCTTGGGCAAGTCACAGCTTCTCGGTAACTTGGTTTCCTCATCTGTAAAATGGGGATTAGATAGTTGTTCTCCCTCCTGCTTAGACTATGAGCTCCATGCGGGCCAGGGTCTGAGTCCAACGTGATTAACTTGTATCTACCCCAAGCTTAGCTTAGTGCTGAGCACCTAGTAAGTGCTTAACAAATGTAAAAGTCATTCTTCTTAAATGAGAGTTTGATGACTTGTGCTGTGCACACCACTTGCACTGTAATTAATTCCCTTGTGTAGGTTCTCAGAAAGTTCCAAGACCAAGGCTGGTCTGTTGACCTTGATGGGAGACTACATAGTAGTCATTCTTGTCATCATCATCGTCACCATCACCGCCTTTTAGTTACGGGTTCCTGTGTTCTTCCCCCGGCTGCGTTCCCAGGGAAAAACATGGTTTCTGTGGGGGCAAAAGAATATCACGATAATGATACTTTTGCTAAATGGGACCATATCTCCTCCTCTGCATTTCCAGGACAAATCAGTTAAGTCCAGAACATTCCTTTGCAGAGAATGACATGGGATCAATTATTCAAGTTTTAAAATATAAATTCAATTTAAACTGTTTATCTTAATTTTACTTAGCAAACATCCGCAACTTGACCTCTCCCTATTTGTGTTTGTTCTAATTATGTAACAATTTTACATTTCCTAAATTCCACTGGACATAGATCGAGAGGCAGCAATTCCCTGTGTTATTTTCAGCGTGAGCTAAGGCAGCCCAGGGGCTGAAGGGAAAGCGTTTGTTCTCCGACAAAGCTTTGGGAATTCAGGATGAAATAATCTGTGGATGAAAACTCCTTAAAGATCCCAATTCCACTCCCACTCTTCACCCCAAAGAAGGGTTGTCATCTTGCATCTTATCTTTCCTGGGTAACCGGCTTTATCTCCACCTCCAGTTCACAGCGCACATCGCAGCTGGTCTGGTAGCCTTCCAACAGCCACTGCTGCTTCCCTCTTCTTTTTTTCTCTCTTATTTATTGACTGTTTACTGTATGCAGTGCTGTTCTTTCTCTGGCCTCTGTCTCTCTCCTCTACTCTCTGCCCTTAATAATCTCAAGAACATTTTAAAACATTAATGCTCATATCAGTATGGAACTATCACAGTAAATGATTAATTGCATAATAATAGTAATAATAATAATTATGGTACCCAAGTCTTTACTATGTACCAAGCACTGTTCTAAGAGCTGGGGTAGATACAAGTTAATCATGTTCGACACAGTCCCTGTCCCACATAGGGCTCACATTCTTAATCCCCATTTTATGGGTGAGGTAACTGAGGCCCAGAGAAGTTAAGTAAATTGTCCAAGGCCACACAGCAGACAAGTGGCAGAGCCAGGATTAGAACCCAGATCCTTCTGAATTGATCACTGACAGATCACCGAAGCACCATGGGCTGGTGGAAAGAGTATGGGCCTGGAAATCAGAGGGCCTGGCTTCTCATTCCAGCCCTGCCATGAGCCTGCTGTGTGGCCTTTAGGTAAGTCATGTTACTTCTCTGTGACTGTTTCCTCATCTGTAAAAGGGGAACTAAATACTTATTCTCTCTCTTACTCAGGCTGTGATCCCCATCTGAGATGGGGCTGTCCTAACCGCTTATCTTGTATCTATTCCACTGTTTAGCACAGTGCTTAGCACAGAGTAAGTGCTTAACAAGTACCACAACCATTATTCTCTATAGAGTTCCCCAGTGCACAGATTCGGCTCATGAGGGACAGTAGAGCAGGAGAAGGGGAGAGGAGGAGTGGGGTTAAAGGGAGGGAGAGGCAAGGCCAAGACATTGACCTATGGACCAGGGAAATGGTATAAGTTTGCTCTCTCCTTCATCCTCATCCTCAGCCCATACTGAGAGCCGGAGGTAGAGCAGCGGAGAGCAGGAAAGGATATCTAACATGGATCAACTCCCCTGGCCCAAGCTCTAGGCAAACCTTACCTCAACTCTCTAGCCCTTCATGGCCAGAAAGAAGCATGGGAAGCAGCATGGCGCAGTGGAAAGAGCACGGGCTTTGGAGTCAGGGCTCATGAGTTCGAATCCCGGCTCTGCCACTTGTCAGCTGTGTGACTGTGGGCAAGTCACTTAACTTCTCTGTGCCTCAGTTCCCTCATCTGTAAAATGGGGATTAAGACTGTAAGCCCCACGTGGGACAACCTGATTCCCCTGTGTTTACCCCAGCGCTTAGAACAGTGCTCTGCACATAGTAAGTGCTTAACAAATACCAACATTATTAGTGGGCCTGGGAGTCAGAAGGCCTTGGGTTCTAATCCCAGCTCTGTCAATTAGCTGGCTGTGTGATCTTGGAAAAGTCACTTCACTTCTCTGTGCCTCAATTTCCTAATCTGTAAAATGGGGATTAAGACCATGGGCCCCATGTGGGACAGGGACCTGTCCAGCCTGATTAGCTCATACCTACCCCAGTGCTTAGAACAGTGCTTGACACATAACAAGCACTTAACAAATACCATTACCATTATTATGGCTAGCTGTGTAGAGAGAGATACCGACAGTGGCTTCCACATCCCTTTCCCTTCCTGCCTATCCAGAATTTGGATCAATAGAGGAACACCGTTGTGCCCCATGGATGTATCAAGTTTCTATATCATGTTGCAAAATCAATGGTTTTCCTCATTCTTCCCAAATGAGGCAGAAACCAGAATTACCAGTGTGTGTTTGTTAGAAAACTTCCCTAGCAAACAACTTTGACTCCAACGACAAAATCTTCAGACAGAGTCAGTCTCCTAGGTCTGAAGCTCTGCTCACTGCAACTCAAGGCACTGGGTGGGCTCTGTGAGGAGACTGGATCACAGCAGAATACCCAAACAGCTGCGGTGCGGAAAGCTGAAGTTGGGAAACTGAAAGGAAGATAGAAGAACATTTTAAGGATACAATAAAACAAAGCCTCATACAATAATTTATCCCAGCTGGAAACTGGGAATCACTTGTCATAGATCAGCATGGTTCACTGAAACTGAGAAAGGAGTGGCTCTTTGGAAGCTAAAAGTTCGTGAAGTTTGTGAGACAAGGAGGCTAAAGTTAAACGCTGAGAACTGCAAGCAACATATATTTCAGCATAAGAGAGAGTATTTGTGTGTACACAATGCAGTTAGATTCCACATTAGCCTTTTCAGAGTCTCACACACACACACACACACACACACACACTGAATTTTACCTTGGTAGATTCTTTTCAAGTATGAAAGGTAGCTCTCTGTCTCTCTTTCTTTCTGACTCTGTCCTTAAACCTTGACAACTTCTGCATCCTTTAAAGCCAGGGGCTTTATGATTTAGGGTTTAGAAACAATGTTGTTTCTGGAAGTTTGTAGGGTCATTTCTAAGATCAGCATCCCCAGGCAACATAATTGAGCAAATATCTACCCTCCCTACCTTCACTGAGTGACCAAAAGGTTGTATTTTTTTTCCTATTGTTGCAACCTGGCCAGCCATCGATGATGTAGCCTGGCACCTCTGTCTCACCCCAGCTGTGGCCATGCCCAGAATGCCAGCCCCAAGCCTGGTACTATAGAGTGGTGCGAGCAAAGGAACGCCTGCGCTTCAATTTCAGCATCAATCAATCAATATCAATCGTATTTATTGAGCACTTACTGTGTTCACAGCACTCTCCTAAGAGCTTGGGAGAATATAAAATAGCAGAGTTCATAGACACATTCCCTGCTTACAATGGGCTTACAAGTCTTGCCAGTTGCAGGGAAAGAGGAAATGGTGCGATTTCTGTCTCTCCAGGGCTACTTCCAGGGACTCTAGCCCCCTCTCAACCTCTCCCCAACCTCTCCTCTGGGAATGAGCTATCAGGCCCCCCAGGGGAGGGACAGAATCATCTCCATTTCTCTTATTGCTGCCTCAGGATGGAAATTGAGTCCCGGGCCCCATTTTATAAATAAATAAATAAATTGTGGTATTTGTTAAGCGCTTACTATGTGCAAAGCACTGTTCTAAGCGCTGGGGGATACAAGGTGATCAGTTTGTCCCACGTGGGGCTCACATTTTGAATCCCCATTTGACAGATGAGGTAACTGAGGCACAGAGAAGTTAAGTGACTTTGCCAAGGTCACACAGCTGACTAGTGGCAGAGCCGGGATTAGAACCTGTGATCTCTGACTCCCAAACCCATGCTCTTTCCACTGAGCCACACATTTTGTCTCTCTCCTGTATGCTATGATTCTAAGTCAAAAGAAAAATTGCTCTAAGAGTCTGAATAAAATCCTTCCATATTTGTGCTGAGAGAACCAATACCCTGTGGCCTTTGACCTCCCCTCTTCCCTCCAACAGGGTCAGATTAATCTACTTGCTGCCGTTTTTAATCCTTGGGCCATAAGCTTGCATACTTTATTTCTGGTGTCCTTTCTCAAGCATTTAGTACACCTTTGCTTCAGACAGAAACTCCTTACCGAAGGCTTTAAAACATTCAGTCACCAGCCTTCTCCTATCTTACCTTGCTGATTTCCTATTCTAACCCAGCCCGGACACTTTGCTCCTCTAACGTCAACCTCCTCACTGTATCTTGATAGGGGGGTCCTCCTCTTCCCTCGTTCTGCCTCTGGCCTGGAACACCCTACTCCTTCATATTTTACAGTCACTCTCTCCACCTTCAAAGCGTTACTGAAGGCACAAGTCCTCCCAGGGGGCTTCCCTGACTGAGGCTTATTTTCCTCTCTCCCACTCCCTTCTGCGTCACCTTCGTGCTTGAATCTACACCCTTTATTCACCCCTCCCTAAGCCCCATAGCACTTATGTACATATCTATGATTATTTATATTAATGTCTGTATCCCCCTCTAGACTGTTAGCTTATTGTGGGCAGGGAACGTATGTCTTAATTCTGTTATATTGTACTCTCCCAAGCGTTTAGCATAGTGCTTTTTACACAGCAAGAATTCAACAAATATGATTGATTGCTTTGCATTCAGTAGACATTCAATAAATACCATGGACTTTCCTGCAGCTCCAAACTCTAGGGTGGCTTCCTGCATGGGATGGCTTAATAACTCATTTATTATGGTATTTGTTAAGTGCTTACTACAGGTCAAGCATTGTTCTAAGTACTGGGGTAGATACAAGTTAATCAGATTTGACACAGTCCTTGACCACCATGGAGCTCATAGTCTATGAAAGAGGGAGAATGGGTATGTTTTTGAAATCCCTATTTTAATAATAATTGTGATATTTGTTAAGTGCTTACTATGTGCCAGGAACTATACTAAGCACTGGGGTAGATACAAGCAAATCAGGTTGGACACAGTACCTGTTCCATGTGGGGCTCATAGTCTTAATCCCCATTTTCCAGATGAGGTAACTGAGGCCCAGAGAAGTGAAGTAACTTGCCCAAGGTCACACAAAAGACAAGGGTTGGAGTTGGGATTAGAAGCCATGACCTTTTGTCTCCCAGGCCCATGATGTATTCACTAAGTCATGCAGTTTCTCAGATAAGGAAACCGAAGAGTAGTGAAGCTAAGTGACTTGCCCAAGGTCACACAGCATACAAATGGCAGAGCTGGAATTGGAACTCAGGCCTTCTGACTCCCAGGCCTGTGCTCTTCCTTCTATCTTGCCTCACGCCTGCTGCTTCCTCTGTAAGCATCTAGAGAGACTGGAGAAGAGGTTCTAAGGTCTGGAGTTGTTTAGGTCAAGGGCACATAGCTTCCCATGAGGGAAGATGGGGAAGGTTGAGGAAGGTTCAGTGGGAAAGGCTGAGAGGGAAGACAGGGCAGAGTATTCCTCCTCATGAGGCTGGGTGAGAAAGAAGAGTGTGCCTTGGCTGTGGAGGCTGGCAGAGGGGCTTCTGGTGGTGATAGAAGTGCCTGGAGGATCCTCTGCCTTCAGCATCCCAGCCAACATGTAGAAGAGGGGAAGGACATCAAATGGGCAGGCTACTTTCTGGATCAACATTCCCTGGACCCCCTCCATCACCAAGCCAACCATGCCTCTTGGCTCCCTACTCCTGCCCACTTCCTACTCCTGCCTACTCCCAAGATACTGTTGCTCAGTATCTCACCCCTTCACCCTGTGCCCTAGCCCATCTACTATTTCGGCCTCTCCCTTTAGTCTCTCCTTGCTAGACTGTAAGCTCAATGTGGGGAGGGAATGTGTCTACCACCTCTGTTCTATTTTACTCTCCCAAAAGCTTAGTACAGTACTCTGCACACAGTTTTAAATAAATACGATTGATGGATCGATTAACCTGGTGTGTTCTCTCTGTGAAGGCTGAACTTGGTGGAAAGGAGGGTTTCAGGGAATAATTGTAATAATTTTGGTACTTGTTATGTGCTTACTATGTGCCAAGCACTGTTCTAAGAACTGGGGTAGATTCAAGTTAGTCAGGATGGACACAGTCCCTGTCCCACTTGGAGCTCACAGCCTCAATCTCATTTTACAGATGAGGTAATTTAGGTCCAGAGAAGTGAAGTGACTTTCCCAAGGTCACACATCAGACATGTGGTGGAGTCAGGATTAAAACCTATGACCTTCTGACTCCCACGGCCATGCTTTATCCACTAAGCCATGATGCTTAGTGAAGGGCATGGAGGAGTTGGCTATGGTCCAAGCTTGAAGGCAGGTTAGTACAAGACATGTGGGGGACCAGAGTCCTTGCCGGTAATGATAATAATAATGATTATGGTGATATTTACCTCATGCTAAACACTGTTTTAAGCAATGAGATAGACACAAGATAGTCTGGTAGGATAGAGTCTTCATCCCACCCACGCCTCACAATCCAACAGGGAGGGAGAACAGGTATTTAATCTCTCAGTCCCTTTCCCCACCACAAATCAGGTTGCTTTCCAAGGTAAGGGGGCAGTGAGGGTGAGATGGGGGAGAATGGGGTGACTCAGAGGTTGAGTGGGAAAGTATTCCCTTCAGTCCCCATTACCCCTCTGTTGCCAGGCCTAAGAATCAAGGTCAGTAAGCACTGGGAACTCTTTTAATATACCGAACTTGAAGCCCATTGATCCTGAGATCAGTGTCTAGAGGGCCCAGGCTGACTAGCACCTCTCCCAGCCCCATGGGGCTTTGCTCCCATAGTCCCCTGCTCCCACGGGCCACTTCCTGCACCACTGATATTCTGAGCCCTACCAAGTTAATAGACTAAAACAATTAAGGGATCTCCCAATGCTTTGCACACAGTAAGTGCTCAGTAAGTATGATTGATTGATTGTTGGCCAGTTTATTTCAAATGTTTTTACTGCCACATCCTCCCTGCCCCATGAGGCCCCCCGGGCAAAAGCAATCTCAATAATCCACCCAAAACACAGGGATACAGGTACAGGATAGTTTACGTTCTTAACCGAGTGTAAATTTAATTTAATAGGCCAGAGGTCCTGAGGAAAGTGAAAAAAGATTCTCTCTTTCCCTCTCTGTCTTTATTCCTATTTCTCTCTCTCTTACACCATCTAATCGTTTTATACAGCCTGGACTCAAACACCACTGGCTTAGTTCACCAGCCAAAAATTACCACAGGTCAGATTGTTCTCTGCCTTTGCCTAAGTGTGCATCTTTGGCTTAGCCTTTTGTTTGTTTTAGGGCATGTGATGTTTCACTGCTGTCTTTGCTAATTATACCCGGGATTACCTTGTCAGCCTTGATTTTTCACTCACCCCTGATGAGTAGATGATTATTTGTTG
The DNA here is from genome assembly GCF_004115215.2 of Ornithorhynchus anatinus. Taxonomy (NCBI): domain Eukaryota; kingdom Metazoa; phylum Chordata; class Mammalia; order Monotremata; family Ornithorhynchidae; genus Ornithorhynchus; species Ornithorhynchus anatinus. Next base: position 23,498,240 of record NC_041738.1, on the reverse strand, counting down.
ATCCGGGTATATAGCTGTCTTTTATGGTTGAAGCTGAGGTTGTTTTTGGCAAGCTTTATGAAACTGGATGAAGAAGGAGGGTTTGGAGGCAGGACTTGATGGGGAAGGTCAGACGACTGCTAAACCCAAAGTCCTCTAAAAACTCCACCTCCTAAAGGAAGCTTTTCTCAAATAATTCACAACACCCTAATTGTGACAACCCATCAGTCAACCTTAGGTTAGGACACGGGACTTCGAAGCAGCGAGGCCTAGTGGGTAGAGCATGAACTTGGGAGTCAGAAGGACCTGGGTTCTAAACCCAGCTCCACCACATGTCTCCTGTGTGACTTTGGGCAAGACACTTGACTTCTCTGGGCCACAGTTACCTCATCTGTAAAATGAGGGTGAATACCGTGAGGCCTATCTGGGACATGGACAGGGTCCAACCTGGTAAACTTATATCTACCTCAGAACTTAGTACAGGGCTTGGCAAGTAGTAAGAAATTTAAGAAATACCATAAAAAGGTGTTTTTTTGGTCTTCTTTTTCACTCCATTTGTGTCTGTCTCCAGTCCCTTCACCCCACCTAAATTATTGGGTTGTGATCTTCATGAGGGACAGGGACTGTATTTAATTCTCATCTGTGTATTTTCTTCAAGCCCTTAGTACAGCGCTCTTTGTACGGTAAGTGCTTAATAAATACTTTTACTACTACTATTCTCTACAGTGGTTCTGAATACATATTTATTTGTGAATTCGTTGTTGGGTAAAGATTGTGTCTATCTGTTGCCGAACTGTACTTTCCAAGAGCTTAGTACAGTGCTCTGCACACAGTAAGTGCTCAATAAATACGATTGAATCAATGAATGAATGAACTACTTAGCTTTATCGTCTTGATGTATTCATGCTCCTTTCTTGTTAGATCTTTGATTTTCCAACTACTCCCACTAATTGCAAATCATTTTTGTCTGATTATCTTTACCATTAGTTAATAATCTCCTCGAGGGCAGGGAATGTGGTACCTTGCTTCTGCTGGACTCACCCAATCACTTGGTGCAGTGTTTTGCATTAGTAAATACCTTTAATTGATTGACTGGCAGGTGATGGAGCCCACAGATTGGCTGGAAGAGTCTGTGATAGCCAGGAAGGATTGGGATTTGGAGCACAGGTCAGGATGGGTAGGAGCCTCTAGACTGTAAGCATGTTGTGGGCAGGGAATGAGACTGTTGTATTGTACTCTCCCTAGAGCTCAGTACAGTTCTCTGCCCACAGTGAGCGCTCAATAAATACCATTGGCTGACTGGACAGAGGTGAGAGCTAGCAGAGCTGAGGGCTGCGTGGGGTCTTCCCTGGAGGGCTTCCATCTTCTCTCCAGAAATGGCAGTGAGGTGTTCAGCTGCGTGCCCTGGCAGGGATGGAGGGTAGAACAGGTTGTGTGTGAATGTGGGGGTTCATGTTGTGTTGGGAGCAGAAGGAAAACACTGAGGTCGATGGGATGAAAGCCAGGCCTCCAGCTGGTCTTCTTTGTTCTGGTTTCCCGGGGTGGACCTAGAGCCAAAATAATGGGGCGAAGGAACCAGAGTAGAGGGTTGGCTTGGCCCTGCTAAGAGAGGTGATAGTAGATGCAGAAAATCATCCAAGATGGAGATGATGGTGGGGGCCATTGAAGGTTTCAGTGATAGGGAAGGCGGTGGCAGAGAGAGAAAGAAGGAAGCAAGGCGGATCCTCCGTTTTCCTGGTCTAGGAAGCACAGGGCTCAGGCAATCACAGTGGGGATCAGAGAGCTGGCAGAAGGTTTAAACCTCCCCTTCCATAGGTGCTCTCCCTTCACAATAATAAAAATAACAGTAATAATAATTGTGGCATTTTTCAAGTGTTTACTGTGTGTCAAGCAACGTACTAAGCAAATTGGTGGATACAATTAAATTGGGTTGGACACAGTCCCTGTCCCTCATGGGGCTCACAGTCTTAATCCCCAATTTGCAGATGAAGTACCTGAGGCCCAGGGAAGTTAAGTGACTTACTCAAAATCATCCAGCAGACAAGGGGAGGAGCTAGGATTAGAATCAAGTCCCCCTGACTCCCAGGTCTGTCCATTAGACCATGCTGCTTCTCCAAGCCCATCCCTGCTGTATATGGGGAAGCTGGTTAACCTCTCTGTGGGAGGTCTTCACTTGCTGAGCTTCTCAGTCAGTTCTCCTGGGCTGTGTTCTGTTCCAAAGCAGCCGCAGGCCCAGCTCCTGCATCGGGACTAGCACTGGCCTCATGGGCCCCTGGAGCAGAGGGCCAGGGGATGTCCGTCCTCTGCTCTGACCCCGAGTCCCAGCTGGTCTATCTGACTTTCCTTTGCCCCATCTGGCCGGCCCCTCCAATCTTCCCCAGGTCTGACGTCCCTGCCCCTGGAAATATGAAGTGCGACTTCCCTGGCGCGGGGGAAGCCGCGTCAGCTCTGTGCCGGGGTTATCTCTCCTCTCAGACCGATGTTTGTTTGAGAAAATCAAAGCGCTCTCTTTTTCCGCCTTCTTCAAAGGCGGCCCAGCGCCGGGCTGGCTGCTGCTCCTAGCCAGGGGGCGGCTTCGGGGCTGGGGCTGTCAAGAGATCGTTCTACACCCTGGGCCCGGCCCTGGGATGCCTGCTCCATCCAGTGGCTCCGCCATTCTGGGGTGGTTGGGGGAGGGGGCTACTGGGTCCCAATCCCAGTAAGACACGGCCTCCCGGCCAAGTTGGGAGTTAACTTTTGGCTTCCTCTTCTGCTCTGGAGAACCTTTGGCCAACCCTATCTTCTTCTTTGAGGCCTCTACAGATCAGGGTGTATGGAGATCAGGCCTAGTACCCAGGCTGGAGCTACATTCCCTGTAGATTCTCAGTTCAAAGTTGCCGAAGAGACTGATGTGGACTCTCCCCGGTCACATCCACCACATCTCTACCATCGATTGTATACACTCCAGCTCTTAGTACAGTGCATAGCACATAGTAAGCACTTAAATGCCATAATTATTATTATTATTATTGTTACCAGGGCTGGACTGCTTCATTGGGTTTGAAGGTGCTCTTACCTCTGAGGCAAGATGCTCTTTTTGCCCCCTCCTCATTGAGGGCAGAGATTGGCAGCAGCAGGTCTGCCCTTACCCCCACCCTCTAGTGATTTCACAGAGAATGTCACCAGTCCTCCCAATAGACTGAAATCCTGGTATTTTGCCTGGCCTGTTGATTGGCAGAAAAGCAGTGTTACCTAATGGACAGGACACAGATCTGAGGGTCAGAAGACCTGGGTTCTTCTAGGTTCTAATCTCGGCTCTGCCACTTTCTCTCTGTGCAATGGTGGACAAGTCAATTGACTCTTCTGTGCCACTCTTTTCCCAAATGTAAAATGCGGATTCAGTACCTCTTCTCCCTCCCACTTAGATCATGAGCCCTGTGAGGAACAGAGTCTGTATCCAACCTGACTGTCCTGCTTTTAACTCGGCACTTACAATAGCTCTTGACACACAGTAAGCGCTTAACAATTGCCACAGTTACAATTATTATTAAGTGGAAGTCATGCCAGTATGATCTTCCCGGTGCCTCATATTTGTATACTGGCTATATGAAGCTTGTGGGTTCAGAGAAGGTGCCTCTCCTCCAACACCATCATCTTTATTGTCATTAATGGCATTTATTGAGCATTTACCGTGTGCCAGAGAACTTTACTAAGTTCCTGGAGGAATAAAATACAACAGAGTGGGGAAGCACGTTCCCTGGCCACGATGAGCTTACAGTATTAGTGGGTTGAGGAACTCCAATAAGGATGGATGGGTCTCAAGAGAATCATGGTTAAGTCCAGGACCAGGCCGAGCATAACTTTGCAAATGACCAGAGCCTTCCCATCTCTTCCTTAGTTGTCTCACTCAAGAAAGGATCAGAAATTCCTGCCCATTTCTCATTGACAGTGAAAGGAGGCAAGAGTGATGGAAAGGATTTGGGTCAGGCCCCCAGGCTGATAGTTTTGGATGAGGATGAAGAGGATGATTCTGGGTTAGGACCCTAGAAATGCAAGAGGGACACCTGGGTTCTATTCTCAATTTTCCCAGAGATCCTTTCTGGGTCACAGGAACCTTTGGAATCTCCTCCCCTGCCGGGAGAAGAACAAGTCCAAGCTCATAGAGTGAGGAGGCTTTGTGCCAGTAAACTGTTGGGCTGGTGGAAAAGACTTGGAACTCAACTCCTCGAACACCCGTGGCCCTAAGTGTCCGTAAAAGGAGTGTTTTTCCTCTGGTTTTTTAACTTGAGAGGCCTGGGTTTAAAAACAAACATCAAACATTTTTCTTGGACTTGAATCAGCTGCACCAGTCTGACATATTTCTTAAAGGTCACTGGTGCCTTAAAAGCATGCAGGGGGAGGAAGAAAAGAGGTCTTTCTTTACTTTACATCTCTCTCCCAGCATGAACCTGAGCAGGTGAGGTTTTGCTTGATGCCCTTTTATTTCTTTCCTTCCCAGCATGTATGGGAGTAGGGGAGGCCTTGCTTGATGTTCTTTTGTTCCTCTCCCTCCCAACATATACCTGATTACTGCACTTCTTGATTTTAAGAGAGTATGATAGAATTTGTGGACACGATCACTACCCTCAAGGAGTTAGCAAACTAAGAGTGAGGAAAGCTTTGCTGGTTGCTTTTCGCTGGGTTCCTACTGGCTTGGTGGGCTCACTCCAGCTGTGCAGGATCATTTTGGGTAGGGTTCTACCGTCTGCCCTCAGGACCTTAGATGGCCTCCACTATGGAGATGAGCCCTGGGATTTGGCTTGGTTTGGTTTGGCTTGGCAGAGTGACAGAGACCCATGAAACTACAGACCTAAGCATTACAACTTTATGAATTAGGGAGAGGCAGGAATTATTACCCCCATTTTACAGATGAGTAAACAGAGCACTAGAGAGACCCAAGCTTCCATAAGGCCACTCAGTGGGTCATCCGCAGCCCTGGGACTTGAACCCTTACTCCCAGAAGGCTGTTTTCTTATCTAGACTGCACTGCCTGTTGGTGAGCTTCATTGATAAAATTGAAACCATTGGACATAGTCTCTCTCAAATAACCCCTGATCCTCTGCAGTCCCTTCCTCCTCCACCCCACTATTCTTTGACTCTCCTATCCTTCCCAGCAGTAGTATCTCAAGAGATTTCCCACCTTCTTCTAAAATTCTCTCCCCTTCCACCTATACTTCTCACCCCATCCCTTCTCACCTCATCAAAGCAAATGCCTCCTCCCTTCTTCCCTCCCTGACCACCATTTCCAACTGCTCACTTTCTAATGGTTCCATCTCCACTGCTTTTAATGTATCTCATGTATCTCGCCTCCTAAAACTACCCTCCCTCGACCCCATGGCATCCACCACATCTCCCTCTCCTGCCCCATTCCTCTCCAAATTCCTTGAGTTTTCTGCACTCACTGCCTCCATTTCCTCTCCTCCAATACTCTCCTTGTCTCCCTCCAATTTGGGTTTTGCCCTCTCCACTCCATGGAAATGACCCTCTTTAAAGTCACCAATGACTTCTTCTTGCCAAATCCAAGAGCCACTACTCCATTCTAATCCTCCTTGACCTTTCTGCTGCCTTCAATACTGTGGATCACCCCCTCTCTTCAAAACATTATTTAAACTTGGCTTCACCAAAACTGTTTTCTCCTGGTTCTTCTCCTATATCTCTGTCTGCTGCTTCTCAGTCTCTTTCACAGGCTCTAGACTGTAAGTTCGTGAGCAGGGAATGTTCTGTTTGTTGTTGTGTTGTTCTCTCCCAAGGGCTTAGTACAGCGCTCTGCACGCAGTAAGTGTTCAATAAATATGATTGAATGAATGAATGAACAGACTCCTCTTCCACCTCTCAAGCTCTGGGTGGCGGGGGTGGTACCTCAAGGCTCAGTTCTGGGTCCCCTTCCATTCTCTATCTACACCCACTCTACACCCAAAATCACATCTCCAAGAGGTCTTCCCTAAACCCTTGATTTTCCCTCTACTTCTCCAATCTTAACTTCTCTCCTTCCCCGTAATCTCACATTTCCTCTCGTCTCCATCTGTATTTGAATGTAATGCTGACACCTCAAACTTAACATGTCCAAAACAGAATTCCTCATCTTCCCACCCAAACCTTGTCCTCCTCTTGACCTTTCTAGCACTGAAGACAGCAACATTATCCTCCTTGTCTCACAAGCCCATAACCTTGGCATTTTTCTCTATTCATCTCTCTCATTCAACCCACACATTCAATCTGTCCTCCTCCCTCCAGGCTCGTATCTCCTCCTGCCTCCAGGACGTCTCCACCTGGATGTCTGCCCGCCACCTAAAACTCAACATGTCTAAAACTGAGCTCCTTCCCTCCCAAACCTTATCCTCTCCCTGACTTCCCTGTCACTGTGGACGGCACTACCATGCTTCCAGTCTCACAGGCCCGCAACCTTGGTGTCGTCCTTGACACAATTCTCTCAATCACCCCTCACATCCAATCTGTCACCAACACCTGCTGGTCTCACCTTCACCATATCGTCAAGATCTGCCCTTTCCTCTCCATCCAAACGGCTATCGTGCTGGCACAAGCTCTCATAATATCCCGACTGGATTATTGTGTCAGCCTCCTCTCGGATCTCCCTTCCTCCTGTCTCTCCCCACTCCAGTCTATTCTTCATTCCTCTGCCCAGATCATCTTCCTACAGGAACGCTCTGGGCATGTCACTCCCCTCCTCAAAAACCTCCAGTGGTTGCCTATCCACCTTCGCACGAAACAAGAACTCCTCACTCTTCCTTCAAAGCTCTTAATCACCTTGCCCCCTCCTACCTCACCTCACTTCTCTCTTTCTACTGCCCAACCTGTACACTCTGCTCCTCTGCCGCTCACCTCCTTACTGTTCCCCATTCATGCCTATCCCACTGTCAACCCCTGGCCCACATCCTACCGCTGTCCTGGAATGCCCTCCCTCCTCACATCCACCAAACTAACTCTCTTCCCCTCTTCAAAGCCCTATTGAGAGCTCACCTCCTGAAAAAGGCCTTCCCAGACTGAGCCCCCGCTTTCCCTCTGCTCCCCCTTACTCCCCCCACCCTCTGATCTTCCTCCTTCCCCTCCCCTCAGCTCTGTGCTCATTTGTATATATTATTTATTACCCTATTTATTTTGTTAATAAGGTGTATATCTCCTTAATTCTATTTATCTTGATGATGTTGTCTTGTTTTTGTTTTGTTCTGTTTTGCTTTGCTGTCTGTCTCTCCCTTTTAGACTGTGAGCCCATCATTGGGCAAGGATTCTCTCTTTCTGTTGCCAAATTGGACATTCCAAGCACTTAGTACAGTGCTCTGCACATAGTATGAATTCAATAAATACTATTGAACGAATGAAAGAATGAATGAATCTGTCATGAAGTCCTGTCAATTCTACCTTCCCAGCAACTCTGGAATCTGCCCTGTCCTCTCCATCCAAACTGCTACCAAGCTGATCCAAGCACTCATCACTTCCCACCTTTACTACTGCATCAGCCTCCTCGCTGACTTCCTTGCATCCTATCTCTCCCCTCTCAATCCATATTTCACTCTGCTGAATGGATCTTTTTTTCTAGAAAACTGTTTGGTCCTTAACTCCCTGTTTCTCAGAAACCTCCCATGACTGCCCATCTACCTCTGCATCAGATAGAAACTCCTTATGGTTGGTTTTAAGGCTCTCCATCAGCTTTCTCCCTCCTACTCTCCCTCCAGCTCTCACACTATGCTCCTCTAACACTATCTTACTCTTTGTATCTCAGTCTCATTTATCTCGCTACTGACCCTTCACCCACATTCTCCCTTGGTCCTGGAATTCCCTCTTAACTTCATATCCGATAGTCCAACATTCTTCCCACCTTCAAAATCCCCCCCAAATCACTTATTCAAGAGGTCTTCCCTGACTAAGCCCTTTAGTTCCCCTCTACATCGACTATGAACTTGGATACTCATCCCAACTTGAGAATTTATGTAAATAGCCTTACAGCCTACTAGTTCCCCTATCCCTAATCTCTTCTAATCTCTGTCCCCCTCTGCAGATTGTAATCTCCTTGCGGGCAGGGAATGTGACTTCCAACTCTATTGTACTGTACTTTCCCAAGTGCTTAATACAGTGCTCTGCACACAGGGAGTGCTCAGTAAATACCATAGATTGACTGAGCTGAGCTGGTGACAGGAGAGACTGGAGTTCGGATTGGACACATGCTCCAAGGAGCGGCCGGAAGTTCCTCTGGCTGCCTTCTGGGCTGCGGCTTCCCCTTCCAACCCTCTGCAGGCTTCCACGGCTCCTCCCTTGGCCACTGTGGAAGATGATGGCTGAGGCATCTCTCCTCCGCTTCCTGGAGCCTGGGCCGGGTTGAGGAACACTAGCCGGATGGCCATTGGGTGGCCCCCACAGACACTGCTGGGGAAACTGGCACTGAGTAAATGCCGTTCAGGGTGAGAGCCAAACTCCTGAGTCAGGAAGCGCTGTGGTGGCGGGAACGTTCCTGGAGGGGTAGGATGGAGGCCGAGATGTGAGACTGTGTGGTCTGGCAGCCACCACTCTTGAAATGATTAGAGCTGAATGGGAAAGGCTGAGCTCTGGGCTTCTTTGGCTTCCCGTGCTGAGTTCCCAGGCTTGGAGGTGAAGTGGGGAGCTGAGCAGGCTTGATCCACATCCTGTGTGTATGGGCAATGTCACCTCTCTGACCCCCTGGGCTCAGCCTACCCAGCCTCCGCTTCCCGGCCTCCAGCCCCGGCTCCAGGTTGCTACACTGGGGGTGGCTGGAGGAGCTGCTGAAAGTGAGACGGGGTAGGTCATTTTGGAGAGAACCCCCATTGAGAGAAATGGCCTGGCTCAGTGGAAAGAACCCGGGCTTGGGAGTCAGAGGTCATGGGTTCGAATCCTGGCTCTGCCACTTGTCAGCTGTGTGACTGTGGGCAAGTCACTTAACTTCTCTGTGCCTCAGTTGCCTCATCTGTAAAATGGGGAGTAAGACTGTGAGCCTCACGTGGGACAATCTGATTACCCTGTAACTAACCCAGTGCTTAGAACAGTGCTCTGCACATAGCACTTAACAAATACCAATATTATTATTGAGGGTAATGAGTCCAACAGGAGACCCCCCACTGCTGGGCTTAGCCCTGGAAAGGGGAATGTTAAAAGTTGGGGAGTCTTGGTTGAGGCTGCAGGAGAAGCTGGTGGGCCTTGAGGTTTGGGAGGAAGATACAAGCTCCCAGCTGGGACGCTGTGGAGGAGCCAGGTCAGTCTCCCTGGAGCTTCCTGGGACAGCTAAGCCGGTCCCAGATCAAGCATCCTCTGCCTGGGACCACCGTCTCTTTAACAGATGGGGTTGGACAGACCCTCAAGGAGAAGGAATCCCAGCAAATTCCTGTCAGTTTTCCCAGGCCCATCCTCTCCTCCTGGGACAAGGCCCTGGGGAGTCTCAGGATGGGCATGGCTTGGGCTTGTCCCCAAGAACTGATCTCTCTTGCTGCTCCCATCCCCCTCTGTTGCCCTGCCCACTCTGATAGTTTTCCCGGAGAAAACACAGACTGCTGATAAATATCTCAGAGCAGCTTGCCTTTGACCTGTGCCGGGTGAACTCTGGGTAGGGGTCAGGCTGGGCCCCCAATGGCCCCCAGGGCCCCAGAGAATAATGAACAGTAATAGTGATAATGATGGTACTTATTAAGCACTAACTTTGTGCCAAGCCCTGCAGAAAATCAGATTGGACACCGTCCTCGTCCCACCCAGGTTTCCCAGTATAAGAGGGAAGAACTGATAAAATACCCACATTTTGCAGATGAAGAAACTGGGGTGCAGAGAGGTTAAGTGACTTGCTCAAAGACACACAGCAGGCCACTGGCAGAGCCAGGATTAGAACCCCAGTCTTTTGTCCCCCAGTTCCTGTTCCTTTCCCCTGCATCTCTTTCAGGAACTCTCTGAATCCCACAGAGGGTCTTAGGATTTGTGATGGGCCCAAAAATTACTGCTTAGTGGCTGGGTTGATGATGATGGCATTTGTTTAGTGCTTATTATATGCCAAACACTGTTCTAAGCACTGGGGGAGATACAAGGTTATCAGGTTATCCCTCGTGGGGCTCATAGGCTTAATCGCCATTTTGCAGATGAGGTAACTGAGGCCCAGAGAAGTTAAATGACTTGCCCAAAGTCACACAGCTGTTAAGTAGCAGAGCTGGGATTAGAACCCACGACCTCTGTCTCCCAAGCCGGGGCTCTTTCCACTAAGTCACGATGTTTCTCTAAGGTTAACCAGTGGCCCTCCATGTCTGGTGAGAGACTCCGGGGAGGGAGGGTCGGTGGCAGCACCTGGATGGGGGCATAAATCTTCGTTTTCCAGGTGGCTATGGCCCTGGTGGCCTGAGTTCATCTCTGGCCTGGAGTGATGTACCTTCATCCCTCCCTCTGCTCCGGCCTTGAGCCAAATTCGCTGGCTCCTGGACTAGCCTCACACACCATTCTCCTTCCCTTGGCCCCATGGCTCTGCTTTTGCTCCCATGAGCCCTCTTAGAACCCGTCAGCTCGGGGAAGTTCTCCGCTGCAACGGGGCTGACGGGAATCTTGGCGATGACATTTGGTCAGGGCCTTGTGGTAGGCTGGGTTGGGCAGGGGTCTGCTGCCACAGGAGGGACCTAGACAAAATCAAAAGTTTTGCAGAGCAACCATGCCCACTACTCAGGAAATGGGTGAGATCAAGAGCCTTCTCCCCTTTCTCCTCCTCACTAACACCCCTCCCCAAAGCTGAGGTGGTCCCAGGGAGGTTCTAATAATATCCATATGGTATTTGTGAAGCACTTCCTGTGTGTCAAACACTTGTAATAAGCACTGGGGAAGATACAGGGTAATCGGGTCGGACACAATTCCCATCTCACAAGGTGATGACGGTAGGAAGAAGAACAGATGAGGCCACTGAGGCACAGAGAAGTTAGGTGACTTGTCCTAGGTCACACAGCAGACAAGTGCCTGCTCGTCCTTTGTAATCTCGTTGTGGGCAGGGAACGCGTCTGTTATATCTCTGTGGTGTACTCTCCCAAGCACTTAGTACAGAGCTCTGCACACAGTAAGCGCTCAAATACAAACGACTGATTGACTGATTGAAGTGTCAGAGCCAGCATTAGAATTCAGGTCCTTTAGCTCCCAGCCCCTCGCTCTTTCCGCTAGCCATGCTGCTAGTGGTTGTCTTGGGGGTTGAGATACCTGGGGGATGAGCTGGATTCCCGAGCTGATATTCCAGAGGATCTGACTCTCCCAGTCAGTCACCAGACCATCTCAGGCTCCAAGGAGCCTCTGCAGGTCCCTGCCAGGGTTTCAGTTGGGATGTGGATCAGTGAAGTTTAGTGTGGATCAGTGAAGTTTAGTGGATAGAGAGCCAGAAGGCCCTGAGTTCTAATCCTGGCTTCATCACATGTCTGCTGTGTCACCTTGTACAAGTCATTTAACTTTTCTGGGTCTCAATTATCTCATCTGTAAAATGGGATAAGAGTGTGAGCCCCATGTGGGACAGGGGCTGTGTTCAACCTGATTAACTTGCATCTACTCCAGAGCTTAGAACAGTGCTTGACACATAGTAAGCGCTTAACAAGTTCCATAATTATTATTATTAATAATATTATCACGCTGGACCTCACCTGACAGAGCATCACCCCATCCCTGCCCCATCCAGCCTCGCCCCCCTGTTCCCTCTAGTTTCCAGGAGTGGCACCAGCTGTACCACGGTACCATGGCTTTGTCTCTGCCCATCAGCACAACAGTAATAACAACAGTCTGTACTAATCACTTATTATGTGCTGAGTGTCAGGGTAGATACATGGTTATCAGATCAGGCACAGTCCCTGTACAACCTGAGGCTCATAGTCTTTCTCATTCCCTGTTTGCTGATGAAGAAATGGAGGAGCAGAGAGGATAAATAACTTGCCCAAGGTCACACAAAAGGTCAGTGGTAGAGCTGGGACTAAATCCAGGCTCTCCTGACCCCCAGACTGAAGTTCAGTTAGCCAATGCAGCCTCACAAAGCAGTCTATTACCCCAGGACCAGAGAACAGAGGGAATGAGGAAGGAAGGACACACATCCACTTTGCAGTGAAGAGAAAAATCTCCTTTCTCCCCTCTGGGAAGGGAAGGAGGGGTGGCTGGCAAAGACCTGCTTCAGGTAGGGAGGCTGGAACAGGCAGAGTTACTGCCCGAGGCCTGGAAGTCAGAAGTTCTCATCCCACCTCTGCTACTTACCTGCTGGGTGACCTAGATCAAATCACCGAGCTTCTTTGTACTTCAGATCTCTCATCTGGAAAATGGGGATCCAATACCTGTTTTCCCTCCTCCTTAAACTGTGAACCTCACGTGGGACCTGATTATCTTGTATCTACCCCAACGCTTAGTATGGTGCTTGGCATGTAGTAAGCAGCAAACAAATATCATTATTATTATAATAATTGTATTATAATAATATGTTATAATTACCATCATCATCATTGACAGTATCTCAGGGCAAGCAAAGACGGGAAGGGGAGGAATTACCTCTGACCCTTGACCTGGTTTTCAAGGTCAGAAAGGGATTGCCTCCTTGGGTGGGGGCCACCTAAATGACTCCTCCCATCTGCCAAACAGTCAACCTACCAGCTTACTCTGCTCACCCCATCTCACGCAATTCTCTATGCCATAACTGTGTTTCATTCATCTTTTAATTCAAGCGGGATTTGCTAAGCGGCCTCGGTCTCTTTTCCATTGGTGCATGTCAGAGCTACCTGCTTCACATGCCAAGCTCTAGGCCAGTGTTTGTTCACCTGTCATTCTGATTCCTTCGGTGGGTCTTCGCAGTGCCGTGGTCGTACTAGGCCCAATCCCTTCAAGTCTGTGGGGTCTGGTGGTAGGCCTGTGGAGTGTCCAATGGGTGGCTTGTGAGGTGTTCAATGGGAGGCCTATGGGGGACTAATAGGTCTGTGGGGTAGCCTAATGGTGGGTCTCTGGAGTCCTGATGGCAGACCTAAGGGTGGCCTAATTTTGGATCCAATAGCCAGGTCTGTGAGGAGTTCAATTACAGGTTTGTGTAGGGACTAACGGTAGGCCTGTTTGAGGCCTAATACCGCACCTCTGTGGGGCCTGTACAAGTCCTCCCAAGTGGCCCCTCATTTAGTTTCCCAGTGCCTCCAAACCATGGCCTGCATGCACACTTAGACATGAACACAAGTGGCAGGTTGGTGCATGTGTGTGCATTCTTAGTTTCTGGAAGCCAGAGGAGGGAACAGAGACCTGGGCAGGGAGTGGAGAAGATAGGGAACAGGGAGATGTGACAGCCACGGTCAAAAATCTCCAGGGAAGTCACTCCCTCTTTCTCCCTCACTCCCCTCTGTCCCTGGAGTGGGTTTAAAAGCTGTGTCAGTATGCAGTTAGGCTAGGCTAGGTTTCAAGTGCTGGGCTCTGGCCAATGAACTCCAAATCTCAGGGAGGATCCATCACTCTCTCACCCCATGAGCTGAAATGGATATCTAAATCAATTATGGCCAGCACTGTACTAAGCACTGGGGCAGACACAAGATAATCAGAACAAATGGAGGATCACGAAGTAACGGCCCCATTTTAGGGAAGCCACTGTGGTATTTGTTTTTCCAAGTTGGGGGAGGGTATTTGGTTTGGTCACTAATCGGGGTCTTTAGAATTAAACTGGCTTTAGCTTTGATGAAGCACGGTCTGGTGGAAGGAGCCTGGGACTGTGTGTCAGGAGCTCCATGTTCTAATTCCAGTTTTGCCACCGGCCTGCTGGATGACCTGGAGCAAATTTAACCTTTCTGGGCCTCCTCTTCCTTCCTCTTAGACTGTGTGACCCGTGGGGGATCGGGACTGTATCTGATTTAGTTATGTTGGCCCTCCCCCAGCCCTTAGCGCAGTGCTTGGCACCCAGTAAGGGCTTAATAAATGCTGTCGTAATTATTATTGTTGTTCTGGGTCTGTCTCCCTCCCAGCAGAGAGTCTGCAGGGGTAGAGGATGGGGAGCTCACAAACCAAGTGGAGAAGTACTAGGCTCAGATCTGGGAGGGTGTCCTGGGCTGTTGACCTTCCATGGGATGCCCGTGGGAGCTAGTCAGAGCAGCTTGACCCCAGCGGGAGGGTTGGAGCTTTTGCAAAGACGAGGAGATGCGATCTTTCAGGAGTTTGAGCTTCTTGGTTTCCCCTGAGCCTCGAGGAGCAGGCAGAACTGCCATGGACTGTGAGTCAGCGCCTGCATCCTTAACCAAATGCAGACTTTGGCCTCGACTGAGCGACTGACGACCTGGGAGGTGACACGCTGCTCACAAATCCTTCTCCCCCTCAAGCAATGGCTCCAGGAAGGATAAATGAGGACACAGAGTGCATGCCTTCTCTCTCAGAGTGCATGCCTTCTCTGTGTGTGTGTGTCTCTCTATCAATCACTCTTTTACTCTACTGCTCTTTCTCTCATTCCACACTCTCCCCAACTCCCTTTCTCCCTTTGCACTCCCTCTCATGTGCTCTTTCATCCAATTTCTTCCTCCCATGGAGGATGGTGCTTTCTCCACCACTGTCCCCAGAGGAGATTGGTTGTGTTTGACTCGGCCTATGTCTGACCAGGGCTGAGCTGGACTAGGTTGTGTTGGGAGGGTGTGAGGGGCATAGAACTAACTGCCCTGGGATGGGGGGTACAGAGACTAGGTGGTAGTCCTGGAGGTTCCACTGTTGCATTTTCAAACTGAATAGCTACTGGGAAATGTTTTCCTCATCTACTGAACATGGTCAATTTCACCCTTTCCCCTCTACAGTTTTCCCAACACCTTCTGAGCTTTAGTGACCCCTTCCTCCCTACCACTAGCATTAGTTTCTGAAGTGTTGGAAATGCATCAGTTGGAGATTCCCTGCCTCCCAAGAAGGGGACCCCCGACTTCCCACTTAGAGGATTGCATGCCCCATTCCAACAGTTTTCACTAGGAGTTTCCTGAAGGCCCTAGGTGAGACCTGGGGAGGGAAGGAGCATGTACTTATTTGCATATTATTTGCATCCATGATCTTTTCCACTGGGATACTTCAAAATTTTCAATTTATTAATCTGCTTTGCAGTGTGACTTCTGCAAGGTGTCCTAGACATTGTGTATCCGCCTTCCCTGATCTAGCTTCCTCCTTCCCAAATGTACAGCCACGAGAAAAGGGAACAGGAAGGTGATCTGAAAGTCTTGTTTCCTTGGTCCCTCAGGCCTGGAGAGCAGACCAAAACTCCCTCATGGGCTAGAAGGATGAGCCCAGAGACTGCCTGCCTATTCAGGACCCTTGGGAGAAGTCCAGCCCTGTATCGGCTACTGGGGAAAATAACCCCGGTCCCCCCTGCTTCAATGACTTTGAGTGGGTTAGATTGAACAGAAGATTGCAGGGAGGCTGTAACTGGTGGTTCCTGGCTATTCCTTCCAGGCCTGGCCAAGAACAAGAGAAGGTTTGGGGATGGTGGGAGGTGGAACAGATCCCCTAAGACCTTCTTCAGCAAGGCCTAGTAGCGAGAGCATGGGCTTGGGAGTCAGAGGATGAGGGATCTAATTCCAGCTCTGCCTCTTGTCTGCTGTTTGACCTTGGGAAAGTCCATTAACTTCTCTGTGCCTTAGTTATCTCATCTTTAAAATGGTGATTAAAGCTGTGAGCCCCATGTGGGACAGGAACTATGTCCAACCTGATTACCATGCATCTATCCCAGTGCTTAGGACAGTGCGTGGCACATAGTAAGTGCTCAACAAATACTATTATTATTAATATTATTATTATTATGATATTGGCTGGTCTGACCCTGGGGATGTGAAGCAGCATGGCTCAGTGGAAAGAGCCCAGGCTTGGGAGTCAGAGGTCATGGGTTCTAATTCCGGCTCTGCTGCTTGTCAGCTGTGTGACTTTGGGCAAGTCACTTAACTTCTCTGTGCCTCAGTTCCCTCATCTGGAAAATGAGGATGAAGACTGTGAGCCCAACGTGGGACAACCTGATGACCTTGTATCCCTCCCCTCCAACGCTTAGAATAGTACTTAGCACATAGTAAATGCTTAACAAATACCAACATTATTATTATTAGGTAAGTTGCTTCCAGAGTGGAACCCCCAAACGTGACGTCAGTAGTGATGCTGTCAGCAAAGGGGGACCAGCTCTTTCCCCTTCTCTGCCTCCCCTGTGTTCCAACTGCCCTCTGAGGATCCCAGCAAGGGGGTTGGAATTGGAGTCGCCTGCTTGGGCTGCGGAGTGTTGGGACCAGACCCTTGTGACTCCCTGAACCGATCAGTCCTGAAAACTGTCTCCTAACTACGGGTTGCAGCCTTCCTGGCCCTGGGTGCTTTCTGTCTGGGGTGGACCAAGGGGAGCTCAGGGGATGTGGCAAAACTCCACTAGGGAATAGGAGATGGGGGCAGTGGGGGACAGACTTCCGGCGCCTTCTCCCTCCCCCAGCTTGTCCCCCTCTTGTCTAGGCCCCTCCATCCCAATCTATCAAGTGATCAGAGCTCAGGAAGGCCCCAGCTGGAGCATTTCAGCCTTGGCTTCTGCCTCACAGAGGGAAATGAGCTAATTATCCGACAGCAGTGACTCCCCCAGGGCCAGGGATTTTTCCTGGCAGGCCGGGGCTGCCGCCTATTCAAAGACACACTCCGACCTTTTGTTCACAGTCCAGCTCTTTGCTTCTCTATCTCTCAGCAGGCTGGCTTGAGGAAATCACCGTTGGTGGCAGGGAGGGAAAGAGTTCTGGAGGGACCCCAAATTCTCCCCTTCCCCAAAGGGAAGGGGGAATGGGATAGGAACAGGAAATATACTTCCTCTGCTTCTTTTCCTAATAGCTTCTGGGAAGACTCCACCCCCTGGCACCAGGCAGGCCTAGGAGGCACAAGCCAACTTCAGACACTCTTTGTGGAGCCCATAGGATACCTTATTGAAGTGAAGGCCACAGGAGAACAAACATGATAAACCTTCTCTGCAAACTTTGCAGCTCCTACAGTGTTGCTGAGCGGATGGCCAGAGACATCCAAAACCTCTCCGTGGCTTTGGAGACATTCTCATTGTCATCATCACCATTGTGGTATTTGTTAAATGCTTACTATACACAAGCACCGTACAATGCACTGGGGTAGATGCAAGTTAATCAGGTCAAAGACACTCCCTATCCCATGTGGGGCTCACAGTCTAAGTAGGAGGGACAACAGGAGTCCCACCTTCAGAACATCACTAAAATCCCCTCTTTCCTCTCCATCCACACTGTTACCACATTAATACAATCACTCACCCTACCCCGCCTAGATACTGTATCAGTCTTCTTGCAGATCTCCCAATCTCCTGAATCTCCCCGCTCTGGTCCATACTTCACTCTACTGTCTGGATCATCTTTCTACAAAAACGTTCAGGACACGTCACCCCCCTCCTCAAAAATCTCCAGTGGTTGCTACTCACCTCCATATCTAGCAAAAACTCCTCACCATTGGTTTTAAAGCACTTCATCACCCTACCCTCTCCTACTTCACATCACTTCTCTCTTTCTACACCCAGCCCACATACTTCACTCCTCTAGTGCTAACCTTCTCAATGTGCCTCGATCTCTCCTGTCTCACTGCCAACCCCTGGCCCATGTCCAGCCTCTGGCCTGGAACACTCTCCCTCCTCAAATCCACCAGACAATTACTCTCCCCACCTTCAAAATCTTATTGAAGGCACATCTCCTCCAAGAAACCTTCCCAGACTAAGCCCCACTTTTCTTTATCTCCCACTCCCTTCTGCATTGCCCTGACTTGCTCCCTTTGCTCCCTCCCTCCTCCCAGCCCCACAGCACTTATGTATAGATCTATAATTTTAATTATTTGTATTGAGGCCTGTCTCCCCACTATCTAGACTCTGAGCTCGTTGTGAGCAGGGAATGTCACTGTTTATTGTTGTACTTTCCCAAGCTCTTAGTAGACTGCTCTCACACAGTTAATGCTTAATACATAAGATTGAAGGAATGAATGAATTGAATCCCCATTTCCTAGATGAGGAAACTGAAGCACCAGAAGTGAAGTGATTTGACAAAAGTCATTCAGCAGGCAAGTGGCGGAACTGTGATGGGAACTCAGGTCCACTGACTCCCAAGTCCATTCTGTCCCCTCCCAAATCCTTGCAGACTCTCATCACAGACCCCTTGTCCACATCTTGCTTTGAGCCTGGAACGCCTTCCCTCCTCATTCACTCATTCATTCAGTAGTATTTATTGAACGCTTGGTATGTGCAGAGCACTGTACTAAGCACTTGGAATGTACAATTCGGCTAGAGACAATCCCGGCCCAATGATGGGCTCACAGTCTAATCGAAAAATAAATACCAAGCTTTAATAATCATTATAATAATTTGGTATTTGCTAAGCACTTACTAAATGCCAAGCACTGGGTAGATACAAGGTAATCAGGTTGTCCCACGTAGGGCTCACAGTTTTAATCCCCATTTTCCAGATGAGGTAACTGAGGCACAGAGAAGTTAAGCGACTTGCCCAAAGTCACACAACTAATAAGTGGCAGTGTCGGGATTAAAACCAATGACCTCTGATTCTCAAGCAAGTGCTCTTGCCACTGAGCCACGCTGCTTCTCTGGCACGATTACTCTCCTTCCATTTAAAGCCTTAATGAAGGCACATCTCCATGTAGTCTTTCCTGACTAAACCCCCTTTTCCTTTTTGTCAACTCCTGTGTCACTCTGACTCGCTCCCTTTATTCATTCTCCCTTCCAGCTCCACAGTACACATTTATTAAATCTGTAATTTATATTAATGTCTGTACCCCCTTCTAGATTGTAAACTCACTGTGGGCAGGGAATGTGTCTGCTTATTGTTATATTGTACTATCCCACGTGCTTAGTACCATGTTCTACACACAGTAAGCGCTCAGTAAATACGATTGAATGAATGAATGAAAGGGGCTGTTTCTGAGTTGTGGGACTTGGCAGCGGGAGCCACTGGAGAGAGAGGTTTGAGGCTTAAAGTAAAAAATACCCAACATAAAGATGTCTGATCCTGGGTCAGTATCAAGTGGCAGCAGCCAGCTCGAAACTGGACTATCCAATATGAAACAGAATGATTGGCTGCTCTAAATGAGAGCTGCTGCCTCCCCTTAGACTGGGTCTGAACAGCAGAAGGGGCTCAGGGTGGGGCCTTCTGCTGTTCCTTCCCACAGAGACCCCTGTCTGCCCAAGGCTGGG
The DNA here is from genome assembly GCF_004115215.2 of Ornithorhynchus anatinus. Lineage (NCBI taxonomy): Eukaryota > Metazoa > Chordata > Mammalia > Monotremata > Ornithorhynchidae > Ornithorhynchus > Ornithorhynchus anatinus. The sequence continues at coordinate 23,479,081 of NC_041738.1, read as the reverse complement.
TTGTCCACTCCTCCGCATGCCTGCCTGAGTAAAATCTAGGGGTGGTTGGGTGGGGTGGTCAGGAAGTGTGTGGGGTACTTGGGTATTAACATGTATGTGTGTGTGTGTATTTGTGTGTATGGTTGAGAGAGGTGTGATTGGGGGTGTGTCTGTGTGTGTTCCTGGTAGGATTTCAGAAGGCGAACAGCCTCTGGCCTTAGATGTTGCCTTTGGGGTGGGAAATGGATGAGGAAAATCCTGTGTGGCTAGTGTGACATTGAGGGATCTGGGGACTCAGAGGTGGCTGACAGGATTCCTTCTGGATACCAACTCTCTGTGGCTGTGGGTCAGTCAGTCAGTCATTTCTAGACTGTGAGCCCATTGTTGGGTAAGGATTGTCTCTATCTGCTGCCGAATTGGACTTTCCAAGCGCTTAGTACAGTGGTCTGCACACAGTAAGCACTCAATAAATACAATTGAATGAATCAATCAATCGTATTTATTGAGTGTTTACTGTGTGCGGAGTACTGTACTGAACGTTTGGGAGAGTACAACATAACAATAAACTGACACTTTCCCTCCCCAGAAGGAGCTTACAGTCTAGAGGGGAAGACAGATATTAATATAAATAAATGAATTAGTCAATCAATCAATCTTATTTATTGAGCATTTACTGTGTGCAGGTCATTCCAGCTTCCGGGCAAGCAGCTTCTTCTGCGGTGCAGTGGTGAAGCAAGTGGCAAAGGGCAAGAGTAAGTTGGCAGGGTTGGGGCTGGCCCATGGGAAAGCTGGGAGCGGGAGTTGGGGGAGCAACCCAGTGAGGAAGATGGGAGGTAAGGGAAGACAGAGATGGGAAAGGGCATCTCCCCAGCCCTTTCCTGCTCCTCAAATAAGAAGCAGGCTTTAATGGGAGTACTGGAGGGTGGGAGGAACTTAGGGAGAAGGTAACTCAGTTGGTGGCATGTTACCATTATCTGGACTTAGAGCTTCAGGGTCTCTAGTCACTTGCCAGGGACAGGGCCCAGGCAGAACACTACCCTAGACAGAGGGTCCTCAGACAGTTCTCTCCTTGTTTACCAGGGATCATCCAGCTCTAGTTCACACTCAACCCTTCTTCTGGGCAGAATCTCAGCACCTGCCCCTCCAGGCTCTCTCTCCTGCTGGGCCTGCCCACCAAGGGCCTGGATCTCTCAGCTGAGGATCTTGGCCACAGAGGTGAAGTGCAAGCAGAAGGAGTGGTCTGGATTTATTAGAGTTGCCCCTCTCTTTGAAGACCACACAGTTGACAGTTGGGTTTTGTCTGTAAAAGTGTTTGTAGCTCAGCTGTAATGACCTTGAGCAAGTAATTTCATTTCTCTTTGCCTCAGTTTCCTCATCTTTAAAAAATGGGGATAAGATACCTGTTTTCCCTCCTTCTTAGGTGGAGAAACCATGTGGGACAGTAACCAATATATCATCTACCAATATATCATCCTCATCATTCATAATAATAATTAATAATGATAATAACCTCTTGAATACTTGCACAGTGTTCGTGAAAATAGAGGTGTGGCTCTTTTCTGGCCCCTGGCTATCTAGGTGAGGTCTACTTAAGTGTTGATCATTAATCATAATAATTGTGGTATTTTTTAAACACTTAATTATGCATCAAGCTCAGTACTAAACTCTCGGAGTTAACCAGGCTGGATACAGTCCCTGTCCCACAGTCTAAGTAGAAGGAAGAACAGATTTTGAATTCTCATTTTACAGACCAGGAAACAGACACAGAAGGGTCTCAAGGCCACACAGCAAGCAAGTAGAGGAACCGGGATTAAAATCCAGGTCTTCTGACTTTCATGAAGGGCCATGCTCTTTCAACTCAACTATGTGGCTTCTCATTAAAAGCAGAGAGATATGTCTCATCATTAGCAGGGCATGTGCTTGAAGTGTTTTTGCAGTACTGGTGATAGATTGCCCTGAGCCATCCACACTCATTTGCCTGGTTCTCCAGGGTCTAGTGGCATGCATCATATGGTGGCTGGCTTGGAGAAGGGTCTAGCCTCTGGGCTCTGGGCAGAAGATCACTCAGATTTTAACAGCTAGAGAAGCCACTTTGCCCTCCATTTCGTAAGCCAACCGTGAGTAAGACACTTCAAGTAGCTGAGTAAAGTTGGGGCAGTCTTTTTCAATTTCTTGCCAAAGACAAGAGAGAACTCCAAAACAAAACAGGGAATGGAAACAATAGCATAAGCAACCCCCAAACAGACAGGACAGGGGTCCTTCTATGCCCGGCTTAGCCTCTGTCTCCCAGAACATCTGCTCTCCCGGCCAGCCCATGGAAGTGAGTCCTTGCTCTCGCCTGAGTTGGCTGGTTTCTCTAACAAACTGATTTTTAGATTCATTCATTCATTCAATCACATTTACTGAGCGCTTACTATGTGCAGAGCACTGAACTAAGTGCTTGGAATGTACAATTTGGCAACAGATAGGGACAATCCCTGCCCAACATCGGGCTCACAGTCTAAACGGGGGAGACAGACAACAAAACAAAACAGAACAAAACAAGTAGTCTGGTGTAAATATCATCAAGATAAATAGAATCATAGATATACACACATATAAACAAGCAGCATGGCCTAGTGGATAGAGCACGGGCCTGGGAGTCAGAAGGACCTGGGTTCTAATCCATCTTCTGCCACTCATCTGCTGTGTGACCTTGGGCAAGTTGCTTCACTTCTCTGTGCCTAAATTGCCTCATCTGTAAAATGGGGATTGAGATTATGAGCCCCATGTGGGATAGTGACTGTGTCCAATCTGATTAATTTGCATCTACCCCAGCGCTTAGTATGGTTCCTGGAACATAGTAAGTGTTAATTAAAAAAAGAGCAGACTTTGGGATGTGGGGTTGATCTGTGTGGTTACTGCAGAATCAGCTGCCTGGTCCCAAGCAGAGACAGGCTGTGTGTATCCCTCCAGTGCTCCCCAAAAGCACTGGGCTCCCAGGGATGTGATTTTTCTTGACTACTGACCAGTTGGTTCCTGGATCCCTTTGGGAGAGAATGCCCTCTGTTTCTGCTGACCTGTGGGCTAATTTCTTGGCTAGGGCAGCCATTTGTCTGGTTTTATAATGTCGAGTTTTCAGCTGGTCTGTTCCCTATCCAAAACAGATGACAGCACTGGTCTCCTGGAAAATTATGGTGGTCATGGCATTTACTAAGCACTTACATATGCTAAATACTAAGGTAGATCCAAGATTATCTGATCGCACATGGGACCAGCCCTCTTTGAGGTGGACATTTTTATTTTCAGTGCCCATCTCCCTCTGCCTTGTCTCTGGCTACTGTCAGTTCAGACATGGCACCCGTGTTCAGAGGGACCTGGGAAGGGAATGAGATGGTTCTGGAGAAAACTGGTGGGGATCAAATGTTTCCCCAGAGAAATGCTCTAGATTAGGGTGAATTTGGCCTACTTTCTCAAAATGGTGCTGATGACACCATTGTGGAATATGTCGAGCCTGGTGTAATGCATACGTGGTACGTATGACTTAGTCATTCATTCAGTTGTATTTATTGAGCGCTTACTATGAGCAGATGACTGTACTAAGAGCTTGGGAGAGTACAATATAACAATAAACAGACACATTCCCTTCCCACAACGAGCTCACAGTCTTCATCGTCAATGGTATTTGTTGAGTCCTCACTGCATTTAGAGCACTGTACTAAGCTCTTGGGAGAGTACAGTACAACAGAGTTGGTAGACACATCCCCTGGCCACAGTGAACTTACAGTTTTATGGTCTGGTCTGAAAACCACCAGTGACTCCCCTACTCTGTCAGCTATACATGAATTTCCCTCTGCAAGATGATCTTGCACCTGAAATTGCCTGCCCTTCTTTGGTTGATACCTTCGATCCAGCCAAGATGGCCCACCCTCTGATCCTTTGACCCAACCGAGTTCCTGTTTCCTCCCAAGTTGCCTCACTCTCCATAATGCCCTCCACCTCCCACTCTAAAACACTGTTTCCTGACTGTCAATACACTCGATCTGTTGGGCAGCATTAAGCCTTTCAGAAAAGCAAAGGGAGGAAGAAATTGGTGAACTGGACAGCAAATCTCTGCAGAATGAGAAGGTCCAGTGTGTAGGTGGAATATGTGGAGGTGAACGTGGAGATTGAGGTGTTGTTGGAGGTTGGGGGGAACAGCACCTACCCCTCACACTAAGCCCTCTCACTGCTACTCAGGGGCTGGCAGAGGTGAGATTAACTGTCAATAATCACTCCATCAATTGAGCCCTCCATGACAGCTTCCACTACTCCTTGAGTGCCTATCTGCGGGGGAGATCCTGGCTCCATAATGTCCTCTCTGGTGGCAGGTTGGGTAGTGGGTTGTTCAGAGTGGGAGCCGTGGGAGTTCTACAGAGAGTATCTCAAGCTTGGCAGCAGGAGTGGGCAGATGGGCATATTGATGGGCATCAAGTGATGCTCTAACCAGCATTACCATGGAGGTGGCACTGTAGTAATAGCAGCAGCAATCATAGTAGTAGCCATAGTAACAATATTAATTTGTCAAAGCATTTATTTACTGAAGCATTTATTGAGGTACACTATTCTAGGCACTAGGAAAATACAGACTAAAGAAGTGACAAATTTCCTGTCCACAAAGAGCTTATACTCTAATAGGATAGACAACCATAAACATTTTTTCCAACATTTTGGGCAGGCCCAGTGGGTACTCGGTGAATGTAACGGCTTAGATATACCTGTCAAAGTGCAGTGTTTAAGAGCTGGATTTGCATCAGTCAATCAATTGGTGGTATTCATTGAGCTTACTATGTGCAGAGCACTGGCCTAGCCTTTGGGAGAGTACGATACAACTGAGTTAGCAGACATGCTCCCCTGCCCACAATGAACTTATAGTCTAGAGGAGGAGACAGACATTAATATAAATAATTTGTAATGTATAATTGAAAGTTATGTAATAAATGCTGTGGGAATGATGGTGGGGCAAATATCAAATGCCCAAAGGTCACAGATCCAAATGCATAGAAGACACAGAAGGGAGAGGGATTTGGGAAAAAGAGGGCTTAATCAGGGAAGGCCTCTTGGAGGATGTGACCTTCATAATTCTTTGAATGTGGGGAGAACAGTCATCTGATCTATCACTTGATCAATCAATTCAATAAATCACTACGTAGGAGGAGGGAATTCCAGGCTAGAGGGAGGACATCTACCACCCTCTTCTCCTGAAAACATTATCCAAAATTGTCTTACTAACACTGTCCTCTTCTGGTTCTCCTCACCTCTGACCGTTCATTCTCAGTCTCCTTCATGGGCTCCTCCTCTGCCTCCTACCTCCTATCTCTGGGAGTTCCTCAAGGTTCAGTTCTGGGTTTCCTTCTATTCTCCATCTACACCCACTCCCTTGGAGGACTCATTCGTTTCCATGGCTTCAACTACCACCTCTATGTGGATGATTCCCAAACCTACATCTTCAGCCCTGATCTTTCTCCCTCCCTGCAGCCTTACATTTCCACTTGCCTTCAAGACATCTCTAGTTGGATGTCCTCCTGTCACCTCAAGCTTAAGATATCCAAAATAGAACTCCTTATCTTTCCACCCAAACCCTGTCCTCCCCCTGACCTTCCCATCACTGTAGGCAGCACCACCCATCCTTCCTGTCACACAGGAAGGTGTTATCCTTGACTTCCCTCTGTCATTCAACACACATTCAATCCTTCACTAAGTCCCGCCAGTCCCACCTTCATATCATCACTAAAATCCACCTTTTTCTTCCAACCAAACCGCTACCACATTAATACAATCACTCATCCTATCCCACATGGATTCCCGAATCAGTCTTCTTGCTGACCTCCCAGCCTCCTGTCTCTAACCAATCCAGTCCATAATTCACTCTGCTGCCCAGATCATTTTTCTACAAAAATGTTTAGGACTTGTATCTTCACTCCTCAAGAAACTCCTGGTTGTCCATCCACCTCAGCATCAAACAAAAACTCCACATCATTGGCTTTAAAGCTCTCAATCACCTCCCCTCGCTACTCTCCTTCTACAACCCAGCCTGTACACTTGATGCCTCTAGTGCTAACCTTCTCTCCGTACCTCAATCTTGTCTCTCTCACTGTTGATTCATTGCCTACCTCCTATCTCTGGCCTGGAACTCCCTCCCTCCTCAAATCCGAAAGACCATTACTCTCCCCTCCTTCAAAACCTTACTGAAGGCACATCTCCTTCAAGAGGCTTTCCCTGACTAAGCCCCTCTTTTCCTGTCTCTCACCCCCTGGCTTGCTCCCTTTGTTCCTCCCCCCCTCAGCCCCATAGCACATACGTACATATTTGTAATTTGTTTATATTAATGTCTGTCTCCCCCGCTCTAGACTGTAAGCTCATTGTGGGTAGGAAATATGTCCGTTTACTGTTGTATCATACTCTTTCAAGTGCTTAGTAAAGTGCTCTGCACACAGTAAGCTCTCAAATGCGATTGAATGAATGAATGAATGAATGAATGAATGAAAGGTAGATGAGATTGGGGCACATTGAGTAACCTGGCACTAAAGGAACAAAGTGTGTGGGCTGGGCTGTAGTAGGAGATCGGTGAGGAAGGTTGGGACAAGCTGATTGAGTGCTTAAAGGCATTTCTGTTTGACGTGGAGATAATAGGTCAGCCATTAGAGGTTCTTGAGGAGTGGAGAAATGAGGACTGAACTTTTTTTAGAGAAACAATCTTTGCAGCAGAGTGAAGTGTAGATTGGAGTGGAAGAGAAAGAAGGCCCAGAGGTCAGAGAGGAGGCAATTGCAGTAGTCAAGGGGGGTTAGGATAAGTGCAACAGTTTGGATGGAAAGAGAAGGATGGGTTTTAACAAAGTTATGAAGCACAATTGACAGGATTTGGTGACAGACTGAATACGTGGGTGGAATGAGAAAGAAGACTTGAGGACAATGCCCAGGTTGAGGGCTTGTGATATAGGCAAGATAGTGGTGATCATTCATTCAAGAGTATTTATTGAGTGCTTATTTTGTGTGGAGCACGGTACTAAGTGCTTGGAATATACAATTTGGCAACAGATAGAAACAATCCCTGCCCAGTGATGGGCTCACAGTCTAAACTGGGGAGACAGACAGCAAAGCAAAACAGAGCAAAACAAAAGCAAGACAACATCATCAAGATAAATAGAATCAAGGGGATGTACACCTCATTAAGAAAATGAATAGGGTAATAAATATATACAAATGAGCACAGTGCTGAGGGGAGGCAGGAGGAGCAGAGGGCTGGACGGAGAGGATTGAGGGGAAAGATGGGGGAGAACAGGGTTTGGGTGGAAAGATAAGGAGTTCAGTTTTGGACTTGTTTAGTTTGAGGTGTCGGTGGGACATTCAGGTAGTGATGTCTTGAAGGCAGCAGGAAAAGCGAGATTGCAGGGAAGGAGAGAGGTCAGGGCTGGAGATGTAGATTTGGGAATCTTCTCCGTAGAGAAAGCTGTTGAAGCCATGGGAGAGAATGAGTTCTCCAAAGGAATTAAATGTACATATATATGGAGAACAGAAGGGGACCCAGAACTGAGCATTGAGGGACCCCCCACTTTCATAAGGTGGGAGGCAAAGGAGGAACCAGCAAAAGAAACTGAGAATGAGATAAATAAACCAGGATGGAAGACTAGGAAAACACGGTACCTTAGCAGAGCCTGAAATTGGTTGTGATTCAATATGGCCTACAGGAATGTTTTTTTTTAAAAAAAGACTTTTTTCAAGCAGCATCAAAAGCACCAGTGTCATCAGTGACTCGTAAGCATTGCACAGGGACCTGATTGTGACACTGTTTTCATCATTTTCTGGTAGTTGAACTCTAAGTTGCTGCAAATTGGTTCCCAGTTTTGTGCTACTGATAGAGACACATCAGAGAAAATGTCAGATAGTGGAAACTGCTTTAAAAAAGCTTATGGTTTTGCAAAACATGGGATGCCAGAATCTGTGCAATATTTCATTTGTTTAGGAAACATCTTCCTCCTAATCCTTTACTTATCATTGAAGCTGTGGTTAATGCAACACAATTTTTGAATAACATGGGGGTTTGTAGGAATGCAATTATGGTAATGTAGGAGGAATGCTTTTTCGGGTCTGGCAGAGAAGCACTGTCCAGAGGTGGGCCAGCACTGTATATATATATATTATATATATATATATGCATATATATATGTGTGTGTGTGTTTATGTGTGTGTCTTTGTGTGTGCAAACAAGGTTTTTCTAAACCCAGTGTGAAAGTTAAAACCATTCTCCGTGACCAGAGCATCAACTGGGAGTCAGGAGGCCCCCTTGCTTGCTCTGTGACTAGGAGCAAATCACTTAACCTCTCTGAACCTCAGTTTCCTCAACTATAAAATGGAGACAAAATACCCGTTCCTCGTAGACTGTGAGCCCCATGCCAGACAAGGGCCGTGTCCAGCCTGATTATCTTGTAAATACCCCAGCAGTTAACACAGCTCTTGGGACATAGTAAATGCTTAATAAGTAGTGCTTTTATCATTATCCTGCCTTGGGTGTGGTAATGTTACAGGAGCATTCATTTCAGCGTCTACTCCCTCTTGGCAGTCCTGGCTTTTTTTTAATGGCATTTGTTAAATGCCTACTATGTGCCAGGCACTGTACTAAGCACTGGGGTAAATACAAGCTAATCAGGTTGGACACAGGTCATGTCACACTTGGGGCTCAAAGTCTTAATCCCCATTTTACAGTGAGGCTACTGAGGCACAGAGAAATTAAGTGACTTGTTCCGGGTCACACAACAGACAAGCAGTGGAGGTGGGATTAGAATCCAGGTCCTTCTGACTCTCAGGCCTGGGGTCTATCTACTAAGCCATGCTGCTTCCCCCACATCTACCCACTTTGCACATCACAAATCCTCAGAATCGGAGGCAACTGAGCATCCACAGGGCTGCTCCTGCATCCCCTCTTGACCTACCTCCTCTCTGCTTCTTCAACTCCCACCAACTCATCCATGAGAACCCTGTTTCAGTCTGACTGCTCGGAGCTGGGAAAGATCAGAGGGAGAGAGACAGGATCTGGAAGCCAAACTGGAAATGCTGCTCCCATGTCTTCTGGAAGGGGCTCATCCAATTGGCCTCAAACCTTACAGTCTCAGACTTTGGAGGTCCCAAGAGGGGAGGGAGGGGCGGAAAGACCTTTCTGAACCAGCCAGCCTCTTCACTGACCATCTGGGTAGACTCAGCCCTCCCTTTTTGGGGAATTCATCATCTTGTTCTCTCTGGTTTGGCCAGAGAGACTCCAGCCTGGGAAGAAGACCCTTGCCCTGACTCCATGGTCTGGTAGATGACAACCCACCCACCCCCATCAGTGGCCAAGGACCTACCTAGCTGTGGTTTCATTTGCTGGGAGCCAGAACCTTGTGCAGGGAGCTCAGAACCTGATGGAGAGGCAGGTGCCCCTGCTATTTTGCAATCCAATAATAATTTCGCTGACTCCTTGAAACATGAGAATTTGGCTTGGGTCTTCAACTGGTAAAGCCCCTCCCTTTTCAGCCAGCTAGTTTTCAGTTATTCATGGTTACAGATTCTTCAGGTCCCCTTCTCTTCCTTCTCCTTCTTCTCCCCTTCCTCTGGTTCCCAACTTCTGGTTGCTTTCCTTGGTATGGCACTGCATCTAGAAATAATAATTATGGTGTTTTAAAATGCTTACTAGGTTCCCAACACTGTACCTTTCCCACGTGGGGCTCAATCTAAGAACGAGGGAGAACAGATATTTAATCCCCATTTTATAGATGAGCAAACTAAGATACAGAAAAGTTAGGTGATTTGCCCAAAACCATGCGTCAGGCAAGTTGCAGACCCAGTCTACTGTTCCCAGGCCCTTGCTCTTTCTCTAGGCCACTCTACTTCTCTGAATCTGAAGGTACACAGATGTGTCTAGGTTCATATATTGGTAGCTCTGGTTGTCTTGGAATGTGTGTGTATGTGCCAGGCAGAACGTCTGTGACTCTGTGTCCTTCACTGTATATGTGTTTCTTTGCATGACCCTTTCAGTCAACCCTGCTCTGAATTTTTAGTTAGCACTAGGACTCTGTTCCATAGAGGGCTGTTTTTTTGGCATCCCACTGGTGCTCCCAGGCATTCCGACCAGGGTTGAAATCTTGTGGGGGTGGGGCCTAGGTTGTTAAGAACCCTTTGAAGGTAGGGCCAAGATTATGGGGCGCCCTTAAAGATAGAGGCTAGGCTGCAGGGGGCCTTTGAGGGTAGGGCCTAAGCTATAGGGAGATGAAGCCTAGGATGGGGGTGGTAGGGTGGAGGCTTGTGGGGGGCTCTTCTGCTTAATAATTAAGAAAGCCCTGATCCTGACATCCACTGGAACCATTTCAGATCTGCAAACTTGCTAGGGGTCATTATCACTCCCAGAGAGAAACTTCCTGTTCCTGCCGGCTGGCAGCAGGGAGCAGTGATTTCTTTCCTCATCTTGCTCTTCTCCACACACTGTCCCCACTGTCCCTGCTCTCCCCAACATGTCCCTGCCTGACTTTGCAAAGAAACTTGTACTCTCTGCTGTCTGAATCATTTTTCTACAGAAGCATTCAGGACGTTTCCCCACTTCTCAAGAAATTCCAGTGTTGCCATCCATCTCCACATCAAACAAAAACTCCTCACCACTGGCTTCAAAGCACTCAATCTTCTTGCCCCCTACTACCTCACCTCACTCTGCCCTACTACAATCCAGTCCTCACACTTGGCATACTAACCTTCTCATCCTGTCTCGATCTCATCTGTCTTGTCGCCATCCCCTCGCCCACGTCCTGCCTCTGGCCTGAAATGCCCTCCCTCCTCAAATTCAACAGATTCGACTCTCCCCGCTTTGAAGGTATATTTCCTCCAAGATACCTTTCCTGACTAAGCCCTCCTTTCTTTTTCTCCCACCCTCTTCTTTGTTGCCCTGACCTGTCCCCTCCCAGCTCCACAGCACTTATGTATATATCTGTAATTTATTTACTTGTATTAATGTGGAAAGAGCCCGGGGTTGGGAGTCAGAGGTCATGGGTTCTAGTCTCTGTTCTGCCACTTAATTGCTGTGTGACTTTGGGCAAGTCACTTAACTTCTCTGGGCCTCAGTTATCTCATCTGTTAAATGGGGATTAAGACCGTGAGTCCCACGTGGGACAACCTGATCACCTTGTAACCATCCCAGCGCTTAGAACAGTGCTCAGCACATAGTAAGCTCTTAACAAATACCTTATTATTATTATTAATGTCTGTTTTCCCCCATCTAGACTGTAAACTCACGTGGGCAGAGAATGTGTCAGTTTATTACTATATTGTACTTTCCCAAGAGTTTAGTACAGTGCTCTGCACACAGTAAGTGCTCACTAAATACGATTGAATGAATGAATGAATCCTCCACTTCCCTGGCCCATGCCCTCCATCGCCTCAGATCCAGATTCCCTGATCTTTCCTTCTGCCTCCACCACTCCTTCCCCCAAACTGGGGGTTGGGAATTGGGATGGACATGAGACCTGCAGGCTAACAAGAACGGGGACAATTACTAAAAAGGGAAATGGAGCCAGATGTGTGGGGTGGGTGCTGAGGGGGAATGCGGCCTTGGGTGGGGAGGGGGGGAAGGGTGATGAAAGAAAACCATTGCTTACCTCAGGCAGCTGGCTGCAGCAGAGAGCTTCTCTCTGGGAGAGGCGGTGGCCCCTAGTGAATTGGTCAGTTTGACGCCCGACTTTCCAGTTCTGGGGAGGAGGTGGGTAGAGAATGAGGACTTTCCCATGCAAACTGGGGACAGATGGTCACTCTGAGACTGTTTACGGTGAGGATTCGCTAAGTACATCCCAGCTGTTATGAGCTTGGGTTGTTCTGAGCGCTGAAGCCGGGGAGGTTTTAGCGGGTTCTGTTTATTATGTTCCGGGGAGGTTTTAGCGGGATCTGTTTATTATGTTCTGGGGTGAATGACCACAAGTAGGAGGAGTCTTAGATCATAGTGATTAACTATGCCCCAAGTCCTGCCCCAAGCCACTGAAAGGGATGCGTTTCGGCACTGGGCCTGTCTCTGGTTTGGAGAGGAAGACTGTGCTTGTTAAATTTGGAAAGTGACAGGAGGCTTATTCTGCTCGGTCTCTTAAACACATGGGTTCCTGTCCGATGCAGGAACCAGGTGGCTCAAGCCAATCAGTAAGTCAGTCAATCATATTGATTGAGCACCTTGAGGGGGCCAAGCACTGTACTAAGTACTTGGGAGAGTACACTGGAATTAGAAGACACAATCCCTCTTTGGGGTTGTGGTATAGAGAGCCTTGTTGGTTTGGAAACCAGAGAAAGAAAATGAATTCCATCCTGTTAAAATAGAATGGGGCAAGGTCGGAGGGATTAGAGCCAGCAGCAAGAAGCCTGGTACTAGCTAGAACTGTGGTGGAAGGGTGTTGGGTAGGGGAAAATCCTTGAGAAACAGAAAGGAATAGAACCACCAATCCCAGTTTTATTTGAAAATTGAACAAAATGGATTTATTATCCTCTTCCTTGGATAGACTGAGCTCAAGGGCCTCTGGACACACTTTAGAGACATTGAAAAGTCCGCGCTAGTTACAGTTCACAGTTTTGAGACCACACAAGGTACACTTGCCCTAAAATACACGTGCACATTTACACAAGCTGACAACCACTTAGAGTTGCCAAAATAATAAAGATTCATGCTGGACTGAGGCTATTGTTGGAAGAAGGGCCAGTCAGGGCTTGGACGTGTCTGAATGAGGCCTAACGGTTGAGGCTTATATCCAGCTTTGAGTGGAGCTCCCATTGCCTGAGAGGTATGAAGCAATGGTATATTACCAGGGGGCAATAGGTGGATTCATTTCCCTGCACATGCTCAGGGCTACTTTTGACTTCTCTCTGATTCTGGACTTCAACATGACTACATAAATGGGTGAGATGGAGGTTATCAAATAGCAAGGCTCCTCCTCCACTCCACCTTCCGCCTCTCTGCTCGGTCCCTGGAGGAGGCCAACGGTGAGAAAGCAATTGCCTTATTATCACATTTCCTTCCCGCCAGCTGAGCGGGCCGATTCTATGATACGATTCTGAGCAGTACGAAATCCCCACCACAAGGCTGGTGGGAACGCTACTTCTTGAAAGAATCCAGCTTGTTCCAGAGCCTTATCTTATAGCACCTGGCCTCCCTCAAAGGAGGAGGGTGAGGCAGAGGGGAAATGAGGGAAGCTTGAACTGTATGGAGCAAAGCCAAGTGGATAGGGAGAGATACATCTTTCCCTGGAGAGCAAATGCTTGAGAGAAATGCAATGAGACTCCTGGCTTCATCTCAGCCATTTGCAGGAAGTCATTCGCCTTGAATTTGCCATTCAGTGGTGGGTGGTCGACATTTCTGTCCGGTACAGGGACAGCTGGCAGTGTGGTCTACTGAAAAGAACTCTACTGAAAAGAGCACAAGCTTGGGAGTCAGGAGATCTGGGTTCTAATCACTCCTCCACCACTGACTTGCTATGTGACTGTGGGCCTGTCACTTAACTTCCATATACCTTTGTTTCCTCTTCTGTTTTCTGTACCCCTTTAGACTGAGCTGCATATGGGATTGTGTCTGATCTGATTATTTTGTATCTACCCCAGTGTTCGGAATAGTTTTTGGCATAGTAAGCCCTTGTAAAAAACCCTAGTTATATAATTATTGTTGTGTGGAGAGGTGTAAAATTCAGTTTCAGGCTAGGTATAGGTTAGTTGAGTGAATAATAAAGTGCTGTTAGCAAAGGTAGAAGCAGTAATCAATCAATCAATTGAGCACTTACTGTATGCAGAGCACTGTGTGCTTGGGAGAGTACGATGCTCTTTTCACTAGGTCAAGCTATTTCTCACTCTTGCTTCAGTTATCTGGATATTTCAGATGAAGTGTCTTGGAAAGGAAGGGAAGGAGACTGGATTATGCAGATAATTGCCTCCTCCATTTTCTCCTTTGCATTGGACCATGTTTCCTTAAAATGATTTCTAATCGTTTGGCGGAGGGTGTTTCCTCACCAGCAATCTCTCTGCCTCTTCCTCTCCATTCTTGAGTACAGAAGTCAGATGGTCTGCTGCAGGTCTGTGTCCCACAGATCATCATTCTGTGGCCTTCTCACTCCATATTTCCTCAGGCTGTCCTTCAAAACATCTCTCATGAAAGAGACGGGGAATCTGAGGCCAGAGAGGATAAGTGATTTGACCAAGGTCATGCAGCAGGTCCATTAAGTCATGTTGCCTTTCTGATAGTAAAAGTCTCTGTTTAGTAAAAATTATCCATGGTAACAATAACATTGTGGTATTTATTTAATGCTTGATTGTTTGATGGATTGTGTGCTGAACTGTGGGAAGTAGCAAGGCCTACCAGAAAGAGGATGGACCTGCAAGGTACCTGCGAGATCTAGGTAATAATCCTAGGTTTTGCCACTTGCCTGTTGTGAGACCTTGGGAAAGTTACTTGCTTGTGCCTCAGTTTCTTCATATGTATAATGGGGATTCAATGCCTGACCTCCCTCTTATTTAGACTGTGAGCCCTATGTGGGACAGGGACTGTGTCCCAACTGATTAACTTGTATCTTCTCTAGCTCTGAGAACAGAACTGGAGCTATAGTAAGCACTTAACAAATACCATTATTCTATTATTAACATTATCATTATTGTTATTGCTGTTATTATTATTGATAATAAGAACTGAGTTGATGAAAGAAAAACAGATGGCACTCAGTCCTGTCCCATACAGGGTTCACAATCTAAGAGATGGGGAGAGGGATCTTGGACAGTTGAGGAATCTGAGGCCCAGAGAGGGTAGGGACTTTGCCCATGTCTCACACAGGTGGCTGGTGGCCCATCTGGGATCAGAACCCTAGCCTGCTGACTTCCTGTGCCACTTTCTGGGCACTAGGGCCGCACTCTAGAATCTAAAAAAATGGAGGCCGACGCGGCCAACTACCTCGCTAGGGGAGGGGAAAGATGAATCAGTTAACTATTATGAAGTAGGTTTACTTGGAAAAGCTCAGCATGCCCAATGCCAGGTAATTTTATGCTCAAGATAAAGTCCGTAGCCGTGGGTGGCAACGTGCGGGGGTCCGGTTGGCATTGCCTCACACATCTTTTGCCTGGAGCATCTCACGTCTCCTGGGTGGGCCAACTAGGGCCCAGCTGGGTTCCTTCTCCTGGACCCAGCCCGTGAGGACCATCCCTGTGTTTGGTTACGGGGTCCTCTCCACATCCGAGACTGTTCTGGATCCCCCCGACAACCGAGAGCCTGGGGCTGGGGAGGCCCCACCACTAATTAATCCAATGAATCGTGGGCCGACCATGCGTGGGATCCATTTATCCGTCCCTTTTCAAATCTTTGGGTCACTGTTTCTTCTGCCTTTGACACCACAGTTTCATTGTGCTATTGGGCAACCCCCTACGAACCAAATCCATTTGAACTATAAAAAAAGAATTTATTTTCAACAGTTTGAGCGTTAGCTGGTGGAGTTTTTAAGCCCGTTCTGTTAGCCATTTTCAGTCTCAGCTAGTTTGCGAGGTGTCATTTATTGCTAAATATCTTCTGGACTTTAACAAAAAACAGCTGAATCTCAGGCCCATGTCCTGCTTTTCCCACGGAAAACAAAACAGACAAGATGTCTCTGTCCAGCAGGGGAAACCAGGCCTCAGAACTTCACCTGGGCTTCTAGAACCTAGGTGCCTGGCTCCTGCAGAACCCTGCTTTCGGGAGAATGAACACTGAGGTACTCACCTATTCCAAACACTCGTTCCAATCTCCAAAAGCAGCGTGGCCTTGTGGAAAAAGCATAGGCCTGGGATAGAGGGCCCTGGATTCTTAATCCTGGCTCTGCCCCTTGTCTGCTGTATGACTCAGGAGAAGACACTGCACTTCTCTGTGTCTCACTTTCTTTATCTATAAAATGTGATTCACAATCTATTCTCCTTCTGCTTAGGCTGGAGCCCCATGTGGGACCAGGTCGTGTCCAGCCTGATTATCTTATATTCTCCCTAGAGCTTAGTTCAGTGCTTGGCACATAATAGGTTTTTAACAAACCCCTCAGTTATTATTAGTATAAACATGACCATTTCATGATGTACCCAAACAGACTCGTTATTTGGGGGAATAGTCCTTGATCCCATTACAACATTCTAGCCAAAATAGGGCAAACCTGCATCCTCAGCCCTCAGGCTAAGACTTTTGGCCTTTTTTTCAATTTGGCCAAGTTCTCTCTGCCTGCCACTCAATGGCTGAATGGTCAGTGGACCTGACTTGAAATTCTCAAGTGACCCAAATAGAGGCAGCCAATGACCCCTCCTCTCTGCTTCCCCACAGAGGTACTCTCTCCTCACCCGGTCCTTAGGACCAGCAGGACTGGACTGGCTCAGTAGGATCCTGGGAAAATCCCGGGAGACGGAATCTGAGTGGACGAATCTGGGTTGCAACGGGCACCACATGACTCAACCAGTCAATCAAATTAATCATATTTATTGATTGCTTACTGCATGCAGAGCACTGTACTAAGCACTTGGAGAGTACAATAGAACAGAGACATCCCAAGCCACAGCAAGCTTACAGTCTAGAGGGGGAGACAGACAATATAAATAAATAAATTCGGGTATGTACATAAGTTCTGTGGGGCTGGAGGAGTGGGTGAATAAAGTGAGCGGATCAGGGAGACAAAGAGGGAGTGGAAGAAAAGGAAATGAGGGCTTAGTCAGGGAAGGCCTCTTGGAGGAGATGTACTTTCAATAAGCCTTTGAAGTAGGGGAGAGTAATTGTCTGTCAGACATGAAGAGGGAAGGTGTTCCAGTCCAGAGGGAGAACGTGGGTGAGAAGTTGGTGGTGGGATAGACAAGAATGAAGTATAGTGAGTAGGTTGGCATTAGAGAAGCAAATTGTATGGGCCGGGGATAGTAGGAGAGTAGTGCAGTGAGATAGGTGGGGCAAGTGATTGAGTGTTTTAAAGCCAAGGGTGAGAGTTTCTGTTGATGCGGTGGAGGATGGGGCAACCCCTGAAGGTTCCTGAGGAGTGGGGAAATATGGACTGAACATTTTTGTAGAAAAGTGGTCCAAGTTTGCTAGGACCCAAAGTGGAGAAGAAACCATGGACAATGGGCATAAACCACTAAGTTCCATGGCTTGGTTATGGCAGCCATGTTCAGAGGAACCAGGGAAGGAACACAATTTTTCCGGAGCAAGTGAATGGTAAAGAGTCCCCAGGAGAAATGTATGCACTCACACAAGTCAGAGGAGCTGGGTTCTAATCCCATATCCTTCACTGGCCTTATGAATGACTTTGGAAAAAGTCAGTTAACTCTCTGAGCTTCAGTTTCCTCATCTGTAAAATAGGGATTAATCAATGAATCAATCAGTAGTATTTATTGAGCATTTACTGTATGCAGAATGCTGTACTAAGCTCTTTTATGGGTATTTTGTTAAGCTCTTACTATAAGTCAAACACTGTTCTAAGCGTTGGGTAGACACAAGAATTAAGTTGGTCATGATCTCTGTCCCATATGGGGCTCACAGTCTAAGTTTGAGCTCTTGGGAGAGTACAGTACAATAGAGTTAGTTGTCACAATCCCTCCCCTTTAGGAGCTTACAGTCAAGTGGAGGAGAAAGATAAAATAAAGTGCAGATAGGGGACACAGACAGGGGGTGAAGGTGGGATATCGAAGTGCTTAGGCTTTTCAAACCCAAGTGCGTAGAACAATGCAGACAGATGGGAGGGCAAATAAGGTGAGGAGACAAGAGGTTAGTTGGGAAGGGCTTCTTGGAGGAGACATGATTTTAATGAGATGGTGATGACAGGGAGAATTGTGGTCTTTTGGGCATGAGGCGGGAGGAAGTTTCAGCCAGGAGGCAGCTTGAGCGAGGGATCAATGGTGAGAGAAACAAGATCGCCATTCAGTGAATAGGCTGGTATTAGAGGAGCAAGGTGTGAGGGCTGGTTTGTAATGGGAGAGGAGTGAAGATAGGTAACGGGGGAAGAGCTGATGGAATGCCCAGCATAAGAAGTGGCACCTTGAGCTTCTCAGTGACTTGTATTTTCTAGTGCCACCTGGGGCTATCGTGCTTCCACCCCTTGGCATTGGTAGATGGCCACTATCCGTGTAGGTTTGTGGCCCAGACTTGAAAACTTTGTTTTGTACTGGAAGATGCCTTTTCTTTTTCAGTGGTATTTGTCAAGCGTTTATTATGTGTTGAACACTTTTCTAAGAGCTGAGGTAGATACAAGTGAATGAGGTGTTAGGTGGACACAGTCCCTGTTCCACATGGGACTTACATAAGTAGGAGGGAAAACTGGAGAACCGAGGCCCTGGATAAATCAAGTGACTTGCCCAAGGTCACAAAGAAATTAGTAGAGCCTGATTAGAACCCAAGTCCTCTGACTCCCCAGGCCCGTTCTCTTTCCATTAGTCCATACTGCTTCTTTATGAGATCTCTGAGAATTGTGGGGTTGGAAGAGGTTGAAAGGTCATCAACTCCCTCCCTGTTAGACGAGAAATGCTTAAACTACCAGAGCAGAGAGTTGTTTGGGCAGAAAGGGAGCGGAGGGACAGAGAGTTAATATTTTGAGAAGATCTACGGGCAATTCCATCAGATGTTCCATCTCACTTTCCATCTGACAGTGGAGTGTTCTTTTTGTTGTCCATCCACTATCTTCCTCTCTCTTCCTGAAATTTAATTCCATTTCATCTTCCTAGTCCTCATGGAACATGGCAAATAACCGGTCAGGACACTGCCCATAAATACAATCCATGAACTTGAAGATGGTGAATTCTCCCTTAGTCTCTTCTCCAAGGTAAACAGTGCTGACACCTTTCAACCCATTTTCCTGTTTAGCCATTTGTGCTTCTCGCCCCTGATCCTTCCAGTTTCTCCTAATCCTCTTTAAGGTATAGTTTTCTGTATCATCTTGTTGAGGTAGTGGAACTGTATCTTCATTAATAATACTAACAATAACAATTATCATTATCCTGATATTTATTAAGCCCTTACTAGGTTCCAAGTATTGGGATGAAAGGTGGGGGTAGATAAAGATAATCAGATTGGGCTCACTCCTTTCCTGCCCTGGGTTTTTAATCACAAAGAGAAGGGAGAACAACAATTTATCCCATTTTATAGATGAGGAACTGAGGCCCGAGAGGTTAAGCAATTTGCCCAGATCACACAGCAGGGCAGTGACACAACTGGGGCTTGAATACAGATCTCTAGAGTCTTAGACACAAGGCTTTCCACAATTAAATGAGAACTGAAACTAAATGGAGTTAAATGGTTGAATCCATCAATCCATCAATCATATTTACTGAGCACTCACTGTGTGCAGAGCACTGTACTTAAGCCCTCAGTGAATGAGGTCAGTCGGTCAATCAAATTATTGAGCGTTTACTGTATGCAGAGCACTGTACTAAAGCGTTTGGGAGATACAATAGAACGATAAATAGAGCCATTCCCTGCCCACAACAAGCTTACATTCTAGAGGAGGAGACAGACATTAATATAAATAAATGAATTACAGATATGTTCATAAGTACTGTGAGGCTGGGAGGATGAATAAAGGGAGCAAGTTAGAGTGATGCAGAAGGGAGTGTGATAAGAGGAAAAGGGTGGCTTAGTCAGAGCTCCTGGCACAAGGGTTAGGCCTTAGGGTAATGGACCAGGATGGTGGATAAGGGGACTTTTTGCGTTTGGAGAGGCCCAAAGTAAGTAATGGTAGTGGGGACAGGGGAAAGGGAAATTAGAAATTCGAGCAAAGCACTAGGGCATTGTGTCTAGTGGAAAGAGCACGGGGATGGGAATAAGAAGGCCGATACCCCCAGTGGTCTGGACTCTGCCAGCGGCCGTAGTTGTCTGCTTATCTTATATCTAACATGGTGTTTTGGCACAATAACCCTTCTAAATAACCCAATTATGATTATCATCCAGTAAATTGCCATTTACGTAGTTTCTATGCAGAGAAGTGGGTTGGACAAGCAGCCAGCCTTGCCAAGCAGAGGAAAAAGGGGGGCAAGGGTGCAGGGCTATGGTTGTTGTTGTAATTGGGTCCATTGGAAGGGCGGCTGGAGAACTGGGTTCAGCTGTATGACCATAGAACTGCTTGGAGAGGAAATTCCCTTTGGTTCTTGAAACAGTATGTCTTCAGGCTGGACATTCACATTTGTTACATCCCAAGTGAAAGTCTGTCAATCAACCAATCAGTCAATCACATATTTTGAGCACTAACTGTGTGCAGAGCACTGTACTAAATGCTTGTGAGAGGACGATACAGCCGATTTGGTAGCCAGGTTCCCTTCCCATGTCAGTTTACAGTCAAGAGTGAGGGAATCCTAATAAAAGAAGTAGCGTGGCCTATTGGAAATAATAATAATGTTGGCATTCATTAAGTGCTTACTTCATGTCAAGTGCTGTTCTAAGCACTGGGGTAGATACAAAGTAATCAGATTGGTTACAGTCACTGTCCCATATGGGGCTCACAGTTTTAATCCCCATTTTACAGATAAGATAACTGAGGCACAGAGAAGCTAAGTTACTTGCCCAAGGTCACAAAGCAGATACGAGGCAGAGTTGGAATTAGAACCCGGATCTTTCTGACTCCCAGGCCTGTGCTCTATTCACTAGGGCATACTGCTTCCATATGGGACTGGGAGTCAGTGGACCTGGTTTCTAATCCTGGTTCTGCCACTTGTCTGCTATGTCACTTTGAGCAAAGCACTCGGCTTCCTTGTGCCTTAGTTAACATCTGTAAAATGGGAATTAAGATTGTGAGTCCTATGTGCGACAGGAACGAAGGTGGGACACACTCCATGTGTCCAACATGACCACTCTGTCTACTCCACTGCTTAGTAAAGTGCCTGGCACATAGTAGGTAGTAACAAATTCCATTAAAAAAAAAAAAGGAAATGAGCCAAACTAGAACAAATGAATTGTGGAGGGCAAAAGGGATTTGGAAGCAAGAATGGAAGAGAAATGAGAAGTAAAAGTCTGTTCAGGCCTCCCCGAAGTCCCCAAGTTATCAGGGAGGCATGGTTTTCTCAGTAGTCTGGGTGGATTTCCCATCCTTCTTGACCTGAACAGATCATAATACTGTACATCCTGCCTTGTTCTGTCCAGGCATGCTTTCTGGGCAAGGAAACTCTCTGCAGCTGGGACATTTCGGACACATCTGGCCTCCACACCCACCTTTTCTGTCAGGACTACAAACTGCAGGCCAAGGTGAGAGGCTGGTGTGGAACTGAGTGGCTCAAGCTGTTCTTTGGCTCATCCACCTTCAATGAGCTGCTGTCCTCTTTGGACTTGGGACTCTTCCTGGGCTTGGGGAAAAGGTCAACCATTTTACTTCAGTTTTAAGACAGCCTTGCAGATAGTGTGCATAAACCAAGTGGCTGCAAGCAGTTGACCAGGCCTGTGTCATTTGCACTGGTCTTGCCCAGAGGTCCCAGGGATCCTCCCTTCCCCCTCCCCCTGACCCAACAGCATCACCAGATGAAGAGTTTATGACTTCTGAGTTTTCCCTCATAAACATAGATTTCAGTGAGAGTCACACTTCAAGGTACCAAAGAGGAGAAGCAGAGGATATTGTATTTCTACTAGGTCCCCATCTGATTTTCAGTGCATCTCTCGATTTCATTCAGGCCCCGTCCTGTGGATTGGCACATGTGTTCAAAGCTGGTATAATGGCACCCAAACTCCTAAACTCATATCTTCCTTTTGGGACTTCTAAGCTTCTCCATCCCCATCTGGGAGGCTTCTCTCCTCTGCTGGCGAGTCTGCTCACTGGCTCCTCTCTGCCCAGGGTCACCATCTGACTCTCTGACCCTTCTCCTCAGCAGAGATGCCCCATTTCCTGCCTTAATGTCCAAGGCTAGGATTGTAGGGAGGCCAATCTGCTCCCCCCCACCATTCTCCCTCTTCTTTCCCCATGGACCATGGGTCACATGATCGCTGAGGAATTTGAGGGGAAGCCAAGTTCATTAAACTGGCCTTGTGATATCCCCCAACCAGGAGAGCTTGGCTTTAAATCTCCATTTGTCTTGTCTCTCACGCACAAGGCTCCTCAGTTCCCTTCTTCCCAAAGGACTTCTCCAAGATTTAAAGGTTTATATTTGGCTTTCCCAGATCAAGGACCTTTTTCTTGCAGGCTCCAAGGATCCCAGGAAGCTGGGAAAGGGGAAATGCAATCATGGGAAAGTGTCTTAGGGACCAGGCCTCCTCCCCCAAGATACAGCTGGTGCTTCAGTTAGTCAAGGAATGGATTGAGCGCCCACCACACATGCCAAGCAATGGGGTAGGCACAATAAGAAGAGATCAGATAGAGTCCTTGGGGCTCACCATCTAAAATGTAAGGAGGGCAGATATCTTTGCCATATTTTTCAGATGAGGAAAGGAGTTCAGAGAGGTTAAGTGAATTAGCCGAGTTCACTGAACAGGCCAGAGGCCAGGCCGGAATTAGAAGCCAAATCTCTTGAGGGAATGAGATGGAACCTCTTTGCATCACCTCAGCAGCGATGCTCTCCTGAGCATCCATAGCTCTCTGGAACATACTTATGTATTCTAATCTTTAAGCGCTTCTTCTTCCTACCTGTAAATTATTTCATGTCTGCCTCTCCACACTAGATTGTAAGCTTCTTGAAGGCAAGGAACATGTCTTCTAACACTACTCTACTTTCCCAAATGCTCAGAGAAGTGTTCTGGGCACAGGAGGTACTCAAGAAATTATTTGATTGATTGATTGACTGTTCCCGACTTTGAATTCCATGCTCTTCCCACTAGACCACACTGCCTTCCACCAACTGCCATCTGCCTTCCCTCTCAAATGTGAAAACTCTCCCCAGCCATACAGCAGAAATTCCAGAATGGACCACGATGGGCATCAACTTAAATTCATTCATTCATTCAATCCTATTTATTGAGCATTACTCTGTGCAGAGCACTGTACTAAGTGCTTAGAAAGTACAATTCAGCAATAGAGACAATCCCTGCCCACAACAGGCTTACAATCTGGGGAGGGTGGGGAATGACAAACATCTAAACAAGTAAACAGGCATCAGTAGCATCAAAGGGGCTGGATGAAATTATGTCTCCTTTGGAAAATCTGAGCAGAACATCTAACAACGTGATCATATCCTGTTTTATCACATGTCAATGGGCAGGGATGAGCCAGGTATAATCATCATCATTATTATTGTTATTATTGCTATTATTAATTATGGTCCTTGTTAAGCGCTTATTATGACTCAAGCACTGTACTAAGTGGTGGGGTAGATTCAAGTTAGTCGGGTTGGACACAGTCCCTGTCTCATATATGGCTCACACTCTTAATCCCCATATTACAGATGAGATAACTGAGGCTGAGTGAAGTGAAGTGACTTGTCCAAGGTCACACAGCAGGCAAGTGACATTGCTGGGATTAGAATGTCACGCAGCAGACACGTGGTGGAGCCGGGATTAGAACCCTTGACCTTCTGATTTCCAGGCCCATGCTCTATCCACTAAGCCATGCTGCTGCTGCTTATTTTTACTATTATTATTATATTTGTTAAGCACTTACTATGCGTTAAGCACTGTTCTAAGTGCTAGGGTAGATACCAGATAATCAGGTAAGACACAGTCCTTGTCCCTCACAGGGCTCACAGTCTAAGTAGAATGGAGAACAGGTATTAAATCTCCATTCTGCAATTGAGGAAAATGAGGCATGGAGAAGTTGTGGCTTTTTTTAATGGCATTTGTTAAGTGTTTATTATGCGTTAAACTCTGCTTTAAATGTTGGGGTAACTACAAGGTTATCAGGTCGGACACAGTGCCTGTCCCACATGAGGCTCACAGTCTAGGTAGGAGGGAGTAGGATTTAATTCTCATTTTAGAGATGAGGAAACAGACACCGAGAAGGTAAGTGATTTGCCCAAGATCACACAGCAGAGAAGTAGCATCTGAATTAGAACCCAGGTCCTCTGACTCCCAGGCCCTTGATCTTTCCACTAGGTGACATTGCTTCTGTGTGACTTGCCCAGGGTCACACAGCAGGCAAATGCCAGAGTGGGGATTAGAATCCATGTCCTCTTATTATTTTTCAAGGGGTAAAATTAAGGCACCACCTTCCTCAGGGTTCAGAGGAGTCAAAGGGTGAAGCAAGATCTTCTCACTGTGGGATTAACTAACCCTCTACTTGTCCTCTCTAGGTTTGACACAATCTTAGCGAATCTCCTCTGGTGAAGAATGAAGGGGTCCTCCCTTCAATCATCTTGTCCAAGGAAGTCACAATCCAAGGAGACTCCCGCCTGAGAACAATCGTTACAGTCTGGGAAGATGATCCAATCTGCGAAGACGCAATCTGAGAGGGGACCTCATTGAAGGTACACAGTCATAAAGTGTGTGAGCAGGAATGCCACACGGTAGCTGTCCCCCAAATCCCACCCCACCAGGAGGAGGCGATGACTCCCAGTGAAACTTGAGAGGCAACACTCAAAAAGAAACATTTATTCACCGGGAGGGGGTAAGGCTGTGGAATTTGTTCCCACAGGAGGTAGTGTAGTTGAAAATAGCAGGGTCAAGAGGGATTGGGACAATTTTACATTTGTCCTTCCTACTCGAAGAAGACTCTACTGACAGTGAAGTTCACCTCTGAGGGCATGTGTGGCTGGAAAGGCCAATGAGAACTCACAGTTCCGGCCACATTGTACCTCCAAAGAAGCAGCGTGGAAAGAGCACGGGCTTTGGAGTCAGGGCTCATGAGTTCGAATCCCAGCTCTGCCACTTGTCAGCTGTGTGACTGTGGGCAAGTCACTTCACTTCTCTGGGCCTCAGTTCCCTCATCTGTAAAATGGGGATGAAGACTGTGAGCCCCACGTGGGACATCCTGATTCCCCTGTGTCTATCCCAGTGCTTAGAACAGTGCTCGGCACATAGTAAGCGCTTAACAAATACCAACATTATTATCCAAAAAGGCTGTCCCTTGTTGTGCTGTCATGAAGATGTTTACAATGCCTGCCACTACTGGCAATTGGGCCTTCTTGTCTCTTGATTTTCCTGAAGTTTCTGCTCTGTGTGGCTTTCCTGGGATAACTGACACACATCCTCGGTTTTCTTTCTTCCTAGCTTGGCTTTCTATCTTTCTAGCTTGGCTTTCTATCTGCCTAGCTTGGATTTCTACCTGCCTAGCTGGGGATGTGTGTTCCCCACGACCAGGAGGATGTCAAGGTTTGATCGCCAGGGAGCAGAAGATGGCCAGAGTTCCCAGGACCTCCCTGGCCTAGTCCGAAGAAGGGAGAGGAATCCAGCAGGTGTCAATTACCTTTGAGGATAGGGCCTTGTACCTGACCTGGAGACAATGGAGTTGCCTGAAAGCTGGCTAGAGGAGCCTCTACCAAGATGTGAGCAGGTACTGGGGTCTCTGATAGACTAGGTGACCCTGAGATTGAGGAGGTAGTTGCTGATTTTTCCCCGAGAGTTGGTGTTTCCATTTACTTTTGGGTAACCACCACTGACCCTGCCCTGCAACAATCAGAGAAAACGTAACCCTTCCTGAATCCTGCTCTCTTTATCTGTGCTTCTTTTTTAAATGGTATTTGTTAAGCACTTACTATGTGCCAGACACTCTATTAAGCTCTGAGATAGATACATGATAATCAGGTTGGACACAGTCCATGTCCCCCATGGGGCTCACAGTCTTAATCCCCATTTTACACGTGAGGAAACTGAGTCTCAGAGAATTTGAATTTGGGAATCAGGGGAGTGGTGGCCCTTGGCCAAGGATGCCTCCGCTCAGAGTTGGGAGTTAGGGCTGGGCCCGGAGAAGGTCTAGAGCTAGTCTTTCTGCCTAGCTTTTAATGTCTTCCCTGCAAAATAGGGCTGGCGGGGACTAAGTCTGCTGTGATCTCCCAGCTGGAACATGGGCTTGAGCCATGGATCGCAGATGTGGCCGACACCTAAGAGAGGAGAGTACGTGGAGCCAGCGGCTCCAGCACCAAGAGCAGGACTGGGATCACAAGCCCGCTTCTGAAACCAGATGCTACCAGAGCAGACTGCCACATAGCGGGCCCCCAGGACAGCAGAGGACACAGCCAATGACACCCCACCCGGAGAAGCCCAAAAACACCAGGGCGAAGCAGAATGGACTCAGCTCCATCCCTTAGCAGAGGGCCTAGAGGAAACCCCTTTATGGAAAAGGGATATTGCCCTGGAAATCGGTGCTAGGGCTCCCCATAACAGTGAGCACTTGGACCCCCATGGTCAGGGCCCACCCCTCAGGACCCCCAGGAGAGGCAGACACAAAGCACATTTGGTGTGAAGGCATCGTCCGGGTCCCGGTCCTGAAGGTCAGGCCCAAGATGGACAGTAGGTGGGAGGCCTACATGTGCAACAGGGTGGGAAAGCCCTCCGCTGGGATGGAGTCACACCAGAGAGAAACCTTACATGTGCCCAGCCCATAGAAGGGACTTCAGGCTGAGGATCAAGCTCAAAGAACACCAGCGCCTTCACACTGGTGAGAAGCCTATGTATGCCCAGATTGTGAGAACGCCTACCTCAGTGCTCGAAAGTCATTGACCACCAGAAACTCCACACTGGACAGAAGGCTTACTCCCGCTGGGGCGGTGGGAAAGCATTTGGCCACAGCTCCAACCTGACCTGCCACCTGTGGATCCATATCGGAGAGAAGCCCTACGAGTGCAAAGAACGCAAGAAGATCTTTGGGCAGAACTCCAACCTCATGGAACATCTGCAGATCCACATGGGAGAGGAGTAAGGGAAGGTCTTCAGGAAGAGCTTCAGGAACACCCACGCCGCCATGAAGCCGTACGTCTTAGGCAGGATAGAGACCATACAAGTGAGATCAGTAAGGGAAGGCCTTCTCTCGGAGCATGGGACACCTCAGTCATCAGCGATTCCAAGAGCGGGAGAAGCCCTACACTTGCGACGTGTGAGGTAAGGCCTCCTGGCAGAGAGAGAATCTTCTAGAACACCAGAGGCTCCACACGGCCCAGAATCCCTATGCGTGACAGGAATGCGGGAAAGTGTTTAGGTGGAACGTTAGCCTTAAAGTGCATCGGAGAATACACACCAGAGAGAAGCCTTATGAGTGTCCCAAGTATGGGTAGGCCTACAAACAGAGGTTCCACCTCCTCAAACACCAGAGAGTCCATGGAGGAGAGAAACACCTCTGGTGTCCAGATTGTGACAGGGTTTTCAGCCACCACTTCAACCTTATGGGGCCCAGGCAGCTCCATATGGGAGAGAAACCCTTCACCTGCGATGGAGGCAGCAGAGTGTTTAAGCTGAAGCTTAACCTCATCTTCTAATAACCTGGAGGTCTCACCTTCACAACATCACTAAGATCCTCCCTTTCCTCTACAACCAAACTGCTACCTTGCTGGTACAATCTCTCATCATATCCCGACTGGATTACTGCATCAGCATCCTTTCTGATCTCCCAACCTTCTGTCTCTCCCAGCTTCAGTCTATATTTTACTTTGCTGCCCAGATTATCTTTCTACTGAAGGGCTCTGGGCATGTCACTCCCTACCTCAAAAATCTCCACTGGTTGCCTATCAATCTTGGCATGAAGCAAAAACTCCTCACTATTGGCTTCAAATCTGTCCATCACCTTGCCCCCTCCTACCTTACCTCCCTACTCTCCTTCTCCTGACCAGCCCGTACACTCCACTCCTCTGCCGCTAACCTCCTCACTGTGCTTCGTTCTTGCCTGTCCCACCGTTGACTCCTGGCCCACGTTCTACCTCTGGCCTGGAATGCCCTCCCTCCTCACATCTACCAAACAAGCTCTCTTCCCCCCTTCAAAGCCCTATGGAGAGCTCACCTCCTCCAGGAGGCCTTCCTAGATTGAGCCTCACTTTTCCTCTGCTCTTTCTCCCCTCTTATCCTCCCCATTGCCCCTACTCCCTCCCTCTACTCTACCCCCTTCCCCACCCCACAGCACTTGTGTATATTTGTACATATTTATTATTCTATTTATTTTATTAATGATGTGTATATATCTATGACTCTATCTATTTTGATACTATTGATGGCTGTCTACTTGTTTTGTTTTGTTGTCTGTCTCCTGCTTCTAGACTGTGAGCCCGTTGTTGGGTAGGGATTGTCTCTATAGCTAAATTGTACTTTCCAAGCACTTAGTACTGTGCTCTGCCCTCCGTAAGTACTCAATAAATATGATTGAATGAATGAATGAATGAATGAATGAGGGGTCCTGCATCAGCAACGTCTGTAGGTATGTTTCAGTTCCAGTGTTCTCCATCACAAGAAAACTCTCACGGGGTAGAAACGGCACATTAGGGGCCGGTAGAGGAAAGGAAGAAGCCAGAGTAGATGATGAGCAAACGGCTGTGATGGAGAACACCCTCGACGACAGAAACGTGAGGAGGCCTCTTGAATTGGCTCCTCTCGCTTTCCATGACCTGACACCCCAAAACAGGCGAAAGATCTCAGAGGGGTGATGTTTAAGGGAGAGCTTCCGTGGCGATTTGCCACCTCAGATTATCCTTGGGGAGAGATAACGTTTCTCCAGCTCCGTTTTCCCTTAGCATTACCTATGTTGTAATCATTGCGCTTGAATGTTTGGTGTCTGGAACCACAGATCTTTGGAAAGTCAAAAATTCATTAAATGGACCCTTGGGGTTGAGCAGAGAACCCAAGTGAGAAGGCTCTTCAGTACGTATCTGCAACTGAGTTATTTATATTAACGTCTGTCTCCCATGTAGTCTGTAAGCTCGTTATGGGCAGGGAATGTGTCTGTATATTGTATTGTTCTCTCCTAAGTGCTTAGTACGGTGCTCTGCACACAGTAAGCACTCAATAAATGCAATTGACTGACTTATTTAGACTTAATGTCAACCAGACATCGCCAGACATTTACCTGGCTCATTCACTGAGGTGAGGTACAATCATTTGTCTGTCTTCTCTACTGTGTGCCTCTGAACCCTTTAGGCATCCTTGTTTTACTTCACGGGCAGCGGGGCCTAAGGGCCTAGATCTGGCTCGCAGTCCAGCCAGCCTTGTCATCGTGAAGCAGTCTCAGACCCTCGGGGAATTGTTCAGGGAAGCCAAATTTGCCAAGGAATTTCCAGAGGTCAGATCTCCTGGTGGTGTCAAAGGCTTTTTTCTGGTCTGTGAAAGGTGTGTACAGATTTTAGTTCTGTTCCCTACACAAAGAAGCATGACCCAGTGGGAAGAGCATGGGCCTGGGAGTCAGAGGATCTGGGTTCTAAACCTAAATCTGCCACTTGCCTGCTGTGTGACCTTGGGAAACTCACTTCTCTGTGTCTCAGTTTCTTCTTCTGTAAAATGGAGATAAAATGCCCGGCTGTGAGCCCCATGTGGGACAGGAATGGTGCTGACCTGATTATCGTGTGTATTTCTGAGAGTTCAATACAGTACTTAGCCCATACAAATATCACAATTATTATTATTATTATTTTCTTGTACCTGACATGCATTAAAGATTGTGTCCACCATCCACAATCTGATCTGAAGCCACGTTGTGATTTGACGAGCATTCTGTCAATGACACTCTACAGGATGATGGACTGAGGGATTTAGTCATCCTGATCTGAGGACCGGTGGCTTCTCCCATTCCACCCCCTACCCCCCCTGCTCGGGCCCGGGGACATTGCGTTCCCCTTCTCGACCCTGGGAACATTGAGTTCCCCTGCTCGGCCCTAGGGACATTGTGTCCTCTGGGGACATTGTGTCCCCCTGCTCGGGCCCGGGGACATTGTGCTCCCCAACCACTCCCCCACTCCGCCTGAAGCGGCCATTTTGGGAAGCCCTCACTCCCTCTTCCCCCTTGAGGTGATTCATCTTCCCCGCCCCCGCCCTGGGCGACGATGACCTTGTTCTCACCATGTTACCTTACCTTAGCCGCCACCTACGGCCGCAACCCACCCCGGACAACCTCAGGGCCCCCCTGGCCGCCTCAGGGACATTTGGACCTGAGCTCTGGGACTCTCTCGGCCGCAAGCCGCTTGACTTTGAGTCTGATGGGGTAGGGTCGGGTCGCCCCCTGACCCTGGTCATCGCCTGCTTATTAACACTATTGTATTGTATCTAACTGTACCATGTTGCTATATTAGCGATTTTGCTTGTTATTGTTTATTGTCGTCAGTGCTGCCACCCACCTCTCTGGCCTCACCAGCCGCCTGACTTTGAGTTGGATCAGGTCGCCCCTTAATCGAGCCTACCCCCGACCCTGGTCATCGCCCGCTTATTAACACTACTGTATTGTATCATACTGTATCATGTTGCTATATTACCGATTTCGTTTGTTACTGTTTACTGTTGTCAGTGCTGCCACCCACCTCTCTGGCCTCACCATATCCCTCCTCCCTCCCTCCTCCCTCCCGCCCCTTCCTATCCTCCCCTTCCCCTTCCCCTCTCTCGCTCAGCTCTTTCCCGCTCTCTCCTCTGCCTCCTCCCCCCCTTCCCTCTCCCGCCCTAGAACCCCACTTTACCAGCGCTACCCTCTTCCTCCTCCCCCTACTCTCCCCTACACCAAACCACCTCCTCACCCCCTCCCTCCTTCTCTCTTCCCCATCCACGCCCCATCCCAGTCCTCCTGTCCCACCGCTACCCCTCATCCCCCTCTCCCCGTCCAGGGCCCCGCCACCTCCTTCCCATCTAAGCCCTCCCCTCCCCCTGCCCTTCCTCCCCTCCCCCCCTTGCACCCACAGCTACTTTCAAGTGTGGCCTCTGGAACCCTCACTCTATTACAGGTAAGCTACCTTTCGTCCATGACCTTTTCCTCTCCCGCTCTCTCCTCCTCCTCACCCTTTCAGAAACGTGGCTCACTCCCGAAGACACGGTCTCCGCCGCTGCTCTCTGCGGCGGAGGCCTCTCCTTCTCCCACTCCCCCAGACTCACTGGTAAGGGAGGAGGCGTCGGCTTCCTCCTCTCACCCCGTTGCCGCTTTCGCCTCCTCCCCCCTCCCTCTCCTTCCCCTCCTTCGAAGCCCATATCATTCGCCTCTACCAGCCCCTCCAGATACTTGACGCCGTCATCTACCACCCTCCTCGTCCCACCTCTGACTTCTTCAACCACCTGGACCCCTTTCTCACCTTCCTTCTCTCCTTCTCTCTGCCCACTCTGATCCTTGGAGACTTCAACATCCATATGGATGTACCCGACGACTCCCCTGCCGCCCGCCTGCTATCCCTCCTCGACTCTGCCGACCTCCTCCTCCACCATACCGCGCCCACTCACCGACTCGGTCACACCCTCGATTTCGTCATCTCCTACCGCTGCACTATCTCCTCCCTCACCGACTCTGAAATCCCTCTCTCTGACCATAACCTCTCACCTGCCTCATCTCTCACAGTCCCTCCCCCTGCAAATCTTCGCTACTGCCCCACAGAGACCTCCGCTCTCTCGATCCCATCCGTCTTTCCGAAAGCATCTCTCCTCACCTTGCCGCCCTGTCCTCACTTCCCACTCTCGATGATCAGGTCTCCGCTCTCAACTCCACCCTATCTACTCATCTCGACTCTCTCACCCCCCTTTCCTTCCGCCACTCTCGCTCCACTAACCCACAGCCCCAGATCACCTCCTCTGTCCGTCTCCTACGCTCCTATGCTCGAGCTGCCGAGTGCTGCTGGCGAAAGTCCAAGCACCAAGCCGACCTCACACACTTCAAATTTATCCTTTCCTGCCTTAACTCTGCCCTCTCCTCCGCCAGGCAAAACTTCTTCTCCTTCCTCATCGACCCCCATGCCTGTCACCCCCGCCGATTGTTCCGGACCTTTAACTCTCTCCTTAGGCCCCCGTTCCTCCCCCTCCCCCATCTCTCACCCCCAATGATCTGGCCACCTATTTCCTCACGAAAATCAACAGAATCAGGTCTGAGCTCCCCAAAGTCACCCCTCCGCCTCTCCCCTCCCCCCCACCAACCCTCTCCCCTACTTTCCCATCCTTCCCTGCAGTATCCTCGGAGGAGATCTCCT
Source organism: Ornithorhynchus anatinus (assembly GCF_004115215.2). Lineage (NCBI taxonomy): Eukaryota > Metazoa > Chordata > Mammalia > Monotremata > Ornithorhynchidae > Ornithorhynchus > Ornithorhynchus anatinus. The sequence goes on along the minus strand of NC_041738.1, from coordinate 23,447,164 downwards.
CCCTCCTCGCAAGTGCCACCCCCTCCACCTGCGCCTCGGACCCCATTCCCTCTCACCTTATTAAAACCATCGCCCCTGCCCTCCTCCCTTCCTTAACTTCTATTTTTAACCACTCAATCTCCTTCCCCTCTTCCTTCAAACATGCCCACGTCTCCCCCATGCTAAAAAAACCCGCTCTTGACTCCACTTCCCCCTCCAGTTATTGCCCTATCTCCCTACTACCCTTCCTTTCAAAAATCCTAGAACGAGTCTACAATCACTGCTTAGAATTCCTTAACTCCCATTCTCTCCTGGACCCTCTCCAATCTGGCTTCCGTCCCCTCCACTCTACCGAGACTGCTCTCTCTAAGGTCACCCGTGACCTCCTTCTTGCCAAATCCAATGGCTCCTACTCCATTCTAATCCTCCTTGACCTCTCTGCTGCCTTTGACACTGTCGACCATCCCCTCCTCCTCCATACCTTATCTCACCTTGGCTTCACGGACTCCGTCCTCTCCTGGTTCTCCTCTTATCTCTCTGGCCGGTCATTCTCGGTCTCCTTCACTGGCGCCTCCTCCCCCTCCCATCCTTTAACTGTTGGAGTTCCTCAGGGGTCAGTTCTTGGACCTCTTCTGTTCTCCATTTACACTCACTCCCTTGGTGAACTCATTCGCTCTCACGGCTTTGACTACCATCTCTACGCAGATGATACGCAGATCTACATCTCCGCCCCGTCCTCTCCCCCTCCCTTCAGGCTCGCATCTCCTCCTGCCTCTGGGATGTCTCCACCTGGATGTCGGCCCGCCATCTAAAACTCAACATGAGCAAGACTGAGCTCCTCATCTTCCCTCCCAAACCCGGTCCTCTCCCAGACTTCTCTATCACCGTGGATGGCACGACCATCCTTCCCGTCTCTTGGGCCCGCAATCTCGGTGTCATCCTTGACTTGTCTCTCTCGTTCACCCCACACATCCTATCCGTTACCGAGACCTGCCGGTTTCACCTTTACAATATCACCAAGATCCGCCCTTTCCTCTCCACCCAAACGGCTACCTTACTGCTACGGGCTCTCGTTATATCCCGGCTAGACTACTGTGTCAGCCTTCTCTCTGACCTCCCTTCCTCCTCTCTCGCCCCGCTCCAGTCTATTCTTCACTCCGCTGCCTGGCTCATCTTCCTGCAGAAACGATCTGGGCATGTCACTCCCCTTCTTAAACAACTCCAGTGGTTGCCTATTGACCTCCGCTCCAAACAAAAACTCCTCACTCTAGGCTTCGAGGCTCTACATCACCTTGCCCCTTCCTACCTCTCCTCCCTTCTCTTTTTCTACCGCCCACCCCGCACGCTCCGCACCTCTGCCGCCCACCTCCTCACCGTCCCTCGGTCTCGCCTATCCCGCCGTCGACCCCTGGGCCACGTCCTCCCGCGGTCCTGGAACGCCCTCCCTCCTCACCTCCGTCAAACTGATTCTCTTCCCCTCTTCAAAACCTTACTGAAAACTCACCTCCTCCAAGAGGCCTTCCCAGACTGAGCTCCCCTTCTCCCTCTATTCCCTCTACCACCCCCCCCTTCACCTCTCCGCAGCTTAACCCTCTTTTCCCCCCATTTCCCTCTGCTCCTCCCCCTCTCCCTTCCCATCCCCTCAGTACTGTACTCGTCTGCTCAACTGTATATATTTTATATATAGGGTATATATATTACCCTATTTATTTTGTTAATGAAATGTACATCGCCTCGACTGTATTTAGTTGCCATTGTTTTTATGAGATGTTCTTCCCCTCGACTGTATTTATTGCCATTGTTCTTGTCTGTCCATCTCCCCCAATTAGACTGTAAGCCCGTCAAATGGTAGGGACCGTCTCTATCTGTTGCTGACTTGTTCATGCCAAGCGCTTAGTACAGTGCTCTGCACATAGTAAGCACTCAGTAAATACTATTGAATGAACGAATGAAAGGAACGCTGCTTTTCTAATTCAGTTGATCAGGAGGTATGCCATGGAGGTGATTGTGGGGAGGCAGGGATGAGGTAGGTGTGATCATCTATTGAAGTTTTTTGATGTAGGTCTTAGTTGGTGGTTTAAAAATCTCTTTTCAATTTGCCTTTTTTTTACAGTTATAGTTCTTCCCCATCCAAACTGCTACCATGTTAATATAATCACACATCCTATCCCTCATGGATTATTGCATCAGCTTCTTTGCTGACCTCTTAGACTCCTGTCTCTCCCCACTCCAGTCCATACTCCACTCTGCTGCCTGGATCATTTTTCTACAAAAATGCTCAGTACTTGTCACCCTGCTCCTCAAAAAAGTCCAGTGGTTGCCCATCCACCTCCACATCAAATAAAACTTCCGCACCTTAGGCTTTAAAGCATTCCACCACCTTGTCCCCTCCTACCTCACCTCTCAACTCTCCTTCTATAACCCAGCTCTCTAATGCTAACCAAGAGGCCTTCCTTAACTAAGCCCCCACCTTTCCTCTTCTTCCATTCCCTTTGGCTTCACCCTGACTTGCTCTCTTTGTTCGTCCCCCATCCCAGCCCTACAGCACTTAGGTACATATCTGTCATTTATTTGTATTAATGTCTGTCTCTCCACCTCTGGACTGTTAGCTCGTTGTAGGCAGGGAATGTGTCCATTTATTGTTGCACTGTACTCATGCAAGTGCTTAGTACGTGCTCTGCACACAGGAAGCTCACAATAAATACGATTGAATGAAGGAATGAATAATGAAAGAAAAATTCAGTGTAATCAGAATTTTATAGTCCTTCAGAGGACTCAGGCAGAGTTCCCATTTAGATTCTGGATAGATTTTGCCTCTCCGTTAGTCCTTCTGGGGGCTTGAATAGGTGAAGATCTTCTCTGATCTCTCCTCCAGATGCTGTAGCAAGGTGCCTCTGTCTCACAAATTAATCACAAAACAAATTAGACTATGAACTCCCAACTATCAGGGAAGTCACAGTAGCCATTGGAGCCAAGAAAAATGGAGATGCAGCCTTTAGACTATGAGTTCTTTGTTGGTAGGAAATGCCTGTACCAAGTCTGTTACACAGTACTCTCCTAAGAGCTTAGTTCAGGGCTCTGCACAGAGTAAGCGCTCAATAAATGCCATACATTGATTGACTGACTTGACATGTCTGCTGAGATCTACAAGCATGGATGGGTCTCACTGCTTACAGCCCTACACGAGCTTTTCTCCAACATATGGAACCCTGAGGAAATGCCAAAAAATCTCCAACCGCTCAAAGGGATTTGGATGAACTCTTTCTTGGGTGAGTGGCCTGTGAAAAGTTGTTTTCAGTTTGAAAAAGACGTGGCTGACAGGGAATAGCATCCATAGGCGTGAATGTAGCCAAGAGCAAGCTGGGTTCATGGAAATCCAGTTGTACTCCTTTTCTGCCATTTGAGGAGGTTATTGTTCAGATTCTAAAGGTTTAGAAAGGAGAAATAATAATAATAAAGATAATAATAGTAATGATAATAGTATTTGTTAGGCACTTCACTATGTGTCAAGCATTTTTTTAAGTGCTGGGATAGATACAAGGTAATCAGGGTGGTCACACTCCCTGTCCCACATGGGGCTGACAGTCTTAATCCCCATTTTACAGATGAGGGAACTGAGGCACAGAGAAGTTAAGCGATTTGCCCAAGTGGCCGAACCAGGATTAGAACCCAGGTCTTTCTGACTCACAGGCTTTTGCTCTTTGCACTAGGCTATGCTGTGATGTCTTACTGCTTCTAGGACACGCACTGGAATAGGTTTTGCATTGGTGGTGATGGGCTGCACTGAGTCATCCACACTCTCTTGACCATCCCAGAGTCCCCCCATCCTTCCATCCCTGGAGGAGACATTGCTCTGACCAAGTAATGCCCTTGCTTAAGCTCTTTCTGTTTCATGCCAAGCTGAGGGAGGTGGAACTGATGAAGACAACAGAGGTTACTGCTGGACAAGGGAAACTTTGTAGAGGGAAACATGCCACATTCTCTCTTGGGCTGGCAACTGACATCTCCTTTGAAGAGGCCCTGCAAAGGCCTCTGGCTCTTGGCACAACCGCCTGAGTGGACTTTTGACCCCATCTTGATGCTGAGGGGATTGCCCTCAGATCCAAACATTTTTTTTCATGGCATTGGTTAAATGCTACTATGTGCCAGTCAATGCCCTAAGTGCTGAGGTAGATACAAGCCAATCAGGTTGAACACAGTCCCATGTCCCACATAGGGTGCTCAGTATTAATCCCCATTTTACAGATGAGGTAACTGAGCCTCACAGAAATTCTCCTCAATATTCCTCTACAACTGATGACGAAATCCTGCAAAACAGATACAATCCCTCCAATGTGGGGCATGGCACTTGTCTTCTAGACTTAGCTCTAATTGGTCAGCCTTTGAGGAGAGCTGTATGTTTTCAAAACTTCCAGAGGGTCTGTCTGAAGTTAGCGAGAAAATTGCACAGACGGAAAGGAGAAACTTAATTTCCCAGGAAGCAAAGAGGCTGACTCACTACCATTTGTACCAAATGAGGGGTTGTCTTAATGTCCTAGCAGGGAAGTGATGGAGCTGGGATTAGAACCCAGGTCCTTCTGACTCCCTGGACCATGTACTTTTCACTAGGTCATGCTGCTTCTCTTGTTAACTTGAGGTGGAGAGGGTCAAGCCATGAATGGGCCCTCTGGGATCCATTACTGGACTTTGGAAAGCTGCACGGTCTAGGGGAAAGAGCACAGACCTGGGAGTCAGGAGATTGGGTTCTAATTTTGGCTTCACCACTTGCCTGCTGTATGACTTTAGTCAAGTCATTTCACTCCTCTAGGTTTCAGTTTCCTCATCTGTAAAATGGGGATTCAGTATCTGTTCTCCTTTCCCCATTGACTGTGAGCCCCATGTGGGATGGGAACTGTGTCTGATCTGCTAATACTGCATCTACTCCAGTGCTTAATGTCCATAGGAAGTACTTAATCAATCAATATTATTTACTGAGTGCTTTCTATTTGCAAAGCACTGTACTCAACACTTGGGAGAGTATAATATAAGAGTTGGTAGACACTTTCCCTGCCCACTTAGCCATTACATTGTGATTATTAATATCCGGAGTAAGGACGAGGCTTCAGCTTCTTTCGTTTTCTGTTATCTTGCCTGGAGACAGAGACAGGATGCCATGGGTTCCTTCTATCTCTAGGACTCACGAGTTCTGTCTGTCTAGTCAAGGGTCATGGGTTCTATCTGTCCATCCAGGTGAAAGGAAGTGAAAGCTAAGCCCAGAATGTTGAATTCCAACCACTGAGGCACTCTGCTGGCTTGGACCCTTCAGGCCAGAAATGACCACAGGAATTATTTTTTCCACAAGGGCAGATGGCAGGCCTGATGATTCAATTAAGTGCCTCTATTTCCCTATCCCCTTTGCCCAGTGGACTCAGGAGAAAGGTGGGGAGGGGAGACCCCTCTCCCTTCCACTTGGCAGCCAAGAAGGAGTAGGAGAAGTCATTCAAGTAGTCCACTTGGGCCGGTGCACTGTACTAAGCTTTTGGGAAGTACAGAATAAAGAAGTGACCCGTTACTAGGAGGCCGGGTTGAGGGCTTAACCTTTCCCAGGGTTTAAAACATCTCATGAGCCCCATAGAAGTTGTATTACTACTACTTAATTACTTATGGTACTTTTTAAGCACTTACTACGTTCCAAACACTGTTCTAACTACTAAGATAGATACAAGTTAATCAGGTTGGACTTAGTCCCTGTCCCACATGGGGCTCAGATTTTTAACCCCCATTTTATAGATGAGGTAACTGAGGCCCAGGGAAGTGGAGTAACATGCCCAAGGTCACACAGCAGACATGTGGCAGAGCAGGGATTAGAACCCAGGTCTTTCTGACTCCTGGCCCCATCCACTATACCAGGCTGTTCTCCTAATATTATAGTAGTAGTAAATTCAGCATATATTGAGCACCCACTTAATGCAGTGAACTGTTCTAGTTTCTTGGGAGGTACAGATTAAGGAAATGATGCAGTCCCTACCCACAGTAAGCTGACACTCTAGTGGGGAAGATGGACTTAAAAATATTTACAATTCAAGTGATCAAATTAAATGAGTAGCATATAGTCATGAGTGTAGGGAGAGGGGAAATAAGTTCATTAAATGCTAGAGATGGTTGAAGGGAGGATAATAGTAATAATTATGGTATTTAAGTGCTTAACTATGTTCCAGGCACCAGATACAAGCAAATTGGGTGGGACACAGACCTTGTCTCATGTGGGGCTCACAGTCTCAATCCCCATTTTACAGATGAGGTAACTGAGGCCCAGAGAAGTGAAGTGACTTGCTCAAGGTCACACAGACAAGTAGAGCCAGGATAAGGACCCGAGACCTTCTGACTCCCAGGCCCGTACTCTACCCACTGCCCCATGCTGCTTCTCAATATGACTCAGGGGCTGGCACATTAGTCTGAAAAGGCTTGTTGAAGGAGGCAGGATTTTAGGAGGGCTTTGAATGTGGGGAGAGCTGGGATCTATCTGATGTGAGGAGTGAACTCCCAGCTGGGAGAAAAAGTTGGGAGGAGGCTGAGGGTTCACACCATGGGATCCGTATCAGACTCTGGCCTAGAAGGGCTGTCTATCTCTTTGACTGGACCCCCTTTTCCCATCCCCTTTTCCCACCCCTCAGCCCCTTCCTCCCCAGTGAAGTCACAGTAGGGTGGCTAGAGGCCCAGTCCCCTGTCCTCCTTCTGGTTCCAATTCAATATCGGACCCTGAGAGAGGTTTGTTTTTCCATTTCCCAGCCTCCCTTCCTCCCTGGGTCCTGGCTCCTGTTCTGAGCTCTTGCACCAAAGCACACACAGGCCTGGGAGGGGGATATGCAAAGGTCCCAGAGGAACACTCATGTCCTGGCCCGAATCTGGGGAATGTCTGCAAAGCTGTGGTCTTGGGAGGACATCACATGGCACTGTGGGCTGGTTTAGCAATTGTGATGTCACCTGTGTCTCAGGACCCCATGTTTGAGAATGTCGTCTCCTGCTCGTCCAGCCTGGAGTCTGAGCCTTCCAATCTGTAGAGCGGATCTGAAGGGTCCCAGGCCCAGGCTCTGACCATCTACCCAGAGAAGCTGATAGAGTCTCAGTGGAGCAGGGAGCATAGGAAACCATTTTATTTTGTTTAACTTTTCCAGCTGGCAAGGCATGCATACACATACACACATGCACACACACACAACACGCACACTCACGTGCACGTGCACAAAGTGAGAGGCAGAAAAATCTCCCAAAGGAAGTTTTTAGGAGGGGGAACTCTTGGCTAAGTTTTTTTCTTTTTCATTGTGGTTAACGGAATTGCAACCAGCCCCTTCAGCTCTCTGATGAAGGATTTTCTAGCTTTCCGGTAAACTCTAGTTGCCATGGAGAGAGGGGCCTGGAATCAGCCCCCTGCACCCCAATCTCAGCACAACACTATCAAACAGCTAATTGGAACAGCCTGCACGTGTTTCCCATTCCCTGAATGGGTTGGTATCGATTGCTTCATGATTTATCACCTGTTTTCCATGAAAGTGTTTCAGCTCAGCTCTCTTGCCTGGTTCTCCACTGGCTCCAGGCTTTATATATGAATAAATATATAAATGACATTTGTTAAGTCATTTCTCAAATACATCCACTACAAAACACATTACTATGTGCCAGGCACTGTACTAAGTATTGCGCTAGACATGAACTAGTCAAGTTGAGCACTGTTTATTTCTTGAAAATGGTATAAAATGGTATTTGTTAAGTGCTTACTATGTTCCAGGCACTATACTAAATGCTGGAGTAGACACAAATTAATCAGTTTGGACACAGTCCAGGTCCCTCAAAGGGCTCAGTATCTTAGTCTCCATTTTACTGATGAGGTAACTGAACTACAGAGAAGTTAAGTGACTTGCCCAAGGTCACAAAGCAGACAAGTGGTGGAGCTGGAATTAGAGCCCAGGTCCTTCTGACTCCCAGGCTTGTGCTCTATCCACTAGGCCATGCTTAATCCCAGCTCCACCATTTACCTGCTGTGTGACCTTGGGCAAGTTATTTAACTTCTCTGTGTTTCAGTTTCCTCATCCGTAAAGTGGGGATTCTTTTTTAATGGTATTTGTAAAGCTCATTACTATGTGCCAGGTACTGTACTATCCGTTGCCGAACTGTACTTTCCAAGGGCGTAGTACAGTGCTCTGCACACAGTAAGTAGTCAATAAATATGATTGATTGAATGAATGTACTAAGTGCTGAGGTAGATGCAAACTAATTAGGTTGGACACAGTCCATGTCCTATATGGGGTTCACTTTATTAATCCCTATTTTACAGATGAAGTAACTGAGAGACAGAGAAGTTAAGTGACTTGCCCAAGGTCACATAGTACTCAGGTGGCAGAGTCAGGATTATAACCCAGTTCCTTCTATCAGGCCTATGTTTTATCCACTAGGCCATGCTGCTCCTTTACATGATCAGGGCAAACAGTGTAGCAGAAGCTCAGGACCCCGGTGGATGGCACCCTGTCTTTAGATCAAAATTGAATAGGGAATTCAAATGCCGCAAACCCATATGCCCCTGAAAATGCTGGGATGTACAGTGTGAACTGAAGTAGAGGAGGAGGAGTAGCGTGAGCTGAGGAGAAGTGAGAGTAAGCTGAGGAGTAGAGTGAATGGAATGGGTGGCAGGATGGAGACCCGGTAGAGCGATCTTGGGAAGACTTCCTGGAGGCGGGGGTCCTCAAGCTGTGATGTTTGAGGCAGCAGGAGTTGGGATTTGGGCAGGTGCAGGGGAAGTTGTCCCAAACTGAGTAAGAGTTCAGAAGTGGGGAGGGGTGAACCAGGTGTGGGGCCTCAGGAAGGTAAACTTAGCTGTTGATCCTAGAGAAATAATAATTATGGTACCTGTTAAGTGCTTTCTATGTGCCCAGCACTGTTCTAAGCTCTGGGGTAGATACAAGTTAGGATACAGTCCTTGGGACAAGTCACCCATTACAGGTGATGTGGCCTAGTCGATAAAGCCCGGGCTAGGGATTCAGAAGGACTTGTGTTCTAATTCTGGCTCTGCCACTTGTCTGCTGTGTAATCTTGGGCATGTCACTTAACTTCTCTGTGCCTCCATTCCCTCATCTTTTAAATGGGGATTAAGTCTGTGAGCCCTATGTGGGGCAGAGTCTGGGTTCAACCCGATTATCTGGTATCTACCCCAGTGCTCAGAACAGTGCTTGTAACATAGTAAGTGCTTAACAAATGCCACAAAGCTCACCTCCTCCAAGATGCCTTCCCAGACTGAGCTCCCCTTTTCCCTCTGCTCCCTCTGCTCCCCCTCTACCCCCCTTCACCTCTCCTCAGCTAAGCCCTCTCTTCCCCCCTTTTCCTCCCCCCCCTTCCCCTCCCCTCCTGCCCCTTCCCCTCCCCTCAGCACTGTACTTGTTCGCTCAACTGTATATATTTTCATTACCCTATTTATTTTGCTAACGAGATGTACATCACCTTGATTCTATTTATTTGCTATTGTTTTAATGAGATGTTCATCCCCTTGATTCTATTTATTGCTATTGTTTTTGTCTGTCTGTCTCACCCGATTAGACTGTAAGCCCATCAAAGGGCAGGGACTGTCTGTGTTACCGATTTGTACATCCCAAGCGCTTAGTACAGTACTCTGCACATAGTAAGCGCTCAATAAATACTATTGAATGAATGAATATTACGTACTGGTTTTATACTGGATTTCCAAATTACATTTGGTTCTTCTACTGTCTGGGTGTGTGTGTATGTGTGTGTGTGGTGGGGAAGGGTAAGCCAAGGGGTGTCTGGTACATTTGTATGGTCAGTAGGTTAAAAGTCGATACTGAAGTACACTTTTCAATCAGTTCCCCCACCCCTGGAACAAATGCACAGAGCAATTGGTTCCTTTCCCTGATTTGGTCTTGCCTGTTAGAACCTCTAAGGAAAGTTTATCAGAATAGGAGGATTTAGTTGGGTGAAAAGGAAAGCTAAACAGCGGCTCAGAAATGTGAAGGGCTAATGGGTGGGGCAGGAGGAGAAGAGGAGAAAAAGAAGGAGAAGGGGAGGGAGCGGAGGTCGAAAAGAAGGAAGCAGAGGAGGAAGAGAAGGAGGAGGAGAAGGAAATGGGAGAGGTGGAAAAGGAGAAGGAAGTGGAGGAGAAAGAGGAGAAGGAAGTGGATGAGGAAGAGAAAAAAGAGGAAGAGGAGGAAAAGGAAATGGAAAAGGAAGAAAAAGAGGAGAAGAAAAAATAGAAGAGGAGGAAAAGGAGAAGGAAATGGAGGAGGAGGAAGAGGAGGTAAATAGGAGGAAGACTGAGCCACTTGTGAGACAGGGACAGTGTCCAAACTAATTTGTATCTTCCCCAGGACTTAAAACAGCTTCTGACATAATAAGCTCTTAACAAATACCACAAAAAAGAGAAGTTGAGGAGGAAGAAAAAGAGAAGGATATGGAGTAGGAGTATAAGGAAGAAGAGGAGAAGGAAATGGAAAACGAGGCAAAGGAGATAGAGAAGGCGAGGAAGAGGAGGAAGAAGAGAAATGGAAGAGGAGGAGAGGGAAGTGAAGGAGAAGGAAGGGAAAGAAGAGGAGGAGGAGAAGCAGGAGGATAATTTTGAGGAAGACTTTCATCAGGTGTCAATATCCACAGAGGATTGGACCAAGGCTAGTTCTAATGTAGAACTTCTGGTCAGGGGTGGGTCCCAGGGAGTTATGGTTTAGGTTGGTCTCATCAGCTCTTGGTCATTCTCTGTTAACATCCAGGATGTTAGAGATCTTTCAAGGGGTCAGAAATGCTCAATTCCAAGAGCAGGGGAATAGTGAGAGGTAGAAAGAAAAGAAGTTGAAAGAACAAGAGAGGGTGAGAAAGAGAAGAAAGCACAAAATAAAAACTGGGATCCCTTATTCTCTCTCTCACTCTCTCTCTCCTCTCTGTCTCTTCTGTGTATATATTGATGTGTGCATGTATGTGTGTGTGTGTAATATTGTTCACCAAAAGCTGAGGGGAAAGAATATGGACACATAGCAGAGCCAAAAAGACAGGCTGTGAGCCAAAAGGGGCAAAGTAGGCATCACGTACAAGAAGCTTGAACTTAGAGCTTGCATGAAGCAGCACAAACTGGCCACTGCCATTTTCTCAGCCCACTCCCTCCTGGGTCCTCCAGGGCAGTATCTCCTGAGGTGTGTCTGTGGGTTGGGGCAGGGGGGAAGGGGAGGGCTGTGGATAGTATGGCATTTATTAACCACCTGCTGTGTGCAGAAAGCTAAACACTAGGAAAAACCATCCATGGGTGAGAATTAGCTCTCCATGGGATTCCAGTCTTTCTTAGATGAAGCTGAGAAAATGTTCTTTAGTTTTACCTCCTTACTGTGTTTCCCCACCTCCTGGACAGGGGCAAGGGGATGGAGGGTGGCGTGTGAGGGGGTGGGGGGCTTTTGAATCCCCAACCTGGCATTTCTAGCCTCATTAAAAGCCTCCGTGCTATTCTAATTCACACTCTCTCTGTTATGTAAGCAATCATAAATCAGTCGGGAACACACAGCTCAGGGAAAAGTACATTTATTGTTTTTGTTTCTCCCTTGTTTTTCTGGCAAAAACGTGCTGTTCCCAGCCCAGCTCAGGCAGAAATGAAGTCGACGTTGGACTGATAATAGTTGTTTCCAAAGTCCCATTGGTTACAGGGTGATGCCTTTGTGGGAAACAGCGTAAGGGGCCAGAGCAGTGGGTAGGCAGGTGGGGCGGCCTGGGGCCCTGGACTGCAGTGTCTAGCTGGACTGTTTTAGGATTCAGACCTGTCACGGTCAGTAATACTAATGGTATTTACTGAGTGCCAACTGGATGCAGTGCACTGTACTAAGGATTTGGGAAAATGCAAGAGAAGCCCAAGGGATCTGTCCTGGCCACAGGGAGCTTGGAACTTACAGTCTAATGGGAATAACAACAGCGGTATTTGTTAAGCGCTTGGGGTAAGCGCTTGAGAAGGAGCCTGGCTTAGTGGAATGAGCACGGGCTTGGGAGCCAGAGGTTGTGGATTCTAATCCTTGGGCAAGTCACTTAACTTCTCTGTGCCTCAGTTACCTCATTTGTAAAATGGGGATTAAGACCGTGAGCCCCACGTGGGACAACCTGATAACCTTGTATCTTCCCCAGTGCTTAGAACAGTGCTTGGCACATATTTATTAATTCATTCATTCAATAGTATTTATTGAGCACTTACTATGTGCAGAACACTGTACTAAGCGCTTGGAATGTACAATTTGGCAACAGATAGAGACAATCCCTGCCCATTGATGGGCTTACAGTCTACAAATACCACTGCTAGTATTATTATTATATGAGGTAATTGGGTTGGACACAGTCCCTGCCCCACGTGGGCTCACGGTCTTAATCCCCATTTTACAGATGAGATAACTGAGGCCAAGGTCATACAGCAGGACAAGAAGTGGAGCCGGGCTTAGAACCCAGGGCCTTCTGACTCCCAGGCCCATGCTCTATCCACTAGGCCATGTGCCAAGAATAAAAATATTTACCAATAGTGGAATCAGAATAATTTGAAGGTCCAGTGAATTTCTATCTATGCACAAGGGCTGCAGATGAGTGACAAGAGGTCATGTTGAGTTGATGCAACTCAGGGTTGAACAATTCCAACCAAGAAGATGGGATTATTTGGGCACTCTGGAAGCAGCATGGTGCAGAGAGGATAGAACACGGCCCTGGGAGTTAGAAGGTCATGGGCTCTAATACCGGCTCTGCCACTTGTCTGCCGTGTGACCTTGGGCAAGTCACTTCTGTGCCTCAATCACCTCATCTATAAAATGGAGATTGAGACTTTGAGTCCCACATGGCACAGGAACTTTGTCCAACCCTACTTGCTTGTTTCCACCCCAGTGCTTAGTACATTGTCTAGCAAAATGGGGATTGAGACTATGAACCCCAAGTGGGACGGGGACTGTGTCCAACCTGATTTGCTCGTATCTTCCCCAGCACTTATTACAGTGCCTGGCACATAGTAAGTGCTTAACAAGTACCATAGTTATTATTATTATTCTTACAGCTGTTAGGTAAGAAGTTTGCTGTGGCTATATTAACTAGTTATGACATTTACTGAACACTAACCACGTGCTGAGCACTGGGGTGGATTCAAAAACAATTATGATGATAGTAATAGTTTCTTTTAAGCACTTACTATGTGTCAAGCACTACAATCCAGACATATCCCCAATCCTGGTCCCCAAGAGCTTCCAATTAAAGGTAGAGCTTCCAATCAAGGGTAGAGGGGAGATGCTTAGAAAAGGGAAATGAATGGAAGACAATGAGCCACAGGGAGTGAGCAGGGAGTGGGGGCATTAAAGATTGAAGACTCAATAGGAAAGATAGATGGAGAGATAAGTATGTAGGTGGTTGGATGGATAAATGGATGGATGGATGGATGGATGGGGGGGATAGGTGAGGGAGGTGGGGAATATAAGGTCACGGGGACCTCCGAGTTTTCAGATCCAAGCTGATCTTGAAGCCTGGGTGCATGGAGGCTACTTGAGGTGTGGGAGGTTGTGGTGTAATGGCAGCTTCATTATTGTTGTGTGGGGAGTGGGGACAGGGACCAGGATTGGGATCTAAGGGTTTCAAAGCTTCTTTCTTCGGGGGTTGGAGGAAATCACTGTGTGTGTATGACTGAGATGCTGGCAGGAGGGCACCTCCAGCTTCAAACCCTAATCCCTCCCAGATCCCACAGCTTCCTTTGGGAGTCCATCAGAGAAGGACGTGGCCCCCAGCGGCTCTCAGGAATAGCAGGCGATGAGACAAACTGGATGCCACACATGTCACACTGAGCACGCAACATAACATGACACGGTCACAGGAGACGTTTTGAGAAACTGGGCCAATTTCAGTGTGCTAGAGCAGGAGTCCCCAAAACATCCTTGTTCAGAGCCTCTGCATTAACCCCTACAAGGTCCGTCTGAACTCTGGCACCACATCTCCTCACTGTGCCTCGTTCTCACCTGTCCCACCGTCGACTCCTGGACGACATCCTACCTCTGGTCTGAAATGCCCTCCCTCCTCACATCCGCCAAACTGGTACACTTCCCCCCTGCAAAGCCCTACTGAGAGCTCACCTCCTCCAGAAGGCCTTCCCAAGCTGAGTCCCTCTTTTTATTTGCCCCTCCTCCCCTCCCCATCACCCATATTCCCTTCCTCTACTCTACCTTCCACCCTGCTCCTGCTCCACGGCACTTGTATATATATGTACATATTTATTCATCTATTTTTATTAATGACAAGTATATATATATAATTCTATTTATTTGCAATGATGCAATTGATGCCTGCTCACTTGCTTTATTTTGTTTTGTTGCCCATCTCCCCCCTTCTAGACAGTGAGCCTGTTGCGTAAAGATTGTCTCCATTGCTCAATTGTACTTTCCAAGTGCTTAGTACAGTGGTCTGCCCAAAATAAATGTTCAATAAATACAATTGAATGAATGAATGAATGAATGAATGAATGAATGAATGAATGAATGAATCCAAATCGCAGGACTTGGCAGCAGGAGCTGCAGCAGAGGTGGTTTGATGCTTGAAATAAAATAAAATGGGACATAAACACATCTGTTTCACTGAGCTGTGCGATGCTGCAACTGACAGAGCTTTTTCTCTGCCCTTGGACTCCCCGAGCACTGGTTCTGCTGCAAGCTGTGAGCACTAGTCCAAGAGAGAAATGATTTCCTACCTCAAGCACAGAAGGCTGCTACTTGCCCTCTACCAGGCAGCTGCCCCTTTTCAGAGCAACTGGCTCCCAAGAGGCCCTTGGGATGAGGGGAAAGGTAGGAAATGGGAATAATAATTGTGATAATAATAGTAATAATAATAATTAAGCTATTTGTTAAGCCTTTTCAAGTTCATTTACTTTTAAGCCAAACCCTGGGGTAGATACAAGTTACACAGTCCCTCTTCCACTTAGGGTCATAGGAGGGAGAACAAGGATTGAATTCCCATCTTACATTTGAGGAATCGGAAGCACAGAGCAGTTCATTGGTTTCCCTAAGGTCAAACAGCAGGTAAATGGTGGAGCCAGAATTGGAAGCCAGGTCTCCTGAATCCCAGGCCGATGCTCTTTCCACTAATGGAAGAGATTTCCCCAGAACTAGTCCCCCTTTCCCTGGAATGACTCCAGGGCCATGTTCGATTGGGTCCCCCTGCCCAGCCCCTTCCAGATCCTCAGGGTCCATGGTCCCAGAGGAGTCCCCGGTGGGCCAGACCATATCTTGGTTACCGCTATCAAGGTCCAGCAGCTTCTTCTCCTGTTTGCCTCTAGGTACAGCCAGCAGACACTTGTCCCCTTGTCTTGGCCTTTTTTGAGGAACCAGCTTTCTGAGGAGGCAGCCTGTCCTCTATCTCCACCCAGGCCCCTCTGAGATCCTAGGGAGGACACTGCGTCTTAGGGAGGGTGTAAGGAGATGACCAGCCATGATAATCCACTCACAGTACTTATTAGTCACCTATTGAATGCAGAGAGTTGTTTTAGGTGCTTGGAAGTCGTGGAAGCACACTTTCCCTGTCCTCCAGGAGCTAACAGTCTTGGCAGTTCTGTCTAGCCTTCTACCCAGGGCACAGAGTGTTGGGGAGGACAAGGGGAAGGGGGAGGTTCAGGGAAGAAACAGCTATATGGTGGGACTCTAAGGGGCTTTAATTCCCTTCTGGTCCAATGCCATTCTCACCCTAATATGCAGCACCACAAATAGGTCACTCATAGACTGCAGGACAGGCTCCAGTTTGGTAAGGGAGTGACTGTGCAGGTGTTCATCGGATGATGGAGAGATGGATGGGGGGACATGGGGCACCAGTGGAAAATCAATGAGGGAAGGAGCAAGAAAAAGGGGGATGGGGAAAGGGGCGATGGGCTACAGACTCACAGTCTTATACTAACCCCTGGTATGGGGGAGGGAGAGAGGCTTGAAGGAAACAGATGGAGAGGCAGTGAATGCATGAATGATGCTGGTCTACTGGATGCCAGAGAAGGAATCAGGGCATGGTGTGATGAGGGAGTGGGAGGTTTTGCCCTGCAATGGGGTACGAGGGAGGCTTCTCACCCTTCCTTGTCCTGGGCCTGCTCTGCCCTCCTCAGGGTATCTGGGGATGACACTTCCAGACCCCAGTTGACCCCCACCTGACCAGAGAACAGGCAATTCAACTGGTGTGTGTGACCCAGATTACCCAATATCCTCTTCTTCTTCCTCATTATTATCATTATTATATCATTATTATTCTTGTTAATAATACTTAACTTCCTATAATTATACAGTCTATCCCCAGCGGAACTTTGGTCTCCAAAGCAGCCTTCACACACTGTATCTCCTCCTTCATTCATTCAATCAGTCATATTTATCGAGTGCTTACTGTGTGCAAAACACTGAACTAAGCTCTTGGGAGAGTTCAATATAGCAATAAACAGACATATTCCCTGCCCACAACAAGCTCACAATCTAGAGGGAGCTCACAGCCTAAAAGGCATCACAGAGGTGGTTGAAGTGCTTCCAAGTGGTGGACTATGGCGGTGGGGGCCAAGGGGGAGAAAGGAGGAGAGTGGACAGGAGAAATACTGAACATCTGGTGTCGTGTCATTTGGGCTGGGGACAGGCCGGCTGTAAACTGAATATATGGCCTGCCTAGTTCTCCTGCTGGTGATGATGATGTTGATGGTTATGGTATTGGTTATGCTGTTACTATGTGCCAATCGCTGTCCCGAATGCTGGGGCAGATACAAGATAATCAAGTCAGATCCAGTTCCTGTCCCACATGGAGTTCACAGCCTAACAGGGAGGGAGTTAAGCGACTTGCCCAAGGTCACAGAGCAGGCAAGTAGCAGAACTGGGATTAGAACCCAGGTCCTCTGATTTCCAAGGCAATGATCTTTCCAGTAGGCCACATTTCTGGCTTATTTAAAAAAAAAAAGGTAAATTCCGGGCCCCCTCCCAGTCAGGATGTCCTCGGGTCTAGTAGAAAGAGCACATGCCTGGGAATCAGAAGACCAGGGTTCTGTCACTTACCTGCTGTATGACTATGGGCAAGTCACTTAATGACTCTATGCCTCAGTTTCCTCATCTAATAATGTTGGTATTTGTTAAGCACTTACTATGTGCCGAGCACTGTTCTAAGCGCTGGGGGAGATACAGGGTAATCAGGTTGTCCCATGTGAGGCTCACAGTTAATCCCCATTTTACAGATGAGGTAACTGAGGCACAGAGAAGTGAAGTGACTTGCCCAACAGTCACACAGCTGACAAGTGGCAGAGCTGGGAGTCGAACCCATGACCTCTGACTCCGAAGCCCAGGCTCTTTTCCACTGAGCCACACTGCTTCCCCTACCTCATCTGTACACTGAGGATTCAGTGCCTGTTCTTCCTCCCTCTTAGACTGTGAGTTCCATGTGAAAAAGGGACTGTATCTGAACTGATTGTACCTCCATGCTTGGCACATATCGTGACTTAACAAATGTCACGATAGCCAGTATTATGAAAAATATTTTTTACTGTAATAATTATGGTATTTGTTAAGTGCTTATTCCGTGCTAGGTACTGCGTAGTGGATAGAACACAGACCTGGGAGTCAAAAGATAATGGGTTCTAATCCCGGCTCCACCACTTGTCTTCTGTGTGACCTTGGGCAAGTCACTTCACTTCTCTGGGCCTCAGTTACCTCATCTGTAAAATGGGTATCGGGACTGTGAGCCCCACGTGGGACAGGGACTGGGTCCAACCCTGTTTGCTTGTATCCACCCCAGTGCTGAGTACAGAGCCTGGCACATAGTAAATGCTACCAGAATTATTATGAAAGATTTGGTCTCTGGGCTTTGGGGTTCTAGACTCTGTCCCCCTGGTCTGGACTGAGGCAGGCAGCATGACAGCAGGCTTCCCTGTCAGGCTAGGGGCAGAGGTTGGCCTAGTGATTGCAGTAGGGATTCTGTCTGTGCCGTTTGGCTCGGCCACTGATCTCTGCCAGCCATGGCCCCTGGTGCAAGGAGCCAGTGGCAAGAGGAGGATGAGATAGCAAGATCCTCCCCGACTGGATAGGCTGGAGCCCATGGAAAGATGAAGTGGAAACCGACTGTCTACTCCCACTAGTATCTTCAGAGACAAGATCGTTGCTGCAGCTGAAGGTTTCAATTAGTCATTTAAAACTAAACTGCTCCATCTGGACAGAAAGAAAGAGTTATTTAATGCCATGTCATGATTATAGATCTAGTTCCCCCTTCAGAGCTGCAGGGAATAACACATTTGACTTCATAAATGAATGATCAGAAAATTTGCCAGTTGACATTTAGGTTTTCTAACCAGCTGTGGTCCCTGCCCCCCTCCCCCGCCTCTCCGATCCCAGCCTCAAATGATTTTTCCTTGGCAGGAGCCCAGAGTCAGCATTCTGGCCTCCGTCACAGATTCAGGCTGGAATTTCACGGGCAAATTAGCTGGCTTATTCAGGCCCCAAAATACCCAATCAGTAATTTCTGGGTATTTCAGGGAGAGGGCTTTGTCTCGAAATATCCAGATCGCTGAAATGAATGTGTATTTTGAAGTCTCAGTGATTAGAATGACTTTCATTTCCAGACCTAAAACTTGCTTCGTGATCTTGAGAAACTGACTTCACTTCTGATCCTCTGTTTCTCTCTCTGTAAAATGGGTGGGGTTGCATTTCCCTGAAAAAAAAAAATACATCACTTTGGCCGAGAAGATCCCTAATCCTAAATAACCAGGTGCAACGATACTTAAGAAGTACTGGATTGTACTGTGTACCGGTAGTAGGTGTGAACCAGTGGTTGACCCAGCCCAGTTTTCTGTCTCTGCTGAGGACACTTATGCTTTCTTGGGGACACAGTGTGATTATTATTATTTATTATTGCTGCTGTTATTATTATTATTATATTTATTCAGAGTGTTCTATGTTTCAAGCTGGGCTAAGCTCCAGTATAGATACTAGATAAGAAGTCCTGGCCCCGACCCTGGCCCACACATGGGGACAATGTTCTAAGAGGGTGGGAGAGTCGTGATCTATCCTCTTTTGAGAGATGAGGAAACTGAGACCCACATAAGTCAAGTGACTTGCCCAGATAGGTCAAGTGTGTCTCAGAGACCTAGTGGAAAGAGCACAGGCCTGAGAGCAACAGGACCTGGGTTCTAATTCAGGCTCTGCCACTTATCTGTTGTGTGACCTTGGGCAAGACACCTAACTTTTCTGTGCCTCGGGTACCTCACCTGTAAAATGGGGATTTTATGAGCCCCCATGAGACAGGGACTGTGTCCAACTCGATTATCTTGTTTCAATGCCAGGGCTTAGTTTGGTGCCTGGCACATAATAAATGCTGAACAAACCCCATTTTAAAAAACAGAACAAAGCAAAACAAAACAAAAAAGCCACAGCATATCAGAAGCAGAGCTGGAATAAAAACCTGGGTTTCCTGACTCCCATTGATCTCTCGATCTCTTACCCATTTGTAGCCCCTGCTCTCACTGCACTTTACTAAAGGGATCAGTGAACCACAGGTGAAAAGGACAGTGTTAGTAAAACTGAACTAGGAGTCTTGCCCAGAAAGGCCTAGAACGATTTCTGGGACCGCTAATACTTTCTGAGGTAACTCAGGCTCTGCTGCTTCTATACTAAGTGCTTGTGAGAGTACAATATAACAGAGTTGGTGGACACGTTCCCTGATCATAATGATCTTACAGTCGAGAGGGCAAGACAGACATTAATATAAATAAATAATTAAATTATGGTTACACGTATAAGTCCTGTGGGGCTGAGAGAGGGGTGAATAAAGGGTGAAAATACAAATGCAAGGCCAAACCCCCTTTGTGGGTCAGGGACTGTGTCTAATCTGATTTTTTTGTATCTATTCCAGCATTGGCCACAAAGAGTGACATTTAGTAAGCATTTAACAACTATCACCATTATTAGTATTACCTTTCCCCTGCTGAAGGTAAGCTAATGTCTAGGGTCGGGCCTGTGCAGAAAACTTGTTGTCTGGTGGACACTGAACAGTTATCTCTGTCTAGCTCAGAATTCCCTGGTTACTGGATCTGGCACCTGTCAGCTTGGTATTTTATTAGTTCTGTTGAGTGGGCATAAATGGGGCCACACCTAGGTATTCCTAAATCCACTGTTCTCTGCCCTCCCCGCCCACTCCACCTATCTTTGTCTTCTGCAGTTTCTGCCTCACTCCCTTGAGGGGTTAATAAAAACACCACTGAGGCAGAGGAGCCCACGGAGGCTGAGTGAAACCCTTTCCCCTCCCCAAGAGGCAGATTTCAGCCCTCGCCCAGGGCTGAACCTTGCTTGGTTGTTGTGCCTGAAGAGATGACAGTGACAGTTCAGTCCACAAGGTCACCTGTTGCCCTTTTTCTGCCATTCTCCAATTTCCCAGAGGAACGACTGATGTGACACTTTCTCACTCACTTCTGACCATTGGTTTTAAGGCCCTCCATCATTTACCAGCTCTCTTCTCCCACTACCTTCTGGCTCTCACTCCTCTTTCCTCCCAAGCTCACCTTTTTACTATGCCTTTTTCTGGACTCCCCCTCCTCCGATCCCTTGCTTGTGCCCTTTGTCTGGACTTGAATTCCCTCAGACTTCATTTTCCCTTCTTCTAAGCCCCCTGAAACATCACCTTCTCCAAGAAGCCCTCCCTAAATAAGCTCCACCATGCCAGGAAAAGGCCACCCAACAACAGCTCTCAGCAGTCTGCATAATTCTTGTCCAACATTAATTTAGATTAATCATTTATCTTGTTTACTATACACTTTTACTATCAGCATGTGGTTTCTTTCTTCCAACTACTGGTGAATGATCAGGTCTGTCAAACTCCCCAGTTACAATATAAGTATCCTTAGAGGGCAGGGACTATGACCATAATATATGGTAATCTTCCAAGGGATTTGTAGAGTGAGCAGAACAGCTCTTGATGGATTGATTGATTGATCCAACAAAGGGGGAAGAATGGAGGCAGGGGTCATTCCTGTCCACCCAGGAACTTCGACTCCCCTCTGCTTGGGAGGACCACCAGCCAGACCAGCCCAAGTCAGCTCCCAGGTGGTACTCTGGCCCCTTGGAGGCTGGCACCCCAAAATGTGTAGCAGCGTGTTCCCTGGACTCAGGTTCTAAGAGATCCGAAGAGAAGGGAGGACACAGGCAGCCAAAAAAGATAATAAAAATATTGATGGCATTTGTTAAGCGGTTACTATGTGCCAAGCACTGTTCTAAGTGCTGGGGTAGAAGCAAAGGTGGTATTCACAGTCTTAAGCCCCATTTTACAGATGAGGTAACTGAGGCACAGAGAAATGAAGTGACTTGCCCAAAGTCACACAGCTGACAAGTGGCAGAGCCAGGATTAGAACCCACAGCCTCTGACTCCCAAGTCCACTAGGCCACTTTGCTTCTCTTAATCCCCACTGCATCACAAGGGAGATAGAGTAGAGGGTCACATCTCAAGGGGGTTCCTGACCCAGAGCTCCCTACAGAGAGAGGGGCAGCCAAGATATCACTTCAGCTTTGCATTCCCCTAATGGTCTGCTTTCCCCCTTTCTTCCACTTTCCAGTCTCCACCCCACCCCACTCAGTGGATCAGTCAATCAGTGCTGATCCCTTTCTATTCCAAGGTGAACCGAGGCACCCTCCATCTCCAAGTCAAATGCTATCTTGTGACTGCCCGAGATAGCAAAGTGGAACTCGGAAGTGTGGGCAACCAAAACCATTAGATAGACAGCCCAGGCCAGGAATGTGGAAGGTGTCCCTCACCCCGGTGCCAACCAAGTAAGGTATGAGGAGGCAGAGGGGCTGGAGGGAATGGAGGTTGGACATGCAGAAACCGGAAGCCCAAACAGCCCAGAAGGACAAGTGATAAATACCTGCCACCTCCGACATTCTGGGCAGCAGATCGAGATTTGCAGCCGCCAGCTGCGGGTCACCTCTGCCGGTGTGTGGGATGCCCACTCTGTCTGGACCAAGTGAGGAGCTGTGGGACAGGTGAGTGTCCCATTGAATGCTCATGGGGCTGGAAGCTAGGGCGCTTCATCATACTTGTGTAACACCTAAATATATTCCTCCCAAGTGGTGGAAGCTAGATGCTTCTCCATGTGGTAGTAACACACAAGTGAATTCTTCCTGAGTGGGAAGCATTCATGGGTTGGAGCTAGGTGCTTCCCCATATGTGAGTAACAAATGAGTGAATTCCTCCTGAGTGGGAAGTGTTCATAGTCGGGGTCTAGGTGGATTCACTACTATGCATTGCTCAGTAATGCATAAATTTATTCCTCCCAGGAGGGAAGTTTAATTTGCCACGTGTGAAAAACTAAAATAAGTGTATTCCTAAAAGGGAAATTCAATTCACCACATAAAATAAATCTTGCATAGCTCGGCCTCTCTGACGCTGGTCTCCCCATCTCGCTGTGTCGATCCTCAAATCCAACTCTGTACTATGGATAACACTTTCCCATGCCCTTCCTCTGGTCTGGAACTCCTTCACCCTCCATATACTCCAGGTCACCACTCTCCACATCTTGAAAACCTTTTTAAGGAAACGTCTCCTCTAAGAGGCCTTCCCCAGTCAAGGTCTCTCTGTCCCAACACTCTCTTCCTTCTGAGTTGTCTACACCCTTGGATCTGTACCCTTTGGGCATTTGGTATTCACCCCACCCTCAGCCCTACAGCACCAATGTACATATCCATAATTTATTATTTATATTAATGTCTATCCCCCACTCTGAGCTCATTGTGGGCAAAGAACAGGTCTACCAACTGTTATACTGTACTCTCTCTAGAGCGTAGTACAATACTCTGAACACAGTAAGCCCTCAATAAATACCAGTGATTGATTTTTGAGCCTCAACTGAGAAGTAAGCGTGGCCTAATGGAAGGAGCACAGGCCTGGGAATCAGAGGACCTGGGGTTCTAATCCCAGTTCTGCCATTTGTCCGTTGTCTACCCTGGGGAAAGACAAAACTTCTCTGGGCCTCAGTTCCTTATCTGTAAAATGAGGATTCAATACCTATTCTTTCTCCCTCTTAGATAGCGAGACTCATTTTGGCAGGACTTTTCCAATTTTCTTACCTTCCTGCTTGGACTGTGAGCCTCATGTGGGACAGGAATTGTGTCTGAACTGATTAACTTGTATCTACCCCAGCACTTAGTAATGTGTTTTTTTAAATGGCATTTGTTAAGCACTTACTCTGTGCCAGCCATTACCTTAAGCCCTGGAATAGATGTGAGTTAATTGGATTGGATACAGTCCCTGTCCCACATAGGTCTTACAGTTGTAATTCCTAATTTGCAGATGAGGTAACTGAGACACAGAGAAGTTGTCACTTGCCCATGGCCATTCAGCAGACAAATGGCTTTGCTGGGATTAGAACTCAGGTCCTCTGACTCCCAGGTCCCTTCTCTTTCCATTAGGACATGCTGCTTCTCAGTGCTTTTTATTGGTATTTGTTAGGTGCTTACTATGTGCCAGAGACTGTACTAAGTGCACTGAGGTAGAAATAAACTAATCAGGTTGGACACAGTCCATGTCCCACATGGATTTACAACATTAATCCTCATTTTACAGATGAAGGAACTGAGTGGCACAGAGAAGTTAAGTGATTTGTTCAAGGTCACACAGCAGACAAGTGGAGCCGAGATTAAAACACAGGCCCTCCCAGGCCCATGCTCTATAAACTAGGCCATGCTGCTCTTGATGGGGAGTGCTTAACAAATATCTTTTAAAATGACCATTTTAAGCACTTGGGAGCATACAACAGAAGCAAGACACACATGCCATTCTCTCAAGGAGCTTACAGTCTAATGAGGGAGACAGGAAGACATGATTTTCAGAGTGGAAGCAGGATGAAAAATCAGGATTACAACACATAGTAATACAGGTACATCACAATGCAGGCCTGAATAAAGCAACAAGCAGACCAATAAATATATGCATGAACCCAAGTGTGGAGAATGGGAAATAAATTCATTCATTCAATCCTATTTAATTATCCTCAACTAATCTCTCTCTCGTTTATCAAATCCTGTCGATCCGATGTTTACAGCGTAACTAAAAACTGCCCTTTCCTCTCCATCCAAACTGCTTCTACACTAATCCAGGCCTCGTCACATCCCACCTTGACCACTGCCTCCTTATTGGCCACCCTGCCTCCTGTCGCTCCCCATGCCAATCTAATCAATCAATTGTATTTATTGAGCACCTACTGTGTGCAGAACAATCAATCAAGCCATCAAACAATGATATTTCTTGAATGCTTACTATATGCAGAGCACTACACTAAGCACTTGGGAGAGTCCAATGCAACAGAGTCGGTAGACATATTCCCTCCCCACAACAAGCCTTTCCTCTACCACTCTGCCCAAGATCAACAGCTTTCTGAGCCCCGTGAGTGCCTTGGGTGCCCCGGGTGCCCCATCAGCATCTGGATGAGACGCAGGAAGGAGGAACTAAGGATGGGAGAGCCCAAGGAGGGTGGGTGGAGAGGTTGGGCTCTTCAGCTGCCCAGGGCTTGTTGAAATGGCAGTGGGATTCTTGAGTGGGAGGATCAAAGTGCCTTGTGCCTAGAGTGGGCGGGCCTTGTGCATACACAGGCGCCCTGGGTTGGGGGAATGAAAGGTCCCAGTGTGGAGCCAACAAAGCAGATCTTTTGTGCATTATTCACTGTCCCCGGCCCATGGCCTAAGGCACGTTCTTGGCCTTGGGACCCTGGACCCAGAAGACTGGGCGCAGACTTGCCCCTGGTAGAGTTCTTGGGGCCTGTGGACCCAGGCTCAGACCCCTTGGCCACCCCAGGAGCTGGGAATTTGAGGGGCACCTGGAGTCAGCCCAGCCTGACACCGACCTGAAGGAAGCACCAGCTCACGCTTGACTCTTCTTGGCTTCTGGGAAATGTCCTGGGGGTGGGAGAAGGTAGCACCGTTCTGATGTTGCCAGACTGATCAGCTCCTCCCTCTCGTTTTTCTCCCCTGCCTGTGCCTTCCCCAGCTGATCAGGCACCACTTAATCCACGAGTCCAGTGCCGCTCCTCTAGAACCAGGCCACAGGCTTTGGCTTCCTTTCTGAGAGTGGGCTGGCAGGTGGCCTTGAGGAGGTGTAGCCTAGAGGAACAGTGTGCTATTAGCCTCTCTTGGGGACACTAAGACCCACAACTGGAGAATGAGGCATAGGGGCCACAGAGCAAAAAGCAGCACCTTCAATTGAGGACGAGGGAGGGGCCAATTGTGAACGGCATCTATGGCTGTGCAGTTCGCCTCCAGAAACAAGGTTTGGCCTGCCTGAGGAAAGTCTAGGCTGCTTAACCGAAGCCTGTCTGCCCAAGTGAGGTCTGGCCTGCCCCAGTGAAGCCTGGCCTCCCTGACTGAAGCTTGGTCTGCCCCAGAGAGGCCTGACCTTCCTGAATGAAGCCTGACCTGTCTGTATGAAGCCTGGCCTACCCGAGCGAGTCCTAATCTTCCTGAGTGAAGCCTAGTTTGTCTTAGCAAGGTCTGGCCTGCCTGAGGAATATCTGGACTGCTTCAGCAAAGCCTAGTCTACCAAGTGATGCCTGGCCAGCCTTAGAGATGCAAGTGAGGCCTGTCCTTCCTAAGAGAAGCTTGGTCTACCTGAGTGAGGCCTGTTCTGCTGGAGAGAGGCATGGTCTGCCTGAGTGAGGCCTGGTCTGCCCGAGCGAGGCTTGGCCTGCTTGAAGTCTAGTATGCCTGAGTGAGGTCTGGCCTGCTTAAATGAAGCCTGTTCTACCTATATGAAACGTGGCCTGCTTGAGTTTCCCACCCATACCCTGCCCTTCCTCTGTCATTTCCATCACCATAGGCAATACTACTATCCTCCCTATCTCATAAGCCCATTTGGAATTAACCTCAACTAATCTATCTCATTCACCAAATCCTTTAGGGCCTCTCTTTACAGCATAACTTAAATTCACCCTTTTTTCTCCATCCAAACTGCTACTACACTGATTGAAGAACTTATCAAATCCCATCTTGACTACCCAGCCTTCTGTCTCTCCCCACTCCAATCCAAACTGCACTCTGCTGCCAGGATCATTTTTCTAAAAAAAAGTTCATCCACATCACTCCTCTCCTCAAGTACCTCCAGTGGGTGCCCAGCCACCTCCACTTCAAACAGAAACTCCTTACCGTCAATTTTAAAGCACAGAATCAGCTTGCCCCCTCCTACCTTTACCTTGTTGATTTCCTCCTACAATCCGGACTGACTTTGCTCCTCAAGTCCCAGCTTGCTCACTGTGCCTTGATCTCATCTATCTCACCCACCCACTCCTTAGCCACTTTCTTCTTCTGGAACTCCCTCTTCATCCATATATGCCGGAGCATCACTCTCCCCACATTCAAAGTTTTATTAAAGTCACATTACCTCCAAGAGGCCTTCCCCAATTGAATCCCCATTTCCCCTAATAATAATGTTAGTATTTGTTAAGCGCTTACTATGTGCCAAGCACTGTTCTAAGTGCTGGGGTAGATACAGGGTAATCAAGTTGTCCCACGTGAGGCTCACAGTTAATCCCCATTTTACAGATGAGGTAACTGAGGCACAGAGAATTTAAGT
Organism: Ornithorhynchus anatinus; assembly: GCF_004115215.2. NCBI lineage: Eukaryota > Metazoa > Chordata > Mammalia > Monotremata > Ornithorhynchidae > Ornithorhynchus > Ornithorhynchus anatinus. The sequence goes on along the minus strand of NC_041738.1, from coordinate 23,420,623 downwards.
GACTTGCCCACAGTCACACAGCTGACAAGTGGCAGAGCTGGGATTCGAACTCATGACCTCTGACTCCCAAACCCGTGCTCTTTCCACTGAGCCACACTGCCCCTACTCCCTCTCCCTTCTGCATTGCCTATGCATTCAGATCTATTCCCTTTAAGCACTTTATATTCACCACACCCTCAGCCCTTCAGCCTGTGTGTAAGTTACCTGTAATTTATTTATTTTATTGTCTGTTTCCCCTTCTAGTCTGTGAGCTCTTGTGAGTTGGGAATTTGCCCACCAACTCTGTGACATTGTACTGTCCCAGGTGCTTAGTATAGTGCTCTGCACAAAGTAAATGCTCAATAAATAATGATTGATTGAATGGTGAGTGAGGCCAGGCCTGTCCTGCCTGGCCTGCCTGAATGAAGCCTGTTCCACCTGAATGAAGCCTGTTCCACCTGAATGAAGCCTGGCCTGCCTGAGCAAAGCCTGGACATCATGAGTGAGACCTGGTTTGCCTAAACGAAGCCTGGACTTATTGAATAAAAGTTGGCCTGCCCGAGCAAGACCTGGCTTGCCAGAAGGAAGCCTGACCTGCCTCAGTAAAGCCAGGAATTCCTGAGTGAGGCCTGGCCTGCAAGATGGGGATATACATTCCACTCAGGGAATCAACAGATCAAATGGGGCCTGAGACTACAGTGGTGATCTTCTCTCCATCAGCAAGGTTAGTGTTCTCCTGCGGAACTAGGATGAGGCCCCTCAATTCAGATAGATGGACTAAGCGCCCCAGTGTGTGTCGGGGGGGGGTGTTACTGGGTAAGGAAACTGGGCTCCTGGCTCAAGCATTCTCTCCTTTTGGCATTTCAGCTCCTCCCCTTTTCTTCCTGCCCCAGACAGCTGCCAGGTTTGCTCCAACTTATTGGAGTTGGGGGTTCTGGGGGAGTACCACCCCAGAAAACCTGCCCTTGGAGGACCACCATCTGCTGACATGCAAGCTCCAACCAGTCAGTCAGTCAGTCAGTCAGTCAATCAGTTGTATTTACTGAGTACTTTGTGCAGAGCACTGTACTAAGCAGTTGAGAGAGTACAGAACAATAAACAGACAAATTCCCAGCCTCCAATGACATCTTCCACCTCTCAGCCTCATGTGCTGCTCTCCCAACTAGTCCAACTCAGCTGATCACATAGGCTCCAGGGTATTCTGATTATATATCCCACTTGGATCAGGTCAGCTCTGTATTTCTCTCATGCAGCCCACATGATTTCAGAACATTAAATAGCTGCCTTGGAATTAGAATGACCATGGCTAACCCAGTCAGAACTCCCAGTCTTGACCCCTAGAAGCTTTTTTCTCTTTCAAAGTCTGGATTTCTGGGCATGCTTACACTTAACAGTGACGATTATTACATTTATTGAGGTCATTACTTTGTGCTAAGCAGGGGGTAGATCCAAGATTACTGAGATTGAACAAAAATCCTTAAGGGACTTACAGATTAAATGGGAGGGAGAGCAAAGATTTCATCCCCATTTTATGGATTAGGAAACTGAGGCCCAGAGAGTGGATTGGCTTGGGAAGGGAATGGAAGGCTAAGGTCACCCACAGGCCAGAAGCAGAGCTGGGACTGGGACGAGGGCCTACTGACTTCCAGTTTCACTCTCTTTCCTTTAGACCATGATGCCATACGTGATGGTTTGATTATTATTATGATGATGTTGATGATGATGATGACAATAATGATGATAATGATGGCTTTTAACCTCATAGATTTCTGGGACCTGTGAGGTGTGTGTTCAGGAGTGCTGGGGGGCTTTTCCCTTTCCTCAGTTCCTGAGAAAGAAGAAGTTGTACAAGGATGAGAAATGATGGGAAGAGGTTGATTCTGAGACTTCAGGATGGAGTACCTGGGCAGAGGTACTTGATTGTAGTGTTAATGGCTTGTGCAGCAGCACTTGTAATCTCTCATCCCTTTCAGTCAGGTTCCTGCTGAGTTCCAGAATAGAGCAAGTGAATAGGTGGGGCAAAGGTGCAGCATATTAAGAAGTGCATGTGTGGTCTCCATCCATAATAATGTTGGTATTTGTTAAGCGCTTACTATGTGCCAAGCACTGTTCTAAGCACTGGGGTAGACATAGGGGAATCAGGTTGTCCCACGTGGGGCTCACAGTCTTAATCCCCATTTTACAGATGAGGGAATTGAGGCACAGAGAAATTAAGTGACGCCCATAGTCACACAGCCGACAAGTGGCAGAGCTGGGATTCGAACTCATGAGCCCTGACTCCAAAGCCCGTGCTCTTTCCACTGAGCCACGCTGCTTCTCACTATCCATGTTAATCAGCTCCAGGCAGAAGCAGAACTAGAGCCTTGGTCTTGGAATTCACAGAGCCACTGGGTCAACAACAGGGCTACAAGCTTGAGATAGTGCCAAAAATTTCAGGTAGCTTGGCCCTCGATGATCTTTGTGGGGTCTAGACACACCGATGTGTGGGGCATCATATGTGCTATAGCAGACTTGCAACAGCCATTTTGTGAAAGTCCATCTGAATCTACATGAATCTAGAGTGTTTTTTCTGTGGGGCATCGATTCCCCTTCCCCTCTGCCCCAGCTTCCCAAGTAAGCTCTGGGGTCATTCCATTCCCTTCCCAGATCCCCGTGAACCCAAGCACCGCTTCCCAGCCTTGAAACTCAGCAGCAGAAGCCCCACTTCCTGGACCCCCTTCCTTTCCAAGCCAATCCACTGCAGAGGGAGGCCACAGGTATATATAAAAATGTTGGATCTAAGGCTTCTTGCACTGTTTCCTAACCGGAAGAGGACCGGACCAGCTGAAAACTGGGCATGTGCTACCCTAATCATCAGTTCATAAAAAGGATTTAGTCAACCTACTTGTGGGCTCAGGACCTAATCAAGTAATCAAGACTGGGTCAAGTGCAAACAAGGCCCAAAAGAAAGCAGTTCTACTCTCCTTTGCTGGGCTCCTTCTCTTTGGTGTATGTGGAGTCTGGATCCAGGGGATTCTGGGAGCATTGCTTCAGAGTGAGGGTCTTGTCCTCTGAGCCTGGAGAGATGCGGAGCAGGAGAGGAAAAAGGTGGCCATGGAGAGGAAGACTTTGAAAGATGTAGGTGAGTCAAAAGGACTTTTGTCTTCAGGGCTGTGGTGAGTCTGTGACTGTAGGAAACCCTGGGGGTGGGACATGAAAAGTGAAATCATGATGGAGACCACCATCCCTGGCCTCTTGGGACTCAAGAGGCAGCCTTGGGGTCAGAAAACCTCAGCCGGCTCATGAGCCCTACTCCTTGGTCATTCCAGGCATATACTTCCAATCTCAAGCAGAATCAAGCCCTTTTCATCTCCAAAAAACTCCCCACCCAATCCCAACTTGCTCTTAGATCTATTCATCATCCTCTTTATTCTTTCCTCTCACCTTTTCCTCATCCCTTCTATTCCTGCTCCTCTTCTCCAGGATCCCGGTGGTCCCAGGAATTCTGGGTCCCTGACTCAACCTCTAGATTGGGCAGATTCAGATGGACAACACAGGGTACACGACTCCATTCCGTTATCCTTTCAGCCCCATAATAGTAGCAGTAATAACAGTAAGAATAATAACAGTATTTGTTAATAACTTACCATGTGTTGAGCACTGGCTTAAGCACTGGAGTAGATATAAGATAATCAGGTTGGACACAGTCCCTGTCCCACATGGAGCTCACAGTTTTAATCCCCATTTTATAGATGAGGTGTCTGAGGCACAGAGAAGTGAAGGAACTTGCCCAAGGCCATAGAGCAGAGAAGTGGCAGAACTGGGTTTAGAACCAAAGTCCTTCTGACTCCCAGGCCCATGCTCTATCCACTAGGCCATGCTGCTTCTCTAAATATTAGTAGTAGTATAGTATTTTTTTAGTACTCACTTTGGGGTAGAACACTGTACTAGGCACTGTGCCCAGTGTAGCACATGTAATGTCACATATCTCTCCATGTGTAGTATTTGGGAGGGCTGTCGGTGGACATGCCTCCCTGGCTTATTGGGTCACTATTCCTTTCCTTGGCCTCACCTGGTCTCTCAGGAGGTATAGTGTTGATGGGAACCTGATGTGTTCCCTCAAAAGGTCAGAATCAGAGGCCAGTATCACCACAAGGGTCCAGAGCAGGCTGCTCCCCACTTCCTGCTTGCCTGGCCCAGAGCTTCTCCACTGACCAATCAGTTTGGCTGTCCGCCATTAGGAGGCTATGCCTGAGGACTCTGGAAGTAGTGGTCAATAGCATTTATTAAGTGCTTACTGTGGACAGAGCACTGTGGGCAGAGCATTGGGAAATAATGAACATGTGAGAATTAAACACTGTTCTTACCCCTCGGGGGACTCATGATCTGAAATCTGACTGAAAGCAGAGGTGAATATGTTGGTGTTTGAGATTCCAGTGCCCCCCAACAGGTCTCCAGGCAAGGGTTGACTGAACACACCTCCATTCCAACCCAATCCTTGCAGGCTCTGGGGAACACCTCCTTCCACACCCCACCCCTAGACCCCTCAGGAAGAATCGTATGTTTGTGGACTCTGCCCTCCTCCACCAAGTCCTGGGATGAAGGGCTGTCAAAAGGACATGAAGGTGGGAACTTGTGGACAAAAGATTTGGACTCTTTTTTTAATGGTATTTGTTAAGCACTTACTATGTGCCAGGCATGTTCTAAGTGCAGGGGTAGATACAAGCTCATCAGGTTGGACACAGTCCCTGTCCCACATGGGATTCACACTCTTAATCCCCATTTTACAGATGAAGTAAATGAGGCCCAGAAAAGTGAAGTGACTTACCCAAGGTCACACACTAGATAAGTGGCAGAGCCAGGACTAGAACCCAGGTTTTTCAGACTCCCAGCCGCATGTTCTATACATTAGGCCATGCTTCTGGTCTTTCACAGCAAGGAGAAAGTCATAACCCTGGAAGGGAGCCAGAGGAGGTCCTGAAGAGTGGGCGGGTTCAAGGGAGGGCTCCGCCTATGGGCAACGATCCGCTGAGTATGCCCATCCCCAGGGACTGATGAGTGACCCACATTCATCTGACCTGCCCTCAGGGTCAACAGTAGCCCTCAGCCAGAGGTCATGCTTCTCCACACAGAACACGGACACGCACACAGTCTCCTTGGCTTCGGCACGCGATTGTTCAGTTGAGCTCAGACAGTGTGGAAGGAGAGGGCGAGGAAGAGGGAGAAGAGGGAGAAGAGAGAGAAGGTGAAAAGGAAAGGGAGAAGGAGAGGGAGAAATCGATCAATCATTTTTATTGAGCATTTAAGTATGCAGAGCGCTGTACTAAGCACTTGGAAGAGCACTGTACTCGTCCGCTCAACTGTATATATTTTCGTTACCCTATTTATTTTGTTAATGAATTGTACATCGCCTTGATTCTATTTATTTGCCATTGTTTTTACGAGATGTTCTTCCCCTTGACGCTGTTTAGTGCCATTGTTCTTGTCTGTCCGTCTCCCCTGATTAGACTGTAAGCCCGTCAAACGGCAGGGACTGTCTCTATCTGTTGCCGACTTGTTCATCCCAAGCGCTTAGTACAGTGCTCTGCACATAGTAAGCGCTCAATAAATACTATTGAATGAATGAATGAATGAATACTACAGAGTTGGTAGGAGTGGTCCCTGCCCACAGTGAGATTACAGTGTAGTGGGGAAGACAGACATTAAAATAAATTACCTATAGGGGAGGCGTCAGAGCATAAGGAAATTAACATAAGTGCTGTGGAGTTGGGGTGGGATGAGTGTCGAAGTGCTCAAGGAGTACAGCCCAAATGCATAAGCAACTGGAGGGAAAATCTGGTGGAGAGATGACAGGTTAGGCAGGAATGATTTCCTGGAGGACATGTGATTTTAGGAGGGCTTTGAAGGTGGAGAGTGTCTCAGGTCTGTTGGATATGAAGGGGGAAGGAGTTCCAAGCAGGAAGGATGATGAGAGAGATAAGGAAGAGGGAGAGAGAGGAGAGAGAGAGAGAGAGAGAAAGGACAGGAAGAAAGAGGGAGAGGGAGATAGGGAGAAAGAATAAGGAAAAGAGTGGGAGAAAGAGGAGAGGGAGGACAGAGATTAAAGAGGAAGGGAGAGAGAGAGAGAGAGAGACGGCAGTCAAGAAAGAGGGAGGGAGCAAGAGAAAGAGAGGAGGGGGGAGGGAGAGAGAGAAAGAGAAGAGAGGGAGAGAAAGGGAAAGAGAAAGGAATAGGGGGGAAGGGGAGTGGGAGAGGGAGAGTGAGGACAGACAGGAAGAAAGAGGGAGAGGAAGGAAGAAAGCAAGAGAGAAAGAAAGAGGGAAAGAGAAAGAGTGAGATGGGGAGAGGGAGAGGGAAGACAAACAGGAAGAAAGAGGGAGAGGGAGAGAGAGGGAGAGATCAGGAAAGAGAGAGAAGAGGGGGATTAGGGAGGAGGAGAGAAAGGCAGAAACTGAGACCAGCAGGGGCATCAGATGAAGAAGTGGGCAGTCCCTTGGGTGGGAAAGGCTCTGCAGTTCAGGACACTGGTTTGGGGGATGGCCCTTCCATTCCCCAGGATAATGCTCCTAAACTGCCTGGTAGAATTTTATAAGACCCAGTTTGTCCCCTCTTCCAGAATTGTGGTAGGAGAAGCAGTTGTCCTACTCGGGGTAGAGCCTGGATCACCCCAGACTTGCAGGGGCTCAGTGATCTTGCTGGCACAAAGGATTCTGGGTTGCAGCTAAGACAAGAGCTGTCTGCAGGTGATGATTGTTCGCTGGGATCTGGTGGTCTTCTGGGGCCTTTTATGTCAGCTGGGAGACATGAAAAATCAAACATCATGACTTCCAGACTCTGGGACTGCCAAGAGTGTAAATCTTGGGCATTTCAGCCTGTTCTGGCAATGCCAGGGCCTTGACTGGGCTCCTGATTGGAAGTCCTATCCTCATGGTAGTCTTCTCCTGGGGGAGTCCTGCCTCCAGCTCTGCTCTCAAGGAGGTCTGGCTCAATCAGTCAATCAATCACTGATATTTATTGAGCACTTACTGTGTGCAGAGCACTGTACTAAGCACTTGGAAGAGTACAATTCAACAATATTACAGACACATTCCCTGCTCCCAAGGAGCTTATTGCCTAGAGGCTCCTTCAAGAAGATGGCCAGACTGATGAAGAGACAGTCAGTCAATCAATTGTATTTATTGAGCACTAATTGTATGCAGAAAACTCTACTAAGTGCTAGGAAGAGTACAATATAACAAATACACATTGAATCCCTGCACACATCGAGTTTACAGTCTAGAGGGCAAAGAGACCAACAGACTAAGGTGGCCATTTGTCCTGTTTTATAGCAGCTAGTCACTGTGTAGCTCTGTTCCTACCCTGTACATCTAAGGCCCAGGCATCTTTATGTCTGGTGTTTTGATTTTCGGTGCCCAGTCTCCTTCCGCCTTAGCTCCTGCCACCAACTCCTTTGACTTGCAAGGTGCGCCTGAGTCCAGAAGGAACTGGAAGGTGATTGAAATTACCCTGGAGAAATTGGGGTGATTGGAGTCTCCTTGGAGAAATGCTTTAGGTTTGGAAGAACTAGGTGTTCTTTTTCAAAACGGGGTAAATGGGATACTCTTATTATTCTGTGGGTCAGGCATGAAGCATGTGACATCACAGATGTCCTCTAGACTGTAAACTTGTGGTGAGCAAGAACATATCTACCATCTCTGTTGTATTGTACTCTCCCAAGTATTTAGTTCAGTGCTGTGCACACTGTAAGTGGTGATTAAATACCATTGATGATGATGATGATGATGATGATGATGTCAAGAATTCTTGACTTCTCTCAGGGATCAGCTTACCTCAGACAGCAATAGCGGCCAAACACTTAGGGCAGAGGGTGGACCAGATTCTGTATCATGCTGTACTGAGCTCCCGGAAATGGGGGCAGGGATGGGCTTGCTTACTACACTTCCCATCTCCTGATGTGTTACCGGCCTAGGCCCCTCTAGCAGAGTTTTTTAGGAAGTAATGGTAGTAGAAATAGTAGCAATCAATTGATTAATCAACAATATTTATTGAGCACTTACTGAGTGCAGAGCACTGTCCAAGTGCTTGGAAGAGTACAGTAGAACAGAATCAGCAATAAACGTTCCCTGCCCATAAGAAGCTTACAGTCTAAAGGGGGAGACAGACATTAATAGGAATGAATAAGTAATTTAAAACACGTAATTTAAAAATATGTTCATAAGTGCTGTCGGGTTGGCGCTGGGGCCAATATAAAATGTCTAAAAGTCACAGACTGATGTGCATAGATGAGGGAGAAGCGAGAGCAAGCAGTAATAGTAACAGAAACAGCAGTAGTCGTCGTAATAGCAGCAGTATTTAAGTGTACTCGGAGCCACTGACATTACGGAGTATTCTCCTACCCAGCCCCTCCTCCAATTCTAAGACAAGACTCTCTGTCCCTTTCCTAATCAATTGATCAATCAATCACAATAATAGTATTTGCTTACTGCTTACCATGTGTCTAGTATTTTTATAAATGCTTGAGTACATACTAGTTAATCAGGTTGGACCTAGCCTCTATCCCATATGGGGCTCATAGCCTAAGCATGAGGGAAGGCGGATATTGAATCCCCAATTTACAGGTGAGGACACTGATTCGTGGGGAAGTGAAATGACTTGCTCAGAGAGATTGCATCTCACTCTCCTGTCGATTGAGTGCTTAATAAAAGTACAGAGCACTGTACTTAGCTCTGCAGAGAGTAACAATAGTAATTGCGCTATTTGGTAAGCGTTTACTAGGTGACAATCACTGCAGTAGATACAACATCATCAGTTCAGATACAGTCTCTGTATCTAACTGAGATCACAGTCTAAATAAGAGGGAGAATAGACATTGAATGCCCATTTTACAGATGAGAAAACTGAGATTCAGGGAAATTAATGACTGCAGAAAAGTAGCGGGGCTGGAAGTAGAACCCAGGTCTCTTGACTCCCAAGTCTGTGCTGTTTCAAATAGGTCACGTTGCTTCTCATACGATAGACACATAGACACATCCCTGCCTGCCAGGAATTAATTTCTGTCTTCACTCTGATATATTTCATATTGGAGGATTTTTTTTTTTGGCTTGAATTATTCTAATAATTTCCTCGTGTGGGCCAAAACATAGTTTCTCTGTTAGGAGGGCAGCTGTCATCTTGTCTTCAGCTGGACTGTCCCCCTGCATGCTGTGGGCAGGGCACCCGATGCCTCCAGCTATAGCATTTTTGTTTTTATTGTCTGGCCACCCTCTGGCTTAGCTCCCGCTGCTGAGTCCCATGGCTCAGAAACATTCATTTATTTATTCAACCATATTTATTGAGAGTTTACTGTGTGCAGAGCACTGTATTAAGTGCTTCTGGGACAGTACAGCACAATAAACAGTGACATTCCCTGCCCACAGAGAGTTTACAGTGTCCTGGTTCACAGGGACCCACAGGTATAGTGGATAGAGCATGGGCCTTGGAGTCAGAAGGTCACGGATTCTAGTCCTAGCTCCGCCACTTTTCTGCTGTGTGACCTTGGGAAAGTCAATTCGCTTTTCTGGACCTCAGTGACCTCATCTGTAAAATGGGGATTGAGACTGTGAGCCCCACATGGGACAGGGATTGGGTCCAACCCCATTTACTTGCATCCACACCAGTGCTTAGCACAGTGCCTTAACAATGTAGGGGTGTTTCCAACATGATTAGCTTGTGTCTGCCCCAGCGCTTAGTGAAGTGCCTGGCACATAGTAAGCGCTTGACAAATACCACGGTTAATGCCATCACTCAAACAAAGGAGGAGATCAGGGTCCATTTGGCAACAGGCTTAGCTACCAGGTTGGTTTTTCATGTGTCCTCATGGCGCCTTACTTTACTTCAGCTAGCGTGAAGATGGAGGTCAGCAAAGGGGTGTCTGGAATTCCTTTTTTTTATGGTATTTGTTAAGCGCTTATTATGTGCCAGCCATTGTACTAAGTGCTGGGGTAGATATAAGTTAATCAAGTTGGATGTAGTCCTTGTCCCTTGTGGGGCTCTCAGACTTAATCCCTATTTTATGGATGAGGTAACTAAGGTTCATAGAAGTGAAGTGACTTGTCCCAGTTTGCTCAGCAGACAAGTGGTGGATTAGGAATTAGAACCCGGGTCCTTTGACTCTCAGAGCCTTGCTCTATCCACAAGACTATTTCCCAGTGCCAGTTCTTCGGAGTCTCTTGTGACCATCCTGTCACTCAATACAGCTGCAGGGATCTGTTGGGTGCCAAGCCAAGGTGAGGGTGAGAGTAGAGGAAGAGTGAGCTCCAGGTCAGATTTAGAGGGTGAGGCTCTCCTGGGCCCAGCAGGCTGTGTGGACCACCCCTAGAATCTTTTTGAGTTTAGTGTTTTGTCCTCCTTCTAGGATCGTGAATTTGGGGAGTTCTAGGTAGTTGGATTCTGTGGTTCACATTGTTCCTCTGGCTTGGAATTCCCTCCCCCCCAAAGCCTCCAGATCCCAGCACTCCCCACATTCAAAACCTTCCTCCTAAGAACCCACCTCCTCCAACAGGCCTTCCCTGATTAATTCCTAGTACCCTAAATCAGAAAAATCCACCAACAATCTCCAGTTCTCACGTGTTTGTTTATATCCATCCCTGGCACTTCGGTATCTATGTTTATTCAATTGTTCATTCAGTTACTTACTTTGATTACTCTACTTGTAAATATTTTAATTTTTGTCTTGCCCATTCAAGTGTAAGCTCCTTACGGTCAGGGATAGTATCGCTTCACTTTTTTCTCCTTCCCAGAGTCTTACCCCGGCGGGGAAGGAGAGGCTGCTGGGGAGAGGCTGTTCCCCCAGAGTCCCTCCATCCCCCAGACCAGAATGTGGACAGGGCTCTGGACCCTGGGCTGGGCTCAAACCCCCTTCTAGACTGTAAACTTGTTGTGCACAGGGATTGTGTCTATTATATTGTTATATTATACTCTCCCAAGCGCTTAGTACAGTGCTCTGCACATAATAAGCACTCAGTAGATATGATTGACTGATCCAGGGGCCCCACTGGCTGTTGGAGAGAGACTGGGCTCCGGCCCCTTCTTGTTGTTATCACTTGTGCGATTTATGAGGTTGTAATTTCCAATCCAGACAGATCCCAGCTGTGCAGAGAGACTGGATCAGGTCTCCTCAGGGTGAATAGTCCTGGCAAGATATCAGCCCTGCCCATCCTGCACGTGCCCCATGCTTGTGACCTTTGACCTTTAGCTTCAGGATTGATTCTCTGTTTTCAGCCTCCTTAAGTGATAGCTAGGCCCAGAAGGGGTCTCAGGTGCCCAGGGTCCCTCAGACCTGGGCTCTGGGGTCCTGTTGGGGCTATCCTAGTGCAGTGCTCTGCACACAGTGAGGGTTTAATTAAATACTAGTTCTACTAGTCGATTTCATGCTGGAGCATTTGGGTGTTTTCAGGGTGGAAGGGGACCCTGGATTTTTGTGGTTGGAGGAGTAGGATGGGCTGGTGGGCTAGTAATTCTTCCTTTCCAGTTGGCCTCTTATGAGGTCAAAGCCAAGAGAACCCACCAGGCAGGAGAGCTGGATAGAGATGCAAGATGGGCAGATAGGAGTTGTCTATGGGGATGAATCATCACATGGAGCTGCATAGCCTCGGCTCAGGAGACCTGGGGTCTAATCCTGGCTCCACCTTTCATCTGCTGTGTGACCTGAGAGGCTCACTTATTACATCAATAAATCAAATAGTATGTATTTAGTACTTACTTTGTGCTGAGCCCTGAATTAAGTGCTTGAAAGAGTACAACAGTGTTCTCTGCCCATAGTATAGATGGTACCTCAGTTTCCTCATCTTAAATGGGGATTTGATACCTGTTCAACCTCCTACTTACTCTGGGAGCCCCATGTGGGACAGGGATTGGGTCTGACCTGATTATCTTGTATCTATCCCAGCGCTTAGTACAGTGCTTATCACATGGTAAGTATTTAGTAACACAGCAATTATTATTATGGTACAAACCTGAGATAAGCTAGGGGGAAATAATCTGGTTTGGAGAAACCCTAGATGATCTTCCATAGGACTCTGGATCCAGCCTTTCCATCTCTTTCTCTTTCTCTAATTCTCTCTGTCTCTCCTTCTTCCTCTTTCTCTTTCTGTCTCTTCCTCCATTTCTCCCTTCCTTCTTCTGTCTCACCTCCCTTTTTCCCTTGTTCTTCCTCTTCATCCAACTTTCATCTTTTTTAAAAATGGTATTTCTGAAGTACTTACTACTGTCAAACAATGTTCTAAGTTCTGAGGACGGTACAAGTTAATTAGGTTGGACACCGTGCCTGTCCCACTTGGGGCTCACCGTCTAAATAGGAGAGAGAGCAGGAGAACGGAGGCACAGAGCAGTTAAGTGACTTGCCCAAGATCATACAGCAAGTAATTGGCAGAGCAAGGATTAGAACCCAGGTCTTCTGACTCCCAGGCTCATGCTCTTTTCACTAGGCCATGCTGCTTCTTTCCCTCCATTTCTCTTTCTCTTTCTTCCCCCATCCCTCTCCCTCTACTAAAATGACCTCACTGACATGATTATAAATAAAGAGAAATAATTTTCCATCTATTTAGTCCAATATCAGCTGGGCTCAGATCATCATCTCGCTTTCTCTTATTATTATTTCTGACATCTGTTAAGCAGAGCTTACTTTGGGCAAAGCACTGTAATGGGCACTAGGGATAAGAAGGAAGATAAAGAATCAGGCATGATTCTGGCCCACATGGGGTTCACTGTCTAAAAAGTGGGGCGAGGCCAGACCCAGTGAGAAAGAAAAAGAATTTGGGATGAGAACTCAAGTCTCCTGATACCCAGTCCTGTGCTCTTTCCCTCCTCCACTGCTGCTTCTCTAAATGAACTGAGTAAAATGAGGGAACACAGGAAAATCTATGGGGTGATAATAATAATAGTAATTATTATTATGGTATTTGTTCAGTGCATACTCTGAGCCAAGCACTGTACTAATCACTGGGATAGATACAAGATAATCAGGTTGGACACAATCGCTGTTCCACATGGGGCTCGTTGACTTAAGGGGATGGGAGAACAGGTATTGAATCCCCATTTTATGGATGAGGAAACTGAGTCACTGGGAAATCAACTGACTTGCCCAGTGGTAAGTGGTGTTCTGTTACCGAATTGTACTTTCCAAGCACTTAGTATAGTGCTCTGCACACAGTAAGCGCTCAGTAAATACGATTGAATGAATGAATGGTGATTGTTCTCCCCCTTTAGACCATAAGCTCACTGTGGACAGGGAATGTGTCTATTGTATTGTTATATTGTACTCTCCCAAATGCTTAGTACAGTGCTCTACACACCGTGAACACTCAATAAATAGGATTGATTAATTGATTGAAGCTGGGATTAGAAGCCAGGTCCTCTGACTTTGAGATCCTTGTTCATTCTGGATGGAAAAGTGGAATGGCCTATGGAAAGAGCACAGGTCTGGGAATCAAAAGACCTGGGTTCTAATCCCTGCTTCTGTCACCTGCCTATTCTGTGACCTTGGGTAAGTCATTTCTCCTCTCTGTTCCTCAATTTCCTCATCTGTAAAATGAGGGTTCTCCTCATTTTCCTGTTCTCCCTTCTACTTAGACTTTGAACCCTCTGTGAGACAGGGAATATTTCCAACGTAATTAACATGCATCTACCCCAGCACTTAGGACAGTGCATGACACTTAGTAAACACTTTACAAATATAATAATAATACTAATAATAACAATTTTGTTCCTTCCCTAGAGGTTAAATAGGGCTGGGATGCAGCCCCCTCTGCTTAGAAACCAAAGGGAGTTTGAACAGGATGTTTTTTCCTTCCCTCTGCTGTGGGCATATCTGGGTCCTGCATATCCCGAGGCCGACACCGGAGAGTGAACTAAGGACTACGAGATGCTTGCCAGCCCAGGGAAATGAGCTGCCAGAGAGCAAGGCTCATCGTTCCAGCACCTCTGTCAGGGTCAATCATATTCTTGAGCAGCTGTGAAACAAACACCGGTTCACAGGGCCCAGTTCTGAGGCAGAGGGCTTGAGGGAAAGTTGAATATTCTCTGTCTCTCCTTTGGAAACCCTGTGCAGTTTCCAAGGGAGAACTGTGTCTTGGGGGCAGCGGGTGGGAGGAGGGGCCTGGACGAATGAAGTCTGCTGGCCCTATCCCTTGCCCTGTGAGCCTAGGGAGATGAGAAGCAGCTCCAGGGGCAGAGTTGAGGTTGGCAGTGAGGGGACCAGGGGTGACAGGCAGCTTTTCACTTTCAATCCTACCCTCTCCCTCTGTCACTCCCCTAGCCCCGAGCACCTGCACTCTGCTGGGTTTTCTGACTGACTGATTTTAGAGCCGCAGAGGGAGCATGGGTTCCCTCAGTGCTCGTGCCAGGCCAGAGAGCCACAAGGGTTACACGGCCACCTTCCCAAAGATCCAGACTGTCCCAGTCCTACCCCTGCAGACACAGGCTCCCATGGAAACCCCAAAAATCCCCCGAAAGGGGACTTAACCCTGCACAATGATTCAGACTCCGACACTGGGCCGGAGGGTGAGAATCTAATTGATGCCTCTGCTTAGCCCAGAAAGCACCACTGTTTTCCAGGCTTGTCTTGGAGATGCACTCGGGTCTGGAACTGGGAAGAGGAGATGGGAGAGAGATGCCACAGGGAGGGAAGTGGCCTCCTTGGGACAGGAAGACACAGGGAGTAAAACCCTGCCATGCCCTGTCCCGACTTGCCTGATATCCTCAGGAGCACTATCCCTGTCCCCAGGATCAACATCTGCCCTAGATTGGCTTCTGCCTTTCAGATTTGGGCTCTTTCTTTTTCATAATCTATCCCCCTTTCCTCTGTAAACTCCTTGTGTTCAGGTATCATCTGTATATACCTGCTTTTTTGTACTGTACTCTCCCAAGCAATTAGTAAAATACTGTGAACACAGTCAGGGCTCAGTAAATACCATTGACTGATTAGAAGAGGCTATGGGCCTTGATCCTTCTGGGCCTCTCATGCTCTTTTCCTGAGTCTGTGCGGAGGAGTGGCTGTCCTGCTCTCAGAGACACCAAGCGTGTCTCACCTCCGCAGACTCTCTCGACCCCACTTCCCCTTCCAGTTATCACCCTATCTCCCTAATACCCTTTCTTTCCAAGATCCTAGAATGAGTCGCCTTACACTCGCTGCTTAGAATTCCTTAACTCCCATTCTCTCCTGGACCCCCTCCAATCTGGCTTCCGTCCCCTCCACTCTACCGAGTCTGCTCTCTCTAGGTCACCCATGACCTCCTTCTTGCCCAATCCAATGGCTCCTACTCTATTCTAATCCTCCTTGACCTCTCAGCTGCCTTTGACACTGCAGACCATCCCCTTTTCCTCCACACCTTATCTCACCTTGGCTTCACGGACTACGTCCTCTCCCGGTTCTCCTCTTATGTCTCTGGCTGGTCATTCTCGGTCTCCTTCGCAGGTTCCTCCTCTCCCTCCCATCCTCTAACTGTTGGAGTTCCCCAAGGGTCAGTTCTTGGCCTTCTTCTGTTCTCCATATACACTTACTCCCTTGGTGAACTCATTCACTCTCATGGCTTCAACTATCATTTCTATGCAGATGACACACAAATCTACATCTCTGCCCCGTCCTCTTCCCCTCCCTTCAGGCTCTTATCTCCTCCTACCTCCAAGACGTCTCTACCTGGATGTCTGCCTGCCACCTAAAACTCAACATGACCAAAACTGAGCTCCTCATCTTCCCTCCCAAACCCTGTCCTCTCCCTGACTTCCCTATCACCATGGATGGTACGACCATCCTTCCCGTCTCTCAGGCCCGCAACCTCGGTGTAATCTTTGACTCGGCTCTCTCATTCACCCCACACATCCAATCCGTCACCAAAACCTGCCGGTCTCACCTTTATAATATCACCAAGATCCGCCCTTTCCTCTCCACCCAAACGGCTCTCTTACTGCTACAGGCTCTCGTAATATGCCGGCTAGATTACTGTGTCAGCCTGCTCTCTGACCTCCCTTCCTCCTCTCTCGCCCTGCTCCGGTCTATTCTTCACTCCGCTGCCCGGCTCATCTTCCTGCAGAAACGATCTGGGCATGTCACTCCCCTTCTAAAACAACTCCAGTGGTTGCCTATCAACCTCCGCTCCAAACAAAAACTCCTCACTCTAGGCTTCGAGGCTCTCCATCACCTTGCCCCTTCCTACCTCTCCTCCCTTCTCTCTTTCTACCGCCCACCCCGCACGCTCCGCTCCTCTGCTGCCCACCTCCTCACCGTCCCTCGGTCTCGCCTATCCCGCCGTCGACCCCCGGGCCACGTCCTCCCGCGGTCCTGGAACGTCCTCCCTCCTCACCTCCGCCAAACTAATTCTCTTCCCCTCTTCAAAACCCTACTTAAAGCTCACCTGCTCCAAGAGGCCTTCCCAGACTGAGCTCCCCTTTCCTCTCTGCTCTCTCTAACCCCCTTCACCTCTCCGCAGCTAAACCCTCTTCTCCCCCCTTTCCCTCTGCTCCTCCCCCTCTCCCTTCCCATCCCCTCAGCACTGTACTCATCTGCTCAACTGTATATATTTTCATTACCTTATTTATTTTGTTAATGAGATGTACATCATCTTGATTCTATTTATTTGCTATTGTTTTAATGAGATGTTCTTCCCCTTGATTCTATTTATTGCTATTGTTCTTGTCTGTCCGTCTCCCCCGATTAGACAGTAAGCCCGTCAAAGGGCAGGGACTGTCTCTATCTGTTACCAATTTGTACATTCCAAGCGCTTAGTACAGTGCTCTGCACATAGTAAGCTCTCAATAAATACTATTGAATGAATGAATGACTCTGGGCCTCAGCCAGCCCTGAGGGGACAATGATATCACAGAGGTCCAAGTGGACCTCGTGGGGTTTTTCCCTTGTCCACAAAAGAAAAATAATAATAATAATTAACAATAATAGTAATAATAACAATGATAGGTTTATTAAGTGTCAATAATGAACTAAAGGCTGAGGTAGAGGAGAAACATCACATCATCTTGCCTGCTGCTGCTAAGGCTTAGAGATTGCCGTGTGCCCAGGAGGGGAGGACAGTGCTACTCTCCACTGACAGAACAGTTCATTCATTTATTCAATAATATTTACTGAGCGCTTGCTATGTGCAGAGCACTGTACTAAGTGCTTGGAATGTACAATTCAGCAACAGATAGAGACAATCCCTGCCCAATGACAGGCTCACAGTCTAAATGGGGGAGAAAGACAACAAAGCAAAACAGAACAAAACAAAAACAAAACATCATCAGGATAAATAGAATCAAGGAGATATACACCTCATTAACAAAATAAATAGGGTAATAAATAATATATACAAATGAGCACGGTGCTGAGGGGAGGGGAAGAGGAAAAAGCAGAGGATGGGGCAAGGGCAGGAGAGGGAACAGAGGGAAAGGTGGGAGAAGTTCAGGATTTGGTAGTTCCTTTCAGAAGTGGTGATTGGGGTTTTCTAGAAGACAGTCCTGTTTTCAACCAGTCTGTCCCTGATCTGGTATGGATATAGCACCAGGCTCCTCTCTGGTCCAGGGTTGATTTTTAGCTCCCAGCCTCCACTCCAGACTCAGAGCTCTGTGGCTTGGAAGTGGTGCTTGGAAGCAGAGGGAGCACAACAGCCATGAACCAAGGTCAGGGGTCAGGAGTTAGGGGTCCCTCAGCCAGGGACACACTCAGAAAGCACCTATGTTCTCTGAACATCTGCCAAAAATCTTTGCATGTTCTCCCTCTCAATGCTTCGTGACTTATGTTACATCCCGGGGATGGCAGAGGCGTGTTGGGAATTTTTTCATGCCATCAGTAGCCAGATCACCCTAGCACTAAGCCCGATATATTGCTCCTTTCTTCCTTCCTATCTGGGAACCCAGATTCCCCCTGCCCTCCCTGGGTGTTCAGGGAGGCAGCCCCACAAGCTTTTCATCCCCTGGGCCTTCTCCTGGCCAGACAGACTGCTGAGCACGCTTCCTCTTTATTAGGGTGGTCATAGGCTGGGGCGACAGGGAGGCCCAAATCTAGTTTATCATCCGGAATAAGTGATCAGGACAAAAGAGCAGGGAGCAGTCTGGTGTTGCTGGTTTATGGGGAAACATGAATTTGGGAAGGGCCAGTGAAAGGGAGGGAGAGAAGGAATCCAGGAGTCTGTGGGGTTCCACTTACAACCTATAAAAACAGCAACTTGTAATCTAACAAGAGATCATATTCTATGATCCATTTCCTTCGGGGGAGGGTAAACCATCTGGCATCCATCACTAGGTAGAGACAGACCCGGCTCCCACTTCCTCTGGTGGGCTCATTTGCCTGTCTTCCCCAGAGTGACGGACTGTTCCCTCTGAGATCTCTGAGGCCGGATCCTGAGGGTGGAACTCTTCCTGGGTTGGAAATCCAGGATGCAGCCTTACCCAGGCCTCTTGGCACCCCCATCTCCGGACCATGGAGGCCAAGAGCTGCAGTGCCTGGAAGAAACACATCCACTCTTCCTGCTAGCCTTTGCTATAAAATATTCCAGGTAGTAGGAGTAGTCGAAGTTGTATTTACTGCGTGCCCACTTGGGGCAATAACTGTACTAAGCACTTGGGAAGAACAAAGCAGAGAGAGGACACGGTCCCTGCCCACTAGGAGCCGACACACTAATGGAGGAGAGAGACTAAAAAAAAAAAAATTACAAATAGTGGAATCAGAATAAATAAATTGAATATTCAATCAAATATATACATATACATCATTGCTGAGGCTGGGTACAATTAAATAACCAAAGAAGGGCTAGAAATGGCAGTATGACTGATGAAACTAGAATATTGGGAATTAGGGAAGATTGACTAATAGGGGAGGCAAACTTTTAGGAGGGTGTGAAGGTGGGGAGGGCTACAGTAATAATAACCACCATAATAGTGGTTTTTGATGAGCGCTTATTAAGTGCCGGGTACTGTACTAAGTGCTGGAGTAGATACAAGCAAACCAGTTTGGACACAATCCTGTATGGGGATCACAGTCTTAATCCCCATTTTACAGATGAGATAACTGGGGCACAAAGAAGTGAAGTTACTTGCCCAAGGTCACACATCAGACATGTGGCAGAGCCAGGAGGAGAAATCCTGACCTTCTGACTCCCAAGCCTGGCCTCTATCCACTATGTCTGATTTGGAGGGAAAGGGAGTTCTAGGCCAGAGGGCCAGCTGAACTAAAGTCTGGGGAATCCACAAAGATGGAAGTCAACACTCAGTCCTAAATATGCTCAACTGTGTCTGGGTGTGCTCTCTTCTCTCACGGACCTCTGGTAGTGAACATGGTCAAGGTTCTTCGTGCAGGAGAAGATGGTGAGAGCAAGGAGATGTGGGCATAGGGGCAGGGCTAGGAAGTCTCACTTTTCTCCATCCATGAATGGAACATAATAATAATAATAACGATGGCATTTGTTAAGCACATAGTAAGTGCAAAGCCCTGTTCTAAGCTCTGAGGAGGATACAAGATGATCAGGTTGTCCCACGCGGGGCTCACAATCTTAATGCCCATTTTATAGACGGGGTAACTGAGGCACAGAGAAGTGAAGTGACCTGCCCAAAGTCACAAAGCTGACAAGCAGTGGAGCCTGGATTTGAACCCATGACCGCTGACTCCCCAAGCCATGCTCTTTCCACTGCTCCACGCCACTTCTCTGGGAACATGTCCCATAGCCCCAAACAGTTCACTGTTAGGATGCTGGTAAAACAGAAGAGGCCATAAACCACAGCTCTAGATCACCTTCTCTGAGAAGTTTTTCCTGTTTGCTCTCACCCATTTCCTATCCACCAGCCCACTCTTTCAATTTAGGTGAATTTCTGTGCAAAATTCTGATATCTTCTCTCCTGATGGGAAGCTTCTCAAGGGCAGGGCCTGGCTCATCTGCCATAAATGGGAAGCAGCATGGCCTAGTGAATAGAGCACGGGCCTGGGAGGCAGAAGGACCTGGTTTCTAATCCTGGCTCTGCCACCTGCCTGCTATGTGACTTTGAGCAGGTCACTTAGCTTCTCTGTGTCTCAGCTACCTCATCTGTAAAATGGTGATTAAGACTGTGAACCCCAAGTGAGACAGCGATTGTGTCCAACCTGATTAGCTTGTATCTACCCCAGTGCTTAGAACAGTGCTTGACACGGAGTAAGTACTTAACAAATACCATCATTATTATTATAAGTGAATTCCAAGTGGGAGTAGAAAGCTGGGCACCTTGTGGGCGACCAATAAATACCAATTGACAGAGTGCCCCACTTCCCACACGTTCTGCAAATAGCTGTAGGGAAACCAGAGACATTTCCTGGGGCAAATGGCAGCAGAAAGAGCTGACCTTAGGAATTTCTCAGCACTCACTGGACCGTCCAGTATCCCCCGACTGCATCCTGTCTCAGACCCAAATGGCATCCAAGTGAGCCCGGGTATTCTACCGTAGACAATGGCTGGCCTGATGGTGAAGACCCCTGGAATTTGTGGAGTGGATGTTGGTGGCTCCTCAGTGACGGTATGGGAACCGATGAGGAGGGTTTCTGCCCTTGATGGGGCCCACAGAGAGACCCTGTTCTGGGGGCAGGCTCCTAACAGCCAATTTACAATGTGGGCTGATGGTGCAACACATCAACCTATCATCATCATCATCATCAATGGCATTTATTTAGCATTTGCTATGAACGCTTTACTAAGCTGTTGGGTTGGCAGACAACTTCCCTGCCCCAACAAACTTGTAGTCTAGAGGGAGATAAAAGGGTTCTTATGAGCGTTTTACTGATGGGGGGGGGTTCCTTATTAAAGTCCAAGCTGAGCAGGAGAGCCAGGATACCATTTGTCCTGCTCCTGAATGAGGTACACCAAGTCCTCTTTTCCCCAGCTCCCTCTCCCTCCTGCCTTGTCTGTGTACCTGGATTTGTGACCTTTGGACATTTGATATTCACTCCACCCAAATCTATAAATTACATATTATGCATTATTTATATTACTGTCTTTTCCCTCCTCTAGATTGCAAACTCATTGTGGACAAGGAATATGTCTACCGCCTCTGTTGTTCTGTACTCTCTTAACAGTTTAGCACAGTGCTCTGCACACAATAACCACTCATTAAACACCACTGATGGATTTATTGATTGGTTGACATTGCTCAAGAATCTGAGCGGGGCACACTTGGAGAAAAAACAGTTAGAAAAAAAGAGGCATTTAAAGTTTACTCTTTCTCCAAAATGCAACCACAACTGGGAAACTTCCCTCTGACAATGTCAGACTAAAAAAAATTCCGTAGCACCAGTTGTATCGATAGCCTTTTTCCTGGTCTCACTAAATGTATCCAGATTTGTCTTCGCATGTTTCTTCTACTACACAATAAGCTCTGTGAGGGTAGGACTGTGTCTTCTACTTTCATTGCTCCCATCCTTCTGCCTGGAACTCATATCTTGCATCGTGTCTACCCCAGTGCTTGGCACATAGTAAGTGCTTAACAAATACCGCTGTTATTACTGTTAACTCTAACCCCCTTCAAATCTGTCAGACGTCAGCTCTCCCCATCTTCAAAGCCTTGAAATCACATCTTCTTTATAGGGGACCTTCCCTGAGTAATTTCTCTTCTCCCCATATTCCTGCACTGCTTACACATTGTGTGTACTCACAATCACTTGCTACTGAAGTGCTTGTTCATCTACATACCCAATTTTCCTTCTTCCTCCTATGTGTGAATTATTTTAGTGGATGTTTCCTCTGAGAGACTGTCAAGCCCCAGAGGGCAGAGATCATGCCTATCAATTGTACTGTTCCCTTCTAAGTGCTTATTACAGCTCTTTCCATTCATTCATTCATTCATTCAATAGTATTTATTGAGCGCTTACTATGTGCAGAGCACTGTACTAAGCGCTTGGGATGAACAAGTCGGCAACAGATAGAGACAGTCCCTGCCGTTTGACGGGCTTACAGTCTAATCGGGGGAGACGGACAGACAAGAACAATGGCACTAAACAGCGTCGAGGGGAAGAACATCTCGTAAAAACAATGGCAACTAAATAGAATCAAGGCGATGTACAATTCATTAACAAAATAAATAGGGTAACGAAAATATATACAGTTGAGCGGACGGGTACAGTGCTGTGGGGATGGGAAGGGAGAGGTGGAGGAGCAGAGGGAAAAGGGGAAAATGAGGCTTTAGCTGCGGAGAGGTAAAGGGGGGATGGCAGAGGGAGTAGAGGGGGAAGAGGAGCTCAGTCTGGGAAGGCCTCTTGGAGGAGGTGATTTTTAAGTAAGGTTTTGAAGAGGGAAAGAGAATCAGTTTGGCGGAGGTGAGGAGGGAGGACGTTCCAGGACCGCGGGAGGACGTGACCCAGGGGTCGACGGCGGGATAGGCGAGACCGAGGGACGGCGAGGAGGTGGGCGGCAGAGGAGCGGAGCGTGCGGGGTGGGCGGTAGAAAGAGAGAAGGGAGGAGAGGTAGGAAGGGGCAAGGTGATGGAGAGCCTTGAAGCCTAGAGTGAGGAGTTTTTGTTTGGAGCGGAGGTCGATAGGCAACCACTGGAGTTGTTTAAGAAGGGGAGTGACATGCCCAGATCGTTTCTGCAGGAAGATGAGCCGGGCAGCGGAGTGAAGAATAGACCGGAGCGGGGCGAGAGAGGAGGAAGGGAGGTCAGAGAGAAGGCTGACACAGTAGTCTAGCCGGGATATAACATAGTAGCCTAGTGAAAAAGGCACAAGCCTGAGAGTCAGAGGAGGTGGGTTCTAATCCTAGGTTTGCCATTTTGCTGTGTGATCTTGGACAAGTTTGGTTTTTTTTTTTATGGTATTTGTTAAGCACTTAATGTACACCAATCAAGTACTAAGTGACACAAGCTAAGTCACTTAACTTCTCTGTGCCTCAGTTCTCTCATCTACAAAATGGGGATTCTATACTTGTTCTCCTTCTTACTTAGAATATGAACCCCATGTGGGACCAGATTATCTTGTAGCTACCTCAGTGCCTAGTACAGTGCTTGGCACAGAATAAGTGCTTAAGAAATGCCACTATTATAGTAGATGCTCAATAAATTCTATTGGTTGAAATTACTGTATTTTCCCAAGCCCTTAGTAGGTGCTCAATAAATTCTCTACCTCCAGGAGGTGCTCAGTAAATACTTTCAATGCACGAATGACTAAAATACCCTCATTACTGAGGTCCACATGGATTTGGAGATAATGGCAGAATTTAGATCTAGCCTGATTGGAGCCAGCCTTTGCATTAGGAGAGAAAAATTTCGTTTTATTGCCACCTGTGGGGGTAGGTCAAGCAGAGATCGGATCTCCAGGCAGAAAAGGAAAGAGAAAAAATCTCTGGACAATCTGCCTTGTTTGCATTGGCTGAAGGCTCCAGCTGTAGTCAGCATCTAGGAAGTGAATCTCTGAGTCATTCCCTGTGAAAGGAAGTTGGCTGGCAAAGCCTCTCAGCTGTAGAGACAGCACATTGTGGTGCTTGGGGACGGAGGAGGGGAGCAGTGGAATATGGCAAGATGGGACTCCACTGGGTTGTCTTAATCCTGTCACTGCTCAGGTCCTGTAAGCCATCAGCAAGGAGTCTTGGTTGGCTCTCAATGACTCCCAGTGAACTAGATCGAGGTGCAACTGAAAAGCAGCTGTGATTCCTAATTCACACTAAATAGCCAAGGGGCTTCCCAGGCCTTGCTGAAACCAAGAGGCCTCAACCTGAGTGTGAGTTGGAAGAGGGCAGAGAGGCGATGCAATCAATGGAAAGGACAAAAACTGAGAGCATCACTGGATCAATGATTTTAGGGACTCAAGCGAGGGAGTCTACCTTTTTTTCAGAGCATGGGGTGAGCCTGGGGGCTCGATTTTGAAGGTGGACTTTTGAGGGGATGGGGTCCTGAAGGGACAGAAGAGGAAAATGGTGAGAATGAAAGAAAGGAAGGGCTGGGGGAGAAGGGTGGAGGGGGAGAATGAGGAAGAAAGATGAGAGGGAAAGAAGAAGGGAAGGGAAAGAGAAGGAGGGAAGGGAATGGGAAAGGTAACCTTAGCCTTAACTTACATCCTCATCCTCCTAAGAATTTGGCACTTAAGGGGCAGTGACTTTGATTTTCCAGCTTTTGGCCTGTGGCCAGAATCCCAGCCAGCATCTCCTTTGTGGGAACACTGTTTTCTGACCCTTTGTTTCCTTGGATGTGTTCCTCTCCAGAGTGTCTCTTATTTTGTTCCTCGCTATCCAGCCCAGGTCCCGGCCTCCCAGATGTGCGGAGTGAGAACAGTTGGTATTAATCAGAGGAGCTGAATGGCCCCGTGATGCAGCACTGGGGGTAAAAGACAGCTGATGTGAGACCGGAGCAGCGGCTTTGGGTCAAGGGTTCGGGGAGCGGGCCAAGGTCGGCTCAGCATGAGCACATTATCTGAATCCTTCAAGTGCTTGGAGCCCACTTACCCATATAATTCAGGTTCAATCAATCAATCAATCAATCAAACACTAACATTTATGAAGTGCTTACTGAGTGCAGAACACTGTACTAAGCGATTGATACAGTTCAATAGGGTGAATAGGCAGGATCCCTGCCTTCAAGGAGCTTACAGTCTGGGGGGGGTAGAGGGAGATACTGAAATCAAGTAGAGGTAAGGGGAAGCAATAGAGGATGAACTTTGAAGTCAAAAAAAAAAAAATAAGCAGAAACTTGGAGCCCTCTGTTACCCCCCTCCCCTCAACCCACAAATTCCCCAATTCTTGGGTGAGGAAGTAGGGTACAGTCCCTGCTCTCACTATCCCTAAACATGCTGTGTGGCCCAGCTGGATAAGGTAGGGATTTCTTTCAACCTGGGCATGCCCCCATCCTTCTCTCCTGTCCTCCGTAGCCTACCCAAGCCTTGGTGTCTGCTACATTTCCAATTCTAGTCCAAGTTCTGACTTTGGCCTTCTGACCTTGGGGGGTGTCACCACATCCCCACCCTCTAATAATATAATAATGATGGTATTTATTAAACACTTACTATGTGTCCTGCACTGTTCTAAGTGCTGGAGTAGATACAAGGTAATCAAGTTGTCCCCCTTGAGGCTCACAGTCTTAATCCCCATTTAACAGATGAGGTAACTGAGGCCCAGAGAAGTTAAGTGACTTACCCAAAGTCACACAGCTGACAAGTGACGTAGCCAGGATTAGAACCCATCACCTCTGACTCCCAAGTCCATGCTCTTTCCACTAAGCCACCCTGCTTCTCCAGACTGAAAGCTCGTTCTGGGCTGGGAATGTGTCTATTTATTGTTATACTCTCCCAAACAGTACAGTGCTCTGCACACAGTAAGCACTCAATAAATACGATTGAATGAATTAATGAATGAATCCCCACTGGGGGACACCACCTGGCAGGAGCAAGAGGGCATTGATCCAGACTCATGCCCAGCTGCCCGGGAGGAACCTGGAAACTCTAGGCCAGTGGCCCAGGGGAATCAATGGGGCAGAAAAAGCCACTCTCCTCCCACTGCTAGGACCCATTGCTCCATGCCTTGGGGGAGGGAGGGGAAGGAGAGGGGGAGTAAGTTCAGTGCCAATTAGAGCTATGCTGGAAGAGAAAGGCAAGACTTCAAATTAAGATAAAATGAAATTAATAGTATTTATTGAGGGCTTACTGTGTGCCGACCATTATTCTAAACCTTTGGGAAAGAACAATACAATAATTAGTGGACACATTCCCTGCCCACAAAAGGTTTACAGTCTAGAGGAGGAGGAGAGAGTCTGAAATAAAATTAGAGACAGGGGGAATAGCAGAGTGTAAGTAATAATAATAATAATACTAATAACGTTGGTATTTGTTAAGGGCTTACTATGTGCAGAGCACTGTTCTAAGTGCTGGATAGATACAGGGTAATCAGGTTGTCCCTCTTGAGGCTTACAGTCTTCATCCCCATTTTACAGATGAGGGAACTGAAGCACAGAGAAGTTAAGTGACTTGCCCACAGTCACAGAGCTGACAAGTGGCACAGTCAGGATTCAAACCCATCACCTCTGACTCCCAAGCCCTGGCTCTTTCCACTGAGCCACGTTGCTTCTCTAACATGTAAGCATGTTGTGGGCCGGGAAAGCATCTGTTTATTGTTATATTGCACTTTCCCAAGCATTTAGTATAGTGGTTTGCACATAATAAGCGCTCAATGAATGAATAAGTGCTATGGGACTGAGGGTGGGGTAAATGTCAAGTGCTTAAGGAGTACAGATCCGAGTGTATAGATGACTCAGAAGGGAGGGTCAATAGGGGAAATTAGGATTTGATTGGAAAAGGCTACTTGGAGGGGATGTGATTTTCGGAGGGCATTGAAGGTGGGGAGAGAGGTGATCTCTCTGATATGAAGGGAAAGGGAGTTCCAGACCAGAGGCAGGATGTGGAAAAGGGGTTGGTAGTGAGATAGACGAACCGAGGTACAAGTTGGCGTTAGAGGAGCAAAGTGTGTGGGCTGGGTCCAGGATATCGCCAAGATCCACCCTTTCCTCTGCATCCAAACTGTTATCATGCTGGTACAAGCTCTCATAATATCGCAACTGGATTATTGTGTCAGCCTCCTCTCAGATCTCCCTTCCTCCTGTCTCTCCCCACTCCAGTCTCTTCTTCAGTACGCTGCCCGGATCATCCTCCTACAGAAACAGTCTGGGAGTGTCACTCCCCTCCTCAAAAACCTCTGGTGGTTGCCTATCAACCTTTGCATAAAAAAAAAAACTCCTCACTCTTGGTTTCGAAGCTCTCCATCACCTTGCCCCTTCCTACTTTGCCTCCCTTCTCTCTTTCTACTGCCCACCCCGTACATTCCACTCCTCTGCTGCTCACCTCCTCACAGTCCCCCTCTCAAGCCTATCCCTCCGTCGACCCCTGGCCCATGTCCTATGGCTGTCCTGGAATGCCTTCCCTCCTCACATCCACCAAACTAACTCTCTTTCCCTCTTCAAAGCCCTACTAAGAGCTCACCTCCTCCAGGAGGCCTTCCCAGATTGAGCCCTCCTTTCCCTCTGCTCCCCCTCCCCTCCCCTCCACCCTCTGCTCTCCCCCGTTCCCCTCCCCTCAGCACTGTGCTCATTTGTATATATTATCACCCTACTTATTTGGTTAGTGAGGTGTATATCTCCTTGATTCTATTTATCTTGATGATGTTGTCTTGTTTTCGTTTTGTTCTGTTTTGCTGTGCTGTCTGTCTCCCCCCGTTTAGACTGTGAGCCCATCCTTGGGCAGGGATTGTCTCTATCTGTTGCCGAATAGTACAGTGCTCTGCACATAGTAAGCGCTCAATAAATACTATGAAAGAATGAATGACCGAGAACCCAAATGGAGGGATTGGCTACAGTGCAGGTGGTTTGCGTGGTGCCCGTTGCGATATCTTGCCCCTGTTAGTTGTGATCCTGTTGGGTCACTGAGTGCAAAGTGGCAGGCAGGGGTTCTGCACATTGTGAAGTGCCCACAAAGTGCCCATAAACTGCAGGACCCATTTATGGCCACTCCATAGTGCCAAAGCTGGGCCTTCACACCATGACCTTGCGGGTGGTTGCCTTGGCGGTCTTCGCCTTCCAAGACGACCTATTTTCAGGATTCCTGCTGGGCAAGCCCACCTCACAGAACACTCCAGTGGTTCTCTGGTAGGAAACCTTCACCCCTATGGCATGCCCCTCCTTTCAGAACTGGACTAGGATCCAGGTCTTTTGATTCTCAGAGCCCTGGTCTTCCCACTGGGCCAACTTGCAGGCCAAGATCACCAGATTGGACACAGTTCCCATCCTACAACATAAGGCGCCCATGTTAATAGGGAGGAAGATCAGATATCTTATCCCCACTTCACAAGTGAGGAAACTGAGGTTCAGAGGGAATTGGTACTTGCCAAAAGTCCCAGCCAGGGTCCCCTGGCTCCCAGTCCACTGCACTTTTCACTAAGCTTTTCCACCTCCCCCGTCCAGCCAGCTGACCGTTGGTCTGGATGGCTTTGAGCTGGAGCTGCTGTTGCTGTTTGATTAGAAAACAGCCCCACCCTCAAAGCACATTCCAAGCCCATCATCGTTGTATGAGGGTGATTAATGGGGGCCCAGGGAACTAAACGAATGCAGACAGCGGAAACATAGAGTGGCCCCTAACCCAAAACCCTATCCCCCACCAAAACTCTTTCCCCAGCTGCAAGCACTGTCCAACAATTGTTTCACAGAGTCTGGGAGCCTCAACCCTTACTGCAAGGAGTTCTGGCTGGTTGCTGGACTTTGCTCTCTGTGCCTCAGTTTTCTCATCTGTAAAATGGCATTTGAATATCTAATCTCCTTCCTCCTTAGGTTGGGAGTGTCATGAGAGACAGCAACTCTGTCTGATCTGATTATACTGTATTTACCCCAGTGCTTCGCAGAGAGTAAGTGCTTAACACATACCACAGTTATTACCCTTATCATTATTTTTGAATGCAAAATCTTTCTGGGAAAACAATATCTGTATTCATCAGCTGGGGTGCTTGATGTGGGCCTGGAATATGTCTGCCAACTCTGTTATATTGTTATACCGAGTTCTCCCAAGGGCTTAGTACAGTGCTCTTCACACAGTGAGCCCTGAATTAATATGATTGATTAATTTATTGATTGATGTGCTCAGGGAGTTCCTTGAGGGGTTGCTGAGAGTGAACTCAGGTGTCAGAGACCCATGGCCAGCAGACTTTTTCCAGCCAAAGAGCAATGCCCTGTGGCAGGTGCCATGAATGCTGATGGGAGACCAGGATTAATCATCATGCTATTTGCTACTATGTGCCAGGCCCTGTATGAAGCGCTGGGATGGATACAATTAAATCGGGTTGGACACAGTTCCTGACCCACATGGGCTCTCAGTCTTTATCCCCATTTTCCAGATGAGGTAACTGAGGCTCAGAGAAGAGAAATGATTTCTCCAAGGTCACTCAGATGACAAGTGACAGAATTAGGATTAGAACCCAGGTCCTACTGACACCGAGGCTCATGCTCTTTCCACTAGGTTACAATGCCCTGTGCTACCACCCCACCTGGATCACAGTCCCTGATATTACTCATCCCTTTAGTTGGGGGCCGGGGGCCAGGTAGTTGTGGGGCAGGGGGGCTCTTGTCTCTGAGATCATCTGGGCTGTTTCCATATCCACATATTCCAGGGCTGCTGGGAAACTCCAGCCTGGCTTCTGAAGGCATTGGGGCCTGATGGGAAGTACACAAGACTAGGAATCCGGAGACCCAGCTCTGCTGCTGGCCTGCTGTGACACCTGGGAAAAGCATTTAACCTCTCTGGGCCTCAGTTTCCTTAAATGTAAAATGGGGAGAGGATGCTGGCTCTCCTTACAGCTCAGACTGCGGATCCCGGGAGGGACAGGGATGGTGACTGGTCTGGTGATCTTCTATCGATCCCAGTTCTTGGCACATAGTAAGTTTGTCATAAATACCGTTATTTTTATCACTGGGCTCTGGTGAGAAAATCAGTTCAGAGCTTCCAATGAGTTGATTGGCCAGGGGCAGGTGGCTCCTTTGCCCCCAGGCCTCTGTCAGTGGGAAAAGAGAAATAATTTGATTCAGTCCTGTCAGGACCAACAGAGCTTCACCAGTTGGAACAAGAAGCCTGGGACCATTGGAAAGGCAGCTTGTTTTCAGCAGCTTTTGAAATGGATTTGGAAACTCCTGGACCAGGGCAAAGGGAAGACGAGCCATTCCCCCCCTCTGCCTCCCACCTCCCCACTCCCCCAGTGTGCAAGTGCACACACACATCTTTCCCATTTTGGATAATGGCTTCCACCATGTGCCCAGAGACTGTGAAGAAATAGTAAAAACTGGGTCAGAGGGATGGGAGTTGGACTGCTGGCTTTGGTTGGGAGGAAGAGTCAGGGAGGAAGAGGTGAGGAGGAGGAGGTGGGGAGGAAGAGATAGGGGAGGAGTGGGGAGGAAGGTAGAAAGAGGTGGGTCTAGGGAGTGGGGTGTTGATTATGAGAGACATGAGCTTTTTGGGTCACGCACCTCCCAGTTTGGCTTATGGAATAGCTCATGGAGCCTGGACAGAAAAATAATGTGTTTCCATCAGGCCATTACCTTTAGTCCCCCTGGAATCTCGGGACCTGGGGCTACTGTGGTCAGTGCTGTGGTATTTCCAGGATGGCCACTGTCATTGAGTGGCTGCAACCTCATGTTTTTCCAGGCTTGTGAGGTGACAAAGATTCTCCAAGTCTCTGGGATTGATCCTGTCTTGACCGTGTCCTTGGTGCCCCACTCCCTCCTCCTAACTCCTTTTCCCCACCTCCTCCACCCTACTTCTTCCTCCCTAATTTCTTCTCCTCCTCCGCCCCGCTCTCACCTCATCCAGCTACCCCTGACCCATCCTGGCCCAGAGAATCCAGCAGCAGCCAGAGATAAACACCTTGGCTCAGAGTCCCCCATCAGGACAACCTGGGTTTGCAAATCACCAAACCTAGAATCCTGAGAATCCTAGAATCCTGAGAGCAGGACCGCTGCCTTGGTTTCTGTACTCTCAGCCCAGTTTCTTTAAGAACCTGGATGACTTCCCTCGTCCAGCCTCCCGGGAAGGCCCAGGAACCAGCAAGTTCTCAGTGGCGGCCAAGTAAGCAAAGAGGATCCCAACCTCGGCAAAGATGAGCTCAGCCTTCATTGAAAAATAGCCAAGCCAGATCCCGTTACTGCCCTCCTGGCCCTCTCACCCGGATCGTCTGCTTGGTTCTAGGAACAGGAAGGGGAAGAAACAGTTTTTAGAACAGAGACTCCGCGTTCTGAAGCCAGTAGGAGCATCTGATCCTGACGGCGGGGGCTTTGGATTCCGAAAAACAATATGTCCCCAGTATAACCTTCCCCCATCCGTCCTCCTCGCAGCTCTGCTGCATCTCTTGATTTCCTGTTGTAAACAACAGCCAAGGCAGGCCATTAACCCCAAACCTCTGCAAGCTCTGGACTTCTGGCATAGCCCCCGATCTCCTAGCTCCACCCAGTACCCTCTGCGTCAGACCTAGGTGGCCGTTATTCTGGTTTTCCACAAGGTGGATCGGTTGGCAGCTGGTCTGCCCCTGTTTGGTCCAGTGCCAGCCCCGGAAGCCTTCAGGTGGGGAATTTTGCCTTTCAGTACTCAGCTTCCTTCCACTGTGGATGTTGCTGCTAAATTCTGGGGTTTGCAAAGGGCGGCCGAGTCTGCCTGGCCTGAAAGAGACCCAAAATGGCTCTGAGCAGGTTGGGGGATGTTCAGGGTCCCCCTGAAGAAAAGCTCAAGGCTCAGGATATCTTGGTGTCCTTCTGCTAAGTGGGACTTCTGCTGTCTTCATGTTTTTTTGCATTACCAGTCCTCTGGGGCAGGGAACGTGCCTACCAACTCTGTTGCTTTGTACCCTCCCAAGTGCTTAGTATGGTGCTCTGCACATAAGAAGCAGTCAATGATTACCATTGATTAATGGATTGAGCACACGTGATACCACATGTGGGATTTCTGCTGGCTGATGGTGCCCACTCTAGTCAGAACTTCTCCTGCATGAACCATCTGGATACCCTGCACATCAAGACCCTCCCCTCCCTGAACACCCCACCAGTCAGCTCAGCCCCACTCTCTAACCTCAGCCCTGTCCTGCTCTTCCAGATTCTGTAATGGGAGAGGTGGCTGAAGCTGGGTAGATGTGTGGGTGGCATCTCAGAGTGGGTGGCTCATCTGCAGATGGGGTCTGGCTTCAGAAGAATCTTGCAACTGAAGACCAGGCTGCAGCAAGGCCTAATGGAAAGAGCACAGACCTGGATTCTAATCCCAGCTGCACCACTTGCCTGCTGTGTGACCTTGGGCAAGTCACTTTCTGCTGCCTCAGTTTCATCCCCTGTAAAATGGGGGTTCAATATTTCTCCCTCCTTCTTAGACTATGAGCCTCATGAGGGGCAGGAAATGTGTCCCATCTGCTTATCTTGTATTCATTCCATGCAGAGAAGCAGCGTGGCTCAGTGGAAAGAGCACAAGCTTGGGAGTCAGAGGTCATGGGTTCTAACAGCCCCCACCACTTGTCAGTTGTGTGACTTTGGGCAAGTCACTTAACTTCTCTGTGCCTCAATAACCACATCTGTAAAATGGGGATTGAGACTGTGAGCCCCACATGGTTACCTGATTACCTTGTTTCCCCCCACAGTGCTAGAACAGTGCTTGACACATAGTAAGCACTTAATAAATACCATCATTATAGTATAGTGTTTGCTTCTAAGCCTGGCTCCAACACTTACCTGCTGTGTAATCTTGGTCAAGTCACTTAACTTCTCAGGGTCTCAATTCCCTCATCTGCAAAAGGGGGTTTCAATAGCTGTTGTCCCTCCTGCCTATTCTGTACCTGATTGCCCTATATCAACCTCAGTGCTTAATACAATGCTTGGCATATAGTAAGCACTTAAGAAATGACATTATTGCTATTACTATTATTGTCAGTGCTTAACAAATGCCACAGTTATCTTTATTAAGGGATCACGATTCGAAGTGCCAAATCACCAGGATAGGTTCCAAGCTCCCAGGCATGGCTCAGGAAGGGGATCCCAGAGTCTTTCAATGCCTATCCTTTGGAATTATTAGTCCAGAAGGTCACAGAAGCCCAAACAGCCACCCGGATTCCAGGCCTCATCAAGAAGAGAACAGAAACAAAGCAAAAAGCAGAGTCTTGCTATTTCATGGAACTACAGAAAGCTGCCCAGGAAGAAAACATCAGCAGAGACATGGTGAATTAAGAGCACATCATGGAAGAGAGGTACATAATGGGGAAAGACCAGAATGTAGAAGGCCAGGAGAAGCAGCATAACCTCATGGAAGGAACATGGACCTCAAAATCAGAAGGACCTTGTTTCTAATCCCGGCTCTGCCACTGTGTCTGATGTGTGACCTTGGGCAAGCCACTTCACTTCTCTGTGCCTTAGTTACCTCATCTGGAAAATGGGGATTATTGAACCCCATGTGGGACATGGGCTCTGTCCAACCTGATTAACTTGTATCTACACGAGCACTTAGTACAGTCCCTGGTACATAGAAAACACTTAACAAATACCATTAAAAAAAAGATTTAGAAGGAAGATTTAAGGATGTATTGTAATACTACTACTAGTCCTACTAATAATATTTGTTAAGCACTTATTATGTGCCAGGCACTGTACTAAGATCCGGGGCAGGTACAAGCAAATTGGGTTGGACACAATCCCTGTCCCAAATGGTATTCTCAGTCTTAATCCCCATTTGCCAGATGGATATCTGAGGCACGGAGAAGTGAAGTGTCTTGCCCAAGTTCACACGGCAGACTTGTGGCAGAGCCGGGATTAGCACTCACTCTTCCGAGTGCTTAGTATAGAACTCTGTACATAGTAAGTGCTCAATAAATACCATTGATGATGATGATGACGATGAAAGTCCATCTCGTACTTTGAGGGACACAACCCTCCATCTGTCTTTCTAGGTATCCTGGAAGCAGATCGCCGCCTGACCCAGTCACGGTACTGCTCATGGACTTTGTTTTTGTGTAAGGCCAGTCTGGTGGTGTCTTTGCTTCAGGATTGCACTTGGCTAATGATCAAGTTCCTCTCACAGGATACGGAGACGTTAAGTCCATCCAGATTCTTCTCCAAAGCCTGCCTCGGCTCCGGAGCACATTTGCTGACCTTGGAGAGGCTCAACTGTTCCCTGGAAGGGTTAGGAACATTCCCCCAGGGCCCCACGGGAGAGAGGGAGAGGCCCGTGGTGGTCTGTTCTAGACTGGCTGCAGGATCTCTTGCTCTCTTCACAGCCCGCCTCGGACCGGCTTCTTGGCCCAGGAAGCTGGAGGGCCGGATTCAAGCCCCCTGCCCCCTGCTGCACTTTCCACAGGCAGCTGGGTGCCAAGGAAGGGACGTGTCCAAGCCTCCTAGAGTGGACTCTGACGGAGCTCTGCGGTTTGCATTTGGGGCTCACGTGACCGTTGGCTGGGACTAGTGGGGTGGACTCCACCCTGCTATCCCAGGCGGAGCTTGGTCTCCTGCTGCTCACCCTGGAGGACCTTGGGCTTTGAAGTGAGTCAAGGTTTTCCCAGTGGGGTGGTCTCCTTTCAGGAGCGCCCTGCTCCGGGCCTGGAGGCCCCCCTCCCCACCCCCACACCGCCCTGTGTTTCTGTTTTTGCGTCCAGATCCTTTAAGGATCCACAGAGTGAGGGACCAGCCGGGGTGTTGTTAGCACTTCCAAAAATAGTTCCTCCAAACATTTGCCCACACTCCACAGCCAGAATTTCCAGAACAGCTTCTGGCAGTGGGGTGGTCCTCTCTGGGGGAGGGAAGTGGGGTTACCCCAGCCCAGGTCTCCGGTCTCTCCCTCCTGGGCGGCAGCCGACACCTGCATATGGAACTGCATGGTCTTCCCACTGGCTGGCCGGCGCTTCTCACCCTCCGAGTGGCTGGGGTGTTTGGCTCAGAGTGGGATGGGGAAGGGTAGGGGAGGGTGGCAGGGCCAGATGCCTCCTTGACCAGATGTGGGTCTCCACCGCTCTGGGACCAGGGACTTCAACATGGTGCCATCTGGGAGAATTCGCACTCCCAGATCAACCCAACCGCCTCTCCAGTAGGCACACATGCACACAGATTACCCCCATGTGCTGTGTCAGCACCCATGGACTGAAATTTATGAGTGTTCCCCTACTCCTTTGATCAGAGTTCCAGGCACTGAAAGCAGAAGCTCTCTCTGCTTGCACCCACATACGCAAACCCGTACCAACTTGTACAGATGGACACAGTGACTGCCCCTTTGGCACATCACATAATCAGTGTGTCTTGTGCCCAACATAGCCCATGGTGGGGAAAGGGGAACGTCAGTCAGTCAGTCAATCATATTTAATGAGCGCTTACTTTATGCAGAGCACTGAACTAAGCAGCTGGGAGAGTACAATACAACAATATGGCAGCTACATTCCCCATCCGCAGTGAGCTTACTGTCTAGAGGGGGAAACAGACATTAAATAAATAAATAAATAAATTACAAATATATACATAAGTGCTGTAGGGCTGGGAGGGACGATGAATAAAGAGAACAAATCAAGGCGATGCAGAAGGGAGTTGAGGAAAAGGAAAAGAGGGCACTTGTCCTGTGCGGGGTGGGGAAATGCACTGAGTGGACCCCAACTTTTGGTGTCCTAAGCACCGGGACTGTCTGGACATGCTGTTTGGATTTTGAAGTGAGTAGAGGTTTTCCCAGCAGGGTGGCCTCCAACAGTGTAACAATATTACAGATACATTTCCTGCCCATGAGATTACAGTCTGGAGGGGAAGACAGACTTTAATATAAATAAATAAATTACAGATATGTACATCAGTCCTGTGGGGCTGAGATGGGGGTTGAATAAAGGGAGCAAGTCAGGGTGACACAGAAGGGAGTTGAAGAAAAGGTAAGGAGGGCTTAGTCAGGGAAGGCCTCTTGGAGGAGATGTGCCTTCAGTAAAGCTCTGAAGGCAGAGTGAGTAATTGTCTGTCAAATATGAAGAGGGAGGGCGTTCTAGGATGTTGGTGAGAGGTTGGAGGTGAGGTAGAAGAGAATGAGATACAGGGGGCAGGTTGATATTAGAGGAGCAAAGTGTGTGCGCTGGGTTGTAGTAATTACTTCCTACTTGCCTCAAGTCTGCTCTGTGATAGGCTTCATGTTGGCGGAGCTTTTCTTTGGGATCCACCCTGAAGCCCTGACCTCTTCCTCCCATCAAAACTGGGGAAAACCCATTGGTGTGGGAGCTCCCATTCCTGAGGTCCTTTAAAGATGATAATAATAATAATTATGGTATTTGTTAAGTGCTTACTACATGCCAAGCACTCTTCTAAGCACTGGGGTAGATACAAAGTAATCACCTTGTCCCATCTGGGGGTCAACAGTGTTAATCTCCATTTTACAGATGAGGTAGCTGAGGCACAGAGAAGTTAAAGTGATTTGCCCAAGGTCACACAGCAGACAGGTGGTGGAGCCAGGATTAGAACCCACATCCTCTGACTCCCAAGCCCGTGTTCTTGTCACTAGGCCATGTATATGACCCTGACACCTGATTCCAAGCCAATGGCAATGAGCAGTGAGCAAGTCCGGGGATGAAAGCCACGTGGTAGCTACCTTCACAGACACGAGCACAGGGTCAGGGCCAAGCGATGCCAGGCGGGTGCCAGGGGATGCCTGCTTTTCCGGGCCAGTGTCCAGCCCTGGAGTCCTCACCCTTTGGAGTTGGCCAGGCCCACCTCTCACCCCCGGACTGGGAGTTTGAGGTTTCAGCTCTAATCTTTGGTTGCAGAATGCAGCCCTTCCACCTCCCCATTTGCCCATCCACTCCTGCACTGCCCAGCTGCTTGGAAAAGGCTCCTGGGAAAGAAATGTTTAAATGTTGAAAGGGGAGACTGCAAGGCCAGAAACCCAAGCTTTGCTGCTCGTTAGATTTAACAAGGCAGCTGGCGAAGTGGGGAAGAGACTTCCCTCTCAGGCCTGGCAAATTCTCCCCCTCCCCCATAAGCAGGCCTCTCCTCAGTCGGGAGAGGAGTTGAAGCAGGGGGACCACCATGATCAGGGCCTTGAGGGACAGATCGCCTTTCCAGCTGAGGCTCCTGCAGGGGGATTGGGAGGGGAGATGCACTGAGGCAGCTGCTTCTTGGGGAGCCTGATGAGCCACTGTTCTTGTTCCGTTACCCCTTCCCCCGGCCCCCCATGCCCAGGAGTGAACCACTTCCTGGAAACTGTTTTCTCCACTGTTCCCCCACCATGTGCAAGAGGCCAACAGGTTTACAGCCTGTCTTCCAGTGCACTCAATCAGTCAACCAGTCAATCACATTTATTGAGCGCTTATTGAGTGAGAGTACTTTACTAAGCTGTTGGGAGAGTACAGTATAACAGTAAACAGACACATTCCCTGCCCATCACGAGCTTACAGCCTAGAGGGGAAAATGCAGAGATCCGCCCTTTCACTCAGGTGTCCAGAATGCCCATGCCAGGGCTCTCACCTGGCAGGATCAGAGTTGAGCTGGACAGAAGTCTACCACACCATTTGTCCCCCACATACTCCCAGAGCAGATTTCTAACCCACCAGGTCTGCCCCTCCATACCTGCTGACAGACATCTACCCTACCAGTCCCCCCAACCCCCATACCCACTCCCTCCCCCCGCACTCCTGGAGTATGTACATCATAATTTTACAAATTAAACAACAATAGGTAGATATCCCCATGGGACATTTATACTGCACATCTATCCTGTAGGCTAATCAATCCACACAAACACTCGTATTGCCTAGATTTTTATAGCAAGTACCAGATGTACTAGTGAGTCTTGCATAGTAAATGCTCCTATTCTCTGTGGCTCATCATCTTCCATTTATTTCCCTTTCTAAGCGTCTTTCCTTACCCATTCCACTAGACTGGAACAAGGCCAAGATCTGAATTGCTCATTCCAAATTCACTCCAAGGCTTAGAACAGTGCTTATTCCTTCAAAGCTTTTCCTGAAGAGGAGTGGCTCCTTTCTTGATCATAATGCACCAGGCTGGTTTATCCTGGGCAACTGACTCGTGGTTTTCATCTGGGATGCAGCACTGTCTGAGGCTTTGTTTTACATGCGCAGAGCACACCATAATGACCATGACTAAGTATATTTTGTAAAAGGATCTGTACCCTTTAAGTAGTGATATTCACCCCTCTAGATTGTAAGCACCTTGTGGGCCGGGTATGTGTTTACCAACTTGCTCTACCCCCTTCTCCCCGCCCCACAGCACTTCTGTATATATGTACATATCTATAATTCTATTTTATTTATGTTAATGCTTGTTTACTTGTTTTGATGCATACATTTCTATAATTCTATTTATTTATATTGATGCCTGTTTACTTGTTTTGATGCCTGGCTCCCCCCTTCTAGACTATAAGCCCGGTGTGGGCAGGGATTGTCTCTCTTTATTGCTGAATTGTACTTTTCAAGTACTCAGTACAGTGCTCTGCACAAAGTAAGTGCTCAATAAATACGATTGAATGAATGATATTGTACTCTATCTCCCATGTGCTAAGTAAAGTGCCCTGCACACAGTAAGCATTCAATAAGTACCCTAAAAAGGTGCAATAGTTTAGGTAGAAAGAGTGAAGAAAGGAGAGTGAAATGGAGAGGCTACAAGGAGGAGGTAGAAAGTCTGAATAAAAATGAAGAATCCCTCTCTGACAGCTCATTTGAATGCTTGCATTTTTTTGTTGTGTGCCATCACTCATTGCTTCAATTCCATCTTCTCCTCTTCCAACGTTTTGTATCTCAGACGTTGGAGGCCCAACATCCGTTAGACTGAGGGCACCAACCATTCTGACTCTCACCTCAGACCAGCACACAGGAAGATAGGTAGCAGAGTGCAAGCTGTCAACATCAGCCTCATTCTGCTGACTCTTATATGTCCATCCGCATGCCTCCCTTGACCCACTCCCCTTCCTTCTCCCGGTTTGTGATTATCGTCAAAAGCCTTCCTGTCTGGTTGCCAAGAAGACTTACCCACCTCAGCGTTATCTGAGGAAACCATGCTGTTTCAGCCAAGTGATTTCCCTCTCCTGGCCCAGACTGGAGGGGAGGCCCCAGCTCCAACCTTGCTGGCCTTTCAGCACCTTCTTCCTCACACATAATCTTGTTTCTTGTAGAAAAATCTCTGTTGTCTGGGTTTACTTGACAACTCCCTGGGCTGGGTCTCCTGCGACCTGACACCACTCACACTAATTGTTTCCATTCTTCACTACCCCCCATGCTCATTTGAAACTACTTCTCCTTCTCCTCCTCTTCCTCCACCTATTTCTCCTCCTCCTCCTCCTCCTGCTTCTCCTCCTCTTTCTCTTCCTCCTCCTTTTCCTCCTTGTTCTCTTCTTCTTTCCAGTACTGATTTTGTCCTTTCCTCTGCAGTGCTCACACCTGCTTGGCCTTTGTTGTTCCGATTCTCCTTTCTCTGCCACAGTTGCGTTCACTGGGACTGACTCTGTTCCTAGTAGTGGCTTAATGGAAAGAGCATGAGCTTGGGAGTTAGGGGATGTTGCTATTTGTTGGTATTTGTTAAGCACTTACTATGTGCAGAGCACAGTTCTAAGCGCTGGGGTAGATACAGGGTAATCAGGTTGTCCCACGTGAGGCTCACAATCTTAATCCCCATTTTACAGATGAGGTAACTGAGGCACAGAGAAGTTAAGTGACTTGCCCACAGTCACACAGCTGACAAATGGCAGAGCAGGGATTCAAACTCATGACCTCTGACTCCAAGGCCTGTGCTCTTTCCACTGAGCCACGCTGCTTTGCATAAAAGTATTCGTTAAGCACTTGCTATGTGCCAAGCACTGTTCTAAACCCTGGGGTAGAGACAAGGTATTCAGATTGTCCCACGTGGGGCTCACAGTCTTAATCCCCATTCTACAGAGGCACTAAGGCACAGAGAAGTTAAGTGAGTTGCCCAAAGTCACACAGTAGACAAGTGTTGGAGTCGGGATAAGAATCCACCACCTCTGACTCCCAGAGTCCATACTCTTTCCACTAAGCCACGTTGGGATCTGGGTTCTAATCCAGATTCTGCCATTTGCCTGCTGTGTTCCTTGGTTAAGTCACCTAACTTCTCCGTGCCTCAGTTTCCTCAACCATAGAATGGGGATTAATGCCTGTCTCCCTCCTTCTTAGACTGTGAGTCCTATGTGGGGCAAGGGTAGTGTCCAACCTGTTTGACCTCTGTTTATCCCAGTGTTTAGTATAATGCTTGGCACAAAGAAAGCACTTAACAAATACAATTATTAATGTTAAAGTAATGCCATCCCCTTCTCTCTTACTCAACGTCTTCTTTTCTGTCCACTTTTGTTTTTTGCTGTAATGACAGTTCCCTTTTCAATGGCTCCATTATCTTCCACCCCACCCCATCTCCACCTCACCCAGTCCTTCTTGAGCACATTATATTTCTTCAGTCTTTCTGCTGGAACAGAGGGCCCAGGAGGGTATTTCTGCCCTGGCTTCTGCCCCACCCCATGCTCATCTCCGAGTGAAATGTCCATGGCCTCTAGTTGCCAAATACTGGCTGGTTTAGCAGTCCTTAATGGCCCAGGCCACTTCCCAGGTCCAATAACGATAATGATGTTTTTCAAGTACCTTGTCTTTTGCCGTCGAGTCGTTTCCGACTCATAGTGACACCACGGACACCTCTCTCCCAGAATGCCCCTTTCTCCATCTGCAATTGTTCTGGTAGTATAGCCAAAGAGTTTTCTGGGTAAAAATATGGAAGTGGTTTACCATTGCCGCCTTCTGTGCAGTAAACTCGAGCCTCCACCCTTGAGTCTCTCCCATGCCACTGCTGTGCAGCTTGGGTGAGTTTTGACTTGTAGCAGATTGCCTTCCACTCGCTAGCCAGTGCCCAAGCTGGGAATGAAATGGGTAGGACACTGCTTGACTCTCCCTCCCATAGCCGAGGTTGGTAGAGTACAGGAAACTCCCCAGGTGTGATCATGAGAGGGGAATCAAGCATCTACTACATGATCAACATTTGTCTAGGCACAAGATTATCAGATCAGACACAGTCTTTATCCCACACTGGGCTCATTGTTAAAGATGGAGGGAAGGCAAGTATCTTCTTCTCACTTTACAGTTAAGAGAACTGAGACCCAAAGAAGTAAAATGACTTGCCAGAGGTCACGCATCAAACCAATGGTGAGTCTGAGACTCGAATCTGGGTCTTCTGATTCCTGGTCCTGTGCTCTTTCCAGGTGGTCACTTTGCTTCCACCTTATATAAATGTTTCTCTATTCAGATTCCAGCCCTCGAATGGACTCTTCCCTTTGCTAGGTCATTAGGATAGGATATCATCCACAGGGAAGGCTTTGTTGGGAATTCAATTTGCTTTACTTCACGGCATTGCTGATGGGGTTCGAAGAATCTGTCACTGCTCTATCCCTGTTCACACTTTGAGTTGGTTCCATGAAAGGTGTGTTGAATGAAATAATGCTAAATCAAGTTTATTTTCCCTTAGGAAATAATGTACAGTGCAGGAATGCATTCCCAAGATCCAAACAGTTGAACAAAACAATGTCAATAGCGATAAAAAACCCATAAAAATAGACCCACGATCAAATAATGTCATTGTGTATGAATAATGAAAGATTTTGACTTTTCTGTGCTTCGGTTACCTCATCCATAAAATGGGGATTAAGACTGTGAGCTCCATGTAAGACATGGACTGTGTCCAACCTGATTACCTGGTATTTACCCCAGTATTTGGAACAGTAGCTGGCACAAACTATTAGTTTCCTCAAACTACTTGGCAAAAGTATTACTGAGGGTAAATAAATCATTATCTAGTGGTAAATGTAAGTGGGCTGTTATCACTCTATCCGGTCAGTCCAAAAACTTGAAAACTTTGAAAACTTTGAAAACTTTGAAAACTTTGAAAACTTTGAAAACTATAGGAATAGTAAACTCCTATAAGCAGGGAACATATCTACCAACTTTGTTACATTGTGTAGTCTCCCAAGTGCTTAGTACAGTGCTCTACACACAGTAAGTGTTCAATAAACACAACTGACTGGCTGACTGACTGACAGTAAATGTTCAATAAATACAATTGATTGATGGATTGATAATAATAATGTTGGTATTTGTTAAGCACTTACTATGTGCAGAGCATTGTTCTAAGCGCTGGGGTAGATACAGGGTAATCAGGTTGTCCCACATGAGGCTCACAGTCTTTAATCCCCATTTTACAGATGAGGTAACTGAGGCACAGAGCAGTTAATAATAATGTTGGTATTTGTTAAGCGCTTACTATGTGCCGAGCACTGTTCTAAGCGCTGGGGTAGACATAGGGGAATCAGGTTGTCCCACGTGGGGCTCACAGTCTTAATCCCCATTTTACAGATGAGGGAACTGAGGCACAGAGAAGTTAAGTGACTTGCCCACAGTCACACAGCCGACAAGTGGCAGAGCTGGGATTCGAACTCATGAGCCCTGACTCCAAAGCCCGTGCTCTTTCCACTGAGCCACGCTGCTTCTCAAGTGACCTGCTTCTCAAGTGACCTTCTCAAGTTAAGTGACCTGCCCACGGTCACGCAGCTGACAAGCGGTGGAGCAGGGATTCAAACCCATGATCTCTGATCCCAAGCCCGTGCTCTTTCCACTGAGCCATGCTGCTTCTCTGCAGAAGGGAAGTGCTCAAGCCAAGAGAAAGTTTGCAGCAGTTAGCTCCCTACTAATTACCAGGATTGTGATTTGTTAGT
The DNA here is from genome assembly GCF_004115215.2 of Ornithorhynchus anatinus. Lineage (NCBI taxonomy): Eukaryota > Metazoa > Chordata > Mammalia > Monotremata > Ornithorhynchidae > Ornithorhynchus > Ornithorhynchus anatinus. Next base: position 23,378,478 of record NC_041738.1, on the reverse strand, counting down.
GCTTGGTCAAAGAGCCCTTGAAGAAGAGCTTTAAAGCAGGGATAGTTGGATCAGCATCATTCACCCCGCAGATCCTCCTGGGTTGGCTATCAGGCTGATCGACTTTCCCCTGACTTGCCAGACTGAGAGGAGGAGGATGGCACAGGGCCAGAGCTAGCCTAGAGATCTCAGCCCGGTAGGCACAGCACTGCATAATAATAATAACCATAATTATGGTGTTGGTTAAGTGCTTACCATTGTACTAAGAGCTGGGGTAGATAAAAGGTAATTGGGTTGGACACAGTCCCCATCCCACATAGGGCTCAGTCTTAATCCCCATTTTCCAGATGAGGTAACTGAAGCACAGCTAAGTGAAGTGACTTGCCAAAGGTCACACATCAGACATGGGGCAGAGCTGGGATTAGAACCCAGGTCTTCTAACTCACACATTCATTTACTAGTATTTATTGAGCAGAGCACTGTACTAAGCGCTGGAATGTACAATTGGGCAACAGAGACAATCCCTGCCCAATGATGGACATCTGTGCTCTACCCACTAAGCTACGGGGCCCAACTCTTGGGAGGCAGCTTCAACTTTGCCCAGGGATCTCGGGACCAGGGCCATCTCCCCTGGACTGGACATGGCTATCCAGGGCTGATGTGCCCTAGGTACACATCAGGGAGTGTGGGCTACTGGGGCTTGGAGCTCACTGAGGCGTAGTGGAAGGACCATGGGCCTGAGAGTTAGGAGCCTTCACTTCTATTCCTCACTCTATCATTTATCTGTGTGAGAACTTGGACAAGTCACTTAACTTATCTGTGCCTCAATTTCCTCATTGGTAAAATGAGGATAAAATATACTTTCTCTCTCCCTCTTAGACTGTGAGCTCCATGTGGAATAAGAACTGTGCCCAGTCTGATTATCTTGCATCTTCCTCACTGCTTGGCACAGACTAAGTCCTTAATAAATATGATTATTATTAGATAGTGCCCCTACTCCACCCCGGCCCAGCTTTGCAGGTGAAATTCTTCAAAGCCTATAAACCAGCCAGTCTGATCTGGAGGCAGTCCACCCCTTTTGGGCCAACTTCTCTCTGCTGGGGTGGAGACCATCCTCCTTGCTTGACTATGGGTCTTTAGTAGAAGAAAGAGCATTTATTGAGCACCCACTGGGTGCAATATACTCTTTGAGGTACATAGGAAAGTATGACACAAAGAAGAAGGGACAGTTCCCTGATCGCAGGGAGCTTAAACTCTGTTGTGGGAGACCAACGGAAGCAAATATACCACTAGAGTAATCAAAAGAAATGTTTGACTGTACAATTGAATATATGTGTATATACAAATGCTAAGGGTGGGAGAAAAAGTACATAATAATAATAATTTTTGTATTTATTAAGTGCTTACTATGTACCAGGCACTGTACTAAGCACTGGGATAGAAACAAGATAACCAGATTGGAAACAGTCCCATACAGAGTTCAAAGTCTCAGTCCTCATTTTACAAATGAGGTGACTGAGGCCCAGAGAAATGAAGTGATTTGCCCAAGTTCCCAGGGCAGAAAAGTGCTGGATCTGGGTGTAGAACCCAGGTTCTCTGACTCCCAAGCCCCTGCTCTTTCCACTAGGCCATGCTGCTTCTCTAATGAATGCTAGAAGTGGCTGGTGGGCTTTTTTATTTTTAATGCTATTTGTTCAGCGCTTATTAAGTGCCAGGCACCGTTCCAACTGTGCGAGTAGATACAAGACAATCAGGTTGGACACAGTCCCTGTCCTAGTTAGGGCTCAAGTCTTAATCCCCATTTTACAGATGAGGTGACTGTGGCATGGAGGTTAAGTGACTTGCCAAGGTCACACAGCAGACAGGTGGAGGAGGTGGGATTAGAACCCAGATCCTCTGGCTCCCAGACCCATGCTCTCTCCACTAGACCCCACTGCTTCTTCCACAGCTTGACGTGTTGGAGAAGCAGTGTGGCTCAGTGGAAAGAGAACGGGCTTTGGAGTCAGAGGTCAAGGGTTCGAATCCCGGCTCTGCCACTTGTCAACTCTGTGACTGTGGGCAAGTCACTTAACTTCTCTGTGCCTCAGTTACCTCATCTGTAAAATGGGGATTAAGACTGTGAGCCCCACGTGGGGCAACCTGATTCCCCTGTGTCTACCTCAGCGCTTAGAACAGTGCTCTGCACATAGTAAGCGCTTAACAAATACCAACATTATTATTACCTCCTCAAAAATCTGCACTGGCTACCCTTCTTCCTCTACAAAAACATCAAGCAAAGACTACTGTCCGTTGTTCTCAGGGGTTTCTTTCCACCAGCTCTTTGTATCTTATGTGCCCATTTCAACCAATCAATCAGTGCTATTTATTGAGCACTTAGTGTATGCAGAGCACTGTACTAGGCACTTGGGGGAGTACAATACAGAAGAGTCGGTAGACATGTTCTCTGCCCGCTCCAAGTTTACATTCTAGAGGGGTAGACAGGCACTAATATAAACAAATAATTAAATAATATGCACATCGGTGCTGTGGGTTGGGTGAATATCAAGTGCCCAGAGGGTACAGATCCAAGAAAACAGGCAACACAGAAGGGAGAAGGGGGAAGGAGAAGAGATTTAATGGGGAAATGCCTCTTGGTAGAGATGTGATCTTAATAAGGCTCTGAAGGTTGGGAGAGTGGTGGTCTGGTATACAGGGAAGGGTAGGCAGAGGGAGGGCTTAAGAAAGGAATTGGCAGCAAGATAGATTAGATTGGGTCAGAGTGAGTAAATTAGTGCTGGAAGAGTGAAGTGTGTGGGCTTGGCTGTAGTAACTTCATATGCTCCTCCCATGCCCATTCCCATCTTCTTCCCAAGAAAACCTTACTATCCTTCCCTTTCAGCTCTCTTGCTTCCTGCTCTCTGCCCTGCCTGGAACTCTCTCCCCTTTCAAAGCCACCATATCACATCTATACCCACTTTCAAATCTTTCCTGAAATCCTATCTCCACCAGGTGGCAATCCCTGATTAAGTGCCCTCTCTCCAAATCATGCCCTTGTACACTCAGCTGTTGTGAGTGTTTAATTGACATACTCTACTATTAAACTCTCCTCTCAGGGTCCCACTTGGAGTGTTTTTAGGACTCTACCAGTCTTGGCTACAGGAGGAAGAGTCAAGCAAAGGCCTATCCATTCCATTCCTAGCTTGGGCAGTGGCTAGTGAGCGGAAGGCCATCTGCTACAAGTCAAAACTCACCCATGCTGGGCAGCAGCAGTATGGGAGAGAGTTGAGGGCGAAAACCCAAGTTTCCTGCATGGAAGGCGGCAATGGTAAACCGGTTCCGTATTTTTACCAAGAAAACTCTATGGATCCACTATCAGAGCAATTGCACATAGACAGGGGGGCATTCTGGGAGAGAGGTGTCTGTGGTGCCGCTGTGGGTCGGAAATTACTCAGCATAAGGCAAGACTATTTAAATATTTATCTGTTCACCTACCCTCTCTTTCTCCTGGGGAAAGCAATCTGGTCAAGAGGAAAGTGCACAACCTGGGAGTCAGAGAACCTGGGTTCTAATCCAGCCCTACCATTAGCCTGCTGTGTGACTTTGGGCAAGTCACTTAACTTCTCTGTGTCTCAGTTTCCTATCTGAAAAATGGGGATGCAATACCAATGCTCCCTCCTACTTAGAATGCGGGCTTTGATGGACCTATCTTGTACATCCCTCAGTGCTTATACAGTGTTTGGCACCTAGTAAGTGCCTAATGAATACCACAAGTGTGATCTATAAATGATTTTTGCCTTTGTCCCCAGGCTCACCTCTATCATGCTCCCCCGGGGTCCTGAATACAGTGCTTGGCCTACAGGAGGAGCTCAATAAATACACTTGATTGAAAGATTGATTGACTTCAAGCCAGATAACCAGTCCATCAGTGGCATTTATTGAGCACTTACTATGTGAAGAGCACTATACTAAGTCCTCGAGGGACTACAACACAACAGAGATATAGAAAGAATGAACAAGCCAAACCTAACCAGACAGCAAACACAACTTCCTTCTCCACCCCCTCTCTCCCAATCAACACTAACACGATGACCCCAAAGTCTGGTTTAAGGTCCTTTTCCCCTCTCCAGAAATCCTTTAAAATTAAATCAACAAGGTTGGAGACCTGAAGGCAGGGGGACATACCAGATGACCACTCAGCAAGCATATCCATGGGCTGCTGTGCCCTGTGGAGCCAGCCAGGCGGAAGGTCTGCAAGCTGTGAAAGGAGTTTATTCTGACCATAAAAAGAGCTTAATTTAATCATTCTTTCTCCTTTTTTTCTTTGATTTTGCTCCCTATTCCGTGCCTCGTAGGATGGGGAAGATCCAGTGTGTAGGCTGGCCCATTCCAAAACTCATTCCACAGTGGTGTTAGAAGGCAGCTGGGTTTATGGGATTCTAATTCCTCCTCTGCTTTTCCCAACGGGGCCATGTTCTGTCGTCAGAGGGAGGAAAGTAATAAAAGTTGGAATGTGGCTGCCCTGCAAGTTTGTTCCTTATCATGTCGGGCTGATGGCAGCCCTTGCTCTATGCTGTGTGGAGCAGCTTATGCCCGACCTCTCCCCAGGGTAGGGATGTGACAGGACCCTGCTGGAGGAGGTGATGCCTGAGGAGGGTATGACGGGGGATGGGGCTCTGGGGATGAGTTGCAAGGTAAGTTCTGAGGAGAAGTGGGCAGATGGGCATCGGGGAAAATTTGGGGTATCCAGGGTCCTTTTCCAGCCCCTGCCCTGGGGGGATTCTCCAAGAGTTACTGGGAGATCTGGGGGTGGGGAGGGGCACTTTTTTTCATTATACATCTTAGGCACTTACTATGTGCCAGGCACTGTACTAAGTACTGGGGTAGATGCAAGGTAATCAGGTTGGGCACAGTCTCACATGGGACTCATGGTCTAAGTAGAAGGGAGTAGGATTTAGTCCCCATTTTACAGATGAGGTAACTGAGGCACGGGGAAGTGACATAATAATAACAATAGTGGTATCTGTTAAGCACTTGATATGTGCCAAGCTCTGTACCAAGTGCTGGGGTGGATACAAGGAAATCAGGTTGGACACAGTCCCTGTCCAACCTGGGGCTCACACTCTTAATCCTCATTTTACAGAAGAGAAAACTGAGGCATAGAGAAGTGAAGTCATTTGCCCAAGGACACACAGCAGACAAGTGACAGAGCCAGGATTGCCCAAGGACACACATTGGTGGGGTAGGGATTAGAACCCAGGTCCTCTGACTCCCAAGTCTGTGCTCGTTCCCCTAGGCCATTCTGCATCTCACATATGGTCCTTCTGGTCTCTCTGCTAACGGGACAGAGACTTGGGGACTGGGAGTGGTGCCAAGCTATAAGCCAGGTGAAATCGTGGGCCATCGCTCAGCCGGGACAGGGGGCGGCCACGGGGAAGCAGGAAGGAGAGATGCAGGCACCACCACCCCATCCCTCCTCGGCCCGCAGCCCGGCCACGTATCTCTCCTGGGGTCCGGAAGGATGCTCGCTGCTGAGGCTGCTGTCAATGAGGCTAAGAGGGTGCCACTAGGCATGTAAGTTCCCTTACACTAAAATTACACCCACTGCCACCTCTCACTGCCTGCCCCATCCCTTTGTCTTTCTGCCCATCTCACTGTGGGTAGGGAATGTGTCTGTTTGATGTTATTTTGTACATTCCCAAGCGCTTAAAACAGTGCTCTGCACACAGTAAGCACTTAATAAATATGACTGAATGAACGTCTCTCTCCTTTTCCTTCCCTTTGTACCTAAGTCTTGTACCAATGTCCCTGTCACCACTGAAGCCCTGTTCTCTAACGTAACTCCTGCAGAAATGAACAAAGTTTGCTCTCCACCCATTTCATTTACCTTAGGGAGGCAGTTTCACTTAGTGGAAAGAGCCTGGGCCTGGTCAGAAGACCTGGGTTCTAGGCCTTGTTCTGCCACTTACCTGCAGTGAGACTTTAGGCAACTCACCTGGACTTCTCTGTGCCTTAGTTTCCTCACCTGTAAAATGGGGATAAAATATTTGACATTTCCTCCCTCTATGGCAGTGAGCCCTGTGTGGGCCAGGATCTGCGCTCAATCTTGTATCCACCCCAGAGTTTAGTGATGTGCTTGGCACACAATACGAGTTTAATAAATACCACCATCACCATGACTGTTCTAGGTGACCAATCAATCAGGTATTTGAGAGTTTATTGTGTGCAGAGCCCTGACCTAAGAATTTTGGAGAGTATAATACAATAGAGTTTTCAGATCTCCATCCCTGCCCTCAGGGGGTTTACAGTTTAGAAGAATCTTAAAATCTAAGGACAGAGTTTACAATGTACAGAGAGAAATTTACAATCTAGGGGAGGAGTTTACAATCTAGAGGACTTCACAATCTGGGAGAGAAATTTACAATCTAGGGAGCAGCTTACTATCTGTGATGAGTTTACAGTCTTGAGGAAGAGTTTACAATCTAGGGAAGGATTTTACAATCTATGGGTGGAATTTACAATGTAGGGGAGGAGTTTACAATCTAGCGCTGGCAATCTAGAAGAGAAGTTTACAAATTAGAGGAGGATTTTACAAAATCCAAAGGAGGGGTTTATAAATTAGAGGAGGATTTTTACAAAATCTAGAGGAGGAGTTTACAGTCTGGGGGGAGTTTATAATCTAGGGGAGGAGTTTACAAACTGGGGGAGGATTTTACAATATAGGGGTAGAGTTTATAGTGTAGGGGAGGTGTTTACAATTTAGGGGAGGGGTTTACAATCTAGAGAAGGACCTTACAATTTGGAGAGGAGATTACAATCTAGATGAGGAATTTATAATCTAGAGGAGTTTACAATCTCTGGGGAGGAGTTTATAATCTGGGGAGGAGGAGTTTACAGTCTAGGGAGAGTGTTCAAATAATTCATTAAGCGTTTGGAGTGTATTTGAAATTCAGTTCCCTTAGGAGTTTTAAGAGCTTATGTGGCCTTTCTGTGGGAATGACTTGTGGATAACTGTGGTAAAGCCAGTTTCTCACTGGCTCAGGTATGCAGTACAAGGGACTTGGTTTACTTCTTGATTATTTGTCACTGATCTGGCCTTCCTATGGATTATCTGTGGCAGATTTTATCATTCTCATATGTGCGGAGGTTAGCCAGAGGGTGGGTACCTCACCTGCTCTCTGCCCTTCTCTCCCATTATCTCCCATTATCTATTTCCCACTAAATTGTAAATTCCTTGAGGGCAGGGATGGTCTACCCCAGCGCTTAGAACAGTGCTTGGCACATAGTAAGCGCTTAACAAATACCAACATTATTATTATTATTGGTCATCCAACTCCACTGTATTGAACTCTCTCAATAATAATACCAATAATTATGGCATTTGTTAAATGCTTTCTATGTGCCAAGCACTGTTCTAAGCACTGGGGTAGATACAGGGTAATTAGGGTGTTCCACGTGGGGCTCACACTTTTAATCCCCATTTTACAGATGAGGTAACTGAGGCACAGAGAGGTTAAGTGACTTGCCAAGGTCACACAGCCGACAGGTGGCAGAAGTGCTTAGTACAGTGCTCTGCACCCAGTAATCACTCAAGAAATACCAGTGATCAATTGATTGTCTGATAGATTGATTTGGGCCTTTGTAGACTGCAAAGGTGGGTCTCTCCCCGCGAACTCAAAGCCCAGTATAATAGATATACCTTGAGGTTGTTATAATGAACTAAGCACTGGGATGATTGCAGGAAAACTGATTAAGACTCATTCCCTGACCCACAAGAGATTCATAGTCTTAGACTGGGAGAACAGATACATAGCACCATCATCAATCAAAACATCAATAAAACATAAAAAGTGAAAGTATCAACAGCAAACGGAGCAGACAATTATAGCTCGTGGGGGGGAAAAACACCTTTGGTGGTAAATTGCCAAAATCTTTCACTATGAACCCTGTCTTTATAGTGGTATTTGTTAATTAGTGGCATTTACTGAGTGCTTACTGAGTGCAGAACACTGTTCTAAGTACTTGGGAAAGTGCAATACAAGAGTTGGTAGACATGTTCCCTGCCCACAAGGAGCTTTCTCTCTCCAGGGGAAGAAAGACACTAAACTAAATTGTGAATATGTACCTAAGTACTTTGGGAGTAAGGAGGTAGTGGGTGGGTGAATCAAGTACTTAAAGGGAACTGATCTAAGTTCATAGGTAAGACAGAGGGGGGAAGGCAGAGAAAGTCTCTTGGACCTTTAAACATGGCTTGGAAGGAAGGTACAGTGATTGTCTGGAAGCTATGAAGACAGAGAGAGTTGCAGGGCAGAGGGAGGCTGTGGGGAAGGGAGCAGATGAAACTGTGGTAGGTTGGCATTAAGGAGCAAAACATGCAGGCTGGGTTGTAGTAGGAAATCAGCAAGATATGCTAGGACAGTAGGGTGATGGAGGGTTAAAAAGCTGATGGTAAGGAGTTTCTGTCTGGTGCAGAGATGGATAACAACTGGATGTGCTTGAGGAGTGGGGAGATGTGGCCTGAACTATATTTAGTAAAATGATCTGGGTGACAGAACGAAGAAAACGTGGAGAGAGAGAGGAGGCAGGGAGGGCAGTGAGGAGGCTGATATTGTAGTCAAGGCTGGATATGGTAAGTGTTTGAATCAGCATAGTAGCAAATTGGATGGAGAAGAAAAGGTGGATTTTAGCAAAATGTTAAGGTACAATGGATAGAATTTGGTGACAGACTGTATATGTAGGTTGAATGAGAGCAATGAGTAGGGGAAAATGCCAAGGTTATGGACTTGCAAGATGAAAAATAGTGTGGTGTCTCCATTGATTAGAAAGACCGAGGGAGGTCAGGGTTTTGATGGGAAGAGGCCCAATTCTGGTTTGAATATGTTAGGCTTGATGTGTTGGTGGGACATAATAATAATAATGTTGGTATTTGTTAAGTGCTTACGATGTGCAGAGCACTGTTCTAAGCACTGGGGTAGATACAGGGTCATCATCAGGCTGTCCCACGTGAGGCTCACAGATAATCCCTATTTTACAGATGAGGTAACTGAGGCACAGAGAAGTGAAGTGACTTGCCCACAGTCACACAGCTGCCAAGTGGCAGAGCTGGGATCCAAACTGAGATGGGCTAAAGGCAGAAAGAAATGTGAGACTGCAGAAGAGAGCGGTTAGGGCTGGAGAGGTAGATTTGGAAATCATCCACATAGAGATGGTAGCTGAAGCCGTGGGAACGAGGGGATGGGTGTAGATGGAGAGTAGAAGGGGATCCAGAACTGAACCTTGAGGGGCCCCAAAGGGGCAGGAGGAGGGAGGACTGGAGAGGAGCAGGGCACCAAACACTATATGCCAAACACTGTACTAAACCCTGGGTTAGATACGAGATAATTAGGTTGGACACAATCTCTGACCCACATGGAGCTCAAAAGCTAAGCAAGAGGGAGAACAAGTTTTGAATCCTTTTTTCACAGATCAAGACTCTGAGGCACAGAGAAGTTGACTCATCCAAAGTCATACAGCAGGCAAGATGCAGAGACAGATTTAGCAGCATGGCATAAGTGGATAGAGCATGGGTTTAGGAGTCAGAGGTTCGTGGGTTCTAATCCTGCCTCTGCCACTTGTCTACTGCGTGACCTAGGGCAAGTCACTTCACTTCTCTGTGCCTCAGTTCCCTCATCTGTAAAATGAGGATCAAGAGTGTGAGCCCCACATGGGACAGAAACTGTGTCCAACCTGATTTGCTTGTATCTACCCCAGCACTTAGTACAGTACCTGGCACATAGTAAGCACTTAACTAAAACCACAGTTATTATAATTATTATTATTTAGAAACCAGATCCTCTGATCCCCAGGCCCGTGCTCTTTCCCCAAGGCCTTAACAGAGTTTTTCCTCTACATTGTTGGTTAGGGAGAAAGTGGAGTCTGTACTGTGTGCTGCATGACTTGCGTTATCTCTTATTTTGCATTTTCCAAGCTACCTCTCCTCTCTTTGAGTGCAGATACTCTTTTTAGTGACTGCCTCTCCCACTAAATTGTAAGTTCCTTGAAGGCAGGAATCATGTCTACTAATTCTATTGTACTTTCCCTAAAGTTTAATACAGCACGCTGCACAGAGTTGAAGCTCAATAAATACTATTGATTTATAACTGAGAGTTCACCAACTCTCCAGGCAATTTGGCATACGGGACAGAGCAAGTGACTGAGTGTTAAGGAAACTCGGGTTCTAGTACAATTTCTGTCACTGCTTGCTGGGTGACTTTGGGCAAATCATTTAACTTCCTTTATTCATACCCCTTCCCAGACCCAGAGCACTTATGTACATATCTATAATTTATTTATATTAATGTCTGCCTCCCCCTCTGGACTGTAAGCCCGTTGTGGGCATGGAATGTATCTGTTTATTGTTTCATTGTACAAGCGCTTAGTACAGTGCTCTACAGACAGTAAGTGCTCAATAAATATGATTGACTGACCGACTGGCTCTCTGGGTCTCAGCTTCCTCATCTATAAAATGGGGATGAGATAGACTTTGAGCCTCGTGTGTCAGGGACCACACCCAATCTCAGAACTATGTAGTTCCCTGATGCTTAGCAGATAGTAAGCCCTCAGTAAATACCACTCATTTACTACTTCTGCTGGTTTCTTCTACTCCTTCTTTACCTGCGGAGTCTGGGAATACGAGTTGGAGAACAACTGGAATTCTGAAGCTCAGGAGTGGATGAGGGCCCAGGCCCATTCCTTTCCCAGGGTGGGGAGAATGGAAGGGAATTGAGGTCTGAGTTATTTCCTTTCTTCTAAGAGTTCAAAGCCTATCAGCTAGTCACGGCCCTCCCTCCAGGGAAACGGGCCTCTTTTTGCCTGACTGGTTTAATGGGTCAGAAAATGTTCTCTGTAGCTGGTGACCTCCTCACCCCTCTTCTCACCAGCTCCTTGGCCGATTCTGGACTCAGCCCTGTTAATACGTCGCCCTTCATTACAGATATAAAGCTTCCTTTGCTTTG